>NC_138828.1:29221900-30421900 GCF_965183815.1 Platalea leucorodia | reverse complement strand
CACTATCTCGGATTCTCCTGTTTTTAAGAATGAAAAACTGATCTGGTAACAATCTATTATAATAGCAGTATTCTGTGCCTTCTGCCGTCCAGGTAAGTCTTCTGATTTCCAGACATTTACATCAGCAGAGAATGTAGACCAAGCCCCCCGCTCCATTTCTTTTTCTTTCACATGTGTAAAGTTGTGCCCTTAAATCCACGTTTAGATACTGTGGTAAGTGGCCTGAGATTCAACTGTGCTAAGCATCCAGCAGTTTTTAATGAAATCACTGCCCTTTCTACTTTGTTAAAAATTATCACTATGCGAAGCTCTTCATACTGCCTCCTTGCAAAAGGCCCTTTCCATCTCTCCCTGTACATTTCTGAGCATTTTGTCCACAACCAAACAGACCTTCCCAGCTGAACGATCCTCAGTCCCTCACAAAGCACAGCACATTTTCCTGCTCTCATGGCCAACCTCTTTCTTCCACCTCTCCCTTTTTCTCACAGCCTCTGCCTGCTGGTTCCCAGCCAGCTCTTGGACTTTCCACACAGGTTAGTTGTGACTGGCCCAGCTTTTCATCTTAATATATTACCCCAGGACTGCAATTACCTTTTTTCCTTTACTCCCTGTTTCAGCCCCTTTGTCTTCAGCCTGGCCCTTTAATGCTGTTGTTTCCCATCTCCCCAATCCATCCACTATTTTATCTCTCTCGGTTTTCCCTCTCTGTCTTCTCTGGAAGCCCTTAATCACACTTCTGCGTCCTCCCTGCTTCACCTCTTTCCCTTTCTCTTTTCCCCTCTCTCGCTCTGGTTACAGCTCTGCAGGCAGGGTTTACGAGCAGGGATCTTTAGTGATGTCCTACAGGAATACGCCTTGGCACACTGTCTGGACTGTTCAAGCCCTACTGCACCCCTGAGTGCCACAAAAAGCTCTACGCAGAGAAGCAGAACAGAAAAGAAATGCTTTACAGCCACTTTCTTGTATGCTATTTTTTCCTCACAGCATCTAAGGAAGATTTAGAAGGGGGGGAGGAAAAAGCCTAGATTTACAAACAACAATCAGGCAGGTAAATATTCTGCGGTTTAGTTGCAGGCAAGGGAATATAGAAAGAGTGTATTTAAGGAAGAATAAGCCAGAGTCCCCTGCGCTCATAACTGAGCTAGCAATTTCAAATTCTTCTGGTGTGTCACCCAGTTACCTCAGTACTAGTAATATCATACCTGGAACCCACTTAGCCCTCTTTAGAATTAATTAGCATTGTACAGCCCGGTCCGGGCTGGTGAGCTGAGTGCCTGCTGAGAGATGCTCAGAGTTCGGGCACCGGTAGCATCAGGTCCCACCACTGAGACCACAGACACAAGAGAATGTAAAAACAAATAGCCATGCTCTGCTCTCAGCTCAGTTTTCTTTGCTGGTTGATTTTAGGAGAACACTGGTGTCACCAAGAGCAAAACTTGGAACAAATTTTTAATACTGATAGTACCTATGTAAGCGAGAGGCGCAGCTACTCATCAGCTCCTGCAGAGCGTATCCCTTGGTGTTCCCAGTGGGAGAAGCTAGACTGGCGCAAGCAGAGATGGAGTACTTCACTGAGCCGCAGGGTCAAGTCTACTCCACAAGGCCCAGAATCGTGGCCAGGATCCTCCCTCCCTCCCTCGCAGCGCTGGTTCCTGATAAGCCAGAAACCAACAAGGAATGGGCATGTTTTTCCTGATGCATCAAGATATCTACATTACTCCCCAAAAGGCCTCCACCCCGTCATCATGGTAGCAGGCTTACCTCCTCTCATAACTCCTTCTAACTTTACCAGTAGTGGGCTCAGCTTGGACTTTGAAAGGAAGCAAACATTCATTTCTGAAGATTGAGATGTATCATCTTACGCAGCTTCACAGAGCAGACAAAAGCAGAGTCCAACATCAAAGTGAAGCAGAGAACATCGCAGTAATCTAACAGCCAAAGCTGTACAGAAATCAGGAAAATTTTGGCTCCCAACTAAAGCCAGTTAGAAAACAGAAACTCTATTTACTGCCTCCCAGACTGAAATTTTGAAGTGCACTTTACATAGCACTACTTTGCTGTGAAGTACCTTGCATTGCACTGCAGAGACAGGAGGTACAGGACTGCCACCCGTAACTGAGTGACAAAAGGCCCTTAACAACTTACTGAAGCATCCAAGCCTTCCTCCCTTTCTTAATCATACTCTTTGAAATCGTTAAAGATCCACGTGGAGTGCAAGGAGGAGAGTTGTTTTGTGTTGGAAGTACCAACTCTGTTGTTGCAACAGCCTGGAAACTACACCTCCTGGTCACGTACACCTGTGTAGCAGCAATAACCGGCGTGTTTCCACGTGCAGCTTGAGAGGCAGCGAGTTCTGGCTGGCACCGAGGGCGGCAGGACTCTTGACCGAGCAGCTCTCCTGCCTGCCGGCATCCACAGTAACTGAACATCTATCGCAATAACCGAACATCTATCGCAATAACCGATGACAGAGATGAAGATACTGAGTCTATTACTTCTCTCTCTCTTAATGAATTCAACGTTTCTCAGGACAATGAGCCTTTAAATTATTGATCACGTAAACGGTCCAAAACAGTCCATAACTTATTAACATATGAAAAGAACAAAAAATATACCCATGTATACGTTTTGTTTTGTTTTGTTTCTTTTCTGGTGACAATACAAGCCATTGGAACAAAGCTCATAAGGAGAAAAAAAAAAAAAAAAATCTATCTGTACACTTACAGGATTTTATGCAGGACTTTTTTGCTTCATAAGTCATGGTTAGCAAGAAAAAGAACGGGCCAAAACCTGTTATTTTAATTAAACAGTGTACATTTCTCACTGGTTTTGTTTGCTTTTCTACATATGGATTCCTCTAAGGTCCCTAAAGCTAGCAAACCCGAGCGCTTTTAAACACGCTCCCCTGCAATATGTAATTGAAATTCCTTAAAATATTTAGAGAGTTCTAGGAGGGAATGTTCTGCAACAATAAATTACCGTAGTGCCATCGTAGCAACATCGATGGCACAGCTGAGAGGGCACAGTAAATTCCTATTCCTAGCTACTTATAATTTTGTCTATATGCTGAAATTTTTTAGCATTAACTCCAAATTGTACCTTTGGAATGCTTCCCCCCCCCCCCCCCCCCTTCATTTCCTAATTTAGTTCAGCATCATAAGCCAAAAGCAGTTTTCTCCTAAAACTCCAAATTCGTCATGCCTAGAACTGAATGAAAAGGGTTGGGTTTGTCTTTTTAAATGAACAGAAGTTTGAAATATCTCCATCAGGTGAAAGTATTGCTGTACAGCTTGAATGCTTTTGCCCCAGCCTGTGAGCTTTTCCAGGCTGAACTAGGAGGTCCTTGGTCTAGCAAGGGATGCGCACATACCCACCTAACCAAGCACGGGGATGGGTAGTCCCACAGAGCTCTACGCGTGCTCAGAGCCAAACGCTTCACAGGATACAACCTCCGTTTACAAGATATTTCATTCGTAAGGTAGGACCTCTAGCATTCCTTCTCATTCTGTATTTCTGAGAATAAACCACTACACAGCCAATCAGAATTTAAATCTTCACTATTATTTCCTAGGCATATGATAGATGTGACAAATCTTAAATACATGGAGTGGAAAGTCACTGCTCATCCTGTATTTTCATATCCTGATACAGAAGATCACTTCCCTTTTCAGGCAGCTTAAAATCTTAGTTATTTGGGGCCGGATTTTAAGGTGGTTAGGTGCTCAATTCCCATGCAGCTGCTTAATGAGGTATTCAAATACAAGAAGCCTTCACAGCACTTGAGAGACCATTCTGTGCTCTCCCCATTTTAATTGTTTTTCAAGCTTTATCTTTCCTTTCGCTCATTCTAGACTTTTCTTGCTTTTGTTTGTAGGTCTTTCCAGGGCTTCCCAGGATGCCCCAGGGTCATTGCCCCTCTTCCCTGCAACCGGTTTTTATGCATTTTAAAGAATTCTTGGGCAGATCGCTGCCCTTTATAGGGGGCAACGCCAGCAGCACTGACATAGCAATGGGGTGTAGAAGCCAAGCCATACTCTCTGCCTTGGGTGAACCATTATCTATTTTGCAAAGAGATTCTCTGAACACATATTCACAGCAGAGACTGCTGTTGCACTCTCCTTTACTTTTCAATTAGGAGGAGTAAAAATAGAGGCTAGCAGGCCAAATTAACAAACTGGATGGGTTGGCTTAAACGATATAAAAAACTCTGGAGAGTTAAATGGCTGAGCAGATAACAAATGTTATTGCCTGCCAAATTTTTAATGGTAATTTTAAAACCCAACACGCGAAAAGGTAAGTTTATATGTATCTATGGCTAAGAGCGCCCGCAGAGCCAGGAGCCTCACTTCAGTACAGGCAATAGCGGTTGAAGCTGTAAGCTAGGCACATGGAGTAAGGGCAGACCAGCTAGAAAGACAGACACAGACAGACAGCCAGCGAGCCCACCCTCATCTGCGGTGCAGCCCGGTCCAGCGCCGGGCTCCAGCGGCGGGCGGGGCTGCGCAGCGCCCCGGGCGCGCGGCGGCGGCAGAGCCTATCCCAGGGCTCCTCCGGGCGCGCGTCACAAAGCCCCGCCCCCCCGCGCGGTCGCGGCCGGCGGCTGGGCCCTGGTTGCCGCTCTCCCAGCCACGGTCGCCGGCCCCGGGGGAGCCCGCAGCGGGGCCCGGGGCAGGACCCGCCGGGCCGGCGGCGGCAGGAGCCTGCCGGGGCTGCGGCTGCCGCCCTGCTCGTTGAAAACGCTGCCGAAGGGGAGCGCGCTGAAGGAGCGCTCCCTATTCCAGCCGGGACGCGTTATCGGGATAAAAATGCACATCTGTATTTCACTTCCCTCCTCCCCCCGGGTCAAAATAAGGTCAAAAGACTATACAGTAGTATTTCTTCTTTCTCAGTAACCCATGGCACTTCTCGGTGTACTTCACAGTATCCATAACAACCGCTGTTCCTTCAGGAAATTTTAATTACAGCGTTCTTCGGAACTGTTGATTGTTTATTGTGACAAGACAAAGAACACGGGAGGAGAAGATTCATTGAGAAACATGCTTCGAACCAGGTTGAGGAAAAGGTTGCTTTACACTCTTATTTCTGATGCATAAAAAGCCATGTTAGGCAGAGGATGGGGTGGAAAAAAAAAAAAAGAGACCTTAAAAAAAAAAAAAAAAAAATGAAGGTGCCCAAACCTAGTAGTGCTCTCGGAAAAGTGATCACGCTGAACAAATTACAAGGGAGCTGAAGAAGCTGGGAGATGCGCTGATTCCAGATTAAAAAGAAAAGTAGAAGAAAAACAACAGTGCTGGAATTTTCTTATTAATATTGAACTAGATTCTGGCACCCTTAACCATTACAGGCATTTATTTCAGGGGTGCAAATATGGGAAAAAGGTATTCTTAGGTATTCTTAGTGCGACTAAAAGTGAAGACTACATCACAACTTAAGAAGAGCAAACAGCAGTGCAGACTGGGATGCGTATTTAAGGGAAAAAGGAACCAAGGAGGAAGGAATGAGAAACTGATAATAAAAACATCGAAGAGTAAGGTAAATCAATTAGAAAATCAGGAAAGAAAAGATCTGCTCAGTTTAAAAGGATGGGTGGCCGAGTCTTCCTCCCCACCCCCGCCCCACTACTGGCATCTGGTACAGAGAATAAATCCAGCCACTGCTTTCCAAGTGCAAGGTCTTGGTTTCCTTTCTGCGAACAAGGGGTGTAGGTGGAAATCCACATCGACTTTAACGTGCTAATTCCATGTGTACAAACCAGCCTGTGTTCTTAATTAACCCTGTAAGGAACAAGCCCAACAGACAGACAGCGGCACAGACAGACTAGAGAAGATATTCGAAGTCATACGTGAAAATGAATGCTACTGAATTTATCTTTTGGGGATCATCTACCTTTTAAATAAATCCAGATTTTAGATGAGAAGTCGAGTTTACACCAGTCCCGGGTCACTGTTTCTCACACAGTGACAGCCAGAAGATCCAGCCATGTTTCAGAAACTTCAGGACTGCGTCCTCTAGCCACTGAGCCATTAAGTGCAATCTGAAATTTTCAGGCTGTCATCGCATTAGCAAACTTCGACAGCTATCACAGCAGAGTACAAGTAGACAGGGCTCAGGCATTAAAAAAACAACCCACAAACCAAAACAGTCCAATATTCCCTCATGCCTCAGTTTGTCAGTTAAAATCTCTTTAGGAGTATAATACACCATAGGATGCTTCACAATCGAGAAAGCTACCAGCTGGGGCTTTGATGTCAGGAGTATCAACTCCCCATGCAAGAATCCAGAGTAAGACATTTCAGAGGAGGAAGAGGCACGCTGCAGAAATCTCAGGAAAAGGCCTTTCAAAGTGAGGCGAGATCACAGCTTTCCATTCTCCTCCAAGTTAATTACTTAACCTCCTAGAAAAAGCAGCAGAAAAAATTGCTTACACATGACCTACAAAGAGCAGGCAACATAGGAGTGAAAGAGCAAATCAGAATTGAGAGAGCGCTTTTGCTTAGATGCTGGGCAAGGGTGGTGGGAGACAGCGAGTTGCAGTGTTTTTACTATGGTTAGCACAGCGGGACCCTGATTTCTGAACTGGACCTCTGGACATCAGTAAAAGAAAGATAAAGAACAGACGGATGCCGAGTTTCCATTTCAAAAACAGTTCAGCCACTTCAATTTACCTGCACCACGTTAGAAAACACGCGTAGTTTAGCTCCCCTCTGCATGCTCCTTTGCATTCAGTTTCTTTCTTCCTTCACACTCCAAATTTTCTGTTACTTATTCAACTACTGAATCTTCTCTGCCTGCCTGTGAGCAGACACAGCATTGTATTTAAATTCATGTTCTCATTTGGTTTAGTATTTCAACAAAGTACGCCTCTTGTTTCCAGGCTGACAAGCGTGCTGAGGAGCGGCCAGCGCCATGGAACGCGGCCCGCGTACCCAGCGATTTCAGGTAATTTGAAGAGAGAAAGCTATTTCAGGGGGGAGAGAGAGAGGGGAGGGGGAAAAGGAGAAAGAAGGGGGAAAAAAAAAAACAAAAAAAAGACACCTTTCTTCTGTTTCCCCTCTCTGTCAAAACCGGAAAACAAGCGTGAAAAGCCTTGCCTTGTGTTTTGTGTCAGCGCTAACTACATCCCTGCTGCCGGCCAGTTCCGAGCGCTGCATCCCACCGAGGGGAAGGCTCCCGGCCGGCCGGCCGGCAGACCCCCTCCCCGCACCGGGAGTGCCTCCGAGGGAGCCCGCTGCTGTTCTGACAACCCCTTTCTTTGCTGCCTGGCAGAGCTCCATCTCGATTTCGGCAAATGGAGTATTTCCATGCTCTGCCTTATGTTGTGCCCTGGCTTCACGGCGTCCCATGTTCTGATACCCTTTCTCATTTTCAGTCATCTCTCATTTTCATTCTGTCCCACTGAAACAATGGAAACGTTAGACGCTAAAAACATTACTGAGCACAGACACGGCATCCCTACTTCCCCAGGTCTCACTGAAAATGAACAGAAAATAAGCAGAGTGAGGTTCTCCTCCGCATAAGCGAGAGTAGCAGATTCCGGCCCTTTGATAGCTGTCGATTTTCAGTAATCCTGGTGGGTACATTTAAGTCCTTGTTAAGGGCTCCCACATTCATTAAAAATAAATCCAGTAGTTATTTGACTGTGTAATTATTAGGGATAATTTGCAATTAAGCAATTGGCCTCTGATGAAGGGACAGATAATTGATCAGCCTGGTTTGGCATTTTAGAATGGGGTGGGGGGGTAATTAAGTAAACCCAGTCAGCTAAATGTCTTCCTCCCCACTGCATCTTTTCCCACCTTTAAATGCAAACCAGACCTCATGCAGCTGTGCAGGCCATGGGAGTCTAAGCCTATTAAAGAAATCTTTTAATGACTGTAAAACTACCACTAATTGAAATAAAAATATTTTCACACTATTTTCACATTGTGCAAATGGATCAAAAAATAATTCTTAATGCAATACACGGTGCACAAACTGCTCTGCCTGACAAGTGCAGCATTTAATTTCCACTAATTAGTCCAAAGCGGGGGCAGTGTGAAATTAACATGATTCATTAATTCTGTGGCTTACGTTTTACATATTGTGTGTTTACATTTCAAAACTATCAGGTTCTCTGCAACCTAACACACCACACTTCTGAAATTATCAGATTCAAGAAGTTCTCCCCACATCTCTTTGGGTGCATTCAGGTTCGATTTCTGAATTTGCAACTCGTCTATTTGTTTCAGCGCAACTGGTTGATTTTATATTGCGTGGTGTCTTCCTTTGTCCTAATCTTGGCCTCAGCTCCTTTCTGACAAAATATTCTTTTGGGTGGCTCAGGTCACTGTGGGTAAGCATGAACAGAGCAGCAGGTAAAGAAGCAATTTTCAAGAAGCAATTTTCAAACTACTTTATGTTCCAAAATAATTTAATAAATCCTTCGTATTGACTAAATCTGAAGTTTTCATGATGCTGTTCCAATATTTGCTCCTATAATGATATCAGGAGATGTTCATTAAAGATCTAATCCAGAGCCCCATGAAAGTCAACAGACACCTCCACTGGCTTCAGAAGGCATAAATATGCTAGCTTCTCTTTATGATACAGAACATAGGACTCCAAGAATAGTAGCGTTGGCCAAGTTGTCTTACAAAATAAACTATCTTCAAGTGAACTGTGCTGAAAAGCATTTAAAAATACATCAGACTTAGCTAAATATTACATTTCTACAAATTAAGGTGCAACAATCGTATTTACGTTGTTGGACGTGCTCACAATGTCAGACTTGGTCCACTGTTTCCCAAGATACAGGTTACGTTTCTACAGAGACCCAGAGTACTATTACACCGAGAATTAGGTGTAATATTGAATATACTATGAACTTCGTTTACTTGTTATCAATAGTGATTGGTAATGAAGTAATGGTGACATACGTGCTTTGTATTCCACATGAGGCTTAAAGGCATGCCTGTCCCAGAGAGCTCTCAAAATCTGCCTCTCTGCCTCTGCCTCTCACACATAGAGGCAGAGGCTGCCCTACCCATACAAACACCTCTTCGTTAGTCTCAGAAACACAGAGAAAAGATGTGCTGAGATTTACCTGTCTCCTGCAATCAACAGAAATTGAGGCTGTTTTCTGTACCTGAAGGTACCCGGACAAGGTACCTTGAGGCATGAAAGAGCAGCTCCCGTAACTGGTGGGAGAATGGTGGGACGGTGTGGCAGAAAGGACGCCTGGATCGGGCCGTACAACGCCCCCGTCAGCAAGCAGACATTTGGCACTAGGTGTCCGGCAGAGCCAAGGCGGCAGCACAGGCGGAAGACGGGCCGCTCAAGGAGTCAGAAGCATATCAGCAAAGGTAAGAGGTGAAGCATTACGAACTGTGAGCTTGCTCAGCTGGGGTTCCTGGAGGGATGGGGTGGGAAGTGGTCATTTGAGATTCCTCCCAAAAAAGGGGAAGTCAGGAGGAAGAGTGTCCTTTGAGGGACATTCAAAGGACAACAAAAGAGAATTTCAATTATACAAGCCTGACAAAAACTAATGTCCTCCATACTATCTAAAGTAACCTGCTAATGTTTGTAAGAATCACCTGAGGCAGAAAGCAGTTAGATTTTGGAAGATTCATAGGTTCTGCAGTAAAAAAAAAAAAAGAAGGAAAAAAACCCAGGTAGAAATAGCCACTTTAAGGGCAGCTTTTATAATCTGTTTTACTCTTCCCCTCCTCCCCCCAGCATTAAAACAACATGGTTTTTTGGTCAGCAACTGTCATGGTTTAACCCCAGGTGGCAACTAAGCACCACACAGGCACTCGCTCACTCCCCCTTGGTGGGATGGGGGAGAGAATCAGAAGGGTAAATGGGAGAAAACTCCTGGGTTGAGATAACGACAGTTTATTAAGCAAAGCAAAAGCCGCGCACGCAAGCAAAGCAAAGCAAGGAATTCATTCACTCCTTCCCATCGGCAGGCAGGTGTTCAGCCATCCCCAGGAAAGCAGGGCTCCATCATGGGTAACGGTTACTTGGGAAGACAAACGCCATCACTCCAAACATCCCCCCCCTTCCTTCTTCTTCCCCCAGCTTTATATGCTGAGCATGACATCATATGGTGTGGGATAGCCCTTGGGTCAGTTCGGGTCAGCCCCCCTGGCTGTGTCCCCTCCCAGCTTCTTGTGCACCCCCACCCTGCTCGCTGGTGGGGTGGGGTGAGCAGCAGAAAAGCCCTTGACCCTGTGTAAGCCCTGCTCAGCAGTAACTAAAACATCCCTGTGTTATCAACACTGTTTCCAGCACAAATCCAAAACATAGCCCCATACTAGCTACTGTGAAGAAAATTAACTCTATCCCAGCCAAAACCAGCACAGCAACCAAAGTCAAGTAAGGAGTAGGAGTAACAGGCCTATTTTCTTCCTCAGAGAGACAAACTAACCTCAGGCTCGTCCCGTGTTGCAGATAAGAATATGGCCGCAGCAGTTACCTTGTTGAGAATAACAGGGACAGACCACATACATGTACATAGCTTAATTGTTAGCCAATGCTTCATTAAAACAAACCCATAATTTAAAAAGATAGAAAACTGTTTATACACACGTCCTCCATTTAGCGAGATTTCCTGATTGGCTGTGCATCTTTAAATGACTTATTTGTGTCACTCTGTTTCAGGATACATCTGGAGCATGCAATGTCATCAAGAAGTGCCATTTGATTACAGTGCAGTACTTTGGGTGGCTTTTAGAAAGCAATAGATTATAGCATTACCATGTACTGTGCATAACATCTCTATGCCACTTAGCAAGTATGAGGCCAAAATGAACACTCTAACCTTGAAAATACATGATTAAAGTGCTGCCTTGTGGATTGATATACAAAATGGCTAAGTTTAGTGATCCTTCAAATCCTGGTTCCCTGGTGAGCACAAAGGGCTCTGATGTACAAGGCTCTGTCAGCCATTGCGTGGGGCGTAAAGGATGTGATGCATTCAGGAGTGCTTGGGCTGCTTGGAGTAGGAAAGGCACTTAGAAGAAAAATTGTATTCTTTGGTAAGGAACAGGCACTTTCTACCTCAAATTTAAACCTGTTCTTAAAAGTTGTAGTCAGGAAAATGTCCCTACAGGTAAACAGTATGGTACGGAAATATCTCGAATCAAAGCTGGGCAAACATGGAACAAGTGGTATCCGTTTAGAAGTTAGGCAACCTCACTGCTACAATCAACTAACTACATTAATTTCTGCTCTGTTCAGAAGAGAAAGCTGGCTCATTATTTAAAATAGAGTTTCTGTGCACGAGGAAATAAATAACATATGAACATTTCTCTAGCACTATTAGGAGATTCAGCTGCCAGTACCTTGTAAGTAAAAGGAAGTATAAACTCTAAGCATTGTGTCATGTAAGAAAGCTACAACGCCAGCTGTTTAACACAGAAAATGAGTAGCATTTTTTCTGATATACTTTTACCAAGACTTTTGCCAGAATAAGAAGTTCATTCATATTGTCCGTGTCCTAAAATCACTTTTTGTTTGAGTGACACAACAGTCGCTGACTCCAATATGCTGTTTCTATGGGTATCATAAACATAAATGGCCCACGGCCAAACACTTTTGATACATATTAAATGAGCTACATGACCAAATGATATCTGGTTTGTTTTCATGTAGATAGACTACACTTGTGCACTATTGTGATTCTATTTAAGTCTGTGAAGAACTTAAATCTCTCCTTGGTTTTTAACTACATGATGTCCTGGTACTTGAGATGCCCTTTTACCTTTTCAAGGGCATCTTTTAATCCAAAAAAGTGCCTGCTTAAAAATGGATCTTCTTTATCTGCATATGCAAGTGCACATTTTATGGGCAGTAGGCCATTATCGTTATATCTGCACGTCTACGTATACACGTGCCTGTCTGTTTCACTGCTAGCAATGCAGAGACGGTCTTGTGTCAGGGCCTGCTTGAGACTCAAACGTGAGAAAAGGGCTATATTCAAATCTGATATTGGGGGGTGGGGGGTAGGGGGGTGTTTGTAATTCCACACTATCCCTTTGTAATGGGAAACTTGTAAAATCTCACTTGCTGTCCTGCAAAGGATTTGCACAGCTCTTATAGAAATGTTCGACTAAGATGGATGGGTCGGGGAGTGTCACATGGCCTTCCTGAGCATAAGTTATGTTACTAAATCAGCATATTGATCTGGGAACACAGCGTCCTGGAATCCTGAAAATGTCAGGCACAGTCTCAGTGCTTCACTTCTTTAAAATCAAATTAATTTAGCCAGCTTACTCTGGAGAAGAAATTACAATGTCAGATACATGCAAACAGCAAGGGTGTCGGGCACTCCAAGTCCCGCTGCCTTTGACCGTTTAGAAAGGAGACGCACAAAAGGAAAGAGCCAGGTTGCCACTTAGCTCTCCTTTGGTGGAAAGAACAGCCGCCGCAGTCTTTGCTTATGTGAACTCGGGCATCCCGGGGCCTCACGACTCTCCGTGGATCTTTGGGGATTCCCAACGTGGGAGCAATCAAGGGGGTTGAGAGGTAAAATTATACGATTGCATGTGATGATACTAATCCATCTACCTTACCCATGGGGTACATTTGAGATTAAAGGCTCAGATAGTCCATGCCCTTGTGCTGTGATCTCCAGTTCTGTACGCATGTTTAATCAAGCATGCTAATCCACAAATGTATGGTCAGGGTTGCAGCATCCAGCGTGAACAGAACGCTTTCAGTAAGCGGGGCCCATCAGCATGAATAAGTTTGTAGGCATTAGCCATGTATATTTAGTTGGTAGAGCAGTTAGATATTGGCACAAATTGCTTCTGGGGAAAAAGGGACAGTCTGCCAAAACGTATTACAAAGCGGACATTTTTTTCTTACCTGACTTGACAAAACATACAAGGCAAGCGTACACTGTATGTAAGGAAAAGGAGTAACTGGAAAGTTTCCAAGAATGAAACTGATCTATGTTCTTGACCAGAAGTACCAACACATCCTGTTCTGACCCCGCAAGACATCACACCTACCTTTGATTCCTACACCACAAGGACCAGGTGCAGCGTGGGAGCCCCGGAGAGACACAAACTCCAGCCCTGCCCTGCCGTACATGAAGAGCGGGGCTGGAGAAGCCCTGCTGGTAATCAACCCCGCGGAGCACGGTTCAGCTCCCTGGCAAAGGCGGGATCACTACGGCAGAGGTCAGATGCAGAACCACCACCCCAACCTCCCACAGCTCCTCGTGAAGGCTCCCACCTCCTCCTGACCTACAGGCTTGTCTGGTCAATGTTACTACAGACATCTCCTTCTGGGCTTTGCCATCCTTAAGCTGAACACCCCTTTTCTATGTTGAAAAGGCAAAAAGGCAAGCCTCCCACTAGTTCACTACATGCTGGTATAGAACATTTTAACCAGCCATTTTTTACTAGACATCCTAGAGGTGATATAGGCATCACTACCGTGGTCTGAGGGTCACCAAGATAGAGGCAGATATATCAGGAAGCTGCAGCCAGAGACAGAGACAGTAGGACCTCGTCTGACCCCTACCCTTTGGGGATGAGGTGGGCAGGCCGATGTTATCTACTGCAAGTGAAAAATGCACAGCCACAACTTGCTGATACCGCGAGCTAGCAAAAGAGGAGGAAGAAAAAAAAAAAAAAGCTTGAATATGTTACCAAGTCGACTACAGTTTCTTCACTAGATTTCAGCAGAGAAAAGCTGTACAAAGACAGCTTGGCAGCCGCCCTGCCCTTCTTCTCTAAGGCAATGATGAAATATAACCACCCAAATTTCCTTGCTAGCATAAACTGGAGGATTCATATTGTTCATATTTGAAATAGGATTATGCAAAGGAGAGCTGGATTGTAGGTTGTTTTATGGGGAAGGGGGAAAAGCAGTTCTAAATCCCAGCAGACCAAAAACTCCTTCAAAATAATTTAACAAAAGGTGATGATGTTTTCTCTGGAAAACATTACACATGGCAAAATTCTATTTAGCATTTACAGAAACTGAGCAAAAGGGAATACAGATCCTAGGAACTTATTAGGTTCCGTGAAGAGAGTGAGTAGCAGGCAATAAAGAACAGCATAACGTGCAGCACAAATACATGTGTCCATTGCAGCTAACACGAACAAATCCCTCACACACCAGACATTGCTTTTCATTTGTCCCTCTTGCCCCTCAGAACCTCCCCTCGGCTTCGCTAAATACAGACAAGCCTTGGTGTGCATCAATAGGTAGCCTTGCTTTCAGCTCTCTGCTTCCCATTTCTGATGGCAGTGGGAGTGGCGCAGGACACCAGCCAGGACCCCGATATGTATTTCCTCTCCTTTTCCCACGTGAGGAACGACCCACAGCCCCACCGCCTCTGCTGTACTTCGTGACGTTTCTCCACGTCTCCCCTCCGCTCAGGGGAAGGCAATTCCCCAGGAGAGGCTTCATCTCCACTGTCAGGAATGTTCTCAGTTCTGGCTGCTCACGCACACAAAGATGTTCAAGAATATCATTAAATCAAAGCTAATCAGATGGCTCCCTGTTCGTCTCAAGACACTGTTCAGACTTCTTCATTTAAAACCCTGCATAGATTTGGCTTAATCTGCCTGAATTCTTTCCTTTCTGATTCCTCCAGTTATCCAATATCGCTTTTTCTTTGTCATTTCCCATGCCCTTCCGACACAGCCTTCCTGTAAGTTTTCACCTCATCTCACCAGTGATTTTCAAGCCCTGTCTGAGGATATATTCCTTTTCTCCGCTGTGTCTTAATTTCTCTCCTTGAAAAGCAAGATCTATTTCAGCTCTGCTGCCTCTATCAAGACAGGGAACAACACAAGCGTGATACAGTCACACTTGCGTCCTAGCCAACGAGGGCATTGCTTACAGGATAAATTGAGATGCCACAACACAGTCATTCTCCTCTGAAGCTTTATATGCTCCTCGGGTGGGCTTGCGCTGGACCCTCTGCACAAGCCGGGATTTTACAAATTGCAAGTAGGCTGCTTTTGATGCTACATTGCTTAGATCTCACGTTGACTATGATAAATCATTCCCATTCCTTAGTCCTGATTATTTCCCCTCCTACATTGCATAAAATAAGCTGGTATTACCATAAAATATGAAATCCCCAGGACTGTATTTAGTATCTCTTATTTTTCACGCCCTTCCCCCACACACACTCGCACACTGAACCTCCTTTGTAGACAGTCATGGATTTCTATCATCTGAGGATCAGAGCACTATGCATCCATCAAGAAGTGTAAAATATTCACAGGAAGAGACTACAAGATGAGGAAGAGGTCCAGAATGCATAATATGTGTCAGAGGAACAGATGTACACAGAAAATAAAAGTTCTGCAGACCACAATAAAAATTTACTCCATGACAAGAACTGTGCATTTTTTCCATGGCTGTCATAGATTTCATGGAACCAGTGAAATCCAGCCATTTTCAGAAATCCCATGAAATTTACCTTTTCACCGGAATCCACATAAAATCAGAATTTTTCCATAAGAGCCCCCATAAAATTGGCATATTTCCTTAGAAGACCCCATGAAATTATACAGAATATTGCAGTTTCTTTTAGCCTAGTCTCTCATTGCACATCTTAAAATGACAACCTCGGCTATTCAATTTTTGCATTTCTTCCTTTCAGAAAAAAAGATTATGCAAAAATATAATAGGAATGAAAATACTCTTCTATAGAAGAGAAACTAAAAGCCCTCATAAATATATTATAATTAGCACATAAAGTTTTGAGTTATACACAGTGAACTGTTACTAGTTCAAGAGTAATCTCAACTGAACGTTCTTCTTTTGACTATGGAAAAATTGACATGACGGAAATTGTCATGAATGAAAATGTATGCAAGTTTCTAATGATGCCCTCTGCTTCATGGTTTTTTAGGGAAACAGATAAAGGATGAAGTTACCATTCTGGTACCTGACCAACAGTGAAGAACTGCAAATGAGAAAGTGCTACTATAAACAACAACTTTAGGAGGTAAATACAATGTGGTCAATTTATTCTCTAAGCATGCTATTTGTTAAAATAAATTCTCAGCTCTAACAAAGAGGAGCAGATGCTGTGACACAAGTGTTCATTAAGCTCCCAGAGTGACAGCTGAGCTATTTGTTCTGGCTGAAAATGAATCAATGTACCAGCTCAAACCCTGCCTTACACAAGTTGGTCAGCAGGCATCCCAAATCGCAACCCACCACAGGTCCCCTTACTGCAGTTCTTAGTTTCATTCAGGGCTCTCGCGCTTCAGCAAGACTACTGTCCAAGTAAGAACCAGACATTGAGGCTCTTTCCATGGTCTCCAATTAAGCCTTGATCCAGAAGCAACACAACCATTGATGATGGCAGGATTAAACTCTGGCAGTTGACCTAAACTCAAGAGATCTCATGGAAGGCAAAAATAAAAAGTTTAGGAGAACTGGTAGCGCTGCTGAGAAACTTCTAAAGGACAGAGATGCGACTGCAGACAAGGAACAGAAGATGTAGTAGCAGGAAGATAATGGCCTAAAAAGAGCAGATTAAAATGCCCTTAAATAAATCAAGAGGTCTTCAAATTGCCTGGGCTCAATGAATTTCAACTCAGGATTCTTAAATAGCCACTTACGCAATCTCTGAATCACTGGACAGCCACCTCTGAGAATGCAAGAATAGAAGATGAGGTGCCAGAAGGCTGGAAAAGAGCAAACAGAATATCTAGCTCTACAAAGCGGGGGACAGAAGAGCTAAGGAGTTACCAGCCAGTCAATTTGTCTTCAATCCTCAGAAAAACACCGGAACAAGTAATCAAACTATTTGTAAGCACCTAGAAGATAACATGGAAATGAATAGCAGCTAGTATGGATTTGTAGAGAATAAATCCTGTCAAATCAATTCAATTTCCTTCTGCCATATGGGAACAGGCCTTGTTGCAGAAACAAAGCAGGAGATGTCACGTTTCTTGATTTAGTAAAGCTTTTGGTGCTGTCTCAAATGTCACTCTCGCACGCACGCTAACAAAACATGGTCCGAATGAAATGGTTGCGAGACAGGTATGAAAGTGGTTGGACATGATGTGTAGAGCAAGTTATCATTTGCCCATAGTCAAAGCAAGCCATCTAGGGGGACAGGGGGATTACAAAACTCTGCTGTGGATATGATGCTGTTTGGTACTTCTGTGAATCATCTCGCCATGAAACAGCACGCTTACTGTGCTTGCAGACCATACAAATGGCGTGCATAGGACTACTGCAAGTATGGAGGCTCAGAGTTTGAAAAGATGTTGACAAATTACAGTGGTGTCAAGAAAACGGCTGAAATTCAATGGGGGATGGAGAGGAGGAGAAGAGTGCAAGGCAGAGATGGACTAATTGGAGAGCCCCAGAAGAAAAGCAATGGAAGCGACCAGAGGTCCAAAAAACATGTCCAGGAGAAAAGATTTGAAAACTTCGAGGTCTTCAGAGAAAAGAATTCTTGGGAAGAAAATTTTAAGACTTTGAATGCGTAAAAGCTTGTCACACACAGGGTTCTTGCATGTTAGAAAGTTCAAACAATAACGGGTCTAACTTGCAGGAAGATGGATGCAGGTCAGACATTAGAGAAAATCATTTACAATAATTAAGATAGTGAAGCACTGGGATGGAGCTCTGGGAAAGCTATGGAATCTGGAATCTCCATCACCAGATGTTTTATAGAACAGCCTAGAAAAAAAATTCTGCCAGGAATGACATAAATATAACCGGTCCTGCAGAAAGGAGACTTCTTGAGGCTCCTTCCAGCCCTATTTTTCTAAATGTCAAATGCCCTTCTATGTTTTAAGACCTCAAACCACCAGAGTATATAAACATGTAAGTAATCCCATTGACTTCAAAGCAAGTACACATGGGATCTAAGCATATATTTAAGTAATTTGCCAGATCAGCGTAGCCAAAGGAAGTATCTCTTGCAGAAGTGACTGCATTTGTTTAAACTGCCTTAGATATATATCAGCATTATATTTAAAATGTGGTTTCCTGTATTTCAACGACTGTCTATAGAAGGAGAACATTATGGATTTGTGCTACAGCCTTCTAAACAATTGCTCATTAGCATGAACCTTATAATACGGTGCCTGTATTCACTGAAGCTGGAGGGGGCGGGGGGAACGGGCAAAAAAGGTCCAAATGGGGAAATAACATGTTAAGAATGGAAGTACTTTCTACTCATACCAGCACTTTTTTTTTTTTTTTTGTAAGCCAGGTTGCATACAGACAGTTTCAATATGTAGTATCTATAATGTTGAGGACACTAGATTATAAACATGTACAGAAAAGTGGAAAGCTTCTTCTAACTGTCTCCCACACCTCCTTCCATATGTTATCACCAAATGTTTTGTTATATGCCAATTTTCAGCAGATATCACTGGAACCAACATTTATTTAGCATACAATTCAGTAAGATTTGCTACAGATTATTAACCATCCTCCTCCTCTGTCTCTACCATATTCCTACCTTTTTTTTTTTGTTTTGGGGGGTGGCAGGGGTGGGGAGGGGGAAGTTTCACCCATCAGGTCCAAACAACATCAAGTACCATTTCACTGTGAAGGATAAATGTAGTTTTATGCTACTTTGTTTGACCATTGTATTGGAGTTGAGACCAGCACATATGTTACAGAAGACTGAAGGATACTTTGGTATGCCAGTAGCCTTAAGGACTGGTTGAGCAGGAAAAACGCATTAGAGACTGAGCCTTTCCCTTGCCGTGGCTGCGTAGGAGCTGTTACCATTTATTTTGTCACTGATTTACACAATAAATCCTCCTATAAAGATAAGGTGCACATATTATAAGCACCTAAAATTATACATACACCTCCGTCTTTCTCAGAGCTGGAAAGAAATTACATCCCCTAGCAACAACACATCCCTTCCTAAGCAAACACCTGATTAAAGACAAGGTACTTCTCTGATCTCCAGAGCCCTGTGCAAACCAGCTCTCTTGGATGGGGAGAGAGGTGGATTTCAGAGTATGTGATCCTATAAATACACACGCACAGGGAATACCTCTGACACTGCCCCCTTCAGCAGGCTGAACTCTTGAGCACTGTTAGCACCAGGACCACCAACGTGCCGTTCCAGATTTGTAAGGATATCACACAGCCAAAAGCCACTTCACCTAAGACTGTGAAAGGAAAATGTAAAATCTGGAACTGCATCTGGAAACAGGCAGGCAGCCACCAGGGTTGCTGAAATCCCGCTCTCGTGCGTAGAGAAAGCCCCGTAAAAACAGAAAAATCAATGCGTTTCTGAAGTTTTCTTCAGGCACAGGTCAACACAAGTTTCCCAGGAAACCATGAATTCCCACAAAGATGGGAAGAAGCTCGACTGCAAGGAACAACAAACTGATCCAGGTACAAATGGAGAGCAAAGGAAACAGGGCATGGGGAAAAACCCCTGCCTGCATCCAGCTCTGCCAGGTCCCACGCTCTCCACCAGTTCCTTCTACCTGGTCTACCAGCAGCTGCGACTTGGCTTCTCAATCCCCAGCACGGGAAAACAAACAAACAAAACCCCCAAACCAACCTTTAACACTTTTTTGTCAGGTTTATCTTGATCTGAAAATATTGCCTGTGAAACGCGCAGCCCCAAGCGGAATGCCTTCTGCCACTCATGTCCTCCCTTTAAGAGAGCTAGCAAATGCTTGAAGACAATAGCCTGCCTTGTGCTCGTGCCCTGACATAAGAATTTTTTGTTTGCTTCCAGAAATGATTAATTTCAAGGCATTTAAGGGCTTGCTATCCATTTTGGAGCAGTGTACTTTTAACGTATTTTATTACTATGACTTATAGTCAAGATGCAGAAACAGAACAGCCCACAGAGCTATCATTTAAATCCACTGATACTTCACATTTCACACAGCTAATACAATCCTTTGACCTACCAATCCAAATAATGTTTAAAAGCTTGAATGGCAAGAGGCTGTCTGCTCAGGGCTGCCGATACAGAAAGTCCCTGTATAAATCACAATATCACAGAAGTCACGAAAACTGTGAATTTTGGTGTCAGCTGTGAAAATATTCCATCTGGTTTCTGTCTTGTAGAAAAATGTTTAAAATCTGTCTAAGTACAGGAAGTTTATTTTTGCTTCATCAGTGCAGCAGAAGCAAGCAGTGTGAGACTGGTGAATAGTGCCTCTGAGCCCTGCTATTGCTCCAGGTGCTCACAAGGTTTCCAAAACAACATTTCAGGTTTCATTCAGACATCCAACCACGCTACTATTTAATTTCATGCCTTCATTGCAGGCTGAGCAACCCACCAAGTGGATTTGTAATAGTTAGTCTTGAAAATAGAACGAAAGCAATAATGGGCCCCATAACATCAATTAGCTGAAGCTGACTTTGACAGCATATTTTTTGGGGGAATACATCTACATCAATCTGCATTTGCTTCCCTCACACATTAGGTCCCTACTACTAGTAAGCCACTAGTAAAGCCAGTCAATCCACCTGAACATCTACATGCAGATCTAGAAGTTCAGGCAGCCAGCTTCAGAAGTCTGGGGCTCTGACTCTTTTTATGTAGCTCTTGACAGGGACGGATTTTATGCTTTCACTTTATTTCTCTTTTTCATTTAGGTCATTTATCTATTTAATGGAAACTGTATAGAAAAATTATGATAAAAAATTACACAAGAGATATATTACTTTTTAAATCCCCATCACTATCATTACCCCATCCCAGCCAATGTGACATTCAGGAAAGAGCCCAATATTCATTTTATTTATACTGTGTCACCTCCGTGAGATTTCTGACATCTGGAATCTCTATACTGTATCAGTTCAACCTAGTATAAAAAGAGAGCAAGAAGCCAACATGAGAAGGAAAAAAACAGTGCTGCAAGAGAAATTCAAGATTTCCAAGGACTAGGCTTTTCAAAGGCGCTTAGAATAGACTCACAACTATTTTCAAAGGAGCTGAAAAAAGAGCAGTGCCCAACAGGACCAGGCTTGCTTACCCCCTCCACCAAGAGCCTCCCTTCCTCTGGCACCCCCAGCAAGGGCTTTAAGCATGCGGTCAGGCGGAGGGGGCATTTCATAGCTCATGGGGGTGCCGGTTTAGATGGAAGAGCTTGATAGCCCCTTCTATGCCAAACACCTGGGAGGGGACTGTTTGGGATCAAAAGGAACTTTTGAATGATTTATTTCATGAAGAATTGAATGACCTAGGTAAGCCTTGCCAGTCTTGGGTTCCTGTATCATAGCAAGACCTTTAAAACAAAGTATAAACTCCACCCTCTTCAATCTGAAAGGCCTCACACAGGAAAAGCTCCATGTCACACATACTGTAATCCATGAGTAGAGGTGCTGCTACTGCAGCTCGTTACAGCAGATAACTCCCCTGTTTCCAATCCTCAGTTATCTGGCTGGCTTTTCCCACACCTCCACCCACTCTAGCAGGTGCTTTCTTCTCCAGGGGATTGTTTTCGCAGAGGGCAAAGCGTGGATGGAGTAGGCAGGAGGCACCTACCATAGTTGCTTTTCTTTCCCAGGTGGCTCCCAGGTTTTTTTCCTTTCCCTACTGCACTTTGTGTGCAGGGAGAACAAGGGTAAAGAGGCCTTTAAAAGATAGCAGGGAACTGCCATGGTGATTTCAAGATGGAGCATGCAATTGCTATTTTTGATTGTGTTAACCCAGGCATAATTATGTAATTATCCACAAAAATCTAGTCAGAGTTTTGCATATCTAAATCATTAACTTTAACAATTGACAGGCTGCTTTGATTAGTATTTTCACAGACTAGCATAGCATACATTTGTCAGCTTTCCTATGATTAGTTGCAATTTGGAATTTGTTTATGCAAAATGTTTTTATTGCTTGTTTGGGGGGGAGGGAAAAAAAGGAGGGTAGAGAAGACATGTTTATCCTGTCAGGAGATCCTACAGAACTTACTAGGGTTCCTGCAAATGTATTTTTGCTGTGCTTTAATGTCATTAATTTGGTGAACTGACACAGCAAACACTGGCTTGTGTTTGTTAATGGGGACAAGAACTCTGGGTGAGCACCTTTTGCCACGCAATGTCTTTGATTTTTAGATCAAAATTTAAATAAATGAATTCAGAAGCACCCAGCACTTTATGCAACACCATATTTTATGTCTATTGCTTTCCAAAAACAATACTGATGCACCATGCAATCAGTGTAAACATTTTAAAATGCTGCTTGTGTCAAATACTATAACGCCAGCTCAGCCTTTTCATTCAACATTGTAATCGATATCATAATTTAAGATGCAGTTTATTAAGCTAAGCAATAATAAATTATTCCATCCTGCACCTGCTAGTGGATCAGTTTCTGCGTTAAGCTCTCTGAAAGAGACATCTGAAAGCCACACAGTTCATCCTTCACAAAGCAAACCCTAACGTAGCAGAATTGTGTTGACACGAGGTACCTCATGGAGTCTGGTGATTCCCAAGTTACCCGACAGAGGTGAAGCGCCTGAAAGGTTTTCGCTTTCTTACTCTGCTTCCCAAGTAAAGGCCACATGTGACAAAATGCATCTTAGAACAATGCATACCCTACCTCTAGACATTTTGACTGGATCAGTGCCACCATTTTTCAGTGGCTGGTGGGCACAGCTTTTTCTTTGGTTGGCAGGGAGTTCAAGTAAGATCACAGTTCTTGCCTTGTACCACCATTATGTCTTCCATATCTTGAAGCACTAATAGTCCTTGCGTTATCCTCTTTTGTACGCATCATTAAAAAAACTGGGTAAACTCACTGCTTTTTGTGAAAATTCTCCCATCCAGCAGCCTCCACCTGACTACTTCATCAACATTTACACGACTTCCGAGAGGAGCAAGGGAAGCATGCTTTGACTTCATAACCAATGACAGATTATGATTTATGACTTCATCTGCCCCATGGTAGCTGCAGTTTGGTAACTGCAGTTAAAACTTGCCCACTTCCTACATCATCCTCAGGGACCACCGTGATGGGCACAGCATAAATCCTGGCTTTGCAGATCCCACGTATGTCTAATAACCTCACCTAGTTAGGCTTCAGTTTTCTTCATCAGAAGGGGAGGTCTGCTTCAGAGACTCATTAACAATTAATGTGAAAGACACATTAGATGGATAAAATATTTTTTTTAATCTTAAATCATTTCATATATATATAAATAAATACCATGCTCTCATTAGTGGATTTTCTGAGCCCCATCATTCAACACTCTCTGCCCAGGCACCTGATGCTTGGTTTTAAAATCTCGCTTCCTAGGTATAGCTGACTGCTGGCATATTCACTGCATCAGCTCTCAAAAGGCTGGCTCACTGCTTGGAATTCATGGGGAGCAGCCCCGTCTGTCTTTGTAGGAATTTTGGCTGCACGACTGAGTACATGAAAATCAGGGAAGCCAGAAGAAAAGAATGATCTGTTACCTGAGTTTCTTTCGCCATTTGAAATCCACTGAAAGAGAGGCATCTTTGTAGCACAAGCTGTTGGCAACTCCTCTCTCCAGAGCATATCATCAGTCCCAAGCTTGCAGTCTTTTATTCTTTTAATTTTAATTGGTAGCTCCTGCCTAGAAACCAGTTGGGAATTGAATTGCCTCTGTGTTCCCCATGCTCCAGAGCAATTGCCTGTATATTCCGTGTGCCTCCAAGCAGTTGCCAGCCTGCTCCTCGTGCTTCCTAGTAAATGCCAGTAATCTGTGCACTGGTGTGTAAAACTTAGAGTACTTGATTACGTCAGGAAAGCGAACAGCACAAAATGCAGTGTATGCTGCTATTTTCACCTTACCTTGGTATATGCACTGTGTCCCAGCCTTCGGCCTCAGCGCTGTGAGAGCAGCTCAGCTGGGGGTGAGGGAGGGGAGGCATCTTTAGAGGCCCTGAATTTGTACCAGTTTCTGGATGGTCCCAAGGAACGTCCTGGAATTTTTGTACCACCCATCTCTACACCTTACCTGCCCATCCTGCTAACGCTGATGCTGACATTAAGACAGCTTTGCACTGCTGTCATCTGTACAACAGGATTAACATCTCACAGAGGGTTCGCTGCTGCAGGTTCACTGTTTCCCTGTGAAGCTGAATAGGTCTCAGGTTCTGGCTGGAGGGGAATGCTACAGTGCTGCTACCCTATCATCTCTTCTCCTTGAGCCTGCTAAAGGCAGAAGTAGGCTAGGCTGGGTGGCAGGGATGAACAGAAGCCATTAATTAAATAGCTCATCTGTCCCATTTAGAGCCACTTGTTCATGGACTCCGTTTCAAGTCCAGTTGTTTCTTCTGCATTAAGTGGGATGAGTTAGTGCAGGAGAGAAACAGGTACAGGAAGGAAGGACAGGAAACTTGACTCTTCTATACTGTGTTCTCCCTACCAACGCAACCTCCAGGCGAATGAAGAAAGATAGCAGTGACTCACTTCCTCCAAGATTAGACCAAGAGGGAAGAAAACGTTACTCTCCACCAATCTGTGCAGAGCTCCTGTCAAAGTAAAGCTCCCATTACACATCACTCTGGACTGAGCCTACAGGCCAGACAAGCCACGCAGAATCAGAAGGATATTTCTAATGTTTGGTTATCAAGAGCTGCAGTTGTTTACAGAACCCAAAGTAAAACAGACTGCATAGGTACCTGCTTAGAGACCGACCACCAGACAGGAGTCTGCGTCAGGCATTTTTCCATCCCAAATCAGAAAAGTTGCCCAGAGCTCTTCAGTCTTTTACCAGGATCATGGGGATACTTTTGTCTTCTTCTCACTCCTTTGCATCCTTCTCTACATGCTACATTTTTCTGTGACCACTCCAACAGCTTATCCCTTCAGTGGACAAGGGAAGAGCTACGGATGTCATCTATCTGGACTTCTGTAAGGCTTCTGACACAGTCCCCCACAACATCCTTCTGTCTAAACTGAAGAGATATCGATTTGATGGGTGGACGCTTCAGTGGATGAGGAATTGGCTGGATGGTCACATCCAGAGGGTAGCGGTCAATGGCTCAATGTCCAGATGGAGATCGGTGATGAGTGGTGTCCCTCAGGGGTCTGTACTGGGACCAGTACGGTTTAATATCTTCATCAATGGCATAGACAGTGGGATTGAGTGCACCCTCAGCAAGTTTGCAGATGACACCAAGCTGAGTGGTGCAGTCAACACGCCCGAGGGACGGGATGCCATCCAGAGGGATCTGGACCAGCTTGAGAAGTGGGCCCATGGGAACCTCATGAGGTTCAACAAGGCCAAGGGCAGCGTCCTGCACCTCGGTCAGGGCAACCCCCAGTATCAATACAGGCTGGAGGATGAAGGGATTGAGAGCAGCCCGGTGGAGAAGGACGTGGGGGTGTTGGTGGATGAAAAGCTGGACATGAGCTGGCAATGTGTGCTCACAGCCCAGAAAGCCAGCCGTATCCTGGGCTGCATCAAAAGAAGCGTGGCCAGCAGGTCGAGGGAGGCGATTCTGCCCCTCTGCTCTGCTCTGGTGAGACCCCACCTGCAGTACTGCGTCCAGCTCTGGGGTCCTCAGCACAGGAAGGACATGGACCTGTGGGAGCGGGTGCAGAGGAGGGCCACAAAAATGATCAGAGGGATGGAGCACCTCTGCTACGAGGAAAGGCTGAGAGAGATGGGGTTGTTCAGCCTGGAGAAGAGAAGGTTCCAGGGAGACCTTATAGCAGCCTTTCAATACTTAAAGGGGGCTTGTAAGAAAGATGGGGACAGACTTTTTACTAGGGCCTGCAGTGATAGGACAAGGGGTAATAGTTTTACACTAAAAGAGGGTAGATTCAGACTAGAAAAAAGGAAGAAATTTTTTACAATGGGGGTGGTGAAGCACTGGAACAGGTTGCTCAGAGAGGCGGTGAACACCTCATCCCTAGAAACATTCAGGGTCAGGTTGGACGGGGCTCTGAGCAACCTGATGCCCTCCCTACTCATTGCAGGGGGGTCGGACTAGATGACCTTTAAAGGTCCCTTCCAACCCAAACCATTCTACAATTCACTTTTCTCACCTCCAGTTCAGTTGCCTCCTGACCTATCCTAGGTTCCATTCTTTGACCTGATGGCGAGTCCCACACTGCCTGGCATCATTCAGTTTAGGAGCTGCCCATTACAAACCCTCTTCCACCCTTCTAATGCCCAGAGCTTCCCTGCTTTAGTGTACTAAGAAGGCCTCAGGAGCAGCAGTCCTTCTCCCTCAAGATCTAACCCTATGACATCGTTGTTCGTATTTTCCTTTATCAAGCAGCTCCAATGGGCTACCTATATTTAAACAAAGGTATTGTCATAAAGAGATATCCTGGTCAGACAGGAAATCTCAACTCTTCATGTAATCTGAACCTTCTGGAGCTATTCATTAACTGTTTTTTCCAGTACAAGTCCAAATGCTCTCCCTTGAAACAGTTTGGCCCCAGTGGGCTTGGTTTAGGTTCAACAGTGTATAAAGATGGTAATTCTTCACTCTGTATTGAATAACACAGTAGTCCCTCAAATAGGCTGGCGTGGGTTGTGTGCATTACAGCTACTTCACCTCCCAGACTCCTTCCTTTTACAGAGTGGGGAGCTATTTCACCCCGCTTTGCAGAGCTTGCTACCTCCCTGCATTCATCAGGATAAGGCTCCTTTCGTTTCCTGCCGCTTCACCCCCCTTTGCTCACAGGAGAGGAGCATCTGGCATTTCTCTAGGTATGCTGCTGTACTGTTCCTGCTTCTCCTCCCTGTGACATGAGTACAAGGCTTGCTGAGAAGGAGGGATCGTACAAAACCAGACTTACTCTCCTTCACCCATCTGCTTACCCAAGTAAAGACTAAGACTGGCTGTCCTGTTAGGCTTAATTTTAGCATGCCTAGGACAGCCCCTGTAATAAATTACAAGCTTCCTCTTCATTTTTGTGTGGTGTATTGCACATTAAAATAATTAAAATTTAGTATCCTTTCTTAGCCATCCTTTTTAAAGGAAAACATTTATCAACTTCTTACTCCCATTTCCTCCTGCCCGACCCTCCAATTCCTGTTCAATTACACCGCAGCAGAGTTAAAGATGTAAAGCAAGGCACGTTCACAAGACGTCCTGAGATGGACCGGTACGGTACAAAACATCATTCTGGCAGTAATGTTGTTCAGTAGCCATGCAACTAGTTTCCATCCGTGGGAGTGCTTACATGTATCTGAAGTAGAATCTGACGTCTAAAAAGAGGCATATGCCCATTTCTGTGTGAAACATAGCCTGCATCCTATGAGCAAAAAAGATAGACTAAACTCTGAACCATGCCATGTCATAGCTGGAGCTCCCAAACGGCGAGGGGGTTAACGCAGCATTGCCAGCCAAGCTGCTCTCCAGTGAAGTAACACTGGGCTTTCAACCCTTCCTCCTAAGAACCACGGCTGAAACTCTCCCTGTTTCTAATGCACTGACAGAACTCTCTCCTCTTTTCTCTTCCAGGCACTTAAAAGGAATTGTGTTTTCTCTTCCATGAAATTCGGGAAAGCAGGGATGTGTCTTTTCTTGCCAGCAGAAAAAGCGAGGGCTGTCAAGACACCTATATCTGATCATCTTCACTGCACTAGCAGGGCAGGGTTTTGTCGGGTGGTTGCAGTAACACTGTATAAAAACCACGTCAAAAGGAGCCATTTAATCCCATGTAAATCATGTTCACTGACGTATAACCGCATCCATCACTCCTAAATGATATGCCAATCCAAAAAGTGGGGCACCAGATCCTTCCATCGTGCTTGAAATGAATACTAACTTACCCTCTTGGCATCTTCAGGGAGTTCCATGCCTCTCAGTTTAACACAGGTCACAGAATGTGACTCTTCGGTATTAAACAGAACCCACCACAGGACCGCGGCGGCAGCGTTTGCAATGTTGTTCAAATGTTCCTCGCTTGACAGTGCCCTTCATTTATAGTTAACGATAATGTGACAGCCTATTCTCCTGGCGTACCATCTAACCACATGCAAAACTCTGCACGTGCCTTAGACAGGAATCCTATTTTTATAGGAATAGACATGTGCACTGAGGCTTTAACCAACAGCTGAGACAGGGTTTTAGCGTGAGATTTTCAAACCTGTCTCAGGTATTTAGAAGCACAAATTGCAGTGAAAGACTAATTGAACTGTGCTTCTAAATCCCCCAGGTGCTACTGAAAATCTCTTCCTTAATAACTTGGAATCTCCTAAAAAATAAACCTCATCGAACTTAGATGGGTATGCAGATCCTAGGGTTAAGATTTTGAAAAACGCTCTGTACTGGCTTAACTCCCATTGACTTCAGTGGGAACAGAATTAAGTTGACGTTGAGCCTCTTTGAAAATTCCCCTCCAGGTGTGTTTTCTCCATTTGAATCTGAATAATCTGTTAACTGCTGAGATTGCTTTCTGATTTGTCAGTATGAAGAATTTTACAGGAGTTTTCCCCCTTAATTTTTGATGAAATGAGACTCAAAAACTGTAGCGTACTGTCATAAAAACCCTGTTAAATCTACAGAAGGAACTATGTTTATTTTCTGTATCTGTTTACTATAATTATTACTATTATTTGTACGTCAGCAGCAACACAGGAACTGAAACCACAGACATTATTGTGGGAGTTGCTGCGCACAGTCTGTTAAAATATTTGTACGATACACAGGCAAGCTAACTTAATACTAATAGTCAGACTCCAGAGTAACCCAAGAATCATAATGAATATCCCCAGTAGGTGTAATTAGACAGCAGCATTTCAGTTACTACTTCACCTCCTTGCAGACATTTTCAGGAGACAGGGATTTCCTTCAACTCCCCTGAATGTTTTAGTTTACCTTTTAAATTAGCCCTACTTACAAGAATGAGGAAAGACATTTTTTAATGTTGGTGTGTCCCTCACTACAGTTTTGCAGGCTGCAGTCTACTCTCTTGAGATGCATGAAACACAAACTTTTAGGGGTACAAACTGTATTCACTTTGAATTAGAAAAACACATTAGGGCCCAAACTTTGCTTCAGGTATGCAGGTTTTAATAACAGGAATAAAAGGAAATAGTAAGGAGCCCTCTATTTTGCAACAGCATCACTGAGGACAGACTCTCCATGCCCCAGATTCCTTGTGAGAAAAAAATAGCTGCGCTAACACCGCTTGCAAACAGCACGATAACCACTTCTTTGTTCCCACCAAAGATACAACAGCAGAACCCTGTAAGAGAAGTCATCTGATATGTCAGCTCATTAAATTAGTCAGAATGGGTGAATGGGGAAGAGGAATATACCATTGTAAAAGTATGTTAATTAACAAATGCTATAAGAGAGGCATTTAAATGTATGAAAATGAATATTAATGAGATGAAAACACCTAATTATTGTGCATCTAATGGTATTATCCAGAGCATCCAACAGAAAATGCCTAATTGTCATGCATCTAAGGCAACAGTGCAAACCTTCAGACAAAGATTCAGTGTACATATAGATCATATTATGACTTTAACTACAGATGTTGCAAAATATCTGCACTGAAACTTGAATTTGGAAGGATTTTTTAAGTTTTATTTGATTTATCAAAAAATGTTAAATTTCACCAATTCCTTATATCATTTTTGCACTGCGTTGTTCTTCTTGGTGCTTCTGAAACATTACACTGAAGTGCTTCTACGTTTCTGCACGCACATCTCCATTTTGCAAGAATATCATTAGAAACGGTGGGCTGCAAACTGGCCTGGAATGAAGTTCTGAGGAATTTTTCATGAAATTGCGTGAAACAAAACTCAGTCTGCATGAAATTCCTTCCTATGCAGAGGGCTACCAAAGGAGAATCCTGAGTTAAAAATAGTATGGATTCCTGGAATTAAAGACTGCCTCATAATACATATGCATTAGGAAGCTGAAATAAAATTATACAGGCCACTTGAATTCTATTATTTCCTAATTACTCAGTGGTTGGCTTTACAACCTTAATGTTCTTTTAATGTAAGTTTTTCAAGTTGTTTGTTTTTTTTTTTTTTTTTTTTAAATGTAATTGCAGATAGAGAGCAAATCTCTTGACCCCAGCTAGAAGGACAGAGGGAGTTTTGCTTTACAGAGAAATTCCAAAGTGGCCCAGCTATGCACGTATTCGCTGTCTGAGGCTCTAGGGCGTATGCCAGGGACACGTCCAGAGAAGGATATATTTTAATGACTACTCTCTGCATGGTATTTGCAGTCCCAACAAGACTAATATTATTCACACATATGATCAATGAAGTCTTAATCCTACCATCAAAGCAATTAATGAAAACACAGCACATTAACTTAGTATTGGAGCCAGAATTGATTCCTGAAAGACAGCGCTCTCCTCTCTCAAAACTGAGTTATTAACATATATATAAGCACCAATGTGACAAGCACTTTAGATATACCTTGACATATATATTTACTGTCACTCAAAATGACTTACAATCCATCATATTTTATAAAAATTACATCTTATCCATGCTTCTAATTTTCTTATGAGACTGTTGTATAGAACTGTAAGGAAAACGTTCATGAAACGGAGATACATTATTCTGGTGGATTTACCTTATCCACTAAGCTTTTTATCCTATCAGAGAAAGAAATTAAGTTAGTTTGTATTATTTACTTTTAATAAATCCATGCTGCCATCTATTTACCACCCGTATTGCTGTAGTTGCTTCCGAACAGACTGCTTTACTAATAACTCCAACAATGGGCTTGGTACTGAATTCAAGTTAAATGCACTAGCTTGAAATCACCGGATTTTCTCCTGTTCCCATTTGCAGGTAACTGCTGTTCACCTCAACAAACTTAACAATTCAAGTAACAGCAGCAGCACATTTTACATTACTACACATGTAAAGGTTCTCGGAGGACTTTCCCAACCCCATACGTACAAACCATCAAAGCACTTCTGCTACCACAATTAGCAGAGGGCAGAACCAATCTGTCAGCAGTATTTTGCACTGCCTGGGATACAGTTGGCATTTCTAACAGAAAAAAAGAGTTTCCCAGCAGTTACATACCCTTGAGTTGGGATTACTAAAGGGAGGACCACCATATTGTAGTGTTGTGGTTAAGCTATACAGGGGAGTCATATTAGCATCTGGTGCGTGGTATTAACTCAAGGTTTTGCCTATACTCTCCAGCTGTGCAGATAACTTCAGTAAAAGGCACTAGTGTGCTTCAGTTAAACCAGCTCAAGTTAAAAATATGAATAATAGTGTATTTGCTTGCAAATAGCTACACTTCTCATTATTTTTCTCTCATGTCTGTTTGAATCTATAGCAATAAATTCTATCAATATGGGTTGGTGCATTTCTTACATGCGACTTTTTTACAAGCAAGGGCAAGTCCTTTAAAAAACCAAGAGCAAATCCTTGCATTTACTGGACTGTAAAATCTATGTACCTCATGGGACAGAGACAGCTGCCCTCAAAAGGATAAGCAAGAACACCGACTCTGCCAAAACTAAAATTTTGGGTCCAGGGAAGTTATCTGTTTCAGACACAGGAAACAGTCCTGCATGGTGGTTAGCACCTCCGCCTGAATGGAAGCCAGTCACAAGCTATGGTAGCCCAGATTTTACGGAAGACACTTGGTCCCTCATTTCCCAAAAGAAAGCAAAGAACCATAAAAACACATCCTCTATAGAAAAATACCATGTAAATTCAATCTGACAAAAATAGAAATATATTTTTGTGTGAACTGGGCATAGAAAAAGTTAACCCCTTTTCAGAAGCTTTACATACTCAATATTAAACTACTGTGCAGAAGAGGTGAAGATATTGATAGCCAGTAATGCAAACGAGATTGCAGCTAATTGTTAACATCTCCTGGGCTACGCTTCCTATGTCCCTGCACAGATGATGAATAAAATTATTTACCTATTCAAGTAATGAGAGCTATGCATTTTGATATCCACATACACTGTAACTCAGACCTCCTCCGAGACCCCTACCTGTAATTAGGAACAGATGTAGGATCTTGTTCCTGAATTGATAAAAACAAATTTCAGCCCTCCTATGATATATGGCTTAGTGGCACAGCTAATGGGAAGAAGATCCTTCTGCAGAAGGATCCTCCTCCAGGCACTGGACCTTATCAGTTCCCACCTGCACAAGAACCCTGCTCTAGATATTTCTCAGTGCTTCTCCATCACTGATTTGGGACACTCACTGAAACATTCACAGGTGACACAGCAAGTGCATAGCAAGAAAGTCATAAGCAGCATTTATATGGCTTCACCTCTGATGAAGAAAACCATAGATCTGTACCATTCAAAACCACGGTAATTCTCTAACACATACAGACTTCTCCATGGTGGAGTCATTTAAAATTAAGTATATGTAACATTATGTGCTTTCAGCAACAATTCTCACAGCTCAGCACATGCAGCTGGGGAACACTCTTCAAATTATGTCATGGCAGAAACTCAAGATGACAGTATAACATATTTATTTTATTCTCCAAACGTCACACTACTGCAGGAAAACATGCCCACCGTGAACGTTTCATGAACTGAAAGTAGAGCCACGTTTTTTACTTTTTATCAGCTGGCTAAAATAACCCAAGGGGAATAGGTACCTGCCCGTTCTCTTGCTCTCGCACATAGGTACCAATACCAAAGCCCAGCAGAAAGGAGTGAATGCTCTAAAGGGAATTTGCCATCTAAAGATGCTGCAGGCTGACCCTTCCCCAGTCAGATGCGTCACTTGGACTACCCGATATGTGCTAGCCCCATTGGATAGTCTGACAGCAACAAGACACTGAGGATCTATGGCAGGCCCAACCCTTTCACAGCACTAGGCCTGTAAAGGTTCAAAGCAGCTGCTGTAATCATTTTCACCAAGACAAGTAAAGCTGCCTTCTTTCACCTTCCTTCTTTGACCACTAAATGCCCCTCACTTGATTTACCCTGATCCAGCAGAGCTCCTAATTCCCACTGACTCCTAGCATAGGTGACTAAAATTATGCCTTGTGAAAAGCCAGAAGAGCTGCAACCCCTCAGGCTCCTAGAAGAGAGACAGAAATTTGTATTTACTCAGGTCATCTCAGTACAAGAAAGTTTCACTGGTTTCATTTAAATCTGACTGAAACAATTCAAGTTAAACTGATGCGAATGCCTTCATACATCTTTATTTAAAGATGTTAAATGGGGGTTTACTTGATTTCAAACCTAATCCAAATCTAAAAGAAGCGACCAGATGAAATAAGACTGTCCATGTCACATTTTGCATTGGTTTCAACTAAGCAGGTTTGCCAGTAACCTTAGTGCAACTGCCTCATGTATACAAGGTCTGAAAACACATTCACTCTCCAGCATTACCCTGCTTCACGCCAGGAGAATTTGCAGCTGGAATAGGCTCAGGGGAACCTCAATGCCTAGAAATAAAAGAATTGTGGGGGGAATCATAGCTGCTGTGCTCACGGGCCCTCCATGGACATTGCCTAAATTAGGGTAATTAATATAGGGGAATGTGTCTGTGCTCCTCAGTAGTTTATAAATGTTACAAAAAGAGGAATGTTTTATATGTCCCCTGACAGGTTTTAAATGTTAATAAATGATGTGCAAGGAGGTATTTTGCATCTCTCCATTTAACAGTGAGCTGACAGCTGCAATTATAGGCCAGTCTTTGACCCCAGCAATCATTCCAGGAACCTGAGGAGTAAATGGAGTAACTTTCTTCCAGAATAACAAAGTGCATCAGGATGCTGGCTCAGCATTTCAACATCCAGACACAGAACCAAGGTGAGACATTTCTGACATCCTGGGATCCCCCTTTCGCTGCAGTAGGCACTTGCCAGTCACTGGTACCTGCTTACTTTGTCACCAGAGACCCACTGCTACTCTTCCTGTGGTAGCAACACCTCTTCATCTTACAGGTACAGGAGAGCAAATGGAGCAGCCAGCCAGACAATTACTTGCTATGTTGCTCCTCTGCTGTGGACTAGAAAAAGAACCAGACTGTACCTGGCACATCCAGGGCAGCAGAGGTAGACAGAGGTATCGCATGTGTCACTGCATGCTCTTTCACTCTGCTTTTGGCCCAAAATCTATTACCACTGAATCACTGCAGCATCCTCTCTGGTACCAGGTTTCTGTGGCTGCACACCTATCTTCACCAGCACGGACAGTCTAGGAAGGGCATGCCTATCCTTTCAAAAGGTAGCAAAGTGACTGCTCAATAATGTGTGCCCCAGCAGAAAGCCCCACTAGTTTTTAGTAAGCCCCAGCTACGACGCTCTCCTTCTGCTCTGCCCAACCCTCACCAGTAAAACAGAGCCTCTTTGAAGTTTAAGGAAGCTTGAAGCAGTATTTTAGTTAGGTTATGTTTCAGGTTGCAACTTTTGTTGCAAAGTAACAGCAGCATGAGAAGAATCCTCTCTCTGTGCCAAGGCTCTGAATCCGCTCACAATACTCTATTCCTGCACACCTATTTTCATCCTCTCCTTTCTCTTATCTGAAAAAAAAACCTTTGGTCTTGATCCTTAAACTGGCTGCGTTCACTGTTGTTAGTGTGCACGTTCATTGGTCCTATTAACCACTGAGGTACTGTCTAAGGCAGCGCACAGCTGTTTTGAGGCACTTTAGTCCATGCTGCATGCGTTGTTTCACTCCATAGGAATTGCACCCCACTGACGACAAAAGGCAACGCAGACACTGAATGAAACCAAGCAGCACTGTGAGTTAACACCTTGCATTTTCACTACATCATCCCAAAGGCAGGGGAATGGGTTTTACAATTCTATTAAAATCCCACAAGGTAGTATTTTTGCCACCGACAATGTCTTGCTTCCTTTTATTTTAGAAGGGCAGAAGCCTACAGCTTAATATATCTGATTTATTAGAAAAAATAAATTTTTTATTATTTCCCACCCCATTTTTTTTTTTTTACACGAAGGGCTGTAAAGTAACTGATTTCTTTCCTCCTCTGCTTTCTAGCGTTGGACAAAACTGGTGACAAAAGGGCACATTCAACTATTAGAATTATAGTTTTCTTTCAATTAGTGGTTCCACAACTGCACCTCAGCAAAGCTTAGAAGAAATCTTAGGTGGCAAGAGCAAAGTTTGGTTTCAGATTTGGGACCGGATTAGGTTAACATTTGCACGGCATTCATGCTATATCCAAATACAGTCTTACAGCCAAACACCATTTGACATCTTTCACTTATATATTCCTTCTGTTTTGCGCAAAGATTTCTCAACTGTGCGTTAGGAATGGGTCTTGTTTACTCCTGTTAAAGTCTAGGCCTTTAGTACAGAATTTCTGGGACTAAGTTATAGTTTTTCTTCAACACCTGTCTGCGTTTGGTTACTCATTTCTTCTGGTTTGCATTAACTTGTATATAAATGGTTGTGACCATCCTTTAATTCAGAACTTTACTGTTATGGATTACAGCTGGGTTTCTAGAGCTTTTGAACAACAGGGACCACATGTTAATATACAGTATGTCTTAGGCATCATGTTCATCTCATTCTCGATGGCATATGTCAAACATTCATATTAAGTCAAATAATATTGGTGTGGCTACTACAGCTATTATTTACAATGAAGCACGACAGTAGGTTATTATATTTGTCTGTCTGGTTATTATAATTGCCTGTTAATTAAATTTAGCTAATAAAACAGGGGTAGAAGCAGCACTACCATATGGCTAGTCATGTCTCCATGGAACGATGGCCACAGGCACTGAAACTTGGCTTGAGAGCTGACAGCCACAAGCCTGTGGTAAAGGACTTCCGACGGGAGACACCAGAGCTCAGGCAGAGCCAGGTACTGGAAGCTGTGGCACTAGGAAGGACACCTGCCTGACCCTCGTGCCCTCCAAAGCCAAAGCCCACAGGTGCTGGAGGTTATCCCCTCGCAGGACCCCTCACTCAGCCAAACCTCTGAGAAGCAGCACTCACAGCCCTGGCTACTTTCATACCTCTAATTCAAGGCAGGGGAGAACAACATTGTGCATACCTCCTTGAAAGATAGCCAATCCCTGCAGCTAGGAGATAAGGCAGTATGATAAGGAAGGCCAACAGCAGTTCAGCAGAGAGCACGAGATCTTCTTAGCCCTCATCATTCTGCAGAACCATCTAACCAGCTGCTCTTCTACTGTCAGCTGCAGCCAATATTCACGACCAACAAACAGAGATTACACATCCCCTCTCGGTTGCAATCTATTTTTTATGTTACAGCACCTCAGTGACATTCACAGGATACGCCCTAAAAGTGTCTCACTCCTGTGCAATCAAATTAAAGTCACTCAGCAATGGCTTGTTTGCTGAAACATATAAACATTGTACCTGTCTTGTATCAGAAAGAGTGGTATTTTTCTACAGGGAAAAGTTATTTGCCACAGACTTGACTGATTTGGCATTTTCTCTGTTTATCAATATCCCACAATTCTTTCACTTTACAAAATACAGTAATAATATTTACCACCTTATGGGCTGCTGTGAGGCATAATTCATTAATCCTTCTGAAGCGCTCAGATCCTCCAAAGAATGCAATCTGGAAATAAAATTATCATTATCATTAGTACACGTGGGGGATTTACTATATTCATCTCCATTCTCCATTACACAAATGACTGGTTTTGGGGTTCGGAGCTCACTCTTGTGTAAATGTATGAGAGTGAAAACTCACCACATTTTGGTACACCTCAGTGGTACCAGGAATCGCATTACTTTTATCAGTGTTTCTGCTTTTATGTTTTCTTCTCTAAAACAATGTCTAAGAATTTCATTTAAAAATAGAAGCCTCACTAGGCAAAGTTAAGCTCGTGGACCTGTCAAAACCACAAAAATTATATGATCCTATGATATGAAAGACATAACAAGTAAATTTACACATTCACAAAGCAGCATCAGGCAGTGCTAGACACCTGCTGAAGGTGATCTGAACTGTTGCTTGGACACAACTATTTCTTTGCACTGCCTACAAAAAGAACCCACAGCAACTAAGATCCCAAGGCATTTCATTTGGATGCCTAATATTAGGAGGTATGTATGGTCCCCAAATGCAACTGAAATTACAGATTCAAACCTACTTCAAACCAGACAGAGTGCTTTCAGACAGCTGAATGCCTCCATGGAAATGTATTCCCAAACTTTGATCACCCTTGAAGGTGAGCCCATTTCAATTCAGTAGTGCTGAACTGGATTTCCACATCTGCCACGAGACTCCAGTATGACCCCAAGCAAACACCAGATAAGGAATTTTCTAGCATCCAAACTGCAGGTAGGGAGCTTGCATCACCTGGAAGCCGATACTCCTATCCACAGCTTTGAAAAACTCCTTTTAATCCCTCTCTGTCCCTGTAAAATGGGAGTAACATTTTTTCTCCTTTCCCTGTTTGTTGTCTGCTTAGTCTGGGAATTCTTGTGGACTGTGTCTGTCTTTCCTCGCCCGTGTAAATGGGGTGCTTAATAAAGTGGGCCACTGATCTTAGCCCCTCTAGGCACTAAGGGAAAACAAACACATCGATGACACCTCAACTGTGGCAACTGCGTATCTACATGCTGCTCACACAGACAGAGAAAAGCAGTCCACTTTCATCCCCCAAATACACAATTTGAAGTGCAGGTCTTTGTTGAACAGGCTTGCAAGCTTAAAAAACGACCTTCTGGGCCTCCATGTTTCTTGCCCCTCAGTAATTTCAATACATATATTCACTACAAGGAAATTAGGAGTGGAAGGACAGGGGGTTAATTAAGCCCTCTCGCTCCACAATTTTTGCCAGAAACTTGACTCAAAACAGGTTTTTAGTCCAAGAATTGCGTTCTATTTTTTTATTGCATGCTTTATGCATTTCTAGACCTCACCTAGATTAGAAGTGGATGCGCCAAAGCAAACACACATGTGCGCACACACACACACACAGAGTGCTAGGTGCGTGAGAGAGAGAGAGAGAGAGAGAGAGAGTGTGAGTGTGTCTGCTTTCCCAGTCTTTCTGCATCTGTAAGCAGGGAGGCTTGAAAACCTTGCAAAGAAAGTCTGTTCCCATGAGAATTCCTGCCTCGCTCTCTGCAGATTCAAGAAGCAATCTCTGGCTACCGTGCATGGGAATCCCAGTATTTTGGCACGGTTTTAACATCAGCATCATTAGAAACATTGATTTATTTTAATTGTCACCTTGTACCCTACACTGCCAAATGCAGTCAGAATGTCAATTCTTTATCAATGTGAGCTGTTGACATGGAAACAGATCTGAAATGGAAGCAATAAGAGAAAATGTGTTACTCCAAGTTATACTTAGAAGTGGTAAATCTGTGTGTGCTACAACAGATTTAAATACTCAATAAACTACATAGAAGAAATAAATAACTATTTGGGGTGACAGTCATTTTAGTTGTTTACATCACAGACTGCATTTAGAAAATCTCCAGTGTTACTATGGTAACCGCTTTTGCTTAAACGTAGTTGTGGACGCACTTTAGGTATGATCTAAATTAACCGAAGATGGAGGAACAAAACTGGGGAGCAACAGCCGAAGGAGTGACTGGCTGCTCCCTATCAGCCCTTCCTAGCCGCAGCATGCACTGGCGGGGGTGCAGCCAGAGCGCTACGTAGCGCAGACACCCTGGCTCGTCCCCATCTACGGTCTCAGAGAGAGGACCTGAAGCAGTTGACAGACTGCACCAGGTAGGTTTGAAAGGTAACAGAGAGAGAGAGAGCTGCTTACCACTCCCACACAGCTCGTAGTGCACCCCAGAGCTGCTTGTTCTCTCCCTCCGGTCACCAGACAGGTGGTGGGAAGAGGAGGCAGGCAAGAAGAGGAGCCTGCAAGAGGGGCCAGAGGCCTGCTCTGTGCCTCTGGCAGAGTTTGTGGCTTTCCTCTTTGGGATCTCTCCCAGGGAAGTGAGCAGAGCTGCAGAAAGGCGAGTCTGTAGCACAAGCCTTCTGCCAAAATCTCTGACTTGGAACGGACACTGCCTCACGATTAACTTCACACAGCTAAGAAACTGTCCTAAAAGATGCAGCGCAGACCTTTGACCGGCACTATATTTCCACTAGAAAGATTAAATCTCTGTGCTGCTAAAGCTAGTTTCATAGTCATAGGGAACAAGGCCAGAAGGGCCACTGTGATCTGCTGTTCTTAATAGGCATTAAAGGGACCTGCGGTCTCCCACACACCTGCCTCCAACCTGAAAGCGAACGATGGCGAGATGGAGATCACTGAGCAGAAAATGGAGGGAGAGGCTCCTCTGCCCTCTTGCCAGGTGCCAGGGCAAGGGGCAACAGAAGGAACAGACACATTTAAAACAACTTCTCTAAACAGGATCATGGAGGCATTTGCAGCCAGAGACTGTTCAAAGCTCGTGGATCCTGGCAACACTGTCAGGCAGTCCAGTTCCAAACTTCCTAGGGCAACCCGCCCCCCTCCTCCTGCTTCAACTGTGATAAGACATCAAGGCATGTGGATTTTTTTCTTTTCTTCACTTTTCCACTTTTCACATTTCTGCATCATTACATTATATAATGATACACACCTCCCAAAAGCTTGTGCATCAATTAACAAGGGAAGGAAGGACACACATCATTAATTACACACTGGCCTGTGAAACATGGACATGGGATATGGCAATAACGTTTTAAAAATAGCAGGAAGGCCTGCCTTGTTTGGGTCGAGTTTTAGTTGAATTCCCATAATAAAGCATCTGATATTAAACAGCGAAGCGGAAGATGCACCACTGCTTAGCCTCAATGGGTGTTCCAGACAGATCTGCTATAACTTAATCTGCACAGCAAAATGCAAAGCCAAGGAATCTAAGTTTATGTGAGCATGAGACAAAACAGTGCTTTAAATTTATACAGCATTTATCAACCCAAAGTTGACAGGATCCCAAACTACGCTACAAATCATATACTAACTTAAATACTTCCATCTGTATTGTTATCTTATATATCTTACTCCATCTGTATTACCTTAGCGTTTGTGTTTTGGTGAGATTCAGGAGGTGTTGGGTTAGATGCTGGGCCAAATTGCTGATACAGCTACATGCAGTCAGAGATGAGCAGACAGGTTGCTGGCTGTCATAGCTGTTCACAGACATGGTTACATCGAGGAAATTCTGCCTTTCTCAAATAGGGATGAGGGAACAGAACGGGATGAGAAAAGGACTTGCAGTGCGTGTCTCTAGGTACAATTGCTCCACATCAGCCTTGGCTAGTGAGTGGGATAACACAGTATTTGTAGATCATTAAGGCATGGATATTGGAGGCATACATACTTCTGGAATGACAGACAGCATGTGTCTCAATCTGCTTGTAGGCTAAGTGGAATAGCCTGATGAAGGAGGCAGAAAAGCATCTTATACCCGATTTTCAAATAGGGAATAGTAATTTGCAGATCACACAGGAATGTTGCAGAAAGGAAGAAAAAAAAAAAAAGCTGCCCCCAGCAATCAAAAGCCTTCTGCACACATGCACACACATGCACACAACCCCCAACCTCCTCCTTCCTCCTCTGGAGTGGATTGTGGCTGCCAGAAAAATATATTGCAGAGGGACAAAGAAAAAAAATATAGTGGAATTATTAGTGCAAACTCATACTCTTTTGAAACACGCCCCATGGGCAACTTGGCTCCCAGTTAGAAAATACAAGATCATCATTTTCAAAGCCTCATCTGAAAACATAAATTATGATCTTATCCTATACTGACGGCAATAAAGGCAGCAATCTTCTATCTATGCCTCCATCTCCAATGTTAGAAACCAAAGGTACTGTTTTCTAATGTCCCTAATACATCTGAGGAGCAGATGATCCCCTGAAAGCCACAGTCTTTTGATCCTTTATAAATTGGATGCTTTTGAGAATGTCACCCAGAATTCTCATGTCAGTCCTAGGAAAACATAATCTAAAACAGAGGATAATTTTGATTTTCCTCCTGACTCAGCAGATGAGGAGATAATTAGATATGGAAAATGAGTGTTCTTGAGGGTAAATATACCTGCTGTAATCCTACTGCCAACTGAATTAACGTTTGCCTGCCGCAGTACGGCGTATGTTAACTCAGCATCTGGAGGAAAGCTAAGACCTGTCGGATTTCAGAAGTCACTGGTGGTCCTTCCTATATTATAATTCAGTATTTTAGAGCACAGAAACCAATGGATAGAGAAAAGAGGAGAGAGAGAGAGAGAGAGAGAGGAAAGAAGGAAAAGTATTTCTTGGCTCTGCCTGTGGTTATAAGCAACAGCAATAAAAGAATCCAGCAACACCACAAGAAACTGAAGCAGGTGGATTGCCTATTCTTTTCTCTGCATCAAATCCAAATGATTCCTCTTACTGACTGGTAACATGAAGCAGCTTATTTTTTCAAGTGCTCTTCAGCCTAACCATGACTTCCACCTCTGGAACTGGAAGAATCACGTATGTCAAGTAAGCAAAGACAGGTTATCCTTCTGCAGCGATAGCTCAACACTGATTGAAAGTCTCATTTGTCAGTGGAAAGAATTGTTGGTTTTCTTTTTAAATTAACCCAGACGAAGAAAAAGATATTTGTCCAGACCCAGGTGCTTTTTCATTCCTCGAGCAGCTGCTAGTTTGAGAGAATTTTAAATGGTTGGCCTTTATGAAATGAAATTGGTAATCACAGCGCTGCGCCTCACACACTGTAGACTAAATGATTTGGGGGACTGGTAATAGGATAAAGCCTTTCACCTCACAGGCTGTGGTTCAAATTCAGAATAATTGTTAACTTCATAAACACCATCACTACATGATGGGCATTTGATTGTTATCATACAATGCATCAGGTGTTTTTCCTAGTGGAAAAGTATTCATGCCACAGACAATATACTAATTATTGTCAGTAATTAGCAGTACTCCTGGCAGTGGCAGTAGAGGGACCTGTAGAAAATTACGCATAAGTTCTTCCTTTGGAGGCTGTCATTTCAAGGCAAGGGGTCAAGCCCTTCAGACAGTCATTGCGGCAATTCTTGTAGCTCTTTCCCACTCTGGGTATGTTTTGCGGATAAGCCAAGTTTAGCCTCCAGAGCTGTCAATCTACCACTTTTATTACAGCTAAATTACTTTTGTTTCAAATGCTGGAGGCAACTTTGAATGCCGGGTCTAATTAGATTGTAATTGTTGGAAGATCTGAGCAACTGTGGCAGATTTGGGTGGAGACTTTGGTGGCTTATAATATTTGTGCAAATAGGTTTCACAAGGACAAAACCTACAGCTGCTTATAACAGTGGGCATTTTCTTAGAAAATTTATACTACTAACTATCTAAGCCAGACAGGAAAAACTTTTAAATTTCCACATGCAATCTGAGTGATCTGCAAAAGCCATCTGTCCAAGCAGACAGCTTCATGGGTCAGGCAGTTTTCATGAGCCCAAGATGTTTTGGTGTAAACAGAAGAAGGTGAGTTTAATTAGGAAAAAGTATTTTTGTACAAACAGAACAAGGTACATTGACCCAAGCAAGAACCAATAGCAAGAAAGCGGTATATATGTCACCATGTTTTCAGAACAATAAAAAAAACACAAACTAAAAAGAAAATAAATTTCAAATACATATAGGAATAAATCCTACCATTTAGCACTAGAAGCTTTAGCTTTCCCTAAGGGAAAAATACTCATGAACACTCCAGGAACTCCATGCCCTGTTGCTGAATACTATTTTTCCTCTGCCTTCCTTCAGGAAAGCGTGGACCCCTCAACACTTCAACTCCCTCCAACATAACACAGTCCAGAGATCTGCAGGGAAATCCTGAAGATCTGAGAGTGAACACATAAAGGCCAGGGAGCTTCTGCTAGGAGACCCCGTGCTTCCACGTTATCTCCTGAGGTCACCTGTCATAATGACAGCATTACCTCTTTGTGCAGCTCCAGGGAGAGCGGTGCAAATATTGGATTATCTGGTTCAATGGTCAAACTAAAAACAATCATGTGCAGAAAAAACTTCAGCTGAATCTACTTGAAATAAAAGCTAAGGGGGGGGTGGGGGGTGGGGTGGTTTGGTGAAGGAAAAAAACACCACAAAGGAGGAAATGTTTGTCTTTAAAGCAGTAAATACTCTGTTCTCTATTTTTGACCTGAAAAGGAAAAAAATGCACACAAAATTAAATAATTTTTTTAACCTTTCCTTGATTTGTTTTTTTGGGGGGGTTGAGGGGTTTTTTTTGTTTGTTTTTTGGTTTGGTTTTTAGGTTTTTTTGTTTGGTTGGTTGGCTTTGGTTTTTTGTTTTTTTTTTTTGGCAAAAATTCATCAAATTCCATGTCACACCAAAGTAGATCTGGTCTCCCTGGAAAATTTGTTTTCTTCAGCAAACCTACTACTAAAAAACACTTTGCTGAGGTCTAGCTCTAGGAAGAACTGCACAGTCTGAACTAGAGAGATTCAGTGACCAGAGTTTTGTTTAAGAACAAAGAACCAAATTTTCAAGTAAGAGAACTGATCTACTTGATCACTATGGATCAAAAAACGTGATTGCCGATTTTTTTCCCATGAAGAACAGGACCAAATACCATCCTTTGAAGGACAGACTAGCAGCCTCACTTACTCACTATAAGAACTGACCCCTTTGTTTCATTTTGTTCTCCTGTGAGTAAAGCCACAGTTCTTCACTCAGAAGCTGATTTTTTTTTTTTTTTTTTTTTTTTTGCTCCTATTGCAGTGCCTATGTGAAATGAAAGGTACAGATGATTTCCACTGGTGGCAGTAAAGTCCATGAGATGCCACTGGCACACTCCCACAAGCTTGCGTAGCTTGTTACTTACATGCGTGGCTGGCAGTGAGCATGCTTGGAAACCACTGTGGTTATCCTACAGCTCTATGAGGACTGGTTGGGTTGGTACCTAGCTCCTTCACTTCCATAGAACGACCTGAATTGGATTCAGGAGCTTCTGCAGCTGAACTGACTTTGGTGAATACGAAGAGATACCCTCTACTACATAAATACATACACCAAAATTAGAATGAAATTTGCTCAGGACAAAAAGGAAAAAATTCAGAAGTCTGTAGAACTGCCACTGGTAAATAGGAGCAATACCGTTTAGTAGAGGAAATGGATATATAAGTGTATATATACCAAAACTGGAACAAAATTTGCTCAGCATGACAAAAGTGGGAAAGACAGAAGTGCCCAGCTCAATCCCAAATCATGAAGTTCAGTCCCCCAGACTTTATGTAAGTCACTGTTGAGAACAGTAGGAGACAGGTAAATGCTTGTTTAAACCACTTTCCTCCAGACCCATGTTACATGCAGAACAAGGCACTGGCCAATATTTATGCTATATTCTACCAACTAGTATCCACAAAAGAGTTTGCTGCCTTGGATCACAAGACCACAATGCAAATCGTTGTTTATTAACCCATCTTCACAGACCTTCCCTAGACAGCCAAGGCTTTAAGGGACAAATTATTAAAGCTACAGAAAGACACAATTACTGAATACAGAAACCAGTGCAGCACTTGCATATGTGTTAGAGGAGTATGAGCCCATACCCCTGAGGAGAAACACTACAGATGTACCATTCCCAGGATGACACTCAGCTTGTTCCGCATTTGCAAGTGCAAACACTCAAAAGAAGAATTAAAAAAACCCTTCACATTGCAGTGACCGACTCCAGGTAATACTCAGCTCCAAACTGAAAAGGCTATAGGACATGGGCAAACTAAACACCCTAGAAGCACAACTAGAAGAGATAGCAAGCTCTTTCAAAGTTTACCAGCAGCTTTGCACAGGAGGGGAATGGCTAAAAAGTGAAGCTGTGAAGAACCTGACAACCACCATGAAGAAGCTGGAAGACACAATGACAAAGCAGAACCAGGACTTCAAACAGCCACAGAATGAAAAAGAAGAAATTCAAAAAGAACTCTAGAACATAAAGGCGGGGGCTGCGGGGGAAGAAACAAAAACCTGATGGATTCTGAAAAGAGAATAGCTAAAAAGGTATTAAAATGTGCAGGGGCTGGGAGCACAAGTAAAGATCCAATAGTAAACACACAAAAAGGGAAAATAGAATTCTTGTTGGGGAATGCAGGATGTTCTTTGACAGTGTAACAGCAAAGATAAATAAATACATCCTTGCTTTCCATTCTAGGTGACTGTGAGATACCAGGGAAGAAAGTCAATGCGAAGAAACAGAAAAGCTATTTAAATACAGAAAATAGTTAGAAACTCTTGTAAAGCAAACCTCTTTAAAGCATAAGATAAGCAGTCCTTTCTAGGTGGCCACAAGAAGAAAAACCAAAGTATCTGAGAACGGAGTGTTCTTAGAAGCCAGGTTTACCTCAAGTCCAAATGCAGAAACAACAGAGGAGCAGCCTAGGTAGAGTTTCTCCCCATGCTTGTTCTGGGCTCATGTAAAGGTCAGAGAACCATCGTCCCAGTTCAGTACACAGCTATTTTCTGGGATCAGGGAGCATGTTAAAGTGAAAGGGCAGGAGAAACCTTCATCAATCCTGCTAATACAGAACAATACCCTGCACAGTAAGGCTGCCCAATCCTGTCGAAAATGGCACTACTACCTGTTGTAAAGGACTGAAGGAGCCCTTTACATGTTACGCTATGGCACTAGCAATCAGCAGGAGGTGTAATGTATGGCACCAGTGCTTACAGGACCCACCTAGGGGTATAAATCTGGCCCAAGAGAACAAAGCTGAAGAAGAATATATCCAGTAATCTTGCTTTAACAGCTTATGGCACACGAGTAGACCTGCAAAGGTAGATCCCTGTAAAACCAATCCACGTCTATAACACGTCCGGGAGTGTATCTAATATTATAATTCTGCATGTAAGAATCAGATTGCAGGGACTCTGCCTCTAAGGCATCATTAAAGCCTATATATACATTCATGCTTCACACAGGCTTCAGGGGACCCCACTGCCTTCTCAGCCATGTTCAGCTAGAGATCAGCACTTGCAAGAGGGAGAACACCTGCTTTTCAGAAACTCTGCTAATTATGGCTGAAAGTAAGGTGCCTGGCTTATTCACCGCTACTTCATTATTTTTATTTCTCCAACAGTCAGCTGTATCTGTTCACAGACATGCACAATGGTCTTGTGCTGCATAACTCTTCTTTCAGCAGAGTTAACTCTAGATTTACATCTGTTAAAAACAAGGGTGGAAACAACCTTAGAGTCCAAACCTGTAAGACTGAGCTTCAACAACTCGTATTTCCACTTGTGGCAAAGCTGCAGAAGCATGCAGGCCCTAGCAAGACTCATTTGTGTGCTCACATGGAGAGGAAAAAATTAGAATCTACACAAATACAGAGACAGACAGTGCTTATCTGGTAATACCAGCCTGGAACAGCAGGACTGGGAGCCAGTAGCCCCTGGTATCTCCATCCCGTTCCCCCAAACACATGCACACATTGCATTGGCCCTGGCACAAGCTGTGCAAGGTCCAGGGGCTCTGCAAAGCCCAGGAGCAAAATCAATGCCCTTTGCTCAGGGCATGCATAGAGCAAAATTCTCTACCTCTCAGACAGGCCCCCGGATGGATGCGATGGGAGGGAAGAGCAGGCACTTGGCAGCTTCTCCTACTGACCAGCGGCCATGCTGAACTCCGCAACTCCTCGCCTACGCCAAAGGAAGAGCTCCGATGCAACCTGAAAAGTCACTTGCATTATTACTGGAAGTACTGGTACCTACGCAAACGCAGGTTTAGGGCCTGACCTAGTTGCTCGGTGCTTTTCCCTCAAATACCGCCCAGCCACAGTCAGTCCCTCCAGCAGAACAGCGACTTCAGAACAGCAGAGGAGCACACCTGGCCTGCGAGGCACCGAGCAGGGTACGACCAGCCTTCAGTTTAAGGAAGGCTCCTGCGGTGCCCCGAGTCCAGCCACTGGCCACCCCCGGCTGCCACAGGCCCTCACTGGGGCCAAGGCCCAGCTCCCTGGGAGGGCAGCGCCATGGTGGCCCAGGCGCTCCCCACCCTGCCCTCCGGGCGAAGCGGCGGGGCCGGGCGGGAGCCGCGGCGGGGAGGCGCGGGCCTGGCGGGGGCGGCCGGGCTCTGTCAGGGCCCGGGAGCTCCCCGCCTGGCAGCTCCGCCATCTCCCGCCTGTGCGGGAGCAACACCAACGCTCGCACGTGCCACACCTGCGCTACGTGCGCCAATTAAAGCTATAAGGGAACTTTTAACGCTTAATTATTAACCCCGGGGGGGCGGCGGGTGTCCTCCCCGCACCTTTCTGCTTCGTCACGCCGCCGAGGAGCCCGCCTCTTACAGCCGCCGGCCGCGCCAGCGCCGCCGCGCCAGGGGAGAACATGGCCGCCGGGCCCCCCGCGGCGGGGAGGCGGCGCGGCGCGACCCGCCCGGCGGCAACACCTGCCCCGGCTGCGGCGGCTCCCTGGCGGAGCCGGCGGCAGCGCCCGCCCAGGCCGGCGGGGCCGGCGGGGGGACGTCGGGGGATTACGGAGGAGCCGCGCGTCGGCTCCAATTAGGATCAACGCTCCCGCCGCCCCCGCGCCGCCGCAACGGCGGGGCCGCAGCGCCCCCTGCCGCCGCCCCGCCCGCAGCGCCCCGCCCGCAGCGCGTCCCGCCGCCGCCGCCGCCGCCGGCCGGGCCCGGCCCAGGCCGCGGGGAGCCCGGGCAGGGGCAGCGCGGGCCCCGGCCTCGGGAGCGGCGGCGGCGGCGGGGCCCGGCCTCGGGAGCGGCGGCGGCGGGCGGCAGCGGCGTTACGGGTGACCTGTGGGGATCAGCCGCCGCAGCGCCTTGCTGGGAAATCGGGGCTTTTTGTGCTTGTTTTGGTTTTTAACGATTTTTTAATTGGAAATCCGAGGGCGCCCCAGGCCCCCGTCACAGAACGGTTTGGGTGGGAAGGGACCTTAAAGGTCATCTAGTGTCCAGCCCCCCTGCCACGGGCAGGGACACCTTCCACCGGGCCGGGTTGCTCAGAGCCCCATCCAGCCCGGCCTTGAGCACTTCCAGGGAGGGGGCAGCCACAGCTTCTCCGGGCAACCTGTGCCGGGGCCTCACCACCCTCATGGTGAAGGATTTCTTCCTTACATCCAATCTAAATCTGCTCTCTTTCCATTTAAAACCATTGCCCCTTGTCCTGTCACTACAGGCCTTGTTAAAAAGCCTCTCTCTATCTTCTTATAAGCCCCCTTTATATACTGCAAGGCCGCAAAAACGTTTCCCTTGGCCCTGTGGAACTTCATGAGGTCCACACCTGTCAAGGTCCCTCCGGATGGCATCTCTTCCCCCAAGGGAATCAGCCGCACCGCTCAGCTTGCTGTCATCTACACACTTGCTGCGGGAGCACTCCATCCCACTGCCTACGGCATTAACAAAGATACTGAAGAGCATCGGGCCCCACATGGACCTCTGAGGGACACCCCTTGTTGCTGATCTCCATTTGGACATTGACCCATTGACTGCAAGTCTTTGGATGCGGCCACCCAGCCAATTCCTTGTCCATCGAATGGTCCATCCACCAAACCCATCTCTCTCCAACTTAGTGACAAGGATGTTGGCAGGGTCCTGCCCGGCCGTTGCTGCTGGAGGAGGATGGTGCTTTTGTGCAGGAATGACTGGCGTTGGAAAACATGAGGTTGTTACCCCAAGAGCATCAGGTGGAGCACTCGATGTGCTGGCCAGGGCCACCACTGGCCGGGGCACAGCCGGCTGCGTGGACTCAGGGTGGCCAGCCCCCACCAGCATCCATGCTCACTCATCTGTGCGATGAGTTCCCCCCAAATTACTCAGCAAGTAGCGAGCAGGAGCAGCAGCTGCTACAGCAATATAAATCCACAGGAAAGGATTTTTCCCTCCCTCTTCTCAGATAAAAATCTCAGAACAGCAGAGGCTACACCGTTGACTAGGCTATTAAAATGGTATTTATGGGGTAATCACTTATTTTAACTGCCAGCTACATAAAATTTATCATGGAAAAAAAAGACTCGTGGAATTTTATAATTACCATTTACGTTTTTTTAAACCTATTTAACAAATCAAATTTGCGATCCCTCCACCCAAAAATACATCAGAAGGAACAGAGAGAGAGGCAGCGAATGGGCAGTTGACCCATCTCCCATGCACGGCCGCAGGGGCACTTCTCTGTTTGCCCAAAGCCAGTCCCTCCTCTGCATGGGAAAGGCTCTTAAATGAGGCTAGGGAATAGGGGGTGCCTTTCCGAAGGTTTGCCATCCCTGGTGCTCCCCAGCCCCCAGAAACCCAAAAGAGACTGTGATACGGGGAAGAAAGCAACAGGCGCACAAGCAGCCAGCAGAGTTGTTTTGCTGTGAAATACATTGGTTTGTTGTGGTCAAAACATCTGAATTTCTAGAGGAGATTTCTCGGCAAGGTGAGAGCGGCATCCTGGCACCTGCCCCAGGCCAGCTCGCGGCAAATGGGCAGGGGTGAGGATGCTTCATTCAAGATCCTTCTGGGAGAGATTCAAGACGGGACTTTCCTAGGTCCCTTTAGGTCAAGTAGAGAAGAGATGCACATGAGGAGGCTCTGCAGGCCAGACCATGAGGAAAGGCACACCCCATGCGACACACAGGCTCTGCCAGTGACTTGACGGGCATCAATAAACCACCCCTGAATACCAGTATGCAACATTTTGCAAGTGTACGTATTGCTTGATAACAGCACACCCATGCATCACCTGGCCTTCTTCCGTCACACTCATGGGATGGGTGTTACATCTCTGCGCTTACAGACAGGGAAAGTCAGGTGGAAAGCCATTGAGGGACACAGCGGCAGCCCCATGGCGGGGTCACCAGCAGAGCAAGACTTACGGCCAAGATTTTGGCCAAGGGTTTGTTCCACACCAGATCCCTGCCTATGTGCAGCTTATGTCTGGCAGCTGACGAGCTGGGGTTTGTTGGCCCTCAAAGCAAAGAGAGGGCATGGAGACAGAGACGTGAGCAGGGGCTGAAGGCCGGCCACCCAGCCACCCACCCACCCACCCAGAAAGCAGCCTCAGGGACCACATGTTTTGTTCTGGTTTTCAGCTGTCCCTCCTTTATCCATGAACACTCGCTGCCACTCCCTGGGCCACCTGATCTCTCACGCTTTGCAATGGTGAGTTGGAAAATAACCGGTTAAAATGGAGGAAGGAAAAATAAACACATCACCTGTCCTGTCTCCCTGAGGATCTGTTATACCTTTGGATCTTCCCTCCCTGCCTCATCTGTACAAAGTAGGCATACTGGATTGCATAGTGGCTGTTGATAAGAAACTCGTATTAGTTCAGCAGGTTTGCAGAGCTGGAAGTTTGCTATGCCACATGCTTGATCATACTTTTAAATTAAAATGAAAGGAAACAGCTACCTCCCAACTATGCAAATCAGCTCTTTAGAGTGCCAGGCTGCTCACGGTACTTCTTCAATATTCTCGGTGTCAGAGCAAAGGGTGCCTAACTATTTTTGTCTTTTTGGAAAACACTACAATTATTTCTTGCACTTTTTAGTACATTTTGGTATCTGTTTTAGATTTCATGTCAAGTTTTTTAGGAGAGCTTCCTGAGTGTGCTGTGTAGGTAGCAGCATGCTGGAGAGCCAGAAGTTTTGATTTCAGTATTGCTAAATCAGTTTGGTGTTTGTGGAGAAAACGTGTAACAACTTCGGTGTGTATCTGTTTACATGTAAGCATCCAAATATTTTGTGCAGAGTTTTGATGCCTGTGTGGCAGCAGGGCTCTTCAGGTCTTTGGACTGAATGTGCCTTACAGGGACAATCCATGGAAATTGTGGCTTCAGTACGCGGTGGATTGTGCCATCAGTACAAAGTGGCGGTGGTGTTTTGTCATTAATAAAAAATACATAATTTACTGTAGGTGAGCCTACTCCAGGTACCAAACATCCAGAAAGAACCTTATTTCATCCATTCTTCCTTCAGCTGAAATGCATATTTGTCACCAGATAAACTTTGCTGTTTTAAAGGCATACTAAATTCTTGCAAAGGGGGATTTAATTCTGGAGAGAGGAAAATTGGGCAATACAGCTGTACGAGTCAGAGCAGAGCGTATAATGACTCATTATTTATCAACAAAGACACAGCCATGAGCAGGATGTGATGGTCTGGGGTGGGCTGATGTCACAGCAAGGAGTGGGAAAACGGCAAAGACAATGAGAGTATTATGACTATCTTTAACCACATAATACAATCAGACACTTTATTACTATTATTAGTCACTGTGATTCTGTAATTCTACAAACCCACTCCATCTGTGTATGAAGTTGTGAAAAAAATTATATAGCAGATCATTAATTTTTCTTACAAATTCCTTCTCATTTAGTTTTTCTAAGAGATGTCTAAACTGGGCAAAGTGGTTTTGAAAGAAAAGCTCTGAAGTTATCCCTTGGGGAACAAAAAAAATACAGTATTGCCAGCACAATCCATTCAAAAGAATGAATCAGCCTCCTGGAGAAAGGAGGAGTAGTTCAAAACACAGGACTAAATGAAAAAAAACCCTCATATTCTTTATATTTGCTTCTCTTGCTTTCCATACTTCGGGCTTACACTTTCAACCTTTTCTTTGCAATCACAGCAACTGGAAACTTACTTTTTCAATGGAGAATGAGAATCCGGCTTAATCACATGAATCCCAGAGCCAGAGCTTCAAGAAAATCTCTCTTTCCCCTTCAGCTTGTGATTTGGCAAGTGGTAAAGGTGCAGACAGCTCTGAGACTTACAGGGACAGTCCATAAGAGATAAGCATTGAAATAGTAATCTTTGGCAATCCTAATGGCCTCCAAAGGAGCAAATTTTCATCCCTCTAGGAAGAGCAAGCTGAGCATTACAGTTTGGCTTTTTTTTTCCTTTTTGAATCGCGTAGGAGAAAAATGTGGCAGACTGGAAAAGGCAGCAGCTGGAGTATAAACATCTGGCAAGGCTTAGCCCTTAAACAAAGAGGCAAAGGGCTGTCCTGGGCCACCCTTCTGCCTTTGGGGAAGCGATACCCCCAGCCCTCTGCTCATGACCCCCCTCATGCCTGGGGGTCAACAAACCAACAAAAGCTATATCTGACCAGGTTCCCCTTGGGCCATCAGTGGGGTAGCATCCCTTTACCTGGACCAAACCGTGGCTCGTGCCCAAGCGAGTGGTCACACCGTGGGGAAGGGTGGGTGCTTCGGGCCCTTAGGGACCTGCCTCCTAAAGGCGTGCGGGTGTTTGTCTTCAGAGTGAGCGAGGTACCGTCTCTCTGATGAAGAATGTTTTCAGTTTTAAGTAATTTGTTCTGCCCATTGCAAAAATCTAAAGGAGATTATTACAATACACTTTTTCAATTAATTTCTACCCAGTATTTTTAGATTGCCGCAGTTATCTTTGATATTCATTCCTATAAACTGTTTCCAAACAGTTAGGGGGCTAGTACACATGAAGAAGTTAAAAACCAGTAACTCTTGCGAGGAAGCGGCCGCAGAATGACCGTCAGCCCCCACTGTGCCGTAATCATGATTGAAACGAAGAACAAAATGTTAAACACTTTTTGCCCAGCGGGCTGGAAATCAGCAGCACCGTAAGCTTTAAAGCATCGGCACAGCTTGTCAATACGGCGTACTTCTCCCTTGTATGTTACCCAAATGACGTCCCCAATATAAAAATAAATCACAAGCCTAACCTTGGGGGACCTCTCTGAATTCACGGTGGTGAGTGCTGGGCATCAGGGAGGGAAGCCAGTGTTTGATTTTTCTCTTGCTCTTCTTTCTTTCTGTGACCTGGCACATTTTTCCATCCTCTCCTTTCCTTGGCTATCATTTTCTGACACAATAAAAATCTGTAAAGATGATGCCATTTTTATTAACTTCCAGGGCCACATATTACATCTGCTCTAAGCTTTTCTCTAGACAATCAATCAGTGTGTCTCTTCATCGCACACCCTTAACCTCTACTTAGTAAGTCACCAGCACCAAAAATCTATTTTACCACTCCTTTTCCCAAATTTCCCAGTCCCATACAATTGCATACTGGTACCATCAGCCCCGAGCAGAAGCTTAGGGCATTGCATGGGGGAAGCAGGAACCCGTACGCGGGATTTTGCATTGCCAGACTTTTTGAGTCTGCTTGATTTCAGCACAGGGAACATGTTATGTCAGAGGTACCTGGGGACTGTTTCTGCACAGCCAACCTGTGTGAGCCAAGGGAAGCTGTAGCAGTGCACCAAAGCAGGTCTCTCCCACCATCTCCCTTCTGAAGTACTTAGCTGGTCCTGTTGGCAGGGTGGGCAGCTCAGGACTGCAGTCAGCACGGGGCTCAGCTGGGTCTGGTTTCAGCAAATTTTGCTTCATGAAGCGCTTGAGCTGGTTCACAGCACAGGTTCCTGTCCCGCGCATCTGGTCCCGGCACCAGCAACGTGCACCAGCCACCAGTGAAAGCAACAGGCTTTCTGCCTGCTGCAAAATTAACACGTGGTGGCACGGCGCACATCCCCAGGTGACAGCATGCTGTGGTGGGTTGACCCTGGCTGGACGCCAGGTGCCCACCAAAGCCGCTCCATCACTCCCCTCCTCAGCTGTATAGGGGAGAGAAGATATAACAAAAGGCTCGTGGGTCGAGATAAGGACAGGGAGAGATCGCTCACCAATTACTGTCATGGGCAAAACAGACTCGACTTGGGGAAATTAGTTTAATTTATTATCAATCAAATCAGAGTAAGGTAATGAGAAAATAAAAACTAAACCTTAAAACACCTTCTCCCCACCCCTCCCTTCTTCCCAGGCCTAACTTCACTCCCGATTTCTCTACCTTCTCCCCATGAGCGGCACAGGGGGATGGGGAATGGGGGTTGCGGTCAGTTCATCACACGTTGTCTTTGCTGCTCCTTCCTCCTCAGGGGGAGGGCTCCTCACACTCTTCCCCTGCTCCAGCGTGGGGTCCCTCCCACAGGAGGCAGTCCTCCATGGACTTCTCCAATGTGAGTCCTTCCCACGGGCTGCTGTTCTTCACAAACTGCTCCAGCGTGGGTCCCTTCCATGGGGTGCAGTCCTTCAGGAGCAGACTGCTCCAGTGTGGGTCCCCCACGGGGTCACAAGCCCTGCCAGCAAACCTGCTCCAGCCTGGGCTGCTCTCTCCACGGGTCCACAGGTCCTGCCAGGAGCCTGCCCCAGCGCGGGCTTCCCACGGGGTCAAGCCTCCTTCGGGCATCCACCTGCTCCGGCGTGGGGTCCTCCACGGGCTGCAGGTGGATCTCTGCTCCACCGTTAACCTCCACGGGCTGCAGGGGACAGCCTGCCTCGCCGTGGGTTTCACCATGGGCTGCAGGGGAATCTCTGCTCCAGCGCCTGGAGCACCTCCTCCCCCTCCTCCTTCACTGACCTCGGTGTCTGCAGAGCTCTTCCTCTCACATGTGCTCACTCCTCTCTCCGGCTGCAATTGCACGGGGCTTTTTTTTCCCCTTCTTAAACACATTATCCCAGAGGCGCTAGCACTGTCGCTGATGGGCTCAGCCTTGACCAGCGGCAGGTCCGTCTTGGAGCCAGCTGGCATTGGCTTTATTGGACATAGGGGAAGCTTCCAGCAGCTTCTCACAGAAGCCACCCCTGTAGCCCCCCGCTACCAAAACCTTGCCACGTAAACCCAATACACATGCTCTGCCCTGGCATGTCCCACGACCTGCTGTGAGGACACAAACTGCTGCCTGCATCTACCTTGGGGTAAAGCAGCAGGCATGCAAAATGACTTTTTCCCTCCTTTTCAATTTAATAGTCTCTTGGTGCTACTCAGGTAATTACACCGGTATGGCTCTTTGTAAGCTTTTATATTGTCCCTAGTATTCCCCCTGGCAAAGAACCGAGGAAAACGTCAATTTTCTAAAAGTACTCTGGCTTAAGCTGGCCACTGGTGATGTAATGTGGCCATCCCTAAAGTCCAGAGTGTGTAACTATAACCAAAATGGAGTTATTTCTTATTTCCAGAACAATTTCTTTAGCACTATGAAGAAAAAGTCCATAGAATAGAAAATATACACTGAATTGATTTTCTTTTCTTTTCCCCCATGAGTACAAGAAAGCATTTTTGAGGGTCTGTTCTAAAAAATATTTTGTTAAAATGCTTATCTGACAAAACCCACTGTCTGCTCTCCGGCTTCTGCCAGCAAAGAAATGCATATTCTCAGCCTCAATACTTCTAGCAATAGTTTTGCATTGGTGATGAGGATAATATTTTAATCCCAACAGGTCATTTTAGCATTTATCCGCAAATGATGGACAAAAGGTTTTTGTAGTGAAAGAAGGGAAGCAGAGCAGTATTATTTAATAGGAATGCTGTCCGGTTTTGAAAATGTTCAGTAAGATAATGATATGGGGTTTTTTACTCATCTCTTAATAGGTGTTTGAAAGCACAGGAACCAGCCCTTCCAGCAGAGGTACTAACGTTAATGCTAAAGAATAAAATGTATCAAAGGGCTCAAACTATTTGATTGTCAAAATATCCAATTTCACACTTTTGAATTAAGCTTTTTTTTTTTTTCTTTAACAAGCCAGACATTGAGCTGATCAAAGCTAATATATTTGGAGCAAACTTTTAAACTCTAACAGCTTAAAGTGACCAGAAGTGGTATTCGGTGGTACTGGTACATTCTCAGTTATTTTTGTTTTCCTTTTTAATAAGCGGATTGTTTCTGCACCTACACGATGCTCCAGATAAGCCTGGTAAAGTGAAATGTGCTTACTTCTGTTAATAGTAAAGCCATATATCTGCAATCTCTTTAGCATCTCCTCCAGCTTTTAGAAGTGTTCCTCTGAACCCATCCCATTCATTAACACATTATCCAAAAAAAACCCAGCTAACAACTCTTACCCCCTCATCCTGTGGCACACAGATTGGCCACTCTGAGGCTTAATGTCATGTTTGTAAATAGCCCCTTGGGCATGTACACCGTCAGATCCTTTTGGAAGACTGGGGACCAACCTAGACATGTGAATTACCCCCTTCTCAAAACTTCTGTGAATGAATCTTATGGTGTAGGAATTGGGTATTGATCCATTCGCAGCTGGGGATTTACGGTGAATTTATAGTTCCCCCAAATCCTTACCCCATCGTGGGTCTTGGGAGCATATACGGCTGGTACAGCCCCTGCCCTGGCATCTGCAAGGGAAATTATACCCTGCCTCTGTAATCCATCCCACTGCTCCTCCGATCCATCAGACCACCCATCCGCAGCCACCCTCCCCGCACCAGCCTCGCCCGCACAAATTGAGAAATGGCATTGCCCGCTCCCTCCAGCCTTCCTGTTGTGCTGCTTATAAAACAAATGTCTGCCCTAAATACGGCTCTATATTTTACCTATCAGCTCCCCCTCCCTGGTAGGTCTCTAGCGTGTCGCTCTTCAGTCCAGCTTACGCTTATATATTGCCACTTTCTGCCTATCAGCAGGAGACCATCTCCTTCAGTCACAATTAACTCTAATGGCAAACAGGTATATTGAGAAGTTACTGTGACAGGCAGACAGCCTAAAACTCCTCTTTCTCCTTTCTGGGATACCGTAACGGCAAGTGCATTTCCTTCAGACTTATTCTAGCAATCTTTCTTTGGTGTACTCCCTGGGATACCCTGCACAGGCTCCCAGACTTAACGCCGCGTGATTTATTTTCACATTAACAGAATACATAAGAAATCAGCCCATCCCACCCTTCCTAGTACAGGGGCTCGGGTCCTTAATTTCTTTCTTGAAGCAGCATCCTCATTTTGAGCCATGCTTATCCGTACCCCAAGGTGTGTCCCGATTACCCTATCCCAAAGGTTTTTCTAGATTATGAGGCTCCCTCTGATAGTAGTACCATCTTATTCACCACATAGAATGGGTTTTTCAGTCAATATGTGGCACAGTGTCATTCAACGCAGAGGTACCTGGACAAGGCTGGGTCCTCTCAGTACCAGAGATGAGTTAGCACTGTGCACCAGTGCCGTGCTGCTATACTTTGCCTTTCCCCTCTGGTATATAAAGCTCCACACTATCAAAGCTATATTGCACCTAAAGTACCTCCAGTGGCTGCCCTTAGGGCTGGATTGTGCTGTGCAGATATACACCATTTTTCTGGTGTTTTACTCCACAAACAAATTGCTCTTGACCTGCATTTAAAAAAAAATAATCAAAATATCCAGGAATAATCACTGTTTAGGCTTGTCAAAGGCTCAGTAGTATTTCCTCTTCTTAGCTGATTCTTGAGATGAAACTTGGATTTAAAAAAAAAAATAAACTGTGGTAGGCATAATGTTTTTAGATGTTCTATTACCTCTTTATATTCTTTCTCACCAAGTTCGCATGGAAAATGTAAGTCTTTAGGCACTCAAAACGCTTTCCAGCCAGCGTTAGGAAAACAGCCTTTGCTGAGCTGCATTTTCTGTAGCATTTGCATAAAAATACAGTTCAGTTCTTGGTATATGCTGCAAAAATTGGACTCTTTTATTTCCATTAAGTTGGAAACCGTCCATATTGCCATATGTAGCTATTTTATCTTTCCTCTTTCCTTTCTTATAAAGCACAGTCCTTGATGCCAGCTAGCTTTATGTTTTCGCCATTCACAGGGAAGTAAAAAATAGCAGCACCATTCCTGAAGAGACAGCAGCAGAACAATAACTTTGCTTAAAATCCAGAACAGCAAAAATTCACCAAAACTAACCATTTAAACCACCCCATTGCAAAACCAAGGTTCAAACTCTGTATTTTCCTAAGGACGGCTGGTCTGCAACCCAGCTCTTAAAATGTAAGTGATAGCAGTTTCCCAATGCCTCACAAAGCTGGGTGTTTATAATAAATACTTGATAGGCAGTCATTTAACAAAACAGAGCTTCTGGTTTTATGTGATACACTGTACTTAAAATTTGCACGACAGCAATGCGCTTCTGGTAGCAAAGCGGAGTATCTGCAGACATTTGCAATAATCTAGTATAAAGTGGGCTCCCTTGCTGTTCAGGCTGATTTCATTCGTACAGACACAGACCATAGCATCAGCTTTATCGAAGTTACGGGAAGGATAAATTCAGCCCTTTTAGTTCGTGTTTACAGAGTCATACATTTTTTTATAGTTCTACAGGCAGAGAGATTTCTGTTTAAAGCAGCATTTTTCTGGAGAAGGCTATGGCACCATCACACGATTTCAAGGTGTTTAGATAGAAATGAAAGAGAGTCAGGTAATTCAGAAGACGGCCCCTTGTATTCTTCATTATGAGTGCGAGGCGATGATACAGGCAGTTTTTACAAAAAGGCTGAGCTTGTGAGAAGAGTTGTTTTTACTAATTGCTCCAATATTGTGTCCATCTTTACCATGGCCACACTATTACCGGCTCCTCAGAGAGTCCCAGTTTCCCTGGTTTTACAGATCTAATGGTGCCTGCTGCTACTCAGGCAGCATTAGGTCTGGTCCCATGTCAGCCCTTATGCCTTGTTTGCGCTAAAAAATAATTATTTAAGCCTTAAAAACATCCGACCTTTCATTTCTACACTTTGACCACACTGTGACATTAGAGAGCAGAGCTCAGATGAAAACACTTTTGTTTGACTCATTTCATTAAAACACCCTTTCTCCATCTCACAGAGGTTTTTTGGGTTTGGTTTTTTTTTTTTGTTCAGGTGCCTCCTGAACACAACTGAGCGCGACTGGAAAAAGCAGGGGCTCGGCGCGGCATGTCCATGTCCACATGTCCACGTGCGGGCGACGCCGACTCCAGCAGCATCATACTGAGAAGACTGCTTGTTTTTGGGTGAGTCTCCCCGAAATGACTGTTGCCTCCCTCACCAGTCTGCAGGGGAGCCCCCGGCTCCTTGCTGCTGCCCCGGGCAAGCCACCGGCAGGCACGGGCAGGGAGGTAAGCTCGGGCTGCCGGTGTTCCCGTGTGCTGGACTGGGGAAGGGCCGAGCAGACGGAGAGGGCACCGCTGCTTCAGAAGAGAGGAATGGTTGGAGGGGGAGGGAGGGAAAACATTATTTCCTGAATAAGTCACCTCAAGTTAAAGCCTCTGGGTTGTCTGCAGCAGCTGAGGCTGGTGCTGTCACCCAGTGAGTAATAAAGGAGACGCAAGCTCCCATCTGAGCTCGTTTTTTATTTTTGCATTCAGGGAGCTCACTCATCTCGGTAGCTCTTTGCAGCTTTTCCTGGTCACACACGCTGGGTGAAGGCTGTCTGGCCCAGAAAGGGAGACACCTTCCCGGCAAACAGGGCGGCAAAGCCAAGCCCAGGGGAGAGGGCTTTGGCCATGGTGTTTGTTCTGGGATATCCCCTCTCAAGTTCCCAGTACAGGTCACCCCCGCTCAGCAAACTCTGCCCTCCCCTCCCAGACCTTCACCCCAGTGACAGCCTTGCAAATGCGAGGCAGCGGGGAAAGATAGTCTTTACCCATGCCAACTCTCAGCTCTCATTTGCCAGAGAAAGCAGCTATTTGCCCTCTCAGCAATAAATGGCAATTAATTTTTTTGCTGCTCATCAGCAGCCAGCTACTTTCTCTGTAGGCAAGAGCCAGCCCCGCTTTTTAACATTTCTTACTGTGTCGGGTAAGAACCATCAATCCCATCCAGCACTTGCCCAGCTTCAGCAAATGCTGCTTGGATCTGGCAGCGTGGTGTGGACAGGGGGCTGCAACCAACACCATTTGGCTCCACTCGTTTTGGCATACTGAGGTCCAGCGGGCAAGGTCCCCGCCGCTCGTACATACTCTCATTTACAAAATTAAAAAATAAGTGAAACGGCATCCAAACTGCAAAGCTTCCCACGGAGGCACTGCCAGCGCTCCTCTTGGCCAAGCTGGGCAGAGGAGCAGGGGCCTCCCTGCAGCAGCAAAGGCACTGAGACAGGCAGGGGCTGGATGAGGTGGATTTCCCTGAGCAATAACAGGTGAAAATGGAGAGCTATAGAAAGAAAAAAAGACCAAAAATGGGACCAATAGGAGGGAAGCTGTATGGCATTAAGAAGAATTAAACTGAAATCTTGTCTCACTAATGCCATCATCTTAGTTATCCTTTCTTCCTCCTCGAACACCTATCAGTTATCACACCCCCTTGCTGACTTCAGTCTTCAGCTGCATCATCTTCCAGCAAACTCTCACATGGTTAACTACTGGGAACAGTCCCACCCCAGTCGAATGGAGCTATTAATCTTGGTAAAAGTTATCACCTAAATGACTATTTCAAGATTAGCGCCCTGGCACATGAAGCTTTCCAGGCAGCAGCTGCCGTGAAACCATTCAGCATCTAAAGAGACTTACACACGTCATCTAAGCGATGTTAAAACCAACAAACAATAACCCACTGGATTTGTGCATGGTTGCACGATGCTGGGGCTGGAGCCAGCCCTTACCCGTGCCTAGCCTCCAGCCCCACAGCAGCCCCTGGGCTTGGGGAGCCCCAGCCCTACCCAGGGATTAATTTATGGAGCCTTTGAACATTGCCTTTATCACCAAACACCTCAGCTGAGCTTTTTATTTAAACGTGTTAATTACTTGTGCACTGAAATTGCAGCAGAGCCACAAGCACATCTTGGATTGATTTCTGCCACAGCGATGCTCGTGGCCCTCGTTTAGCAGGCTTACCTACACACTGCCCCTGTCCTGCGAATTGAGCGAGTAACATGAACCTCAGCAAAAAGGAGTTGGAATAGGGTTTCTGGTTATTCAGAAAGTACTCATAAAGCATTTTAAGAGTATTCTGGATCTGTATTTTAAAGAGAATCATCAAGATCCACAGCTGTGCTACATCGGCAGAATGACAGTGGTATTAATGAAAAGAGGTCAAATTATGCCAGCCAGAACACTGACCCTGGACTCTAAATATATGCACAATACAAATACAGAGATCATTCACAGAGGGGTAACAGAGTGAGAAATTGAAGTGCACCTTGGGTGCTCACGTGTGCATTTGTGCCCAACAGAGGATAAGTCGGCGTGCACTTCATCGAGGATGCTGTGTCTCATGCTGAGAAACGGTTCATGATTTTCATAACGGTAAAAGGGTAAAGTCCTCCCTGGATGAAGCTTGAAGCAATTGTGCAGCCTCAGAGACAACAAGCAGGTAAACCAGATTTTGTCATAGGGCTGAATAATGAAGATCAGTGTTTGGCAGTTAACTTAGGCAACTGCATCATCCGTGTTTCTTTTTTGTATGAGAAAACTGGACTCAGAAGAGTGAGGAAATGTAAACCGAGTAATTTCTCCTACATCAGCTGTAGTTTGCTGACTTTGTCAGCCATGATCTAGGTCCCCAAAACCTCCATGCAGAGTGCACCAAGCTTGTTCCAGTGTCGCGCCGTTTCCCCTGATGGCCAGAAGCACGGGCGCGCAGGGGACGCTGTCAGCAAGGAAGGGTGAAGGACGCAGGTGGGGGACATTACTCCCTGCTGGCGGGACGAGCCTGGCCCTCCCCGTGCTCCTGCCCCAGCTCCAGCCCACACCGCAGCCACTCACCTCCTCTCCTCCGTGCCATCCCGGCCTTCCAGGCTTACGTGTCTTGTCTCCAGCATTCAAGGGTGGGAGAAGCTCCTTCCTTCACTGTCTGGCGAGCTCTGGCCTCCTTCGCTTGCGTGTCACACTCCTACCACCTAAGTGCTGGCTGGGTGACTGCCTGGCGGCTTAGGGAAGCACAGGTTTGCTATTAAAGGCAGCAGAGTGACAGGCTGTTTCTTCTGGTTTCTTTCTCCTTCCTTCCGACCAGGCTATTTTTAAAGTTTGGGAAGGGATTCAAGTCGAGTGAGAAAAAAACCAACCACTTCTAGGCATATTTATACAATAAGTAGTCTTCTTTTTTTTTTGCCTACTGGTTTATTTTTGCACGTGCTGTGCTTTCATCGCAGGATCTTTTTGCTTGTTTTGAGGGTTTGTTTTGTTGTCTTTTTTTCTTTCAAAGGAAACCAATGAAAAAAAATCATCATCATAGTGGCCAGTAATTGTCAGGTTAGACATGAGATAAAACTAGAAGCAATAATACAACTTTTTGGAATGGATACAGAAACAGAAACGCTGCTCATTTTAGCTGCTGCACAGTTGCACATTTGTGGCGCGCTGTGGTCTCGCAGGCTGCACGCAGACCTAACAGCCCGTATTTTTGGTATGTAACTGTAGATCATACTCTCATGCTCTGCCTTCCTCTACAGAGCTGTTAAATGGAGCCAACAGCATTTCTCTAATGGGTTCATTAGTAAATAGGCAAGATGCACGTGGGGTAAGGACTAAAATTCCCACTCTGTTTTTTTGTGTCAGTCCTTCCAACAGCATTCAATGCACAAACTTGCTTTCCTGAGAGCCTTACTGATGAGGAGGTTTTCTGGTCCAGCCATAAAGCCCGCTGACAGCGAGCACCTACGTCCCTGCAGCCCCCAGGGGAGGCCAGAGGATGGCCTGGCTATCCTTATTCAGATTTATTTCAACAAACCGGTCAGTCATCCCTTTTTCCGAATTCACCCCCGCCTGCAGCGGCTGCATGGGACACTGTTAGCTCATCGCTCGGAGGGCGCCCTCGGCCGCCGTGGCGTGCCTGGCTCCTGCCGCCCCAGTGCACCGTCAAGGCTCGGGGCTGCCATTGACTGTCCTTGATGAACGTTAGACGTATTTTCAGGCAACAAATACCTGCTGTGACAAAAAATACAAAACAAGGGAAATAAAATTGCATAGGTTGTTGTTTCAGCTTGGGATAATGACTCCACTGGCATCTGCAGGCTGACACGCTGCTTAGATTAATGTTGCTTTCAAGAACGTGGCTTGATTTTTCCTTTAAACATTTGTCTTTACCAACAAGCCCCTCACCTTAGCACCGAATAATTGACTCTGCCTTGAAGATACTAGAGCTTGTCACAACGCTTTAAATATTGGGCTGGCTGCAGCTCTCACGTAGCCGAGGGAAGCAGCCGAGGTGTCGGCAGCGCCTCGCCTCCCCGTGCCATGGTGGAGTTGGGTGTGCTGAACCACCGCCAGCGCGGCAAGCAGCTCCTCACCGCTGCTCCCAGACCTGGCTGCTCAGCCTTCCCAAAACGCATCAAAGCTCGAGGGTTTCCCCCAGATCTGCCTGGGGAGAAGAGAAACGGGAAGCGCCATTTGCCATTCACCCCTCCCACAACACCAAGCCAGACAGCTCTTCATTGCTTTCTTCCTATCTAAAACTTTTCAATATTTTAATTAATAATTTAATTAATAATTTAAATACACTTTAAGTTCACTGGTAAAAGTGACCAAGCACAATCACTCTATAACGGAGCCATATATTCATTTTCGACGACACACCGACCGTCTTCCTGCGCAGGAGAGAACGCACACCAACAAAATCATCCTGGCTACAACCAAACTTATCACTTTCTCAAAAGAGATCTTTTTCAGTGTTATTTAGAGCAAGAAAGAAAAAAAGAGAGGAAACTCTTTAAAGTCAGCAGCACAAAGGTAAGATCTGTTCAGATAAACATAAACGTGATGGCACAATTTTCTTTGGTCTTCTTTCTATCAAATCTAAAAAATTATTTTTAATTGATTCTTGAAGCACTTTTTGAAGTTCAATAAATGCTTCAGAAATCAGTTGGGAGTCCACAAATGTTAATAGTATTTAGCTCATTTCAATAAAAATGGCCTCATTAACATGCCAGCTGCTAAAACGTGTGATACCAACTGTGTCCTTCTGCCAGCCTGCAGGGAAGCATTCCTACTCACTACTCAGTTTTGCTTTAAAAGAGACCATTTAGAAAACATACCCATTTTACTGTATGCATGCGTTCAGATAATAATTACTTCACTACTGCCCTACCCCCAAAAATGGCTTTAAAAGTCCCCGGCAGCCCTTCCAACAAGGTGAGCTCAGGCTGGCTTTCTTTGCGGATTTTTTTTCCGCAGGCAAGTAAAACCTCATTCGCTTTCCCATCCATCAGCGCAGAAGGAGCCAGGTGAGCACCGCGCCTGTCTGAGGCAAGAAATTTTTCATTATGGCTCTGCTACGTGGAAATAAATAATCTTCGCTCAGCTCTGCCGCTGTCAAGCCACGACCGGTGGCTGCAGCTCCCTTGACTGCGTGTAAGCACCCAACCACCAGCTCCAAAATTTGAGAGTCATATCGCAGCTAGCATGAGAGTGAATGCTTGCTGCCTTCACCCATCTGCATGAACTAAGGATGCCCCAGATTTTGGCTTTATAAACAGCTTTTTAACTAGTGTTTGTGCATTGTGGTTAGCTTCCCGAGACCTTTGGATGAAAGACATTACAAGCTTTCAGGACTGGGGTGATGCCTATGTTTGAATGGGTACAACATCCAACCCAGGCTCGGGGCAGAAATAAGCTCATTTTGAAATTTTTCATTTGCTGCTTTAAGCTCCTTAAGCCTGCTGCTGCCACCTTCCTGGCCAGCCCTTGCATGGTGAGGACTCCAGGCAATGCTGTGGTGCGTTAGGGGCACAGTAACAGTAGCAATAATAATGACATGCCAAATTAAATGGTGTCATTAGGTCACAAGGTAAGTAGTGCTATATAAGCGTTTCCAGAGAAAATGTGAGACTTTGTTCAATAATGTACTGACCAAGTCAATGAGATCGGCAAAGTCCAACTCAAAAAGGTCACCAACAGGTGGTAACACCAAAAATTTCCACATCTAATGCCTATCTCCAGCATAAGGCTGCATTAACAACACACTCTGGCCTTTAAGAGTCAGGTTTTGATTCTTGGATTATGCGAATGCCTCTTCCTTGTGCTTACATTTGTGACTGTGCGTCCAGCTGGCACTGTACCTGCCAGGCAAGCTGTTCACACAGTTCAATGAAGCTGGATGTGCCAAGCAATAGTCATTTTACCCAAAGCAGCCTGGATAGCAATACATGCCAGCCTGCCTGCAAAGCCCTGTCCCCTCTCCACCACAGACCGAAGCAGCGTGGGACTGGCTGTGCCACACGTGTCCCCCAGCGCATGCAAGCCCAGAGGAGACGCCAGCAGCCACCCCGAGGAACCCGTTTCCTCGCTGTTATAGAGCATCCTGATGCCTTACAGTGACAAATCTATCCCGTGAGAGCCAGCATAGAAGTTGCGAAGCCCTCATCGTGCTTGGATATGCCTTTGGTGGGGAATCACGGAGGGAACTCAGTCCCATGTGGCTGAAGAGCAGCTGTGCTGGATGCAACCCCAAAAAGCAGACCAGAGCCTGCAAAAGGCAGAGCAACGATAATCAAAATTAAGCAGTAATCAGCAGCCACTGCAACAGGAGGTCCTACACATGGGTGCCCAGAAGCTGATCCCACAACCCCTTGTTGTCTTGCAGCTCCCACCCTGGATGCCGGCACAGCAGGACGCAGCTCAGGGACTTCAGTGCAAGTATCTGAGTTCACATTACTGAAGGAGGTGGCTTTAAACTAAGCTGCGAGTCACCAAATGGGCTGATTTGGCTCTACCGCTCGTGCTGCAATGGGAAAGAGACAAAACAGAGAGCAGGACTCAGTGAGTGTTTGAACCAGCACAACCCATTTGACTATTTCCTGAGCTCCTTGTGGGAGTGGAAATGGTGTTGTATGCCTGCCTTCCTCCCTAGTCCTGCCCTTTTCCACCTTCTCTTTTCCAGGTCCCAGCTAGGATCATTAAAAATGTGATACTCCGGCAGGGTTTTCCATTAGCACCCTGCTGGGTTAGAGGCACAAGAAAAACCTCCTGCCCCAGCACCCTCAGACCCACCACAGCTCAAGATGCCTGCAAGCACCAGAGAGACATCCTACCTGTTATCCCAGATGTGCCTCGGCTTCTGTGAAACCTTGCCAGGGAAAAGACAAAGTTGGTGCACTACCAAAAATTCAGACAAAGATACAGCACCCTACGGCACAGGGCGGGCTGGAAAGGGAAACGTACGGGCCCTGCAACTGTGGCGAGCACGAGGCCAGCAAATCCCGTCTGTGATTCTGCAATTTTGGCTAGAGGTCCCCAACTGCTTGGTGCCTTTGACCAGAGACCTGCTATCGCCATTTCCTCCCGTGCTGGAGCAAACCTCACGGTCCCGTGGCAGGCAGGGACACGCCGGGTGACTCGTGCCACCCCGCTGGCTGTCACTGCCCTGGGCAGCCTGTGCAGTGAAAACGGAGGTGTCAGCCCCTCCCACGGTGCTCGGTGCCTCCGAAATGATTCCACTGCTTTTTGGTAATCAGAAAGTCTCGGGGCACCTCAAGTTCATAGATAAAGCATACCCATGGCCCAGACCACAAGCAGAAAAAACCACAGCATGGCTGAACAGGTTAGAAATACCCAGTTCCTCCGAATTCACTGTGAGATGCTGAGCCCAAAGCCTGGCCCAGGACCCTTCAAGACCACCCAAGAAATCAGAGTAAAACCATGGGGACTAACTGCAAAGGGTTATTGCAAAGGTTAAAGTACAAACAGCTTCAGAAAGCACTTAGATATGTTCACAAAAGGCCAGCCTGCCTGAGACCATGAGGTGTAATTGCCTCCATGATGTTCTTGAGGACATCTTTGATGGCCAGACCGCGGCAAAGACTGGCATCTCTACCATAACACGTGGCAGCAGCCATACATTGAGCTGGGGGAGAGGACACAAGCAAGGCCCCTCTGCCCCTGGCCGCCCCGAGCAGAGGGGAGAGGTGCTGGCCTTGAGACCACGATGGTCCGTGCAGCCACGATGGTCCGTGCAGCCCAACTGGGAATTTCAGTCCCTGAGGACATCTTTCCAGAGCTATAAATGTTTTGCTCAACAGCTAAATATATTCTTGTTAGGTCTTTGCTTACCAGGCTCTGTGCAAAGGTGCTTCAATAGCTGGAATCTTTTCAAATTTCTCAGCTAAACTTTTTTAAAGTGCAATTATGTTTTTCTGCCATTAAAGACCTATATGAAAATGCACGCAGCAGGTTAGCGTTCTTCAGACCCACACCTTGACAGCCTTTGCCCTATAAAGCATCGCTCCCGCCCCTGTCCGTGGGGCAGGCACCCCTCCCCGGGCACCAGCCGTGAACTGCGGAGTTTCAGGGGGTGAAGGCACCCCAGCCCCCTCCTTCCCCTCTCTCCTCCCGGTTTTATTTCAGGTCACCCGTATTTCGCTGGAGAGGTCAGAGTGTGGCAGCACAGCCGCGGCTGAGGCCCTTCCCGGAGGGAGGAAGGTAGCACGCAGAGCTTTTGAAGCGATGATAAGAGAGAACACCGCAATTAGGGGTTGCAGTTTCTCCAGCAAATTTGCATTTTAAATTACTTTTTGGTATAATTGTGTTTCATCTTTCTTTTCACTCTGACTTGTGTAACTTTTATTATTATTATTTCCTAAGGATGGCTCGAAACACTGTATAAGAGTACAATTAAAAATGAAAAAACAATTCTATATCAGTATGATTTTTTTCTTAAAATATTCCTTTGAGATTAACCATTAGGGGAGAAAAAAGAAAAAAAAAAAAATAGTCGTCTGCTGAGATGAGGGGGAGCAGAAGGCGGCGATGCCAAAAGGGATTTCACCCCGAGGAGGGAGCCGCGGGTCCTGGCTCATTACTCCAAGCTCTGCAGAAAGCAGAGGGGCTGTAGCAAGGACTTCTCCCCGACCCCCCCACGGGGGGAAATCCCAATTACGAGCCCCTTCGCCCTGGGATTCATGGCTTGGCCCCGACTGCTAAATCCAATTATCTCCGGGTCCCATTAAGCAAAGATACCTTGACAGCTCTGCTGTCAGGATAGATTAACCCATGGCCAGATCGAGCCCCGGATCCTCTCCTCCCTCCCCTCCACACTGCTCCCGGTTGCATGAAAAGTCAAATAGCACCATTGTAGCAGATCTTGTGCACCTTCTTTTCTCCTCCCCTCCAAATAGCCTGTCACCACTCACTGGATACTCAACGCTGCCCTCGAAACGGGACCGGGGGGCTCAGCCCCCAGTGGGGCCACGGAGGTGCTGAGCCGACATGGCCAGCTGCAGGGGACAGCCCGTGCCGTGGAAAAGACGAGAATAAGAAAATATTCCCAGCTGCCTCTATACACCAAAAAAAGCATGTCTAGATCTCTCCAGTGTGCTCCAAAGGGGAGAGAAAAGCTAGTCAAAGGAAAAGGAAAGCAGACTCCAATCTATAATAAAACAACACCGCTGCCGTTGTCAGGCACCTCAATGGAGATGTGAAGGTTAGATGAGCCTATGTTATATTTAATGCTGTCAAACACTGTTTGAACACAAAGTGCAGCTCGCCTTATTGCTGCGCTCCCTGCCTGCGAGGCTGCCCTGGCTGGTAATGGGCTCGTTTTTTTTGTAATTGCAGAATTTGAGTCAAGGAAATGGAAGGGACTTTGTATTTGAATGTCACCTCTGATATGTCGTGTTAATTTTCCTCTTTTAATACCCTCATCTGGATGCTAATGCCAGATGATTATGTTGGTAAATGAAATGAATGCAAGCAGGTCTAAGTAAAAGGGCACCAATTCATACCCCATCAGGACATGGGTCCATGGATTAATTGACATACCGGTCCCAATTTTGATCTGAGTTAAGCTGATATAAATTAAAAGTAGCTCCCTTAATAAAAAAAAAAAACAAAACAAAAAAACCCAAAAAAAACCCCCAACCCCCCCCCCCCAAAAAAACCCCAAACAACCAAAACCAAAAAACCAAACCGGTAACTGGGGAAGGGGAGGTCCATGGCTGGTATTAACCTGCGTATCTCCTCTGAAAGCAGTGCTTCTGCAGAGACTGAGCCCAGCTGGACGTGTCCATCCCAGCCAGGCCCACGAAGGCCACATAGGACATCCCGGAGGCTGCTGCTGAGGCAGCGCTGCATGCTGCTGCCAGCCTAGCTGGCAGGGTTTTTTTGTAAACTAACTTACTTAGCTGTTTTATATATGCTCTGTTCCTGGCAGAAGGGGAAGCAAGACAGGTTCCCCCCCCCCCCAAGCACATGCAGCAGTTTCACTATGTCTAGATTTCACCACGACAACAAGCCTTCTGGGGTTTGGTTTTTTTGTGTGGGAGGTTTTTTTTAAAGTCTTTTAAGGTAGGAAAAAGAAACAACTCAATAAATCAGTGCTTTGTTTTACTGCACTGGCTTAAGACAATATCCTTAGGATATTATTAATGATCCAACCCTTACAGCTTCTCCGCAGTAGGATAAAAGTTGGCAAAACAGAGAAGCTCCAGATGGAGGAAATCTTCTGCATCAGATAAGGCCTTATGAGTGACAAGCCCCTGCCACTCACATTTAAGGCCATAGACATAAGCCGCTTGTTATGTTGCAAATCAGCTAAAAATACCCTAAATGCAAACGTCTTTCTTAAAGCCACCTGTTGCATCCGAGGCGCTCAGAGGCTAACACTCTGATTTGGGTGTAGAAAGCACTGTTAGTTGTTTTGTTTTGGTTTTTTTTTTTTAATTGAAAGAAAAAGTTTACAGTGGTGAAAAATAAGAGGGGAAAGGCTTAACTGCAGCCACAGCCCAGCTTCAAATGCATCCTGTTAACAGTTCATGGAATAAAAAGTTACACAGCACTAGCAGAGCATCTGCAAGCGAACGCTGGGTGAAAATTTAAGCTGATTGACTCACTCCTTTTTTCCCCCTGCAAAAACTGTAATTTATTCTCTATTCTATGCCTGGTTGAGAAAGCAGCTCATGTGGGTTTGATGCCAAGTGCACAGTAATAATAATACTACTAATCCAGAAGCCATAGGAAAGACTGCGGAGCTCTTTATGAGGGCCCCAGCTTATGGGCAGGAGACCTCTAAGCCAGCACCCGAAAGGCTTCTTGAACAAAGAAAATTAGCTGCAAAACTTTTACGAAAGAACTATTTTCAGCGAATTAAAATGAAGGCAAATGACAGAAATACAGAGCATGACTGGCAATCCATCACCGTACAAGCTGTACTGGCCAAGCCACCTCCCTGCACCACTTTGGCCCCTGCTTCAGCCTCGCAGGAACGTGCACGGCTCGTCCTGCTCCTGTCAAGTTATTGGTGCACTTTGGGCTGTTCCCGTGCAAGCGGGCCCTGAGTGAACCAGGATCTCAACTTCCACGTCGAGGTCTAGATTTCACATGCACTGACCCCCCCCCCCAACATTGAATCAAACCCAAAACCCCTGCTCACATTGTCTGCTCGTGATTCTCCCCCAGCTCTCACCGTCCCAGTTTAGTTAGGTTGCAGTAACCACTTAAACCCTCTCCTCAAAGTTCCATAATCTTCTGTGTTATTGGAGTGGCCTCTTTTTAACTGATGAAGATTAAGCATTTCATTTTGCCTTTTAAAAATCTGTGCTCCATATCATCTCATGGTTTTAAAATGCCTGGTAGGATTAAACTTAAGACTTTTCTCCAGTGGGTCCACTAAAGCTTCTGCAATTTGAATCTGTGTTTTTTTGATAAGACAAGAGGATCCCACATAAATCAGTGGAGTTTGTTATTTTTAAACAGTGCCCCCCCTCATCTTCACAAAGGAAAGGATAATTTGAATTTTAGATTTTAAACACTGATCTCACTTGAGGCTCCTTCTATTCCAGATACTGACATTATGCTTGCTGTCTAATTAAGGAAGAGATGGATTAAGCAATAGATTTATCACCTACCTTGGAAATTACCATAACCATTATTATAATAGTAATGTCTGCATCCTACAGGATCCAAAAGTGCTTAACCAGCTAAAGAAATCCTGTTTCCATTGCACATGTGTAACAGCAGTGGCATCTGGAACATCTCCAGGCTAAAAATCACACCAGGATTCAACCTAGTGCATATTTGTGCTAGATGTAAAGTACGTGTGAATGGTCCTCACTCTTGTGAGTTTTCACAGTGTAATTCGTAGGTTTAAAAATATATGTATACAGAAAGAAACAATAGCAGCCCACCACTCCAAAAAAAAGAAAAAAAAAAAATCACTCCCCTAGAGAGGGATTTAGATAATTCAGGTTCCTAAATCCACAGCCAGATCCTGAAATTCCTCTTTTAGATGATGTGGAGGCTCTATATGCATCTCTAAGAAGTTTATAGCTCCCCAAGAGCCTTCATCTCTGCTTCAGAAGAGACAGGAGTGCTTCAGCTGTGGCAGAGTAGATCACATTGGTGTCCTACATGCAGCAAAGCTCAAATGGGGTAACAAAAGTAATAGCAGATAAATGTTCAAGCTCCCTAAGGTGCTGGATGAGGATAGCCTGCAGGCTGTTTGCAAGCTTGTCTCAAAGCAAGGAGAAATCCGTGGTGGCAGCTACTGTGCCAAGGAGGGGGCTCAGGAAGGGTTTCCCACTAACCTCATCATTCCTCATCCTTCAGGCCACGACGCAGCTGCAGAAACACACCACCTTTGCCTGCATGCCCATCCCATTCCCAAAGATTATTTCAGAGACTCATCAAGGCAGCAACTGGAAAACCCCACACCTCCAAAGCAACAGACCGCCGTGACACCAGGCAGCGAGACAGCACAAGGAGGATGAAACATCCAGGGCACAGCCAGGCTGCCTTCAGGGGGTGCTGAGAAGGCTCCCCAATAGAAGAGCAATGCCTAAAACCTGCCGGCTGCACCTGGAAGGTGGGTGCTCAACAGGTGTGCATTGTAAGGAAGAGGGAGAACCTAAACGTTGCCATTAATCCTCTTAATTCAGAGGAACGTGGCAGAGAAGAAGGTTTTTAGCAGAGAATGTAAATCACGGAGGTTTGCAATTGTAGCTGGCTTTATCGAATCGTGTGCTAAAATCAGTAATTCTTCCAGGCCAGGAGGAAGATTATCATCTGGTGTAAATTCTCGTACTTACAAAATAGCACATTAATTGCTGTGATAATTTACACCAGCTGAGAATCTCCCCTGGGGACTGTGTTTATTACTCAGCTTTGTGTCTCAGACAATAGAGGTCTCTATCAGGGATGGGGGCCTGTGGTACTTTCATCATACCCATAATAATGGAAAGCAATATAAACCTTCTGTCTTTCCATTTTGGATAACCAATGTATCAACTGAATTGGACTTAATTGCACAACAGTGGAAGTGGAGTCTGGAAACGCTGATGGAAATCACCTTCGGGGGTTTTCTTCCCCTCTCCCCGCCAGTTACCTTTTACCAAATGAACTTTTGTCTATTTATAACGCTGTGGAAAACACAGCGTTTTACTCACGTTTCAGTGCACAAATAGCCAAGCTATGTTTTGTCCTTTACAAAACCAATTTTAAAAGGCACATGGAGCAGACGAGGAGGGTGCTTTGGGGGTTAAACTGCTCGGCGCTCGAATTTACCCAACTAAATAGTGAAAACATTTTTGGCTCACTTCCTCGAAATATGACCTGTCAGTTGTGTTCAACTTGATAAGGTCTTTTAAAGCTAAAAGTAGTTGAGTGGGTAGGGCTGGCAACACCCTGCAGTGTTGCTTTGGTTTTCTTTTAGAAACTGGGCCCTGCAAAATGTTCTTTACTAATGCTGTAAACATTAAAAGAAAACAAATTGCAACCCAAATAATCAACCCGCAGTGATACCCCAAGAAAAACGCATTGGTGGGGGGGTCCTGGGGTGCCTCCCCATGCATCCTCCTCCCGGCTCCCGCGCTTGGGCTCGCTGCAGCCTGGGGCAGGGCCAGCCCAAGGAGAGATGGTCGCAGGGCTGGCAGCTCCTGCAGACCCCTTTTGTCTCCCAGGCACTCGAGCAGGGGCTGCCCTGTGATTTAGTCACTGATGGTCCACAGTCACTGATGATCCAACACGCGTGGCTGTGGCCGGTCCCTGCTCCGACCCCTGGAGCAAGGGAATAAGGTGGTGTTTCTAGAGGCACATGCCTGTTGTTGGTCAGCTGTGCTGTATTTTGTCCTGGTTGTGTATAGACACGCTATATAGGAACAAGCAAAAACAGCAAAACCTAGAATAAGCTGGTTAATAACAACATGCTCGCCTAAGCAACGCTTTTCCCTCCCCAAATGCACAACTGCAGTCTCAGCAATTCAGCCTCCCCTCTCTCCGGCCGCCTTCGCCCCCTGCGGAGCCCGGGGAGGGAGCGGGAGCAGCGGCCGCGGCGCAGGGACCAGCCCTGGCAGCAGCACCCTCGCAGCATCCAGCAGCGGGGTGCAGCGGCGAAATGGCAGGCGGGGGGGACGGGCTTTTCGGCTTTCGCTGGCACTGAGCGCAGTGCAGGAGGGTGCAAGGGGCTGGCACAAGGGCCCGTTCAGGGCAGGTTGCGCTGCTGCACAGAGTCCCTACACATAGCATGTAAGAAGGGCAGGCAGGATGCGCCCTTAGCTGCTTTGCGGTGGAGTTAGCTGGGAGCGGGCTCAGGGCTCTCTGATGAGCCGCCCCTTGTTCCTTGGCTGGAAGAAGAAACAGCTCGTCAATTCTGACTCCTGAAGGTGCCTCAGAAACCGTCGGAGGCAATTTCTGCAACTGGTCCACCTGCAGCCGAGCTGGACGGTGCTGGAAGCTTTGCTTCCATAAGAACATAAAGTTCTTATGTTTGCTGTGTGGCCCCTTTTCCCCAGTCCTAATGCAAACAAGCTCTTAACGATCTGAACAGCAGCTTGGAAATGTTTGGACTCAATGTATTCCCGGTGGCTGTCAAGAGCTGTCACCGCCTGCCAGGCAGCTGGCGGGGAGCGGGGAGGGGAGCCAGGTGGGGCCTCCGGAGGATGGTCAGCACCTCTAGCTTTTAAAGATCTCCAGCTTTTCTGGAGTGACGGAGATGCCTTTCTTACAACACGTGCAGGCTGGACCTGGGCATCTGCATGCTGGCAACCAGCCCCCTCTGAAAACGGACGTTTCGTCTGTGTTGTGTGCTCCCATTTGTGCAACGCTCCTGGATATCAGGAGCAAACCTGCTGCCTAGCCAAGGGGTATTGCTCAGCTTGAGCATGATACTTGAACAGAGCCCTAACCCAGCACTGTTACCAATCTAAACTCTGCTGTCCGTATTTGGAAAAAAAACTTTTGTTGTATGAAATTTGAAAAAAATCAGAGGCTGTTTGAGGCATGCTATAAAACACCTGATATCAAGAAGATTTCCTTCCAAATTCAGAAAGATTGTAGCAGCCGTAATGTGGGTCACCCTCAGTTCCCTTCACTAACACGGTAAAAAGCCTGCCCCACACTCCACAGCTTTTGGGAGACTCGCTCTTGCGCCGTGCCGGGCCGGTGGGGCAGCAGGCTGAGGGAGGGGACCCCGTGGGGCAGCGTGGGACACTTGGCCCTGCATGAAACCCCTCGCAGACCCAGCCCGCAAAGTGGTACCTCCAAAACAACCTGCACTCTGCCCGAGCTTTCACTCGTGGTGGTATATACGTGGGTGCATGTGTGTATAGGTATGTGGGCAGGGGGAGGCTATAGGGGGAAGGTGTGCAATCACAGCAGCGACCTCAGCGTTTACCCCATCCATGCTTCTGAGGACCAAAGTCAGGACCAATGTTGCTGAAATAACCAAGGGCTATTGCAACTGATGGGATCCTCCCCTGCTTTTTACTCTATGGGCCCAGGCACTGTTCATCATTCCCATCTCTGACAGAAAAAATGGCTCACTTGGAAAACTCACTGCAAGCGAACTTTGCTTTTAGAAAATTTGAGACCAAAAAATTAGCCAGCATCCATAAGTGGGTAATCTTCTCCAGAGACACCAACTATGCCAGAATGGCCGGTGTAAAGTCACTTTTAAAACGGGAATGAATATTCATGGGAAGTGCCACACCATGTTCACCTGCTTGCTATAGAGCAAGTCTTTGCATAAATCCTGATCTTGTTCATCTGATGGTGATTTGTCACCTCGCACTACAGGTGACAAGGACTAAGCTGCCCCATGTCTTTATTTTCAGTGAGAATCAGGTAATTTTTAAGAGTTTCACTCATTGTTTCCGATGCAGCCCAGCCTGACAAGATACCTGGAAACAGTGGTGACATTTCAAAGTTTAAAACTTCTCCTTTTCAACAGCATCTGCATCAGCCGGTATGATCAACAAGCTGCTTGGCAATAGACACCCACTGGTAAATGGTCTGGGTTATTCAGAAATAACTCTACGGAACGTGGGAGCAGGGAAAACGGTAAGGCGTGAGATAGGCATCGCTCCCGGGAGCCGCGCTGTGTGGTAACGACACCACTTCATCAAGCCATACGCCTGTTTGTTAGAGATCCCCTGCCTCCCACGCACCAGCACAGACACTTCTGGTTAATCCCAATGACAAGAACGTGCAGTTTCATCTCTTTTTCCTCCAGTGCACTGCCACCAGCCCCCATGGCATTTTGCTGTTAGAAACGGCAGATCCCGGATCCCACCGGCGTGGGTGCTGCCGCTTTGCACCGCTGAAGCGAGGAGGGTTGAGGCTGATGAGCGATGCAAAGGGCGGTGAAAGCCTCACCACCTCCCCTGCCCGCTTCCAGCCAAGCGAGAGGCTGTGGGACCAGCCATTTCCTCAGGTTTGTACATGCCTAATAACTAGCAAGCTGTTGCACTCAGCGAATTGTTGGTCTCAGGCTTTTTTCTCCCAGTTGTTGAAGTGCAAACGTGATTCCCCGTGAAAACACGTGATTTTGCTCTCGACCTGTTGGTTCAGGTTTGCGCTCCCGGTACCGCCTTAGCAAAAAGCTAGCAGGGAAGGAGGGAAGTAGCTATTAAGCTGCTGAGGCCTTTGATCTGGTCTATTATGTTTTACAAGGCTCTGGAGCCGGATAAAAGTTAGGCGCCTGTGCCTCTCATCCACCGCTGCCTTGGGAGGGAGCGAAGCAGCAAACACAGCCGGACGAGCCCTCCCCGCTTGTCCTAAGGGCATCCTTTGGCCTCCTCGGTTTTTTGGGATGCATTGCGGTCACTCTGAGGACCCATGGTGGGAATTAGCTCTGGGAGGGCAGGTGGCAGCCCTGCTCCCTCCTGGCCACGCGGCATTGCCGGCAGGACACACGGCATTGCTGGCAGGACGCCCTCACCCACTCCATAGAGAAAGGAGGCTTTTGGGGGCTGCAAGGGAAGGAAGAGCAGGACCAGGCAGAAGGGCTGACAACAAGCCTCCCTCTGACTGGCCATTTCTTTGCTTTTAAGGGTTTGCGTAGGCAGGCTTTGCCACCATGTGGCTTGTCTTGAAGCCTGGGTAAAGGGCGGCGTGTCTGACCTCACCTGAACGCAGTCCATTGCTTTTGTGGTATTGATGACACACTCTGATACAAACTAAAGTTGTTAAGTTGGGTATTTTTAATGCCTGGCAAGGTTTCCCTCTGTGCATATTCCTATGATACAGTTCTCTTTAAGAAAACCTATTTTCTATTTAGCAAAAGCTTAAACTATTTTCAAGACACTGCAAGCTAGGAAACAAAAAAAGTCTTCAAAATAGCCCCAGCTACTGGGAGAGCTATTTGTGCACTTTAAAAAACGCAACCTCCTTTGGGCCGGGAGAAACAATATGGTGAGCATATTGCAGCAATGGGGTCAGAGAATGTGGCTCTTTTCTTCCCTTTTGTTTAAAACATCTACAAAGCGGCTGCTGTTTTTTTCATGCGTTGGTTGTAGCATGCTCAGCCGGAGGGCTTGTTTCAGAGCTGCAGAGGATCCCGCCGGGGCCCAGGGCAGGCGCAGCTCCCTCCGCACCTCTGTGAGCCGGCGCCAGAGCGACCGTCCCCGATGCACGCAGCGCCGCATGTTAGAGGCTGCTCCTGAAAGGGGGGGGGCTAAAGGGATGAGGTTCCCCACTGCAGAGAACCCTAAAGTCAGTTGCAACGAGCTTGGGATGTATTATAGTGGCCTCACCCTAAAAGAACTCCTTACACTCTTTTGTACAGCAAAGGCAAGGCAAGCCCTCTCTGCTCCAGAGAGACGTTCACGCAGAGAAAACTCAATCTCTAGCATAACACGTTTGCAGAGTTTCAGAGAGTTTTGTAGCATGCATAAATACCACAACTACGGTTATGTTATAAACACCTGGAAAAGCAGATTAGATCAGTCTGATAAAATGCTTAAACAATACCCCAGGTTAATTTTAGCACAGTTAACATTTCCTGCAGCAGTCCATTAATGGAGATGTCGGTGACATTTTACTGTACAGCATGTCTTGCAATAACTCCCAGTGACCCTTGCCGCCCCCTCTCATATCAGTCCTCATAGCAGCAGCAAGTTTGCATCCAAGCATCCATTCCCCTGCATCAAATCCCATAAAATAACAAGGAGAGCATCTGAAAAAGGCCTGAGCTCCTTTTTATTTGACAGTCTCCCATTAACATTCATGAGGGTGACTCTCACTCAGACTGTAAAACAAACCGATAAGCTGTGAAGTTTAGCTATTGGCAGGGGCAACGCAGGTCCTACAAACAACAAAAATCATCGTCGGCTGTCAATTAAACTTAATAATACAAAAAAATAAAAAGCCCTTTTGGCCATTAAGGATATTAGTCCTTCCTCATCAGAAAGTCTTACTGACCTTTGGAAAGGGAAGACATCCTGTGGCTACACCTGCTCTGGCCGATGTCTCTGGCAGGGAAGTCCTCGGCACATCCCCGAAAAGGCAGCGCGGGCGCCTGCCTGCGGTAAGCCACGCGCCCTGTGCACCATGGCAGCTTGATGAGAGCGTTCCCACCTCGTCTGCACCTCCGACCCAAGGACACGCAGAAGAGATTTTTGGTGCCACCTGAAGACGCAGGCAGAGGTGAGGAATAAAGCCGCAAAGCGACAAATGCAGAAGACCACGTTACATTCGTCCCCTCGGGATGACAGACAGGATTTGGATGCAGGAGAGAGGCAGGGAGGGTGCGGAGTTTGGCCACCCCTTTCTGTCCCATCCCAGAGAAAAGCAAAGCAGCACCCAGTTCCCATTGGCACCGTCTCAACATCCCTTCCCGTGCCCAGTGCCTGGCTCAACCCTCCACCCTGTGTCTGGGTGGAAAACTCACTTCTATTCCAGCATGGGCCCCAAGGTAGCCTATTTGTCTTCACCCTATTTAATAATTTAACTGGAGCCTATCCCCACCCCGCTGAGGCCATATTCTCTGGTTGAAGGCTACTGATGTAGAAAGTCTTGCCATGCATCCCAGGAAGGAAAGCTGAACCCTGCCTGTTTTCCATCTGAATTGCGTCCATCAGAGCCAACTCTGCTGCGCCGGAGGCAGAGATGAGAGGTACAGCTTCTTTGCTTCTGCTCGGTGTCAGTGAAAAGTCTCATATGAAAAAAGAACATTTCCCCGTGTACAAATAAAGACTTGGCTGAAGTCTCCGGGTAAGATACATCTGTGGTAAGTCTCTCCAGTGGATATAGAAATTTGTTAAACATTTCCATCTGCTGAGGAGTCTGGCCATCGATTTGTCCTTGTAAATTCCTAAGTGGCATTGGTTTTCCAACACTGAAAAAAGGGAAATAGTATTCGTGGGAATATCCAAACCCATAAATATTGCACAGACACGCACACACACACACAGAGAGAAAAAAAGTGTGGCATGTAATCCAAAGGCTTGCTCTTGCCAATTAGTACAAGGATTTTAGCAGTGCTCGCAAACTCTTCATGAAAATGGCCTTTTAGGCAGGCTGACATCACCCAGATGTTTTTAATTACAATGACTCTGGGACTAATTTCTCTGCTTATCTGTTACTGCCCTCCAGCACTGGTTCCTGTTGATTAAATCTGCCTCAGCAAGAGTACAACTTTGCTTCTGGATACAAAATGGCTGGAGATCTTCAGTTTCCTGGTGATTTGGTGTTAAGGCTTCGCTGCATTTTCACATAAGCTAACATGAATAAGGGAGATCAGATCCGTAGCATGCTACCTCCTTTGCCCTGTCATGGGTTCAGAGTGCAGTCCTGTCCCTCTCTCTTCTCCAAAGTAGCCCTGTGTAAGTGTCTGTGTGTCCCCACATGTCAGAAGCCAGTGGCCATGGTTTCCAGAGGTGATCAGGACCCACAACTTCACGTTGAAGAGGGAGAAGATCATCCTCTTTGAACACAAGGTCCTGTGTCCTTAGCAGTAGAAATAGCTCATCCCGCAAGTGCAAGCCCTTTTCCCTTCCATGGGTGGAAACCTCACAGGCACACATGAGATTTCAGTTTGAGACCAAGCGTGTCGTTCCACTAAAGTCAACGAAGGCTTTGCCACTGAACTTAGCAGAGCTCCTTCCCTTCTGTTTTAGGCTGTGGGGAGAAACGCTGGGGAACATGCCCTGCCGTGCGTGACGGTCAATGCACCAAGTAACCGCAACTGTACTTTCAAAAGGTCTGCAGGAACCAGCTTGCCGATGTACACGCTCGTTTTGTGTGGGAGATGACGCGACCTGCACGGACATCCCTAGACGCCAACTGTGGGCAGGTACCTGAGCTCCCAGGGCTTGTCTTCCAGCTGTAGCCAAGGGCTTCGCATACATTGCAGCCCTATCCCAGATCGTGCTTGCTAGGAGAGGCCCCTCTCGTGATGGGCAGTGAAACATTTCCATGGTGTGAAAAATGACCGTTTCTCCAGGTGGACGGTCCCTGTGCTCGGAGGGAGGGAGAGGGAAAGCTTACAGACCGAGGCCCCGGCTCTCAGCAGGAGCAAAGCAGCCATACCGACTCAGTCTGATAAGAAAGCAAAAGCAACGTGAGTGACTGGCAGCCCGGGGTCCCAGCAGCAGCCCCCGAGCGGTGGTTTTTCTTCTAAACCATTAGTGATTTCCCAAGTTTCAAGGCACTTTAAAAGGTCCTTATGAGCATGGAGCAGGATTTGGGCTTATTAAATTAAGTGCTGTTTATTTTTTGTTCATCTCTGGGAGGACATTACATCAAAGCCTGATCTTGAGAGGTATTTACAGTCATTAATTTTCATTGGCTTCAGTGGAGAGGTGCATATTACATACAGCTTGGAAGCAGTTTCTCCGAGCAGCCTTAAGAAAGCCACAGAGAAGAAATGCCGCTCTGTCCGCAGGTGCACCCCCATTTGTTGCCCCCATTCGGTAGCCAATGTGGGATTAGGGGTAGTCTGTGTCTCTGTTTCATCCTAAGAAATCGCTTTCCACGGTAACATTATTAGCTTTTATGGACTTCCCTTTACATATTTAAAGTGACTGTCATTCCACTAATGACTATAATTGTTCCAGACACCCATTAATTTTGATTTATTAACTTATTCAATTTCCCGTATTGTAGCCTTGCCCACTCTATAAGTAATTTACTGTTTTAATATTGTGGGTCAATACTAATCATATAATCTGTAAGTTGTTTAATTAATAACAATTAGCACCTCCCATCAGGAGATCATTTTCCTGCATGAACACTGCTAATGTGATTTTCAGAATAAATCTACCTGTTCCCTCCCCCAGCTGCCTAGTCAACTTGTTTCGCCAGAACAGATGCTTTAAGCAGCCACAGTAGCTTGCCATCTTCCATGGTTTTATCAAGTATCTTGTCAGATTTGCTTTTCTTAAAGCCTTGGCCCTTCAGCTGAGTAACGTCATGGGAGCCTGGTTTTCAATAGAATAAAAAAGTGTTCATGATACAGCATATGAGTGTAAGAAAAGCCCTTGCAAGCACAAAGAGCATTCTCAAAAAACAGAAGGTAAATAAGAACCAGAAAGAGAGAGAGACATTCCTTTCATTCTTTTGATTTTAAGCTGACTTCTGTCTTTTCTGAACCTACCATTACTTTTTAGTATTGGCCATTGGTGTTACTGCAGTATTTAACAAGGAATGTACCGGTATAACAGTATTTAAGCTCCTTTCAGAAAGACCTCTGCAATCTCTCTACAGCGTGGCCACTTAGTCTTTCATGTCAGCACAGCAATGAATAACAGAAATTAATATTCATGTTAGTTAATATCTATTTGCAAACCAAATACTCATCTTCCAGCAGTTTTTTCCCAGAAATAACTTAAATCTAGCTTCTGAAATTAAACTGACTTTGCTAAATCTTACCCAATCCCCCCCCCAAAAAAAACCCCCACATTAATATGCAGCAACTTGCCCAGTGACATAGGAAAGGCAACAAGCTCATACACATCAACAGGTGGGGGTTGTTCATGCTCCTTTTACCATAGGAGCTAAGCGGGAATGGAAAGGAACGTGTTGAAAATGGGAAGGATACTCCTCTGCACAGTGGCTAGCCAAACCTGGCAGCACATCCCATGGGTGCTGTAAACTTACAGAGGTTTGAAAAAGGATCGGATGAACTCCTACAAGAAAAATCCCTCCAGCACCATTACGCAGAGGCTTTAGCTGGGGCAGCTCTTGCTGGGAAACCCCACCGTACCTCCGCTTTCCCCTGGGTGCCCACCAGTGCCCCAGCCGGAGCACGGACACTGCTACACCTCCACCTGCTGCTGGCTGTGATTCCCACCAGCAAGTCTTCTCCTGCGTGTTTTTAAACCCAGAAGCGAAGGCAAGGGATCAAAGGTCCTGCTGAAGGATACGTGCTACCCGAGTGGGTCAGAAAAGCACTGCTAGCACAAAGCCTCCCAGCAACAACAAAAGCAAAATAAAAGACAAAATACACATACAGCAAATTTATACATCATGATTGTAACCAAAGTGACTGTTTCTCATCCCACTTCCTACTAGTATTTCACTATAAGGAGGATATCTACTAGATGTAACCAACTTAAGCCACTCTCAAACCACACATCGCTTTTGTTGCCGCGTTAGTGTAAACCTGGACTTTCCACATAGTCAACAGAAACACATACGGGGCAGCACACACAGCAGCTATTACGCTCTCAGCACCTCCCGAACCAGCCCGGGAAATGTGGTTAACCCTACATGTGGTACAGCAACGCTAGCAGTGACAAAGCAAATGAAATGACGTGGAAAAAAGAAGATCAATATTCCTATTTTTACACAGATAAGAAAGTGATGCAAAAAGAGGTGAAGGAAGAGCTCGAGCACCACAGAGGGAGCCTGCGGCAGACCTGAGATGGCTCCTCCAGCCATCGTTCCTCCTCATGCTCCCCTGCGTGGGATGGTCCCAGCTCTGCGTGGTTTCGCCACATCCTCACCTTTATTCCCCTGAACCCAGCTCTGCTGCAGCAGGTGTCCATTTCCACTTTGCTCTTTCCCAAAGGAATGGGAGGCAAGCGAGCAATTCATACAAATACTCAAGGTTTTAGAAAAATACCAGACGCAGGAGTTAACATTAACTGCTCCCAGGACACTTCAACACTGTCAAAAAGATGTTTACCCCAACATAGCTGGAAAAGGTGTACGATGCGATCCTTGCCAGTTGCTTTATCTTAATCTTCCATGTTAAAAATTAAAGACTGTATTAACACAATGTCAGACTTACTTAATAGTACTCTTTTATCAAGTTGATATGATGGTAGCTAATTATTAAATGAGTTAATGTATGTCTTGTTATTTAATCTACCATGACTGATAATGAACTGTGACAAATACTTATTAGACACTCGTTCCCTCTATACCTAGCTGACACTAACATGGCCCACAATTAAACATCAGTGCTCCCTCACTGCCAGGCACAATCACGCTGTCAAACACGATCCCACTAGCTATTCCTTGCTCTGAAGTGGGAGATGTGTCATCCTCCATTTGCCTGGTCCCAGAAACTGTCCCAGAAAGAAGAAAACCAAACAGAAAACTCCGCCCGGGTGCCGACTCGGGGAGCACAGGTGGGCACAGACCAGGGTTGCACCCGGGAAACTCATCGCAGTTCAACACTGTCGGGGAATGGTGCCGCTTGACTACATGGTGCGCAGATCCTTGTCATACTGCGGTGACTGTCCTTCACAGATCCCCTGCTCCCGGCCAGCATCAGGTCCCCCCAGGAGCAACTGTCTCTGCTCCTGTCCCCAACTCCCAGTGAAGTCCTTCACTGTCTGACCAGGAGAATGGCAACAAACGCAGCAATTTTATCTTATACTGACCTTCCTTCATCCAGTTCAACACCAGCTTTTTCATTAAGGTGGTAGCAGTAACCCCAACATAGCTGAGATACTTAAGAAACTCTAGGGCTCGCCAGGCCCTAGAAACTTCATTGAAACATCCTTGCAGCTTCATTGCAAGAAGTAGAGTTGCAACCAATTCAGACGTGGCTTTTGGTCACAGAATGCCAATATTGAGGTTTCCTTTAACCACAAGAGGTCTTGCATTACCAAAGGGTGACCACCCCTCGTCAAGGGGCAGCTGCCACAAAGCCACCCAGGACTGCTCAGAGCAAGCAGATTTCTTGAGCCACACTCTTTGCCTCTCTGCACCACCATTCAGTCCACCCTTGCCCCCAGCATCAGCACCCAAAAAAAAAAAAAAATGTAACCCACCCACCCACCCTCATCTTCAGCCAGACTGACTGGCCACCCCTTGCCTTCAGGGCCAAACTCAGCCTGGAGGTAGGAGCGGTGAACGATGTTGTTCTGGAGAGAGGCTACTGCTCTCGGAGCCAGAAGGAGTGGAAAAGAGGAGGAAGAGCAAGATGCAAAGCTCAACATATCTAGTTTGCTTTAGGCCTTCTCAAATAACTGCGCTCTCACCACTAAAAGAGCAATTTCCAGTCAAGCTGAGAAGCAGCCTACTATTGTGGTCACTTTGCACATTAAAAAATATATCCTTCCTTAGCAGAAACCTCTGAAATTTCTCACAATCACCTAGAAACACCAATACAGTGGGGACATTTTGGTCAGAGGAGCAATTTCTGAACAACTGCATGGGTCATACTGCTAGTTTGCCAACCTGCCCCATGATTTTGACTTTGTTCCAGGGACCTGAAGCTGGGATATCAAACGCTTGACTTCATTGCTTAGTTATGGAGCTGGCTTCGGCTCGCGTCCACTTTTGAATATCCTGGCCAGGGGAATGTTCCTGTGAGCAGTCTTAAAGTCCTCATTGCGTGTTAGCTTGCTAAGCACGTGGGGTGCATGGGGTTTAGCAAGGCATCTGTGTCTCTGTTTATACCTCCGGAAAATGTCCCAGTGGGCTTTCATAGAAATCTGAAGGCTGGGAAAATGAAGGGTTTAAGTTATTCGCACACTATTCTCACTTCTCTGGAGAAGTTTGTATAGCATCTAGCGGAGTTAGGACAAATCTTGGCCAGGGCTTTTGGCACCTAAGTTGTAATAAGGCCTTGCAAGATGCTAGAGCATTCTGAAGTTCTTTTTACCAAGGAAAATGAAGAATGAAGCAACGGGGTATTTTATTTTATTTGCTGACTTACTTGGGGGAAAGGGCAGAAGTCAGAAAGTGTAATATTAAAAACCAATCATAACTTCAGCTCATACAAAGTCTCAGGAAAAGATTTAGTCCTAAAAATGGAAAAAAGTTGTTTGTTTGCTCGTCAAGAAGTCAATTGAAAATGGATTAAAATACAGCCTGTATAAGAACAGCTTCCCACCTGCTTGTGAATGCCTAAGGGAAATTACCTGAAAATGCAGAAATTGTTATACAGATCAAACAAAAGCACTTATCTATAATTACTGGACTTATCTGTTTGTCTCGGGACTAGCAGCAACAGCTCCCGTTGTTAGGAATAAATTTGGTGCTGTGATTTGTATTCTCTTCTATCTCTTCCACCAAGATCACTCAGGAAGGATTCAGTTTATAAAAGAAAATGGTTTCCTTAACTTTACTAAATAAAGGCAGATTGAAGAGATTTGGCCAGGTAAATGAGGGAGGGAAAGAGAGCAAGAAAAATAGCCCAAAGCTCTTTAGAGAAGATTTTCTTTCCTTTTAATAACTTTACAGCTAGCTGGACCTGCTAGTATCTCAAAGACTTTGGAAGGTCTCCGGGGAAACTCCTCACATTTCTGCTATGTCCTGGCTCTCATCCTACCTATTCAATAAATAATTATTAAAGTTTTAGACATTCGCAGAAGAAACTTCCTGTTGCTAAGAATGCGTGGGCTCCTGCCAACTTGATGAGCTGTGCTGGTTTTGGCTGGGGTAGAGTTAATTTTCTTTCTGTATTTGCAGGTACATCTCGAAGCATCTGTGGCCGTGGTTATGTCTGTGCCACAGCAGGTATACGTCTGAAGGGATTGTGGCCCAAGGAGATGTCCACACTGGAGAAGGTACAGCTCGAAGCATCTGTGGCTGTGGGTAAGTCCATGCTGCAGCAGGTACACCTTGAAGCATCAGTGGCTGTGCATGAGGTCACACTGGAGCACCTCAAAGCATGTGGCCATGGATAAGCCCGTGACAGAGCAGGTACGCCCCTGGAGGGACTGCAGCCATGGGTAAGGCCATGTTGGAGCAGGTTTACTTCTGAAAGGACTGTGGCTGTGAGTAAGGCCACTCTGGAACAGGTATATCTCTGCAGGCATTGTGGCCCATGGAGAAGGCCACGCTGGAACAGGTACACCTCAAAGCAACTGTGGCATGGATAAGTCTATGCCGCAGCAGGTATATCCCTGGAGAGACTGTGGCTCATAGATAAGGCTCCACTTGGAGCGGGTACACCTCTAAGGGACTGCAGTCTGTGGATAAGTCCAAGCTGGAGCAGGAGGAAGGGGAGGAGTTCATTGCAATGATAAACCCAATGGTCTGGTCCAAAGGGACCAGGGGTGGACATTGTAATGGAAATATCTTTAAATTGGTGTAACCCGGGATTTGAGTTGCATGTTAGGGGAATTACTACAAGCAGGAACCCCTTGTTGCTAGCCAGGCTAGGAGCAAGGGGAGGAGTTTATTGCAATGTTAAACCCTATAACCTGGCCCAAAGGGACCAGGGGTGGAGATTGTAATGTATATACCTTTAAATTGTAACCCATGATTTGAGTTTCATGGTATAGGAGTTACTAAAGCAGGAACCACCTGAACCAAAGGAGGACAAGCCTTACAAGAAGCAGTGCAAGTGCAGCAGTGGCCTGACCTGAGCTGGCTTTGGTGCCCAGTAACTCCACCCAACACACCACCTTTCCTGTCCTGAGCGACCACCATCACAGATGGAGCCCAAAGTCATGGACTAAAGGAACTCAATGGACATTTTGTGATCATTTCTGGACATTTTACAGACATCTCACAGAGGTGGTCCATAGACTAAGGGAATGATACCTGTGTATTGTATCACAGGATGGGAAGGGGGGTGGTGGTTAATGAGGTTGTATTGGATAGTGTGGTACCTGAGCATGATGTAAACAGTGTGGAATAAGGGGTGGAGAATGTGCTGGTTTTGGCTGGGGTAGAGTTAATTTTCTTCACAGTAGCTAGTATGGGGCTATGTTTTGGATTTGTGCTGGAAACAGTGTTGATAACACAGGGATGTTTTAGTTACTGCTGAGCAGGGCTTACACAGGGTCAAGGGCTTTTCTGCTGCTCACCCCACCCCACCAGCGAGCAGCTGGGGGTGCACAAAAAGCTGGGAGGGGACACAGCCAGGGGGGCTGACCCGAACTGACCCAAGGGCTATCCCACACCATATGACGTCATGCTCAGCATATAAAGCTGGGGGAAGAAGAAGGAAAGGGGGGGGATGTTTGGATTGATGGCATTTGTCTTCCCAAGTAACCGTTATGCGTGATGGAGCCCTGCTTTCCTGGGGATGGCTGAACACCTGCCTGCCGATGGGAAGGAGTGAATGAATTCCTTGCTTTGCCTTGCTTGCGTCCGCGGCTTTTGCTTTGCCTATTAAACTGTCGTTATCTTAACCCAGGAGTTTTCTCACTTTTACTCTTCTGATTCTCTCCCCCATCCCACCAAGGGGGAGTGAGTGAGCAGCTGTGTGGGGCTTTGTTGCTGGCTGGGGTTAAACCACAACACAAGCTAAAACTGCACTGATGCTACCAGCATCAAAGCCAAAGGATAATTATCTGGTTTATGCAAAGCTGAAGGAATTGGGTGCCCCTGCTAGTTTGTAATCATTTGCCATTGGCCAGTGGCCATAAGGACTTCTCTCCATCGCACACGCTCAAGTTTACAGCTTACTTCTGGGAAAAGCTGTGCCTGTGCATCTCCCACTCAAGGATGAAAGTGGTTAACCATGCTCTGCTAACTGTATTAGAGTTAAGGAGGCAATTTTAAAGTGAACAGAAGAAATCTGTTTGCTATCTCTTAGGTATGACCAAAATGTGTCTTGAAACAGAGCAGGATGGACAGCGTACAGCATCGACATCCAGACAACCCATTTGTGTCACACCTGCCCCTGTATGCAGTTAGACACCCTTTCTCCATGAGTTCTTGCACTTCCAACTGCAAACATGGCCGGCCCACAGCTGCTGAGAGAAGACAAGTCGCTCCTACCTGAGCTACTGCAGAGCACTGCTGCATCTCCAGTGTCAGCAAACGTCGAGGTCCTGGGTGAGAAACAAGATGCCTACGCCCCAACTCCTGTGCCCAGCAGCCACCCCTGCATCTGCCGGCACCTCCCTCCCTGCTCCATGGGCTTAGCAGCCGTCGAGACCAGGCACGGCCCTTGTGCAGGGGCCAGGGCATGCACCGTTTGCCCTGTCGTTATATCCCATTTACAGATGTTGTAACGAGGTTCTCACATGCAAGCGAGCAGCTCGGAGGATGGAGCGTGGGGCTTGAGCATGGGGGACAGCTGGGTCTGAGAGGGATGAGGATGTTGGAGGGATGGAGTGGAACTGGCCCAGGGGGGTAAACCGCACGGGTGTAGGGATCAGAGCTGCTCCCAGTAACTTCTAAGCCATGAAACTGTCATTTCAGAGAGGATGTAATTGCTGGAGGAATTACTTAGTTAATCATCGGGGGACAGATCCATTATACAAAGAAAAGAAAAGCTCTATCCGCAGGGCTCCCAAAAAATCAATTACTGGAAATGGTCTGCTGTGGCTCCCTGGAACCGCTGTTGGCTTAACTGATTATTTCTAATTTAATACAAATCACACAGTCCCCCTCACACTTTCATCCACCCGCTTCCTGGAGGTCAACCTGATGCCTGTGCCTGGATAAAATATTCGATGAATCCCAAATCAGTGTTGCTGCTGCCTTTCAGAGATGAGAATTTAGCTGTTACATATTTCCGAAGACTTGATTATGCCTTTAGGTGCAGCGCTGAGCTCGTCCTCCAGCCCTCTGTGCAAGAGCAGGTCTGGGGAAAATGCTCAGACCGTTATCCATTTCCAGGGATAGCTCCTCCATCTTTCTTCCTTTTTCCCTGAAGGTGACAGAAAGTCTGTACCAAGGTGCATCAACAGCAAACTGTGGTGCTTTTCCTTGGAGAAAGGTCCAAGCTCTGTTCATCTTCCTCCCACCTGCTCCGCAGAGGAAAGGTGTAAGCAGATAAACACACATGTCTTGGCACTGCAAGTCTTCAGCCAAGTGTTAGGATGAATTTCTGAATCAAACACAGTTTTAGGATAAAATTAGATTTTCCTCTAAGCATTTTTTTGCAAACATTTGGCAAGCTTGCTTTTTCATTAAAACATCTAAAATCAGAATCCTTGGATGAGGAGGAGGGAGAAAGTGAGAAATTTTGGCTATAAAGTTCTATATTTTAAATCTCTCTCACAGGAGCTGAAATTTGTTTCTCCGGTGCCTTTGCCTTCCCCATCTCAGGCTCCCTGGGCAGACACATTTCTGCATTTTCCACCATGGACTGTCCCACACATCCCACCAGTAACCCTGGGGGTGGTGCTTGAAGGCGGCGGCGCACCTGCTTAGCAATGCCACACCGTACGCCCGATGCACGACAGCGTGCGGAGACCAGGGAGGTGAACCCCATGGGTCGGTTTGAGGAACCCCGGAGTTTCCCAGGACACAGTCACCATCTCCCCCTGCCTCCACCAGCACCAAGCCCTGCCTTGGCTGCTGAAGAGGAGCGTTTCATCATGCACTATGGCTGGGTAGCTGACAAGGAAAAAAGCCATATGGGAAGAAAACCTGGATCCTGGTAGCTCTGGAGGCTTTCTGAGCAAGTATTTTTATATTTGTAAGGAAACCAGCTTCAGTCTGCATGCAGCTGTAATGGTTATTTGGGCCAAGTTGTGGCAGTGGTAAAAACCAGCAGTTTGCCTCTGCACTCTCCGATCCCATGGGTTTCGGTCACTCACCTGCCAGCCTTCTTCCCTTGCTTTCTCCAGCCTCACTGCAACAGTTTGCAAAACAAAACACTGAACACTACAAGGACAGTTAGCAAAATTTAGCCCTTTCTGTTATTTTTTTTTTTTTTCTTATAGTGAAGGAATGACTAAATTCACAGACCAGGTGTATTTGTATGGTGAGAGTGCAGTAGGCTGTGCGATGTCAATATTTTCCCCTTTGAAGGCAAATGATACTGAAACTAGCCTCTTTTTCTTAACTCTGTCTATTTTTTGCTAGCTTTGTGTTTTTTAATATGCAGGAGGGACTATTTTAGGAAATGTTTTCTCTTCACAGCTTTTTTTTTCTATAGTAACCCTTTAAAAAATGCTGAGTATACGCTTGCTCAGATAAATGTGTATCTGAACACACAAGTGATTACCCTATTTTCATATAATTAATTTTTTTTGAGTTTCCATGTGCATTTCCTGCTCATTTGACCATGTAATAATTAATTAGCATTAATTATCTTAGATTGCACCTTCGCTGTCTACACACACATTCAATTAGGAAGGCAGGCTTTTTACAGCCCTCTTCAGAGGGGACATCCACAAGCAGTGAAAACATAGCTGCAGCAAGACACATTTCACACCTGCTAGAGTATTCTGAGAAACTATTACTATTTTTCAAGAAACACTAAAGTCAAAATTGAAGCCACAAACCCACATGGTCTCTGCCACATCCACACTGGGGGCTGGACTTTCCTCCCTCTCCCTCGCGTTCCCTGCATGCGCAGGGATATTTCCTTCCTGGAAGGAAGGATGTGTCCTGGATGTTTCCTTCCTCTGGATATATATCTACCTTCAAAGTCCTCTCGCTCTCTAGACCGATCTCATGGCTCTTTGATGTCCACCTGCCCATCTCCCATCATCTCCAGCTGGTGCTTGCTAACATCCAGTTTAAAGCCCTCATACCCCCCACCCTCGTTATCTCCAGCAGCTCTTTCTTACCACTTCATGGGCCAACAAGTACAGCACAGGACCCGTATCTAACTGGCTTTATTGCTGACAGCTGAAAGGGTTTCACCTCAGTGCTCCTAAAAGCTGAATATGTGCTTTGTCACCCTGGGCGAGTGTTTTGGTTTCCTTCAGGGAAGACGTGCCCACTCGCTCCAGGGAGACGCGTCTCGGGAGACTCTTCTGGTAGTATGAGACATTTTCAGCCAAACCATCTCACCACCTTCAGCCAAGTCCTGCAGAAGTGATACTGGAAGATACCATGGTAATCACTGCCCTCCTAAAATATTAGGGATGAGATGGCAAGGAAAATTGTCTCTGCCGGGTAGATGATGCTATCCCGATGCCACATAAACTCAACCATAAGTCAATAAGAAAGCGAAGAGCATAGAGTGCAAAAAGCCCAGATGGTGCTGCTCAGCACAGAGGGAGGGAAGTGGTGGCACGATTTTCCTAGAAGACCGACCACAGAAGACAGTGCCCCTGGGACTGAAGCTTTTGAAGCACAGGCATGAGGAGATGAATCATCTGGGCATTAAAAAAAATAAAAATAGAAAAAAAAAAATCTAACCTGAGACTGTGCAGATGAGCATTGTACCGACGCCGGAGATGAATCATCTGCCACCTGCACTGACACAGAGAAATGACAGCCGCACGCGATGGGAAGCAGCCGGTGCCAACGGCAGTGCTGCCGAGCCCCTGCGCCCGCACACCGGAGGAGGCCACCCTAAACCCCCCGAGAGGGAGGGATGGAGCCAGGCATGGCAGGGGATGTGGCCCGCTTCATCTCTGTGTCACTGAGTCAGACCTTGTTCACCGATAAATGTTGTGGGTGCACATGCTGTATATATGCATATGTGTGTATATATATATCTGTATATATGCATGTACTTATATATTTGTGTGATTGCCTATATAGTCCTACATACATCCACAGAAAGCATGCATAATTTGGCAGCTATTGGCACTTAGTGCCGTTTGTGACTTCGGAGAAATTGAGCATCCTTAAGGCACATGTCACAAACCTGTCACCCGGAGGAGGGAGAGGGGTTTCCCCTCGGAGGCAGGCAAGCGGCTTTACACTGCTCTTCCAAGCTCAGATGAAGATCTGGCAGGTGTCAGCAGAAGTAGAGGACTAGACCTTAAATGCCTATGGTGGCAATGGGATACTCACCCTGGAAATAATTTTTCTCCGGGAAATAACTTTTCTCTAGTAAAATCAACATCTTTACCAAAAGAGGGTACCACAAAATGAGCCAAACCCATGTGTTATCATCAGCGGGCCCCAAGCGAAAGGCTGCCTGCACCCCATGCCACCCCCTCCCCATCCCGCACCTTCCCAGGAGCACTTGGTCCATCCTGGGCAGTGTGGTCCAGCTGCCCTACCCTGTCTTGGGGATTAACCTCCCCAGCAGTGTTTTGTGGTGCCCCTAAGGTCTCACTTCCTCGGAGGGGAGCTGGCAGCAAGGTAAAGCCCCCTTCCCTCTGGGAGGCAGGCCCCTTTCTGCGGCAGGAGACATTTCCTCCCCGAACAGATGCTGCGAGGAACAAACCCGGCCTCTAGGAACAGCCGCAGGTGTGAAGCCCCCGCACCTGCCCGCGCAGCTGGTGGCTCAGCTGCGGCAGGGAGGGCACGGCCAGCACCCTTCTCCCCCCAGCAAAAGCACGAGACAATGGGAAAGGAGAGGGGAGAGAGGTGCAGGAGCCACCGCTTCGGTCCGGTCCTTCACAGGGCAGGGGGAGGAAGCCCAGGGAGCAAGGAAAGGGAAACGCTGAGAGGAGCTCCAGGTGGCAAACCTGCGGACTGATTGTTCCAGCTAAAATCATGCACATACATACATGCATATTTTTATATATGTCTGTATATATCATTCTTGCTTAAGCTACCTTCAGGTTTCCCATTTGTCCTGGTTTCAGCTGGGATAGAGTTAATTTTCTTCTTAGTAGCTGGTAGAGTGCTGTGTTTTGGATTTAGGATGAGAATAATGTTGATAAGACACTGATGTTTTGGTTCTTGCTGAGTAGAGTTTACACTAGTCAAGGACTTTTTAGCTTCTTGTGCTCTGCCAGGTGCATAAGAAGCTGGGAGGGAGCATAGCTAGGACAGCTGACCCAGACTGGCCAAAGGGCTATTCCATACCATATGACATCATGCTCAGTATATAAGCTGGGGGAAGAAGAAGGAAGGGGGGGACATTGGGTGTGATGGCGTTTGTCTTCCCAAGTAACCGTTACGCGTGATGGAGCCCTGCTTTCCTGGAGATGGCTGAACACCTGCCTGCCGATGGGAAGTAGTGAATGAATTCCTTGCTTTGCTTTGCTTATGCGTGTGGCTTTTGCTTTACCTATTAAACTGTCTTTATCTCAACCCATGAGTTTTCTCACTTTTACTCTTCCGATTCTCTCCCCCATCCCACCGGGGGGGAGTGAGCGAGCGGCTGTGTGGTGCTTAGTTGCTGGCTGGGGTTAAACCACGACAGTCCTTTTTGGCGCCCAACGTGGGGCTCGAAGGGTTCGAGATAATGACAGATTTAATTGGAATGTGCTAGACTGAATTTATAGCTGTTACTGCTGTTTAGGTATTAATCAGCAGGCTTCTGTACTTGCCATGGGGCTTGCTTGCCTTACTGTATATTAGAGTATAGTGCTCGTTAGTGGCTGCTTTTTGCTTTTGCTACTTGCTGAACTGCTTATCATCTTACTGTGCTGTGCCTGGGAACATTTTGATAACAACAACGGCCATGCCCTGGGCTGGCAGATGGCCAGGGCATCGCTGCTGTTTCTGCACTGCTGTACTGGACAGGCTGGAACTCCAGTGTGAACTCGAGTCAAAGGGACTGTGACCTGTGGATGAGTCCATGTGGGAGCAGGACACCCCAAAGCGCCTGTGGACGTGGATAAGCCCATACCAGAGCAGGTATGTCTCGAAGAGTCTGTGGCCATGGTTATGTCTGTGCCACAGCAGGTATACTTCTTGAAGGGATTGTGGCCCAAGGATAAGTCCACGCTGGAGAGGGTACACCTCGAAGCATCTGTGGCTGTGGATAAGTCCGTGCTGCAGCAGGTACACCTTGAAGCATCAGTGGCTGTGCATGAGGTCATGCTGGAGCACCTCAAAGCGTGTGGCCATGGGTAAGGCCATGGTGGAGCAAGTTTACTTCTGAAGAGACTGTGGCTGCGGGTAAGGCCATGGTGGAGCAAGTTTACTTCTGAAGAGACTGTGGCTGCGGGCAAGGCCACGCTGGAGCAGGTATATCTCTGAAAGCATTGTGGCTCATGGAGAAGGTCATGTGGGAACAGGTGCACCTCTAAGTGACTGTGGCTGTGGATAAATCCCTGCCACAGCAGGTATACCCCTGGAGAGACTGTGGCTCATAGACAAGGCTCCGCTTGGAGCAGGTAAACCCCTAAGGGACTACAGTCTGTGGATAAGTCCAAGCTGAAGCAGGGGCAAGGGGAGGAGTCCATTGCAGTGTTAAACCCAATGGTCTGGTCCAAAGGGGCCAGGGGTGGAGATTGTAATGGAAATACCTTTAAATTGTTGTAACCCAGGATTTGAGTTGCATGTTATGAGAATTACTATAACAGGAACCCCTTGTTGCTAGCCAGGCTAGGAGCAAGGGGAGGAGTTCATTGCAATGTTAATCCTGGCCCAAAGTGGCCAGGGGTGGAGATTGTAATGGAAATACCTTTAAATTGTTGTAACCCATGATCTGAGTTGCATGTTATAGGAATTACCATAGCAGGAACCACCTGAACAAATGGAGGAGAAGCCTTACAAGAAGCAGTGCAAGTGCAGCAGTAACCCGACCTGAGCTGGCTTTGGTGCCCAATAACTCCACGCAACACACCACCTCTCCTGTCCTGAGTGATCACCATCACCGATGGAGCCCAGTCACGGACTAAATGAACCCAATGGACATTATGTGGACATTTGTGGATGTTTATGGACATTTTACAGACATTTTACAGGAGTGGTCCATAGAATAAGTGGGGTGGTGGTTAATGAGGATGTATTGGATAATGTGGGACCTGAGCATGACGTAAATGGTATGGAATAAGGGGTGGATACTGTCCTGGTTTCAGCTGGGATAGAGTTAATTTTCTTCTTAGTAGCTGGTAGAGTGCTGTGTTTTGGATTTAGGATGAGAATAATGTTGATAAGACACTGATGTTTTGGTTCTTGCTGAGTAGAGTTTACACTAGTCAAGGACTTTTTAGCTTCTTGTGCTCTGCCAGGTGCATAAGAAGCTGGGAGGGAGCATAGCTAGGACAGCTGACCCAGACTGGCCAAAGGGCTATTCCATACCATATGACATCATGCTCAGTATATAAGCTGGGGGAAGAAGAAGGAAGGGGGGGACATTGGGTGTGATGGCGTTTGTCTTCCCAAGTAACCGTTACGCGTGATGGAGCCCTGCTTTCCTGGAGATGGCTGAACACCTGCCTGCCGATGGGAAGTAGTGAATGAATTCCTTGCTTTGCTTTGCTTATGCGTGTGGCTTTTGCTTTACCTATTAAACTGTCTTTATCTCAACCCATGAGTTTTCTCACTTTTACTCTTCCGATTCTCTCCCCCATCCCACCGGGGGGGAGTGAGCGAGCGGCTGTGTGGTGCTTAGTTGCTGGCTGGGGTTAAACCACGACACCATTGCCAAGGCCCTGACCACCCACCCCTTCCCTCCTGATGGCTCCATCACCATGTTCTCCTCCCAAAAGAGCTGGTGCAGGGAGGACAAGTAGGCGATGCCGTCATTGCCGGTGTCCTCAAGCAAAGGGGTGCAAAACCGGGGAGGGCAAGGACAGGGAGCCCCTCCCTGGAGCACATCCCCGGGCTCATACCTCTCCTGCTGGCACTGGGACACTGCGGTCCTGACAGCAAAGGGGGTCTTGCTGCCTCTTTCCCAGGTAGTGCTGTTCTTTGCTGCTTTCCTGGAGGAAAGTCATCTAACTTCTGCAGCTTTTCTTTCCCTTTTCAGTTCCTGCCCCCTACACTGCAAGTAACAGCCTTCCTAAAAATAACAAGCATTTCTTCCTCAATATCACTGATGGCTAGGCTTGTTGGTGTGACAGCACATGGCATAGGGGATGCCCACATCTCACGCCAGCTTCTGTTTTGGGCTAAAGCAACATAGTCCCATCCACATGAAGACAGGGGGGTCTCTGCTGCTTCCAGGGGACCGGACTCCCTGTCCCCTGCCACCCCAACTGATTTTTCTTGAGCTGAAAGACCAAACCTACTTCTCACGTTTCTGTGTAACAGGGGGATGAAGAGACTTACCCCACAGGAGATTCGTGGGTTGATTGAGGAAGAGCAAGTTGAGGCTGTATTTTGAAGTCATCAGCCTGGTGTTCAACTGCTGGTCCTGACCTTGCTCCTGGAGCATCTCCGAGCATCTACCAAAGTGCCCTTCAATTTTCCTAGGCTTCCTACATCTGCCTGAGGATTTTCAGTGTGTGTCTCCCTGGAAGTACAGCCATTAGGCAAGCCTGGCGCTCGTTTGTTCGTTCAGCCTCCCTTGAGACCATTTTAGGCAGATGAGATTAAACCAAATGGCCCCCAAATCACCCAGCAGTCCTCTGTCCCACCACGTACACGAGGACCAGCCCCCAGGCCAGGTCCATCCCCAGTGCACAGAGCTGAAGGAGTGCAGGAGGATGGTTTTCACCTGTTGGTGGGAAGCTGGCCAAAGGATGTGCCACCATTCAGGGGTGTATCTGCCTCTGGTGGCTTCCCAGATGCCCCCAAAAAAAGTCTTCCATGGAGGAAACTGCTTGCCAAAGCATCCCTCAAGTCCTGGAGCAGGAGTTAGGCACATCCGATGGCTGTCCTCGACTGGGGATGTGTGCAGCCTCGGTTGGGAGGCAGTCAATAGGATTACTGTGGTTCATTACAGACAAAAGTGGGGTTGTCAGGTTTTATTTGTTTACATAGACTTCATCTCATAAAGTAGCACCAAGGAGCTAAACTTTGCTGGGTAAACTATTTTACTCGCAATAGGTTAATGATTTGTATATAAATAGTTATGCCAGGGTTTCCATGCTGACAAGATATTTTCAGAGGAGGTGGTTACAGTTTACGATGTCATGGGGCCATGACCGAAAATCAGAAAATATTCCCTCAGGACAAGGTTTTTCCAAAACCCAGGGGGCCAGGACCCAGGCAGATGGCGTTTGCATGAAGGTTGCCCATGACTGCAGATCCCTCCTGCAAAGCAGCCCTAGGGATGCAAAAGCTGGCCTCGGGGCCAGCATCCCCACCAAATCCTGCAGGAAACCTCCTGACATCTTCATAGCTGTGCAAATGAGAGAGACTTATACACAAGCATCGGGGGGGAATTTATGTCCCTGCGCATTTTAAAGCCTTTTAAACTGCGTTGCCTATAGTTAAACGGTGTAAATGAATTAATGCTTAATGCTACCACAGGCTGTGTCAGTAGCTGGCATCCCCAGCGGCGTGTCGTGCCTGCAGATGCCAAAATGGCAGGCACCAGGCAGCGCCGGTGGCCGCCAGCGGCTTCACACCTTGGGCGGCCAGGGGAGGTTTGCAAAGGGAAATCTTTCATGAAGCTGAACGGCGGCTCCGGGGGCTGGAGCTGCGAGGCGTCTCCAGCAAACAGTATTTTGCCTGGGCTGCCCTCACAAGCCAGAGGGGACGGGGAGGAGGGTGGGAGGGTTGGGAGGTGCCTCGTCCGCTTGGCAAGCGACTGACCGCAGCGCTGGGATGTGCCACCGAGGGCCAGGGTTGCACGAAGGACTGCAGGAGGGGCTGGCAGGAAGACGGGGGTCTCCCCGCTCCCCCTTGTTTTGTATTGAGAGGAGGAGCGGAAGAGCTTGAGGAGGAACAACGTCTCCACTCATGTTAAAACAACATCTCTTCACCTCTCTTTCCCCAGAAAGATTAAGTTTATCCTTGTGCCTGACTCAAACCCCAGCTCCATGAGAGTGAGCTCCCCCCGTGCCCCTCGCACTGCCCCCTCAGCCCAGGAAACCCCCGAAAAAAGGCTTGTGCCACCCCGGGCTGTGGGACCACTGGCATTGCCTTCTCCCCCATCTCCTTGGAAAACAAACCAATAAGTGACAGGGACAGAGGATGAGGAGGCAGGCAGGAGCAGCGGGCTGGTGCGTCCCCACACACAGCGAGGGCCACCCTCTCTCTCGAGCTGCCTTTGCTGCAGGCTATGCCAGCCCAAAAACGGGCTGCCGGTGCTTGGCCCCATGGAAGATCAAGCCCTTCCCCAGGCTGCCCTCTGGGAACTGCGACATTCTCGTCGGAGCAGGAAAAAAAGCCAGAAAAAGAAAAAAAAAACCCAACCCAAGCGCTCTCAGATTTTTCTAAATAAGAATTTAAACGGCTGCCAGCCTATCTGCCGATAGCAGAAAGCAGATTGCAAGTGTAACAGGATGCAATCGAGTCAGACGATTCCAGGGAGAGCACCAGAAGGCTTAATATTAGCACTACTGGCATTCACAGCCTTTGCTAATGACTTAACGATTGTTTGCACTGATTTGTGTTGGCTTCGATACGCAGAGAGCAACACTTTCTATTTAAAACTGGGAGAGACCATCGGGGATCTTACTAACTATCCGACGGCTGCTTTCTCATAAATATATAATTCCAACACCTTAATGTTAAATAAATATGTGGAGGAAATGAACACCCCTGCCCTAAAAAAGTCAAGTCCCCAGAATGCGCGCTCACCAGGACCAGCATTTTATAGGCAATTTCCTACCCAGCAGCATTACCTCAGGAGACGAAACACACCTGCAGGGCTCGATAGGATTTAGTGCCATCGAAATCCAGAAAAAAGCACCAAAAGGAGAGAAGAGGTTTCTGCTGCGCAGGGCTACGTCTCTCTGAGGGGAAACCCCTCTCCAAATTCCCACTCCTGCAACGGTGAGCTGCGCTGCCCTCTTAAATTAGATGGGTTAAAGCCCAGGCAGGCTGGACCACGCTGTTGCTCTCAGAGATTTCTCCTCTGACTTTAAAGAGCTTGTATATTTAAATTAAAAGCATTTCTCTGTGCTTGGGATGTGAGTTTTGCTGCTTGCTGAGCTGCACCAGTCGGCGCCTGTCCTTTCTCAGGACGCCCGCCCTGAAGGATGCTCTGCCCTTATGGTTCATCCTTTGCCAGCACAGAGGCCCTTTGGAAAGAGGTCCCCAGCCCTCACCTCGGGAGAAGCAGCACTGATCAGAGCAGGCACATGGGGACGGCCACCCCATGTGCGTACACCCCCAGCTACACGTATGAGACTAATTAGTGTGCATGAGGTAAGTAACGACAGCTCAGTGCCTATTGTTTGGCGCCTAACAGCAGGAAGAGTGTCAACACTTTTTTTTCGGGGGCTCAGAAATAGATGTTAATTGTTAATTCCCATTTAGTGCTTCCCTTGGGATGAGGCCTGGCATACTGTGAGTATATTTTCAAAATCCACTGGCAGAAGGAAAGCCCAAGAGTTAAGTGGGGAAAAGTGGAAAAAAAATTTTACCCCCCCCCCAACAACCTGGAAAACAACACAGCAAGCAATAAATCTATCAGGAGGGACAGCCCCGGCCCCTCAGGACCCTGCAGCATCCCACCAGGGCACCCAGTTTGCTTCTCCTCCCCTCACTGGGCAGTAGCGCTGACAGCATCCCACTTGCCCCATGCTCAGGCCAGCCAAAATTTGGGAGCCCTTAAAACAGGGCTGGGTTTAGAGCATGGGGAAAAGGAGATGGATGCAGGCCCCCAACTTCCCCAACTGCCCTGAGGGGGCTGTGCCTTAAAAAGCAGCTTTCCACAGCTGCAGCCTGCAGATGCTGCTACAGCTGTGGTGATGGGGCTGCCAACCAGCTCCCCCCAGAATGAAAAGGCTATTGCTTTTCTGTGGGACCAGAGGACGGACTGGGAAAGGGAGCAGGAGATAGGAGGGAGGACCGGAGGAAGACGAGGCGAGGACAAGCCCTTCACCCAGCAGGTTTCATTAAGCCTCACCCTTTGTACCCAGGTCAGCATGCCTAGACCACCCCGGGACCAACCCTGACCCACCCAGGACCCACACTCACCCCAAGAGCCAAGGCTTTGGAGTTGCCTGGTGTTCCAGCATCTTCTCCTTTGAAGTGGGACTCAGAAAGCTGCAGCTCAAGGTGCTGGTTTTGGAGAAACTTCAAGTAGTCACTACCTGCTCAAACCCCACATGGTTCAATGCAAAGAGTGCAAAAGTTATCACAAAAGGAAAAAAAAACCCATTTTTTAAACCAATCTCACAGGCCTTTGCTGACCAGACCATGGGATTTTTGTATTTTTTTAATACCCAACAGTGCACTTGCACATTCCCCTGCTGCAGTCCATCACGGCTGGGAGGAAACAACACTCTATTCAACATGCCTATACAAAATCCTCCCAGGGCACATACATCACCACTGGGCTCTCTCCCTGGTGGCCTTTGCTGTGGACGGTCCCACCAGGAGCATGCATGAGACCAACCCATGGGGCACCAGACCATCCATGGAGAGGATGGGGAAACCCCCCAGAGCAGGAAAACACTTCTGGGAGGCCCACAGGGGTGAGGAGACTGCCGATGCTTCCCTTTAAATTGCCTGAAAATGCTAGAGAGAAGCAAGCCATGCCTGTGCAGTTTCCCACAGTAGCCTACCCCTCGCTCTGGCAGGCGAGTGTTTGCCATTTGGCTTTCTGCCCAGTGCTGCCTTGTTCTCCGAACCGGTGCCGTCACCTGATGGGTACCAGCCGGGAGCTGGGGCTGCATCCCCGAGCACGGCATCGTCCCTCCTGCCCGCCCCTCAGCGCTCTGCCAACGGGCAGCTCACTGCCTCCGCCGCTGCCATACCTAAGAATTGAAAACAAGCCAGGGAAGCAAGACAGGAGGTAACGAGGGAATCGGTTAAAAAATGCAAACTCCTTGTGGCTGTTGGATCAAGAGGACAAGCACACGAGGTCTCTCTCTGCGCTCCCATGTCGCTCTTCTCCACTCCTCCCCACCCGTGGATACCGCCGCAGATGTGCATGAGCCAAAAGGGGTTGGAGACATTATTAAAACAGGCTGTCCCCTCTGGACACTAGGTGATGCACGTCAAGTACAGCAATGGCATGAAGAAGCTTCAGACAGGCATTTTTACCTCCCCCTTGCTGCTGATTTGCATGTGGCAAAACCATGGAGTTAGGAGAAAAGTATCAACAAGTTTAAATAGAGTGAAATGCAAAAAACATCAGTTCTAGATGATGTTCAGCTCCAAGACCAGATCCTACCCTCCTCGCCTCGGCAAAGCTTGTCCTCAGTGAGACTGACAGACTGACGGGTACTGAAGCCCCCATTGGCAAGACACAATTTGTTGCTGAAGAGCTTTGCTGGAGAAGATCAGTATGAAAGAACCAACACATTATGGGGGACGTGGTGAATGTTATCTGCTGGGAAAACATTGCATTTGAAATGCAAGAGGAACAAAAGAGAAATTAAGAGCTTGTTTTTCAATGCAGAAAGTGTGGGTCTCACCTAAGTTTGGAGTGAAGGGGTATTATGTTCATCAACTGCAAACTTTTAAGCTAAGATATCTTTCCTGAGAATGTTTATGCATACATATGTATATGCACATATCCTGTCGCTAATCTAGACACATATGTACATATATGGTGTCTACCTTCGCTTGAGAGAGGTGTCTTTGCCTTCAGTGCAGCTGATGCAGTGAAACCTCCCAGCAGATGCCCAGAGCTGCTACAAGCACCAGCCTCCACAAACATCAGCTCTGTTGCCCGTTCATTCCCACTAATGCAATTAGAACAGATTAACACGGGTGACTACATGTGAAAGACAAATGCACCTCACCATCTCCGTCCCACCCACATTTATTAATTTGAGTCCTGCCCTTTTCATAAACTTGTTGCTCTCTTGACCTCCCTCAGATGGAGCACCTTTTTTTTGTTGCTTGAAAATTAAGAAGAGCTCTGTCAGGGAGGGACAGCCAGCTGAAATGGTCAAAGCCATAGGAGTCCCACAGCAATAACCCACAAAGTTTCTTTTACCAAGCAGGACACGGGTGGGAGCTTCACGGGCTCTCTAGTGAGCTAGCAGCTGCCTCTCTTGACTCCTTCGGCAATCCCTGGCTTCAAAAGCCCTGGAAGGACTATGCAATTAATACCATTACAATTCCTTCGTGGGGGACATCTTGCACTTTTCCTCTTCACTCTCGAATGCCAGATATTTGCTCAATGGATAGACCTCCAGCGACAGGGCAGACATCTTCAGGTTAACCGCTCGCGTCGCGCTTTAATCACAGTAACAGCATAAATGACATAAAATCGTAATCCACGGACTAGATTGGACCACGCAGTCGTCTTGCCTGACCTCTCGTACAGTGCAGCATTTAGGTAACCAGCTAAAGCACCGCAACGTGTCTTTTAGACAAGCCCTTGATGGAAAGGCTCTGCCACTTGCCCTGCTAAATTGTTCCACAATTTAGGAAAAGAATGCCACTTGCTCTTAAAAACGAGAACGTTTCGGACTGAATTTCTCTAGCCTTAGCCCCTGTCCTCTGTGTTTTGTTTTGCCTTTGTCTGCCTGATTAAAGAACTTGCAGCTACCGAGAACATTTCCCTTTGTAGACATTTAAGGACTGTGATCTTAACCTTGCCTTTCTTAAAATAAATAGGTTGAACTTCTTTACGTCTCTCAGAAGGAGACAAGTTTTTCTGACCTCAGAAAAAAAGTCAGGAACCGAGGGCAAGCTGACAGGTCCTCTCTGAACCTTTTCCAACCTGTCAGCATCATTTGGATGTGTGTCCCCCACCCCCAAATGGGTATAGCCTTCCAATAATTACTTTGAATGTCCGTGCTTCCCTATGTATTTCCCATCAGAATTTTATTTCCTTTATTTGACTTCACATTTATGCATTTTTATTGTATTTAAGTCATTTAAAATACTCTGAAACTTGACTTTGTTGGACTGACATCTCTATAAAGCAAAGAACGTTTTCCATTTAAGTCACTCCTCCACTCACAACTAGCCATATTTTTTCAATGCATATTTAAATATTCCAGGTTCAGTCCACTCCCCAGCATCCTAGAAAAAAGTAACGTAAATTGTGCCCCCTCCTTCACCTGCAATGATGTGGCCTGTAACTCTATGAGTGCGGATAGCCCAGCAAATGGCACGTCTCCACTATTTACCTTACTTTCAGCACCTAGATTTTATTTTCTGTATGGTCTCCAACTGGGATGCTGTTGTTCTTCCTGAGACTCTTAAAAAAGTCCGTAATTTTCTCGGCGTGATGGAAACGTGGGTCTGAGAAGGACTGCAGGCGGTTTCCTGGTCCACCCTTGGCCTGCGTGGGTGGATGTATCCTGACAGGCTCTGCCCTGCTGAGCCTCTGCTGCACTATCTTCTCTAGGTAACTTGTTTCAGCGCAGAACTATCTTTGCAGTCAGAAATTATTGTCTTGGCAATAGATGTGCCTTGCCGCCAATTACCCCAGGTTGTTCTTGCTTTATTTCCAGTGGGTGTGAAGGGCAGTCGATGCTCAGCGTTTTAACAGAATTTAACACGGAGCAGATGACTTACCATGTCCTCACAGCTGCCAAAATCCCGATTCAGCAGGCTCAAGCCCTTCTGCTGGGGGGAGAGCCTCACTGTATAAGCTGTCATTCCTGCAGACCATCTCTGAACTCCCTCATCTAATATATTACTGGAAGCACGGCTCTCCAGCTGGCTGCAATCCTCCATCTGAAGCTTCACCAAGCTGTGAACAACAGAGGATGCCTCCCCATGGCAAATACAGCGCGGGGTGCAGTTTGCCCTTGGACAGCACCCTCCGGCTGCTGGCTCCCAAGCAGCACCCACCAGTGCCTTTGGAGCCTTTTCTGCCATACGTCCCCGGTGCCCCCAGGCACGCCGAGCCTGTGCCCCTCTCAGGGACTGTGCCACCGCGGGCAGCGGGTAGGTGAACTCCTTCATTCCCAATAGCTGACTGCTTAGCGGCTGCTTACGCAGTACCTTCCCAAACATCTCCCTTCCGACCAAGAGGGCTGCAACAACCCTCCTCTTGACACCCTCCTCTTTTCCCTCTTCTCCAAACTAATTCAGTAAATCTTCCTCTTGCTTCCTCCCAAACATGAGATGAAGAACAGCCTTTCTTGGTATCTGCTGCAAAATTTAACCCCTGTTTTCTCTGCTTAGTTTTCCTAAGTTTTCCTGCCGTGCCCTTCCCTACCCGTCTTTCCAAGCTGTGACCTGTCCCCCGGAGTCTCTGTGGTGCCTATTAAATCCTGGTTTGCCTCTGTGCTGAGTTTCCAAATACTTCTTGTTTATTTTCTGTACTTCTGGCATGATTTCTGAAGGAATTAAAAACAAATCTGTTTATCTTTGCTAAATCCCTCCGCTGATAAGGGTATTAGTGGTCTTATTTACAAATGGGAAAGCAAGGCAAAGTGGGACTGGAAGTAAAAATCCTAATTTAAGATGCCCTGAAACCATCCAGCAGCTGAATTTTCTGAAAATGCCAAATAACTGTCCTCTAAAACTCATGCCCCTGAAGCTGCTTCAGTTTGGGGACCTCTGATCGGTGGCACCCCCCACTTCCTTGGCACTGCAGAAAAGCAAGGATGCTGTCATGCAGGAGGGGAGCTCATCCACAGCTTTTTCCTGGGTGGAAATAAAATAAATACATTGCAGGCTATGTGGCAATCAGAATCCGCGGCCACAGACAATCTCCTTCTCCCACAGCAATCACTTTTTAATACATCTTGTAATTTTTCAGAGATGGAATTAGCAAGGCAGAGATTGTCCCAGCAGCTAATTTTTTTTTTTTTTTTTACTTTTTACCATCTTCATAAAATCATTTTTTCCGTGTCTCTCAACACCCCATTAAGGGAAGGAGAAGACAGGGCAGGTTGTCACTGCCAAGCAGCACCGTGGCTATTTTTCATTTTGACAGTCAGTAGCATATTACATTGGAGGCATTGGCTGTGTGGAAAGGTGCACGACACCGGTTGAAGGCTGAGCACCAGCTGCCAGCCCCCAGCCCTGCCCTGAGGCACCCACCGACACCAGCGACCGAAAGCGAGTCCCACCTGCTGCCGCATTGCCCTGCCGCCCGCTGAAACAGGGCACAGGTTGGTACGTTTTGCCCACGGAGAAAGGCTGGCAAGAGTGCGAGCTGTGCCAATGAGCTGTGAAAGGCAGCAAGCTTTTCCCCACTGTCCAACCCCCTGAAAGAAAACAGAATTTTGGTGGTTTTTTTAAGTTGCTCAGGGTGGCAAGGACTTCTGCTGGTGCCTCGTAGCTGCAGAGCCCTGCTGGGCTATTCCTCTCGTTCTTCAAATCCTCAGACAAAAACGTACCTTTTAATACATATAATGTGGTGACTGCGTGTCTGATATATGTCTGCATCTTTCAGTAGAGCTTTTCTACAGCTTTTTGAGCAAGGGAGGGAGGAAGACCATATATAACATCCCCACATTCACCAAGAAAAAAAAGGACCAAATGCATAGCTCCTTCCCCAAGCTGCAAAACCCCAGGCTATTACCAGGTCATGTCCAAACCCAGACCTCTTGCCCCTGAGGAGCTACGGTGCTGACTCCCTGCCTAAAACAGTAGCAGGCATGGAAGAAAAAATCAAAGCAAGCTGACAGCTCAGCTAGGACCACAGACAAACTGCTCTGCCAGAGAAGGAAATCAAAAGAGACAAAGACAGCTATAACATTTATCTTCTTTATACATTGCTTCTAGATTAGAAAACCTGCACTAACGAGATCACGGGTACACAAGAGTTTACATTGCTTTTGAACACCATTTAGCTGCTTAAATGCATGCTGCAAAGCAGTTAGCTTTGCACGTAGCTTTTATTTATAGGGCTAAATTGATTTAAGCAGAATTTAACTCAATATAATTGCGCCTGCACTAAGGGTATGAACAAAAGTGACACAGTCGTTTCTGCTCAAAGGCTGAGAGTTTCCAAATCACGGGGGCAATGGCAACCCCATGATTAGGTTTGGGCTTCTCATCTGGGTGCACTGGGAGAAGGGAAACCAACAAGCCAAGTCCCACTGAGCTTGTTAAAAAGGCAAATTATGATTAAAAATTAAAAGGTAAAGCTCTTCATGAGTCGTACGACCATGGAAGCCTTGCCTTTCCCAGCTCCTGCCCAGGCACACAGCTAAGGCTCCTTCCAAAGGCCGGCATTTACTGTATGGCAGCCGAGGTCTCTGTGTGTCAACCGGTTTAGCTGTTTCATCAGCCCTTGCTGGTTTTCCCTCAGCGCTTTTCCCTTTGCAGGACTTTGTTAGGAGCCAGCTTTCATATCTGCCAGGAAATCACAGGCTGCACTGCAAAAAGGGGCACATGTTCTTGGCTTCTCCAAGTCAACGGCAAGACCTCTTCCCTCCTACTTGTGAGATGAACTGTAGAAAATGGCCAAATTCCTGATATCTAAAGCTGTATGTTTAATCTATATAGTGGAAAATATCTAACTAAAAGTGACCAGTACTCTCGAGCACATGCACAAGTGGATGTCTCGGACCTGAAAAAGCCCTGCTGAATGTATAAACCAAAGCAAAATGATGCCTCGCTGAACCGGTCCCGTTCCCTTTCCCACACCTTGTCCCTGTAGGGCTTCTGGTGGATGCTGCTGTGACCCAGATGTGGCCCCATGAGAAATCAGTGTCCCTCGGTGGAAGACAGAGACAAATGTCTGTGTGGAGAAAGGACATGAAAGATTTTCTGTAGGCCTGTCGTGTCGCAGCTGACAGTCCGCTGGAGTCCTGGGGTTTGCTCGAGGAGGCGAAACGGGCTATCTAGCAAATTTGTTTCCCCTCACCTCACATAGCTGTTCACACTTTATCACGAGGCGAAGAAAACATGAATAAAACAACATGAAGAGTTGCAGGCTCAGTAGAAACAATGTAATTATGGCTCTGAACTGGTTTTTGCGCAGAAATTTTAAGTCAGAGTTGAATTTGGCCCAGCAAGCTACGTGAAGCGGGTAGTTAATATAAACTCCCCTATTCTTCAATGCAGGGTAAAGGGTGAAAAATTATTTGCACTGTACATCTTTCTGAATGTTTCATGTCGGGGGCTGAGGGGGCCGAGTACATTACACTCCTTCAGTAAGTCAGGTTGGCTTGTTGCAGCTTTAGAGTTAGGAGGAAGCTTTGGCTGCAGCTTGTGCCCCGGCCACCCCGACATCCTTCATGGGGAGGGAGCGTTCCCTCTAGCAGAGGGGTAAGGCCCATGCTCTTTTAAACTGCTGATCTAATTGTGTGCAATTATGCGTTGTACACAGAAATGCTCTAATTGCCAAGTGACAGGATGCTTTTTACCTGATATTTTGCCCATGAAACGTTTGCCTCGCTGCAGCGTCTGTTGGGGAAACAAGAAACACCGCTCCAGCCACGACCTGCAGGGACTCCCCCAAGCGCCTCTCCTGCAGTCGCACCGTGTGACTATCAGGCCTCTGGACTTTATTGCTATTAACTCTCTGCTCAGAGAGACCGAAGCAGATTATTCTCTTCCCAGCAGATCTCAAAAGGAGCAAAAGCTGATCCTGACAAGGATAGCAGTGGACACACATAGTCTGGAGTGGGGGTTTTTGGTAGGATTCCCAACTCCGTGTGTTTAATCAGTTGAGATGTCTTTTTTTTTTTTTTTGCTTTTCATTGCTTACAGATGCAAAGGCTGACTGAGAAGAAAAATGGTGTGGCTGGGATAGCCCTAGAAACAGCTCCAAAATACCGCTTGAGCTAAGTGCATTTCAGTGCATTTCCAAGGAAGCTGCATATCCGTTCTTTACACCAGTTACTTGTTTTGAAAAATGCATGCAACTTCAGGCTGGGAACAGCATGTTCGAGAGGTAAAAGGCTTTTTTCACCCTGCCTCTTTAAGGGTGAGAGGGTGTGGGTTTTTTTAAGTCACTCCTCGCTATGGTCAAGTTCAAGCATTTTTTCTCCCTGTTTGATAGGCAAAGCAAAATGGGTCAAATTTTCTCATTCAATAAATATGTTGTAGCCAACAGAACTACTCTGAGGGAGAAATTAGATCCATGTCCCTCTCATTAGGCTGCTAATGGATACCAAGAAACGTGCATTGTGGAGCAAGCTGCATTTGAGAGAGGCATGCGTAACAGAAAGCCATTGATTTGGAAGCCAAAAGATCCTGCGGTCTGTCAAAATGTGGCAGGACTACGGGAGGGCAGCGGGTCAATTAGAAGGCTTGTAGGTCAAGATAGCTGAGCACAACCCAGCTGAGCAGGGGAGGCTCTGGTAACTGTGCCTTGTGCTCCAGGAGGGAAGACAGTACTGCTGTTTCAGCAGGACTGCTCCTGGGTTTATTGAGCCTGGTGATTACAACAGGCTGTCATTAGGGCAGTAAAGTTAAAAAAAAAAAAAAAAAAAGAGAAAGAAAAGAATAGAGAAGCGAACCACACCTATGACAGGAAGCATTTCAAAAATGCACACTTCTCTCACATTCATACGTGCAGGTCAGATACGCATGAGTTGTCTCTTTCTTAACTTCAGCACAGGAGCACAGTCGGAAAAGAAAAGAATCCCAGCTCAGTGTAAAACTCCTGCTTGTGGCTTTGGGGTTGTTTTGTTTGGTTTTTTTCTTTCTTTTTCATTTTACCCACCCAGTTAGCCAGGTTTGCAGCTGTTTGCTCATGCAAAGAGAGGAGAGGGCTATGCTCCCACTGAAACTGGGAGCCAGCGCAGCAGGGTCCTGCCAAAACCAGCCACCTGCTTTTTCCAGCCGCGAAGGGTGCACAGGCACGGGAGGGATCTAAGCCATGCAAAGGAGGGTCACCTCACCCAACGCAATGCAAATACCAGAGAAAAGCACTGAGAGTGAGAGGCCTGATGGAACCCTGTCGATGCCGTGCCCTGGTGAGGCAGAACAAGACGGTGCAGAGGACGGAGGTGTCTCTGCAGGTGCTGTAAGAGCGGCTCAGGGAGGAGGCAGCACTTTGCACCTGCTAAGAGGTCGAGCATGCTCATTCCTGATAATATCAGCTGGATGTGCCACGCCAGGGGAAAAAGCAACCCTAGACTTTAATAAATACGCATACTTAAGAGAGTTTGAAATACTGATTAAAGCCTGCTGGAAATCAAGTGTGTGCTGTGAAAGCACAAAAAATCTGGCAAAATTGAGGCAGACCTTGATCATTCTTTGCACCATTTACTCTTCCAAAAAGAGACAGAGACTGAGCCTATTTGCACAGGTTTAGGCTGCACGAGATGCTGCTGAAGTCAGTTCTGCAGAAGCAAACATAAAGACCTTTGTCTAGAAAAACCCATGTATTTTCCTACGGGATAGGGGTAGCCAGGCCAGCGCCTTTCCGAGGGCCGGGGAGAGCGAGCTGCCTGGCACACGTACAGGAGTGACACTCTGCTGCCAGCGCAGAGCTATGTTAGCAAGTTGTAAGGGCAATGTTTTCTCTCTAGTCTGCTTCTGAAATGTTTCACAGAAATTAAAGCAAAACCAAAACCCAGAGAACAGCCTGTGATGTGAAAAACAAATTACTCAGCGATGACCCGAACTTCCTAGAAATCACTCTGATCTGCATCGAGCACACCGCATTTGGCATCTTACTAAAGCCCTTTCTCAGCAGCTTGCCTTCCCCAGGCAGGGGACAGCTGGGGATTCGGCTTTCTCCTGGGCACTGCTGATGAGGACAGCGCCGGCAGCCCCCCTCCTGCCACCCCGGGGGTGAAGGACACACCCACGGGTAGGCAGAGGGTCTGGTCAGGAAGGTAACGCTCTCCCAAAATCCGCCCCCGGCCCCGCAACGCCGCCCGGGCGGGCCGGAGCAGAGCAGCCTGCAGGCTGCTCTAGTTTGCGCAGCGGGGACAGCACCGTCGGGGGGAGGCCACCGGGTCAGCCTGGCACGCAGGACTCCGGGGCGGTGGTTGGCTGGTGTGAAACCCCAGCGCCGGTTCCCACAGAGGTGGTTTTTGCATACTCTTACTTCTGCTCCCCGCAGCCGCCCGGCTGAAGAGGCTCCAGCTCCTCCGGCGAAGGAGGGCGGCGAGCGGCGGGGGAGCGGGGCGGCGTACGGAGGGGACGGCAGCGGCCACCTGTCGCCCGCCGGCGAGGGCTGTCAGGCCGGGGAGGCGCCGAGCCCCGCTCCGGGGGCCGGGGGGCTGAGACCGGCAGTCAGAGCTCCTCCCGCGGCCCCCGCGGTGGCGGGCACGGAGCCGTTTCTGCTGCGGAGCGCGATAAAGACAGCGCTTGGGAGCGGCGTAACGAGCCCCGCGCGCGAGGGATGCGCGAGGAGCCGCGCGCGGAGCCGCGGGGCCCGCGCGCGGGTGGGAGCGGGCGCTGGCCCGGCCGGGTGCCCGGCTGGCCCCGCGCCGAGCCCGCCCCGCTGGCAGCCGCGCGCAGCACGTGGGCCCGCGCGCCTGCCGGCACGGGACTCGCTTTTGGGGAAACCTGGGCAGATTTTGGCCTTGATGTTTTTTAATTTTCTTTTTTTTTGGCTTTTCTTTTACGTTGCCAGCCGGCTACCGAGCGGCGTTACCGGTCCCCCAAGCCCCCCGCCGCAGCCGGGGGAAAGCAGCCCGCGGAAGAAGTCGCGGCCCCCGCGGCCGCCCGGCCCACGGGGACGGCGGGCGGGCTCCCGCGGCCGTGGGAAAAGCCGCCGGCCGCGGGGAGCGGGGGGATGCGGGAGGGGGGTGCCCCGGGTGGGCGGGCGGGGGGCGCCCCGCGGTGCCGCAGGGACCCCCCGGCTCCCGCGCAGCGCGGGGGGCGCGAAACGGTGCGCAGCGAGAGGCGAAAGCAGAAAAAGCGGGGGGGGGGGGGGGAGGGGAACCCCCCCAAAAAGCCGAGCGGCGGAAAGACGCCCCGGTCGGGGCCGCGGCCGGGGCCGCCCCGCAGGCTCTGCACGGGGGCGCCGGGCGCCGCGCCGCGTGGAGGGGGGGTGCCCGGGGCGGGGGGGGGTGTGCTCCGCGCGCGGGGCGGCGCGGCGCGCGGGGCGGGCGCCGACGTCAGGGCGCCGCGTGCATATTGATGCGGGGGCCCGGCCGCTTTCGTCAAGGAGCAGAAGGAAGCAAGATGGCGGCCCTGTAGGAGCGGGGAGCGCGGCGCCCGGCTGTGCGTGCTGGATGTCGGCAAGGCTGAGGGACGCGGCAGAGGTCAGAGCGGGCTCCCCGCGGCGGCCGCCTTCCCCCCGGGCCCCCGGGGCGTCGCGGGGCCGCGCCGCGCCGCTGGGTGCCGGCGGGGGGGTGGGCGCCGCCGCGGCTCCCCCAACATGGCTGACTGACAGAGGCGGCGGGGGGCGCCGCGGGCCCCCGCCGCCCCCTCCCCGCGGGGCCGGCACCCAACTTTGCCCGGCCGCCCCTCCTCTCCCGCGCCTTTGTCTGCGCGGCGGCGGCGGGGGCACGGGGACGGCGGCGGGCGCCCCGCCGCCTTCCAGCCCCCCGCCGGCCGGCCGGCGGCTCCCCGCCGCGGGGCTGCCCCGCTCGCCCCTCCGCCGCGCCCCGGGCGGCGCCGCGCCCCGCCGGGACCGGCCTTCCCACCGCCGCTCCCCGCCTTCCCGGGGCCGCCCCCGCGCAGAGCCCCGCGGAGCGCGGCCGGGGGGCCGGGGCGGCGGCGGGCCCCGGCTTTGTGCCGCTGCCCGGCTGCGGGAGGACACAAAGGCGGGCGCAGCCCCGGGGAAAGGGGGGGGGGGCTCGCGGAGTTTGGGGAGGGCGGGGGGAGGAAGCGAAACCCGGTGCTGGGGGGCGAGGGAGAACGGGGGGGGGGGGGGGGGGCTCGTCGCGAGGCCTTCCCTTTTCTGTGCCGTCTACACGCGCGTTTTGTCCGCGTTGCCAAATCCTGCCGGCGGGGCCACTTGCACAATGTGGCCACGGGAAGAAAAAAAAATTACTTTCTCGTGCATGTTCCCCTGAAATACCGCTTTCGGCGGGGCCGGGCTCGCTCCCCGCCAGATGACAGACACGAGCAACAACCTCACCACGTTTGTAAGTCGGGCGCGCGGCACTGCGTGCTCGCATCGTGGCGTTTGTTGGCGTTAAATCCCCCCCGAGACACGAGCCGTCGTTTTCGTGCCCTGAGTAAAAAGGAGGCTTTTCGCCTCGCGGTTTGAGTCTTGGAAATTTAGCAGACCCTTTTCTGCTAAGTAATTTTCCTTTTCGAAGAGTGAGGTGAAGGGAGAAGTGATGTGGTCTAGCGTGCTTCCATCGAAATGTTGCAACCAAAGATCTCATCACAAGATTTGTTTTCCATGATGAGCGGCATGCAAATGTGCAGGCTTTGAGCAGTGATCAGCAGCTCTGAATATCAGTTCAGCATTTTTTTTTTTCTTTTTTTAAATGTGAAGTTCAGGAGTTTCAGAGATGAGGAGATACTGTCCCTAGTGAAAGCAGGTCAGTGGGTGTTGTTTGTCAGCTAATGAGGCCATTCGATTTGCATGTTAATGGCAGGTTGACTTACTGCAGCAGGGGGTGAGTGTAGTAACATGTATATGCACTTGTGTGTCTGCGTGTGTATTCCACTACGGCACTTTCTCTGGAGGTTGTAAAGTGCAAAACAGGACGTGGTTGCTGAAGATATTCAAGAGGGAGATGTTAATAGTCAGGAGTCGTGTACAAACTCGAGTTAGAGGGGGATCCGACCGAATAAAAGGTGACAAAAACAACACCGCGGTACATGCAGTGTCCTTTTAAGAGATGCCCTCTGCATGGCAGGCTGGCCGTAGATTGTAAATCATTCCTTCTCTTATCTTTTGGGAGTCAGACAAATTTCCTTAAGTGGTGTGTGATGAACATATTAGTTCCTTTTACAGTAGCTGTGGAAAATAAGCATGTTTCTTTGAGCCATTAGGGCTGCTTGCCCCTCAGCTACCATTAGATTTCCCAAAACTTCTTTCGTTCTTGGTGGGTTCTTTTCTTTTCCTGGTCACCTCACAGTTAATTTCTTGCACCTCTCCAAATAAAGGCAAGCCTCTGCAGTTTCTGTATAGATTACCGTTTGTGTATCATCGCTAAAGGTCCATGACTAACAAAGGTCAGGTAACAGTTTTTAATGAACTGTCATACGGAAACACTACTTTCAGCTCTTTCTCTCTCAAACACATGGCACTTTGGTGCTGTCCTTTGACACTTCAGTTCTCTGTTGCTAAACATCTGATTTTTTTTCAAAAGACTCATAAAACTGGATACAAACAGTGATACTATTTTGCTGCATCTGTGTCAAGACAGTTTTGTATGTTTCTTTTCCTGCTCCCAAATTATATTCTTTCTATTCTATTGAAGTCCCTTGTGTCTTGAAAACATTGGTAAATCTAGCAAGTCAAGAACTTTTGGTCTGCCAGATCTGCTGCTGTTAACACTTTGAAAGAATGTACACATCTTGGATTTTATCCTGCAGAAAACCAACAATTTGGAACCAATGTAAATAAATCACTGTTGGGTAATATTTTGTCTCTTTTCCTCAGTGTCATGGAAAGCATAGTGTGAATGCTGCCAGTGAATTCAGAAAACATTTAAATCTAGTAACCAGGGTGTAGGGAGGAGGGAAAAAAAGGGAGGGCAAAGATGTGAAAAATAACAGTGCTTAGGTGGTGGGACTAAACTGCTGTTTACATGAAGTGAAGAACTCAAAAGTCATCTTTCAGTGGAAACAGTTGTTTCATTTTGGGAAGCGACATCAAAAAACTTTGTGAATGCATCCAGGGAACCTCAGACAATGGTTTTGTATTGCCTATTTCAGAACTAATTCTTAACAAATCTTCAAAAGAAGGTTGAATGGGAGACACTGAGGCTACTGAATTTGCTGAACTATCACTGTTCGTAGTAAGGCTTTTAACGAGGACTTTGGCATTGTGCTGATCCCTGGCTTTTAGCCAGGGAAAGTGGTATTGTTTTGATATAGTGGGCATGGTCCTAGACTTTGGCATGTCAACATTGTTTAAAGAACAAGAAACGTGTGCCTGCTGAGGAGTTATTATGACGGATGGATTTCCAAGGTCTCCTGTTGGCACCAGTGTTGCATTGGGTAGCAGAGATAGGAGGTTGTCAGTGTTTTGGTTTCTGTGTGCAGAATCGGGAGACGCTGTAGTTGCTGCTGGAACGGACTTTTCAGCTGCCAGAGTTGGAAGGGACTCTTCCCTCTTGCCCCAAGCACTTCGGATGCTGCTGGGACTCCGTCTCCCATACGGTTCCTTTAAATACTAGCAACAGCCAGACAGCCCTAAAGAGGCTGGGGGGGGGGGGGGGGGGGGGGGGATGATGACAAACCAAACCCTCACCATGTTTTGGAATAAATCTGGTGCTCAGGTGTTGAAAAACATGACGTTTGTGTTGGACTAATGTTACTGACCCTGCTTGGGATTACAGGCCGTGCTTCGCTTCTAAGTTACTTGCATGGGCAGCAGAGTGGTTTTCTCAGAGTGTGCCTAAGCAGGGACTTTAAATCCCTTGCTCTGTTTCGTTCCGAGTGGAAGATGTGTCTCGTCTTTCTACCGGAGCCAAATAAGGTCCTTTTTTAAAAAATTGTCTGTTTTTCAAGGTGGAATTTCAGATGAGCTGTCAAAGTTGGCTTGTCACAGTGGGTGACCCTTCTACCTCTCTCACTTGACTGCCGCACAGTAGCTCTAAGCGTGGTAGCAGCATCTGTAAGCCAGCTTCACAATTGGAGCCTGAGAGTGGTAGAACAAAGTTGCCAAGTTTCAAGTAGAGTTGGTGGTTATCTTGGAAACTCTGCTGGAGAACACAACCACAAATGATTTTGCCAAATAATATACAGTATTTATTTAGTCCAGCTCTCTGATTGCTGTTAAGGCAGCCAGCCAGTGGCAGTAAGTGTTGTGACATCATTTTGAAAGGCAATGTGCTGGTTCTGAAATGGAGTGGGATGTACTATGATTCATTATTTAAAAAAAAAAAAAAAAAAGCTGTAGTCTGAACAGAGATAAAGCATATGACTGCATCATGGCTGAAAGCCAAAAAGGGAATTATATGAATCAATCACACTTGTAGCATTATTCAATCCCATACTCTGTAAAGCAGTGAATACCTTCTTACTCATTTAATGATATTCTGCAGGAAAAATACCCTTTTGAACACTGAACGAGTAACTAGTAACAAGTTGCCATAGTTCCGGTTGTTACATTTTCAGATCGTCACTGCCTGCATGTTCAATTTGCATAGCTCGTCCCAATATCCTAGATAATAAAATGTTACAAATGGAAAGTACCATGAGTAATCATCTTCTCAGTCATACATTGAAAAGAAGTCACTTCTGCCTTCCCTTGGGGTAGACGAGTCTCTTTAAAAATAAAAGAAAAAAAAAAAAAATCACCTATTTTCCCAAGGAATTGCTGAGTGGGTGGAGACAGAGGTGCTGGGGTTAAGGAATAAAATTCTGAACCTCCAGCATCAGCTGGACTAATCCCAAGGACAGCTGATGACTGACCCAAAAAGGTTGTTTGGATTAAAATACTGGGAATGTGCCTTGCATTACGTAGCGGGGAGTAACGGAAGGTAGAGAAAAACAAGGTTTGAGAAATAGGAAGAACAGCTAACTAATTTCACCCACATATCTCACACTGTTCTTGAAATGCAGGAAAAAAAAAAAATGCCCTGCCTTATAAGAGAATCAGAAGGAGTGTTCTACCAGTTGTTCATAGTAAAGGATTTTAAATCTGGGGACAACTTAAAAAAAAAAGTTGCTATGCTTTGAAAAACACTTTTAACAATTAAAAGCCGTAAAGATTTAGATTCCCGTCTGTCTTTTCAAGCAGGCTTGTTCATCTTTGTCAAACACCTTCCAGAAAGCTGAATCATCTTAGCAACCTGAACAAAATTGAGGCTGTCCTTCAAAAACAAAGTTTTCTGTGGAGGTGTGGATTCCAAGTTGGAGTGTTGTTGCCTTGTGGCATGCATATGGCAAGAAACCCCAGTAGGATTATTCTTACAAATAAATAAAGACTTGCAGTATTGAGGCTTCAGTTTGACCTAATTCTTGGTGTGTGTGGTTTTTTTCCCTCTTATTAAAAAAAAAAATAAAAAATAAAGGCAGCATTTCTATTGCAGTGTGCAAAGGAATAGGCTTGTTCTATGCTCAAGTTCAGCAAGGGAAAATTCTGCATTTTAATCCTAGTCAAGTACAGCTTATCTTTTACGATGGTTTCAAAGAAGTAGCAAAGAAACAAGCAGGTGAGTAGTTAGACAGCTAAGATAACCAGGAATAGCTAAATAACCGAGTACCCCTTGGAAGTGTCTTCCATGGGTACAGGGCAATAGCCTCAGACACTTTCTGATTAATTACTATGATGCAATTTAGACAACATGAAATACCTTCATGTGTTCTGCAGCATTACCTCTAGCCTCAAATATATTCCACGTGGGTTCCCAGCATATGAATATTGGTTTCACCAGGTGTTTGCATGGGGGAAGAGAAGTTTCCAGGTTTAAGCTGAATTTTTTGCAGATGTATAAAGAGGATAATGCCTTCTGCATTCTTTACTCTACATGAGCTCCCCTATCCTTAAACTTATATTTCAATGACTAAAATTTAAACGACTTCTCTGCTTAATCTCCTTTCTAGTAATGCATAAACAGTCCAAGCTTTGTATTCCAATGTCCTGGCGTGAGCCGCTTTAAGTCACGTCGCGTTGGAAAAGGATTTGGCTCCATTGCAGTAATACCCAGGCTTACCAAGTGGGTAGATGTCTAGGTCAGGACGATGACTCTCCATGTGGTTGCACCCACGTGGTTAGAGTGTTTACAAACAGCGTCCCAGCATCCTCGGCAGCTGCCTTGACGCAGCCAGCGAGGACAGAGTTCCAGGAATGTCCCTGGTCCTCACGGGCGGCGGAGGAGGGGGGAAAGACATAAAAGATACGGAGTTTAAGAGAACATATCATAGTTTGGGTTTTGGCTGAGCTTTCTGCATCTGTGTTGCATTCTAGATCGTTGGTTCCTTCGTCAGGCGCCACTGTTTTCCCCCCGACTCGAGTGCAATCTGGGCTGTTTCGGCACGTCTGCCTGGAACGGACTGACCCTAAGTATAAGACGGGGGTTAAGGGAATTGTTGCAAAGGTTTCAAATGATTTCCCTGCTCCCCCTCCCCTTTTAAAAAAAATTATAAGAAATTCAATCTCCAAAAGCTTTCATGACAAAACAGCTCTTTGCAATACAAGAATCCCACTGTAAATGGTTATATATTTTTTCCTTAATTAGGCATGACTCACTGCCTGCTAGAATACGAGAACAATTCCCTTTTTAAAGAACAAAAAAGACATCAGGAATCCTACTAACTTTATAAGTAAAATCAAATAGCTGAATAGTCTTTATTACTTAATGAGACATGTTGACACAAAGAGGTGTTGCTGTTACGAAAGCTAATACCACTGCAAGGCAAGTTTTGGATCTCCATTGGACATAAGAAACTTGGTGGAGATTTCTGCATTTACTCAACCAAACGAATAATGCCACCAATCTGTTGTTATTGTTTTGTTTTTTGTTTTTTTTTTTTTTTTTTTAAAAAAGGAGGGGGAAGAAGTGGTGGTAATTATTGGGGTTGTCTTGCCGAGATGGTTTCAGGAAGCACAGATGAAAATGCATCGTAAGCTGGTCAGAAGCACCCGACTGACAATGTGTTTCATGCCCTCCCCTGTGGACCTAAACCAAAGCTGTCAGACAGGTTCTGGTCTCCGGAGACACTTGAAGCCTATGCTGTGCGTGCACTGTGGGACCTTATTAGCAGAGGTTCTGCTCCTCATCCGGAAACATTATTTTCCAGTCCCATGCACATTTTTCACACTTTCTCATGCAGTTTTGCAGCAAGCACTCGGGACGGTGTGCATCACTTGCTTTACAAAACGAATCCCAAGAACTGTTTTTTCCTCATAGGGAGGAAGCAGTTGGTACAAGTGTTTCTTCCATATTCTGAATTTGTCTAGATGAGTCATGGTATTCACCGTCGTACAGTAGAGTACAAAGGCCAGTCCACAGATCTTGTTATACACATGACTTCTGCTATTAGTTGTATGTTCACATTGGTTGCTTCCATTTTATGTTGATGTTGATTACAATCACTGTATTTTTGTTATTACGCTCCAGTGGTTTCTTTCTCACCTGTCTTCTCATTTGCGAGACACAATTATTTGGGTCACATCCAGAATCTGCTTCAGTTTCACTAAGCTCTTCGCCCCCTTTCGTTTTCTTTTTCTGACTTCTTTCTTGACCCGCAGTTCCCATTACTCTTGCAGCAGCTGGGTAGCAGAAGATAGCAGCAAGAATGGAGATTATATGAGAGAATATGTGACAAAGCCATTTCTGAGTTTGCACTGACTGTTTGTTCCTTCTCTTGCCACTTTTAGTGCTGTTAGAGAGATCAAAGGGTAAACGTTAACCCTGGGCCTGATGCTGACAGGAGAGTTTTGCCCTCAACTTCAGTGTCCTTTAATAACTTTCCATATTTGTCCCTTAGCATGAGAGACAGCAACTTTTCGTGCAGCACTCACCCCCATTTCATGCCCCTGATACTTTTTTTCATCTTTGTTTAATCTGTTTGTTCTTTCGGTGCTACTTCACTTGTGTTTGAAGTCACATACTTTGAAGTTATACAATTTTTATACTTGCCAAAGGACATAAAACTCTTTCAGCTCTTATGTAAGCAAAAAGGAGAAAAGAATGATTGCATATTTCCTCTTGTGTGCAAGTAGCATTACTGTCCTGCTCACGGTAAAATGAGGAAAATGAATTGTTGCAGTAAAGCAGGAGTTGCTTCCCTTCCCCCAAAGTTACTAAAGTTCACAGAAGTGAGATATTTCCTTGTAGCTTAAAGTGCATGTATAGCTTAATAAAAGGAATGCAATTTATCCCTGAAAGAGAACATATGAAAGCTGGAAAATACATTGGGCTCGCCTCTCCCTGGGATTTGGAGAAGTGGGGGGGTGTGCATGTGTGTGTGTATTACAGACCTTAACGTATTTTCTTTTCAAATGGCCAACTTTTTGTTCCCACTGCTCTCCTTTGCTTGCTTTTCTGTTTGATTTCAAGTTTGTCTGCCCAAGAAGGTCTGAGGTATTACTAAAATGGCAACAGTAAAAATCAAAACCACGAAAGCTGAGCAACTGGAAAGGGTCAGATTTAACACTTACTTAACTCATATAACCAGTAGACATTTGGGGGGAAATAAAACCTATGCTAGTGAGTCTCCATTCCACGCACAGTCAGTTTGCAAGTGTACACATCACGTATTCAGGAGCAAATGAAAATATTGACCAAATAGGGAAAAGCACCCTTGATATTTATAAACATGAAAAATGTACAAAACAGAAAAATACAGCCTTTCAGTTCTCTGTTGTTTTTATGGCACTCACCATGCTTTCCACAGAACATTTGTTTGCTTTAAATAAATTTGGACCTGTACTTTTCTGCTTCCCTGTAATCTTTAATGCAGAGAGGAAGCTTTTGTAGGTGTGAGAAAGTAGTAGGAAAAATCAGAATGTGCTGATCTATTTTCTTTCTCTCTATTACTATGTGTAGTGCCTAAGAAGTGAGAGACCAGGTAGGAAAACATAATTTCTCTGTATTTTTCCACTCTGCCTATGTTGTGCAGTTGACAATACGTTAGGTATAGGTGGCTTCCCCCCCCCCCCCCCCCGCCCCCGCTGTCAGCTGACTTGGGATCCTGCAAACTGATGGCAGCCCTTGCCATTTTCACAAAGCCCTATTTATTTTCCTTGGGCTTACAGAGCTGCAACAGTCTGCCTATGTAGAGACACTTGCAGGAGTGAGGCACCTAGTCAGTCACATATTGTGTAGCAACTGAAAAGAAGAAAAGTAGTTTTGCGAGTATTTTTTCTTCTTTGAGGGGGGAGGGAAAGGGAATGGATGGAAAGACTTAGAGGCAGGTATAGAAGCTAAAAACTAATTTTTACTTTTTTAAAAAAAAAAATCAGTTTTCAAAGCAGTTGCAAGTCAGCATGTTTTTTCTTTCCAATCCATCAACTAGAGTTTATATTTTATAGGAAGTTTTGCCTTTGAAGAGTGAGTCTGTAACTACCTACTGAATAACTGCTTTTTCTTGAAACAACTGCTACTAGCTGGTTGGAGATATTTTGTTGGACAAGCTGGAGCATGAGCCTAATTCAGGATGGCAACTCTGATGCTTCTAAATATAAGGAGAGTGGATAGAGTGAAATTAATTATTGCGCGTTAGGAGGCACCTCGTATCCTAGCCACGAAACAGAATCCCACTGTGCTTGGGGCTGTGCAAACATAAGCCATTTTTGTTCCATTTTGCTATTTAATTCAGTAAAGGAGACAGAGAAAAGGGGTCTGGCAGCGCACAAGGGGCCAGAGTGTTAGTAATTCTTGTTTATAACGCAAAGCAGAGGCAGGCAGCTCCCTTCCAAAAAACCTAAATATTTGCAGTAAATAAAGCAAAGCTGCTATTGCTACCTGCTCTGTGTGTGTGTATGTGTGTAAAAGGAGTTCCTAACCAGCCTTGCTGCAGTCTTTTCCCTCGGGCGCTAATATTAATAAGCAGGCAAAACATGCAAAGAGTGAGAGAAAGGGTACAAAATTAATCAGCAGCAACTGAGAGCCAAAGCACACACAGATCATGCAACACGGTACAAACCCTGCTGGAGCCATTCATTTCAGTGCCCTTTTTTTTTTTTTTTCTTTTTTTTTTTAAACCCTAAAAGACATACAGGAAAGCTGTGGTATAGCTGGGAACTGAACCCATATCTCCTGAGCCCCAGTGCTTTACCCATGATACCCTCCTTCCTGCTCATTCAGAGGTTTACAGATAGTTTTCTCTGCTTACTAAGATAACAGAAGTATCAATTTTAAGAAACAGAAACTAGACTCAGAAGCTTTTCACTTTTTTTCAGAAGTTGTTTTTCAGTAGCATTTTCTGTTGATTGACGACACGTTCTTTTTTTGCTGCACAAGCCTTCGGACCTTTAAACCAGCAGTGCTCATCCAAAACAGCCCAGCAGATTAAGTACTGTTGTTTATCTCCTCAGTGAAGAGGATGGCTTTTTGCTCACTGCTTTGCAGCACTGTTGAAACCCTCCGCTCCAAGTGAGAAAGGGTGCAGGAAAGGCTGTTATCTCATTTTTACTGGCACTGCAGATGTCTCCATGCACCTCCAAAAAAATAAGCAAAATCTCACAATGAGCTAATTATAATTAAAAATACTATGTTGTGTCAGTTAATTGCAGTGTGTGAAACCAAGTTGTGTAATGTCATTTCAATAAGTAGGTACTCCAATAACTCCCATTAACCTTTAATACCCTTGATCCTCCTATTCATTCAGGCAAGATTTCCCACAGTCTGCAAACTGTTCCCGTACATCAGCTCCAACCTACCACACGATTCCCCTTTTGATCTGTTTTATCAATTAAAGGTTCATCTGGGTTCATGAACCCTCACGCTGGTGTCATAGTTGGTAGCAGAGCTCAAAGGAAAAAAGAAAACAAACAAAAAAACCAACTAACCCAAAACCCAGTTTAATTTGTTGTCAGAAATCTCTCTGCTGGAGACGGGATGCACAAACCCGTGCAGGTGACACAACCTTAGCAGCATTCATAGCTTTCCGTGCAACAGTCGCCTCTTATTTCCTAGACCTGAACTGGAGATGGTAAATTTTAGCGTCGTCTCTCTCTGGTCTTTCGGAGTTCCTTTGCTGTGGGTAGTCCTAGCTCAGCCTGCCCGGTTTGGTACATAGTGCACTTAACCGAGAGCCTACCCTAAGTAACTTCAGCACATCCACAGGCTCGTGATACAATCCATGATGAAATGCGTTTGGAAATAAAATCCGATGGGTGATTTAGCTCATGCAGCGTCTCTGGATGCTGACAGACGCAGTTGACCGTGAAGGACAGATGGATTTTTTTCCCCTGCCATGTTTAGCGATCCGATAGCACTGCAAACTACTTTGGAAAAAGATGGAGCGGGAGCGTGGGGGCTGGCTTCCCCCGTTGCTCCTCTCCCCGCGGCGGTTTGGAGGTTCGGCCGCCGAGCCCCCACGTGGCTCGCCTGCACGTGGCCGCCCTGTTTACAAACACCCTCCCCGAGGCGAGAGGGTGCCACGCTGCAGGGCCGAGCTCCCTTCGGGCGGCTCGCGAGAGACCCTGTTTTTCACCCGCGGCTGCTCGCAGCAGTCGTGGCCGAAGGCAGGGCTGTGAGGGGCTGGCGGAGCCTGCTAGCGCGTTCGGGTTTGCTCGTTTTACATTTAAGCAATATTCAGAGCAAGGTTGTCTACGGAGAGTCGAAAATAGAAACTTTATTGCTCGATAGCGTAGTAGCGCTGGAGAGCGCTAGCTAGACGTACACGCAACAGCGAGGAAGGTACTTTTCTGCTTTCCAGAGATGCTGTTAGGGAATTGGGTAACATGTACAGTAGGGCAGGATTTCAGAAAGCCTGTGGAAATGAATGGGCACATTTTTCTTATTTCCCGCTAACAAACCGGGGACCGCTTTTTGTCCAGGTTTGAGAGATGGGTCTCAATGAAACATAAGCAGCTTGGAGCAGCTAGTATTTGAAACCAAGGTTGCATTATCACTCGGGGAAGACTGCCTTGGTTTTGCTTTGTTTTAGCAGGCCATTGGCACACAGCAAGAAAGAGGTTTGAACAGCTGGTGTGGCTGCGTTAAATGGCCTCCCATAGCCGAGGCACAAAAAGACAAAGCATGCTTCTTTCCAGCCGCTCGGCTAAAATTGTATTGACTTACTTTTTGCTGCTCTCCTCGCGAGTTCAGAGTTCAAGGACTCATATATCTACTGTACCTTGAGTCCAGATAACAAGATAGAACTACACGGAGGGAGAGAAACAAACAGAAAAGTTCGTGTTCTTCAGAGACGAGCCTTTTTCTCTACTTGCTCCCCTGTTTTGTTTCGGGGTGTGCACTGTTTATTTTTCTCCTTTTGTTTTACTCTCCCTCCCGGCGCCTCCTCCCGCTTACCCTCTGCTGCGTGCACACCCTCTTCCAGCCGCCTCTCTGGCTTGCCTGGCCGAGAAGTGCAGACTCAGCAGGGACTGGTAACACTTTAACTCTTTGTCCTATTCTCAGCTCTCCCAGCAAAGGTCAAAACAAATGAGACTTACAGCTGCACTTGAAACAGCGCCGGTGTAGGAGGGAGGGACGGCGACCACAGGCTGTTCCCCCCCTCCCGCGTGTTTTTTTTTTTTTTCTTGACACGTATAAAGTGCGTGGCCAGGGTGAGATGAAACTTTCCGTAGGCTTTGGGTGGCTGTATCTGCTAATGTCTCGTTAAGAGGAAATGAAAGACTTGTGACTTTTGTTTGTACTGGCCATATCTAGCTTCGCACAACCTCTACTGATAAACAGAAATAATTTAGGAGTTACTTCCTCAAATGCCTGAAACGTGGTCTTAATTTCATCAGTGCAAAGCCAGCAAAAAGCTATTACAGACATGAAGTCTCAGTTATCTGTCTTTGAGGTCATTTTGGAAACTTTGGCAACATGCCCTTATACAATTCTTTTCCCTAATAGCCATAGTTTTTGCATTGTGTTGTGGGACCACACTGGCTCCGATTTCAGTGACTTAGGGCAGAAACGAGTTCTATTTTTCTTGAGAACAATTCAGCGCTGCCATTTGCTTACGGCTGAGAGAAGGAACCTGCCTGGACGCCACCAGCGTTAGCACGCGTCCGCGTGTGCCGCGTGCAGGAAGAAGGTTCCCACCTGCCCTTCAAATCGCCCGCCGCGGCGTCTGACGGGGCGGCGCGGGGCGCGCGCCAGCGAGGGAGTAGGCGCTAGTTGGCTGAGCGACATGGACGCCGGCGCCAAGGTTTACCTCTCCGCTCGGCGCTCCAGGTCATGCTGGTGTCTCGCCACGTGCTTGCGCGCACATGGCAGCAGTGTTTACAAACATGACCCCAGAACTCTTACGGGCAGTTATGAAAGAGCCAGCGAATGCCGCATCCCGCGCGCGCGAGGGTGACCTAGATCGCCGGCGCTGGGAGCGAACAGCGAGGCGCCCGTACCGAACGCAGGCGCTGAGTGCGCATCAGACGTTCGAGGCAGATGATTTTGCTCCCAAAATGTTTTGAAATATCATTGCCACCATGAGAGAGTTTTCCACCGTAAACTAAAAATAGCTACTATTAACTAGCAGGAGCGGCGGGTAAGTGATTCAGCAACTCGGGGATAGAAGTGACTGTGTTCTTCGGCACCGTAAGTCTGTTTCTGCATTGAACCGACTCAGAAAGTACATAAAATTTTCAAAGTCGGAAGGAACTGCAAAGCTGGCTTACTTTGGCTAAAAGAAAAGAATGCTCTGTGATCATGTGGCTCCTGACTGACTGTTCCTTTTTTATTCCTTTATTAACATTTGCACTCGGGCACTAATGAATGCTTTGTAGTCAGGTTGTGACCATCCATTTAGGAAAAAGATGCCTTAGTAGTTTCGACTGACATACCTCCATCTACAAAATACAAATACCACTGTACGGCTGACTTGTTTTTTTGACATGGGCCTTAAGAAAAAAAATGCATAGCTGAAATGCCCCTTTAGCAAAGCAGGCATTGTATGCTCAACTGTCAAATGTCCACATTCTACCTTGATATATATATATATATTTTTAAAAATCACTTTTGGACACAGAAGATGTCTACTTTAAAAAAACAAAAAAGGCATCCCTTCCTTACCCTTGAAGTTCTTCAAAGCAGTTTGTATTGTACGCCAAATTACTCTAAGGCAGTTTCCTTCCTAGAAGTTAGCAGTTTATTGTAAAATGGAAGTACGTGGTCAGACGATTAGTTTTTGACAGATTCTAGTGTTCTTGAAGTTTTCTCAGAAATACATGTATGTGGAGGAAGACGGGCTATATAACTGTGACTGGTTGCCAAAGATAAACAGAGGTTTCTTGAAAAAGCTGCTAAACTAGCAAAAATAACCCATGCTTGTTAATAAATCACTTCCCGTTTTTACTTTTCGAATCAAAGAATTTAATCCCAGCTTTGCAAAAGCCTACTAAATGGTGAAGGATTTTTTTTTTTCCCTCCCAAATAGAAAGATTGACCTTTCAGAAGCAGACAAGATGGTAGTTCTATTTTGTATTAGTTATTATGATACATCTCAGTGTTTGTAAATATCATAATGACAAAGCCTTTAGGAAAGATACACTACGAGCTTGTCCATGCCTCTTCTCCAATACAGTTCAATCCCATTACTGAATAAAACTTTTGCAAATATAAAGCTAGTCCATAGTCTTCACCTTTTCCATCCATACCCATGGCAGCTCTGCACTAGAGCTGTCAAAGCTCCTGCAGAGGTTTTTCCACTATGTAAACAAAATAAAATGAGAGAGGCTGCCACGTGTCCGCTCTGGCCTGATCACTAACTCATTTCATGTGGTCAGATAGCTGTAACCTGAGCAGGTGAAGTGCTCTGCAGGTCAGCCCCTGACCCATCGCTGGTTTTGTCCAGTCTCCTGGCTGATGTTTACTGTTGCATTCAGAATGTGAGCAAATGTGCTTGCGTCGGTTATTGATGTCTTTTCACTGCTGAACGTTCATTACAATGTTCATTACACTATATATAATAGACCTAGAAAGAAGAATGGAAGTACCGAAAATAGGTCACTGCTGTGTTCCTATTTTAAGAGTTCTTTGTGGCATTTCTCCTGCCTGAGGAAAGCAAATCCACCTTACTGTGAAACTGTACAAGTATGGGCAGACTCGGAGAAAAAGAAGAACTAGAGCCTTACTATAAAATCTTCTCTAAATGTATATAGGGTTTTTTTCTGGGTACATCACTGTACATCTTCTGGACCCTTTCTGCAGAAGCCCTGAAGCGCTATTTAAAATGTTCTGAATCAGAAAGTACTGAGGTTTACAAGGACTGGTTTATTAGTATTTATGATGTCTGTGGGCTTTACCAGTACATTTAACTTAACCAGCATAAGATCTATACAGATACACAAATGATGTGTCTGGTGCATCTTTGACTCAGAGAATCTTCTTATTGTCACCATGTATGATATTTTCTTACGTTATATGAAGAGCTTATTTTAGTTGCCCAATGAAGAGAATATAAGGAAAGAAATGCTGCTTATGACGAAGATTATTTTATTCAGTGCTTTTAGTTGGGGGCAGGATGGAAGTGAATAGGGTAAGATTACCATTGTATGCTACAGGGTGAATACCGCCATTGTGTCAGTTTAGATGAATATCTCAAAATAAATACAGACTCTGTCATGGGTTTGTCCTCTAGGTAAAAAAGTAATGGAAATCTTGTTTAACAAGTTCAGCAAAAGGCACACCTAAAGTTTAATTATGTCTTCTGATGCATGGGTGCAATTCTTACTCTCTTTAGAGTTTTACCCAACTACCAGAGAACAGACTTGGGACTTCTGATTTTTCTTATACTTAGAACATATGCTGATCAATAATCATGTCAGTGCATAGTTTGGGGAAAAGAATCCCTTGGCATAATAAACAACTATCCCTAGCCATAGGTCTCTCTGCCACACGTGTGTGTGAGAGAGAGCGAGAGATTATTCACCAATTTATAATTATCTGCCAATCCCCTTCTCCCTCTCACCCCTTCCAAAAGCCAATCTACCAAAAAAGCAGGGGGAGATGGAGAAGAGGTGAAACAGCGCCTGTGGTATTTACCTGAAGGATTTTTCATTGGTGTCTCTTGGAGCTGGGAATCTCAGATGGGATCTGAATTGCGCTACCAAAATTTGCAGCACTGAATGAGGCAGCAGGAGGACTACCTGGCCCTGGAGGTAGACAGACAGGGACCACATTGTTCCTCTGTCTCTCTTACTCATTGCTTTCTCAGCAGAACACGGTTCCTTAACAGACCAACTGCTTATTCTTTTTGTGCGCAGAGAAGAAAACATACAGAACACCTGCTGGACGATGCGTTAAGTTACATTAACAACTGCCCACAGCACTCAAAGGCAAGGCAGGAACATGCAACATGCCTGCACAATATCTGCTCAGCACAAACCACAGGCAGAAAATGCTTGCCATCACCCTACTTAAAAACAAAACAAGTCCTGTTAATTCGAGAGTCACAAGTACTACAATGTGTGGCAAAAGAGAACAAAAACAATGAAAGGAACAAGGAGTATTTTAGATTTTTACGGTACTGGGGAATGTATGGGGAAAAATGCCCAGAGATGTTCTTAGGAAAGCAAGAAAATCCCACGTTGTAGAGTAAGTTTAAAAAAAAAAAAAGTTGGCTGAGCCATGCCAGCGGTGGCTCTTCTTCATGTTCACAGGATTAAACCAGTGAGGTGCTGATGTTTCTTTCCAGATCTTTCAGTACTACAAGAAACACTACTGTGCTTTGCCCACCAGCCTGCCTACCAACCTCCAAAGCTTCAAAATATGAGGAAACCCCCATTTCTAGAAGCCAAATTGTACATCAAGGAAAGAAAACAGCCTTTATTGTGTAACAGGCAAACAGCAGAAACCCTGATTTATGAATTCAGTAGAGATACACCACAAGCAGCAAAATCAGGCCTTCTCTTCTACTCACGTTGCACTATCCTGGCAGCTTTTCCCCCCCCCCCAATTATTTTTCCTTGCTGTAGGTCCATGAGTGTGGAAAGAATGTCTCAAGCACAGCAAATATCATGAAACTCTACAAAACCAATGTCATGCTCCGGCGTAAAATTTTGATGTGGAAAATTGGAGTTTGTTTAATTTTGGGGGGAAGAGTGGTCAACGTCTTCCCTTTGTGAGCCCCTTATGGCCTGTGCAAATTTGCTTGCACCCTCGTCCAGGAAAATTCGCACCAGGATATACTAAATGGCGTTTCCCTGTACCAGTGCACAGCAGTGAGAAAGATGGACAGGTTGTTCCTAAAAGTTGTATGAAATAGCCATGGAAGAGACAATTTACTCCATCTTCTTCTCCCAAGCCAGATGAATCATAACTGTCACTTTTGACAAATACTTGGATAATCTGCTCTAGAAGACCTCTGCTAGTGGAGATTCTGTATTCTTCCAAGTCGTATTGTTTTGATCAACTTTTTTTCTTTTTGGACAGATAGAGCATTCTAGCTGAGGCCTTGCCAAGGCTGAGAAGAAAGGTAACTTAATGCCCAACAAAGCCACACAAACAGGACTATAGCCTGTGCAAAAATTTCCTCTTTTCTCAAAAGGATTGACATCAACTGTTCAGCTTAATATTCACTGTAACTCCGGGAACTGCTGTTCCTCATTCCGTTTTTGTGCTCACGATTGTTCCTGCCTTTTGAGACATTGACCTTGGGTTACCAATACGAGAAATGCCAGCAGAACTTCAGAAAAAAAAAGCTAGTGTGTGAAAACAGAGAAGTTGGTGTCATCAAGAAGGAGGAAATGCATACTGGGGGAATCTTAAAATAAGTAATTACACGTGTTCGTGAGGGTCTGCTGATCCACTAGACTGTGAATTTCTTGGACAAGGACCATGTCTGTGTTACCTGGGCACACCGCCGCTATTCCACGCGTAATGCAAAGAGTTCTCTCCCGCAGAAGAAGATCTGGACAATATCATAAACAGCTTAGTGTAGCCACTTGCTCAATGTGGCAGTAAGGAGAAGTGGGAAAAACAGATGCAAGACAGTACTTAATCTTAGTAGCATGTATGGTTTTGTTAAGCTGTAGTGGATGGAGACGGAAGCGTGTTTCAGAGAACCCAAAATGCTAGAAAAGATTTCTCTTGAGCTACGGTGCCAGGTTTTGCCATGGGAAGATCTGGATTCTCCTCCTCTTGTTCCAGTGAAATTTTCAGATGAGATTTGCAAATTATGAGCGTTCCCATGTATTCTGACTCCAAATACTATCTTTCTTTTCCATTTCTTGGTTAGTCTGTGCTGGGTCAGGGCCTCAAAACGGGCGGCACAGAATGAGGGAGCAGGAAGTAGAAGACAGTGAAAATAACGTTGGAGGGCGAGCTAGATACCATACGCTAAAGGCAGGGAAGGGCTTTCAGGAGCTTACCTTCAGCTCTCTAGTGAAGTTTGAAGAAAGAGAGTATTTGACAAAGTAACAGCCAACATATTTCAAATTGCTGAAAGGAAACAAATATGGTTGGGTGTGCTTAATCTAAGGACCTTGCTTTCACAACCTGTTGCTGATGCAAGTTCTTTTGTAAGTAGCAGGCATTTCTGTGAATTAGGACAATGTCTAGGCTCCTGCTCCTTAGGATAAAATCTGTAGGGGGGTTTGAGTCTCACGGTTTTGGCTGTGAGCTGGAGTTTGGCTGAATGCATTACTGAGTGTTTATACCTTTCTCTGAGGCATCTGCCCTTTAGCAGACTACGATAAAAACAGACAGTTGTTTGCTCCAGTGTGGCGCTTCTCAGCTGCTGCTGGCCCTTCCCCTGTGTGCTCCCTCCGCAAAAGACTTTGCCACAGCATGCCTGAGAGTTCTGCTATGAAAACAGGGTCAAGAAAATCAGCTATTAGGAGGAACATATACAAAGTGACCACCTACCCCAAAAAGCTATTTTCTTCATTTGTTTGTTTTTGCAACACCCAGAAAGTTGTCGTTTATGCCACCAGCCGCTAGTGCGGTCACTTAAACAGTTCTTTCTAAAGCAGTGGCATGAACTGTTAAATTATCTAAAAAGAGCAAACCAGTGTTCGTTTGGGTTTTTTGGTTTTTTTTTTTTTCTTTTTTTTTAAGATTAGATTGAAGGACCAGGAAAAAGCTCTCTCCTGTAGTTCTCTCCTTTTGTTTCTAGTTTTAATATTTAATGAACATGTGATATTGTTTTAAGCTAGTCCTGATGGTCTTGTGAAGTTAATATTTAAAGCAGATGGCTGCAGTGCTGTAATAAGATGGTTACTATAGAAACAGAGCACTGTGAAAGCAATAGTTTCTGTAATGCATGGTCTCCTCACTAAACATTTTAAAGACTCTTGATCTACACGTAGCGGACCTGAAGAGGACCAACCAAGAAATGGAAAAGGAAGATGGTATGCCTGCGTGGAGTATTTACTTCAGCTGGGGTCCACTTAAACCTAGCTGGATAGCTAACATTTTTGTGGCTCGCTGAAGAGCTGCTTGAAACAACATGAAACATGAGAAGAGAGATAAGCAAAAATATTGATGGAGGAGATGACTGTGGGCAGGAGACAGATCATTTCACTTATCTTTTTTTGGAAGGTGAGTTGGACTCAAACATTAATACAAACAAATTTAAAAGCACAAAACACCCACAAACAGTTAGCTAATATACCCAAATATTTACTTTGCAGTCCTCAGGCTTTTTGTTTACTTCATCCTTGCATAGCTAACATTGCCTATCAACATACTTGTTGCAGCCTAATGCATGGGGAAGGACACATTGTGTACTTTCAGGGATTTTCAGGCTTATTATTACTGCTTCTAGTTTTCTTTATTCTGCCAAATTTGTTTTAACCTGAAAGTACCTAAATTCCTCTGCATGTGCCAAAGAATTTTATGGGCTATGACACAGACTTTAGAAATCCTTTTAAAATGTTAATTATATATATGAATTATATATGTGAATATGAGTTTGCACTAAATCAGGATATTCAGGGGGGTAAATGGCAGCCTTTTTGGAAGGGTTACTGGTTCTCCTGTGCAGAACTGGGCAGGAAAGTGCTGCCTCATCTGCCTGTGTCTCTCCCTCCAGGGAATTAAGAAGTAGTTTTCAGCAGTCACAGAGGACAAGCACGCGGAGATATTGGTTGTAGAACTGTAGAAACTATGAAGCGAAGAAAGATTCAAAGCAACAGTAATAAGACGATGTAAAGATAGCCGTATAGCTAGCAACAGTGCTGACCTGGACTAGGTTCAGAGGGAACTGGAGACAACCTGGGCATTTTCTTTGCTTCATTCTTTCTCTTGTTTCTTTCTGTTCTCCTAAACTCAGTGGGTGTTTGTGCTTGCATTTTTTTGCTTCCCATCACACTTTAAAACACCTAAGCTGGGCAGGCCCAGTTGCAGGGTTTGCCTCTTTTATGAAGCTGAACACATCATCATTTAAATAAAAAGAAAGCAGGGGAAAAAAGCTGTGAGAAATGCTAAACTAATAGGGTTTTCCTCTACCCCCAAGACTTAACTTGTTTCATCAGTTCCTTTTTCTGTATGGTCATATCTGATTCCTCTACGGGCTTTTTCTATGACTTAAAACTTTCAGAGGAGGAAAACCACATACGATCTAAAATGCCTCCCACCTTTCTGCTTTGTCACTATGGTCCTCACCACTATCATCCTCTACACACCAGTCAAAGTACATCTTGCCTACTGTGCACTGTCCTTTAGTTTCTTTCCTTGGAAACATTTAAATATTATACCTCATCTAACTCATGAGGCTTCGCCTGCCTCATTCCTGGTTGTATTTTTCTCTCTCTCACCCCTACCAAGTATTAGTGTGAGCAGCACTGCCCACATCTTCGCAAGTTTAGCAAGTCTAGAAGTCAGAGGTATTCCCTACCCTGTTTTACATATTGTCTGCTTTGGTTTAGATGTATTTATAGCGCAGCAGTAGAGCTATAGACAGGCACTCTGAAACAAATATCAAGCCCTTGTTCCTGAAGCTCACTGGTTTAGATAATTCTTTAGTACAGCATTCACGCTCCGTGGATGAGGAAGCTCACCCTCAGACTTACTCCACATGCACTTACACGTACGCTGAACACACAAGCACGGCACACAAAAACAGACATAGTATCTCTGTCTCTATTTTCATAACAGGAATATTTTTAGGCATGACAGATATTATGAAGGAACTCTGCCCAGCTGCACTCAGGATGGATGGGGCAGGCTATTTTAGGTTATTACATAGCAGTTCTCAAAAAAGAAAGCTTTGTAGAATGCAGGCGAAAGCTTAGCAGGGAAATCTGTCCCTGGGACACCAGCAAAAGGAGCCTTAGGGGAACGGGTAACCCTGTAGTCTATATGTAGATTTAGCCCTGGGCCCACTTGGTGGCCTCAGGAGGGCTTGCTTGATGCATGAGCACCTGCTTCCAGTCCTAGCCTTTGACTGCTGCTCTGTGTAGGATTGTAGTCCCTGCACTGAAAAGCTTTTTTTGCCTTTTCCCTTCATTAACTATAGACCTGAACATGAGTGCCTTTCCACAGTGATGATTAGTTAATCTCACAAATAATGTCATTGACTGCAGTGAGATCACATGTGGTTTCAACTGCATCCATGTAAGAAACTCACAATGTAGCTCTTTGGGAAGAAACAGATAACAGTGAGGGGAATCAAAAGTGCATTATATATCCTTACAGTGTCTAACAGAAGGAGGCCCCTAGCTCAGCTGAGGCCCGAAGACATTGCTGTGGTACATAAATAGCACATAAATATTTCTTCTGTATAATCTGTTAATTTTTTGTAAGTGGAAATACTGGGTAGAGGTACAAAACTCAGGACCCCACCAAGTGAGACAGTGTGAAGTTGAGAAAATCCTTGCACCCTAGAGCTGAAAATACACTTTTATGGTAGAATACAAGAGTCAGAAGAGGCAGAGAGCTCTCTGTAGGAAGATAACAATGGAAAAAACCAAACCCAGGCTTAGCACCGCTTGCAATAGTAACATTTTGCCACTTGTCTGTGGTGCAGTGGCTTATCGTTCACACGAACCGAAGCAGCAAAGAAGTCTGGTGATCACAACCTCTGGGAGTACTGCTGTTGCGATTATCTCACAGTGCTATCTGCGTTAGTCCTAAAGGGCTGGAAATCTTTTACGTTGATGCAGTCATAATTAAACGTGATCCCACTGCAGTCAGTGGAGCTATTTGTGGAACTAACTAATCACCGTTATGAGTAAGGGGCTCATAAGTCAGCCAGTAGTTACTGTGGGAAACCTCTGTGGCTTAAACTGAAAGCTGTTGAGAAATGTTGATATTTAAATGGCAGACACGGTAGCTCAAGAACATGGGGAATAAGAAACTCTGCTTCTAACATTTCCTGGCATATGACAGTTTTGATAAAGGGATTACTCTAAACAAAATTCTCAGTCTTGAGTATGTTCATAGCTTTAATTAGACCAAGCGTAGATGGAAATTTACAGTCTGCTTAACCTTCTATTTAAATCTCTCTGATATGTTCCCTTTGCACACCTGTTTGAAATAAAGTGTGAGTGGAAAGAATAACCTCGTGGTGCTCTTTCAGGCTTTCATTGTACAAGATAGGTGGCTGTGTTTGGGTAAATTGTCTTACTTAGTATTTAGAGTAATTTTTTTACTAGACAACTGGGATCTGTGTGTGGAGAATGCTTGTTAGTGGGTGCAGCAGGCAGCTGCGAGTCGGGGGCTACGAGAGGATACTGTAACCTAAGTAGCGTGAAGACTCTCCGCTAGCTAAGTCTCATGAGTTGCCACGATAATATGCAACTGATATATAATCCTGTCCCAGTTCTGTCTGTAAATTATGTTTTCTTGAGTAAAAATGCACTGTGCGCTCTTCTAAAACCACAAATTTGAATGTTACTAGCTAAGGAGGTCACTTCTGAGAGGCAGGACCTACCCTCGTAGGCGAAAGTGTGAATATCAAGTCTTTAAATGCGATTTCACATTAATTTTGCAATACATTCCGTGTTTGCTAAAGCAGGTCTTACATTTGTTTAATCTTGAAAAAACTATATGTGTGGGGGCTGAAGATCCTTACTGCAAAATAAAAATTCACCGTTGTGTGGTAAAATTAAAGGCCTGAAGTGGCAGCTGACAGATTATGGCATCGCAAGGATTACGCAGCTGTACCCACCACACCTACCAGCCCGACCAAGGAGAACACAACCCGTGAGCTGTGTTCTAAATTACAGGTGCTGCATATGTGCTGACACTGTTTTTACACATAAATTCTGAAGAGACCTTCTCACAAGAAGATGTAACCACATGAGAAGACTCTTGATTTATTAAAAAAAAAAAAAAAGCACTCTCCTTAAACACCGCCACTGCACCCCCATAAAAATGGTGCTTTTTCGAACTTAATCTTCAACCCACTGAAGCGACTGAAACAAATCTCATTTCAGTGATCTTGGGATCAAATCATTAAGTTTGATTAAGCAAATACTGCCCAAGTGTAAGGATATGAAGAACTGCATTGACTTTTCATTAGAAAGCTCCCATTAAAATCCCGCCTGAATTGTGTCTGTAATGAGGGAGGTGAGCCCACCAACCTTTGGGATCAAAGTTTCTGATGATTTATGTTTCAGCAGCAAGCTTGCCTGGATGCTGAGTATTCTCTTTTCTCTGCCTGCTGACTTCCCCTCTCTCCCTCCATTATTTACTCTGTTCTTTTCCTATCAGTACGTGCCACTGTACTGTACATTGTGCAGTTACATTATCATTTATCTGATGGAGCTGAAAGCCTAGATCTTTCTCTGTAACTTCGTGAGCCAAACTTTAAAAGCTTCTCCCTCTCCTCCCCCCTCCCCAATCCCTTCAGGGAAGAAGCAATATGAACAAGAATACGCACAGATCTCTCAAGAATACAAATTATGTTCTGAACAGAAAGTTGGCTCATGCATGTCAATTACTTGTTATAAAGAATAAAACATTCACCTATAGTTAACCTTTAGAGGGAATGGAAAAAATAAAGTTATTGCTTGCTATATGCTATTTACTAAAGTGGCAACTGGCAGGATGAACTGTAGAGGGGGAAAAAAAAGTTGCTCTAGAGGATTCTGGGAGAGTAATTTTGAGCTGGCGGAGAGAGAGAAAGTCTCACAGCAAAAGACAAAATTGATTTGTTGCCAGGGTGTGCAACACGGGAAGAAGAGACATGCTCAGCAGTGGTGCTTAATTGTCCTTTTCATACTCTCTGCTCTGTCTGTAGTCAAGCAAAAAAAAAAAAAAAAAAAAGCCCAGTCCTAAGTCAACTAATGCGAACGCAGAGGAGTTTTGGCCTGCCTGATCCAATGGCCCTGCTTAAGCTCATTGCTTATGTGTGTTAATAGAACACTTGTGGTGTTGGTCACTAGGAGATGTGCCGTGGATTATTTACTTCAGAGAAAGCTTGTTTCTGGTGTATCTGTTAGTACGCGCGTTTTCAAAACGCTGTTGCTTTTTCGTTGAGGAGAATCTCTCCCCTTGTATTAATGCAAGTAGCATTTGAGGCTTGCTTTATTTATGTATTTATTGTGGAGAAGAGTGCATTGGCCTGTAGTGGCACAACTGTAAATCTGCCACTCTCATTAGACAGGATTAGCATATTCCATGACTTACTAATGTAAACATCTGGAAAAGTAATAATTAGGAGGGCAGGGGGAATAGAAATTGCCTGGCCAGTAGTGAAAACATCAGAGCTGTTGACAAGGTAGTGAAACATGCTGCTAACAGAAATCAGATAAACATTTTTTTGTGAAGATGCATAAATACAATTAGAATAACTAAGTTTGAGACTTTTTTTGCCCAGTGTTCGTGAGAAACTGGACCTCACCCAGTTGTCCCCTTGACTTGAACCCATGCCACTCCACAGTGCCAGGGAGAACAGACTCACACCCTTCACACTGAAGTGTTGTGCTCTGGACCTCTTCACACATGGCAAGGCCCAAAACACCCACTACAGTTTAGTGGATGAAATAAACCTCTTAGGGCACACTACAAGCTACAAATGAATAGTGATTTTTAATTTTTTTTTTTTTTTTAAGAATAGAAATATTATTTGCTTGAGACCTCTCTGGTGCCTGCATACAGGTATAAAGCCTGGCTTAATAACAGATGCCAAAGGCTCCTGTGTTCACAGTTCAGACCCAAGTGGGAAGTTGACGTGTGAGGTTATTTAGTAGTCTAGATCCTGATCTGACGATGTGTGCCTCAAAAGGCACGAGGAGCAGTTCAGTCCCACACTTGCTCCAGACACTCACATTCCTGAGAGGCTGGTGCATAACTGTAATATTACCCATGGTGACCGTCAGGTGATGGGGATGTGGCTGGGATTGCTCAGGTCTTTATATTACTCTTGACTTCTGGTCACCTTCTGGAGGTGAAAGCAGAGCACTTGAGCCAGTCATCCAGCTAGACCACTGGGATATCAAGGGATGCAGGAACTGCGATAAGTCGTTTGTTGTGGAAGGTGTTAAACAAGGGCATTTCCTTCTTCGGGAAATGGGTACTTGCAATAGAAAGTTATTTTTAGTCACTCTGCTGCAGGAGTTGATACATAGAGCCCTGACCTGTCTGCTGATAACACATTACCTCATTTGCAGCTCCACTGTTGACGTGCGCTCCACTATGTCCTTGCTTGAACCTGGCAGGCACCATGTGGTACAGTTGTCATGGCATTGTTTGAAGGATTAAACTGCAGCAAAGAGGTTGCTACCTGTTCAAACCGACGCAGAAACCCCAAACAAACTCTCAGCACCAACATACCTTAGCAGTAACGCACAAGGGGACAGGCTTACGTCTATGTTATACCAGAAATATCTGGAACGATACCGTTTCACAGCACTGTAAGCAATACAGTCTCATTATGCTAATGCCGTTCTTCAGACCTTGAGCCAAAACTCAACCAGTATGGCTCTGCTGAAATCAGCAGAGCTACCCCGATCTACAGCAGCATCTGCCCTTGTCTCCTCCATTTCTTGCAAAATTACCAGATATTTTTTGGCCAAAGCAAATAGGGCGTCTTCGGCAAGTGTTCAGCCTCCTTAGAAAGCTGGTCACGAACGCCCAACGGCTACCCAACAGGCTCGCTTTCTCCTCTCTGCCAGGTTTTCACTGCTGCCAGCACAGCGCCACATCCATCTGGGCAGCCAGACGAGTCGCTCCCTTCAGAGGCGGCTCGGTTGCCTTTCCATGAATTGGCGTGGGGTTGGCGTGGCGGCATGCCGATCGGCTGGAAGCCTTCCGCCGGGAGTACGCGCGTCACCTCTGTGGCACGCTCGACATCCCTTGGCCCGAGGCCCATGGCCTGCAATCCCGAGTCAATGCTCAAACTAGGTTTGTCACCCAGCTGACAGTGTAGTGACCTTACTCCATGACACAGATTCGGTTCCATGGGTCACAGGAAAGGTATCGTATAAGCCATTTGATCGTTTTGAATGGGACGTTCATAGCAGCTATTATGAACTAGCTAGATAGGTAAATTCATCCTCATTTTTGTCTGTGTAGTCACTAAAGACCTTTCTCTCATCATGTCCATCGCTATTACCATTTGGTCACACCATGCTAGCTCTAGAAGAAGGTAAGAGCAACAATCTTCATTCACAAAAAGTCGAACCTCACGATTTTTTTAGTGGTATGGCTTTAAAAGGAAGAAAACATAAAGTCTTATTTCTTCATTGTCTCCTTTCTTGGCTATATAAACTTTGTTTCACCTCTTCCTTGCTCTGTTCACTTTCTACAGCCTGAAAAGCATCACTGCTTTATTTCAAACCTTGTTTTCATAAGCTTTTTCTTCCATTGTATCCAAAACCTCTTTTTTCATATCTAGCCTTCCCCATGTCACATTCTCACTCGTCTATTCTTGCCCTCCTTTAAGATCCTTCCTTTTATCTCACTGCTTTTTTTTGCATGCCCAAAGAAGGCCAGACATATGATTTCTCTAATCTAACCAAGGTCTGCAGCTGTACCTGGATACACACAGCCCCCTCCTTCCTTAATTCTTTGCAGCCTGCTTGCTCCCAAAGCACCTACACATTTTCTGCTTGTGTGACCACCCTGCTTCCCTTCACATCCTTCAAACTTCTCTCTTCAGTTTCCGCCACCAAACTTTGCAACTACCTTCAACTGTTTCCAAAACAGTTCCCTTCCTGAATTAAAAATTAGGAAGGGACTTCCTCTAACACGCTCCCAGCTTCCAGTCCCTCTTGGTTCTGAGGCTCTCCAGCCTTTCACGTTTGTGTCACTTTAATGTGCGTGAAATTGTTCTCTGGGAAAACTTGTTGACCAGCACAAAATTCCTACCCTGCAGTTGTGTGACTTAAGATGCATTAAAACAACGCAGAATTTTTCTAAACTGCACCATCTCTCTGCTGTGCCCCTTTCTGAAGCAGCGCTCTGGGTGCACTGTCAAACGCTTCTGATTTGCTTTCCCCAAAACATCAGTTACCAAGTTTCTCTCCATAGAAGACAAGAAAGCTATCAATCCAAACTACCGTCCTCTAGCCAGTTCCAAATTACAGTAAGTCTATTGCCTGAAAAAGGCTTGCTTGGTTTTACTTCTGACCTTCTCACCTCTCTCCGTGACCCCAAACAGTGAGTGTCTTCCATGAACCCGTTCCAGCTGCCTCCAGAGGAGCTCCTCACATAATCCCCACTGACCTTGCGGGGTCCAGGAGTCAGCTACTGTCCAGGCTTGTTTAAAAATTACCCTTCTCTGTTGTCTCCTCTCCACTTCCAGTTCTTACAGATAGCATTCCCTGGTGTCCTCTGACTCGTGGTTAAGGTGGTATGTCTGACAGCTTTCTGCTCTTTGGTTTGAACAGATTGCCCTTACCCATTAATACCAGCGACCATTCTGCTCACTACCACAAGCTACTGCCATCATACATCCCTCTTGTGACTAGAAAAATATATATTACACTAGTTTCCCAGCAAAATGAATAATGTGTGATGATATTGTGCATATGCGCCTGTCCCTCCCCCACAAAGAGAGTCTGAGTCAACTGGCTGGTTTCAGCCATGTGTGATAGATTTAGTGCTCCAACTGTTGTGAAGATCGGAAGCTGGGTAAAGGAGAAAAACCCTGTAAACATCCCAAGTGAGGGAACAGCGAATGCATAACTTCATGTTATTAAATGTCAGAGAACCCTCGTGGGAGAGAGCCCTTATACATGTTCCAGCCACGGGAAAAGCTTCTGCTGGAACTCACAGTCACCCAAGCAAAGCAAACCCATGGGACTCTCAGGCTTCCTGAGGCTTGCTGCTCCCAGAACTACCTGCTTGGAAAGCATGACATGGGGCCCAAATCAGGAATAGTTCCCACTCCAGTCAGAATCATTTAGCACTTGCATTTCAGCCTAGGAGTAAGAAATACTAGTTCACAGTGCTGTGTTCTTAAACCTCAAAATACAAGTAACGGTACTGGAACCCCTTGTGTGATTGCATGGCCTGGAAAGATGTTATTTCTTAGGTTAGTGTTTGGGTCTAAAAAGCTCTGTACATTAATTCAGGATAACGATAGGTATGTACCAATTCTGGAGGAATCATCAGCCTGTTGGGCTTATTGATCTACTGACTCTTACGTCATAGCACTTCTCCAGCGATGAGTTTTTTGTATGACCTGTTCACTGCAGAATAACCTACTCCAATGGGATGGAGGTAGAGCTTTGCAAGATCCTAATAAAGGTGTTTGTTTATTCAGTAGAAACTGCAAGACAAACTAGGAGGTTTTGAGGAAGTCTCAGACTACATAACATTCATACAGAAATAACTACCATAAAAGGCAAGAAAAAATTATTTTAGATAATGCTAAAGTGATGTAGGATAATCTGTGCAAGGCTAGAGAGGGGAAGGAAAGCACATGGCTGAAAACACTTGGGAATATTCTGGCTTGCACACAGCATCACGCTCACTAATACAATTACTCACATTTCTATATATAGCTCTGTGTATCCCAAAGATTGTCAAGGTGTTCTATATAGTTTATATAAATAAAAACCCAACATGTAAAGATCACTCCTTTCACTCCCTGCCCTCTTCTTACTCTGAACAAAAATGTAGCTAACTGTTTCAGAGGAAGACAGGTTTTTGTGCCTGTAGATCAGGCTACTTTGTCTTTCTGTGTTGAGGGTTTGGTGCCAACATCAGGGGAAGATGGTTTTACATATGAAAATGAGTCCTACTTCCTGCAGCATGTGGTTTTTCCTTGTAACTGAGTTAATTTACCTGCTTAGCAAGGGAGGTTCAGTATCATGGCTCAAGGTGGAATTGCTGCTGCACCTTTCCTTTTTTGCATAACACTTCGACCTCAGCATCATAAGCCTGATTCTGGCAGCTGTCCAGATATTGACAGGATCTCGTGGAGGTCAGCAGCAGTTCCACAAACTACGTACGGGACTGCTGATCGAATGCCAGAGGCAGGCATTTCGGAGAGCTGGCTACCAAAACACCAGCAGTACACAGCAGAGCTCAGGTACCTTGCAGGAGAGTTGTGTTCACAAGCATCTGATCCGTGCTTACTGTGGTCACCAAACCTGCATACCTGACTTCTGGTAAAACAGGCCCTAAGGACCGTCTCTCCAGAGGCATTTAGATGTGTAGAGAGTCAGACAGGTACTTCTGTAATTCCCATGAAGTTTCTAATTACATTAACGACCAAAATGATTCTGTAAATCCCCAGGAGGTGCCCATCTGCATGTCTATGTGCTTAAACACCATTGCACGTTTTGGCCCTTCTTTTGCTCATTTCTTCAGTCTCGTACTCAAGTTTTGTTAAGGTTTCCCGAGCAGTTGCTGGGAAGAACAACGTCCACCAGCCACCGTGAGGGTGGGCCCTGTGCCACGCCGTCGTCCCTTCCTAGCCTCGGCAGGAATAAACACGGCTTCCCCTCCGTGTCCCTGTGCGTTGCGGGCGCTCGACCAGCAGCCCGGCTGCACGTGGAGCGGAGAGCTGCTTCCTCAGCATGTTCCTATCGGGCAGCTGGCTCAGGCCCAGCGAGGAGGCTGCCTCCGAAGCACGTGGATGCGCATGCAGCTTTTTCCAGCACAGCAAAGCTGTTCCTCTCCAAGTCTAGAGATCAAGGTCCTCACAAGGAGCCAGCTCCTTTCTCCCTTGGGGATTTGTCCACTCTGCCTACAGGAAAACTCTTACACCCTTGAAAGTTTCACAGCAATTATTATTCCCAAGTTTAGACAACAATGAACACACATGCAGTGGAGTAACAGTGAAAGCAGTTCTCGGCGTTTCATGTACGCACAGAGCTCGTGTTAGTCACGTACAACAGCTAGATAAAAATCCAGCCTGTTGCTTCACAATCTCCGATCAATGTGGAAATCATTCTGTTGCCCGCTTTGCGGCAGTCACCTCACCATTGCGTTCTTCTCCTGCATTTGCTGGTTTTCCCCATTACACAACCCGGTTAGCTATTTTTCCTGAATTAAAGCTACTCCCATTCCTTGCATGTTTCCATGATTACACCACGATTATCTATGATGTAATTAAGAGCGCTGCCCATTTGGCATCGTGTGTGCTTTCTGGAGTAACGCAGCACTCTGCACTCCTACTTGGTGCCTTCTGGTTTCCAAGCAAGGCTGCGGGAGGACAGACGCTCAGCTGAGCAGCGGAACACGAAGGGTTTCCTCACCGAGACCTAACCTTCTTGGCTTCACAGAAGATCTGTTTATTCTCATATCGAATACCCAAAGTAATTTTGGGACGACAGAAACAAAACTCTTACGCTTAAGCATATTTCCTCCTTTTCTAATATAATTAAAAGTTGCCTGGGACAACCCACCTTTCCCCATACACCCCCTCTCGCACGACTTCCTCCTGGTTTGTACCTTCCCAGCAATGCAGGCAGCCATCAGGGTGTGGGGGAAGAAAGGGACAACCACCCTTGGTATTTTCTTCAGACAAAACTGTTCCTGAAGTGCTCTTTCCTTAGCGTGTTCGTTATTGTTGTCCAAAAAATAATGAAAGGAAAAACGTGCCTATGTTAACTTGTCGAGGGAAGGAAGCAGGGCAAGAGGATTGTTTTTAATTAGTCATTTTGTGAACATTTGTGCAAGGACAGAGTCTGCTGCCAAACAGCATCTCAATTAGCGTGTCCCTGTGGGCAGACCTCGCTGGGGCTGATCTGTGGCTTACAAAGGTGGCAGAGGGAGAAGATGCAGAAAGGATTTGTTCGCCTTTTTTATCCCCCCGCCCCGTTTTGTGTTGCTAGGAGAGGAGACTGGGACAGTGGGTGGTGTCTAACTGGGACCAGTGACCCGGTTCAATAAACTTGGCTTGGCTTCTGTGGGATTGGAGTGGGGCGGTGCAGAAGAGCAGGCTGGCACCCCACCAGGCACAGAGCAAGAAGCTGCTTCTAGTGCTTTGTTAGGGAAGAGAGGTGAAATGTGAAGCAGTAAGACAAGGAAGGATCTGAGAAAGTACAAGGTCACCGAGCAAAGACATGCAAACCCAGCCAGCAGTTTTTGTCACTTACCAGTATTTGTTTGCAAAGACCACCGTATTTATCAAGTTCTCCAAACTTGGAGGGGACGGGGTGGGGGGGAGAAGAACTGAAGGAAAGGAATATTTTTTGCTTCAGAAAAAGTTCACGAAGAAAATTTTTTCCTGGTGAAAACAAGGTCTGCATCCAGGCTTCAGAAAACACAGGAAATTTTACCACACAGGATATTTTAAAGGTTTTGGTGTTTTTGTCACACAGCAAAACAGTGTTTTGCGTCGCTAAAACTCACTGAGGAGCGCAGTAGCATTTCTCAGCATGTTAATTGTCAGATAATGCAGCCGGTAGCTTCTGCTCAGGAGAGGGGGGGTGGCAGTGAAGAGATTAAAATGATGATTCAATCAGGAGACTCTCAGAAATCTGCCTAGTGACAACTTTTTTTTTTTTTAAAGACTCAGGCTCTGTGGCATAGTTACAAAGGAGGAGCCTTAATTAAAATTAGCAGGCAGATGAAGCATTTGAATGGCCATCTTTCAATTCTTTTCCCTTTCAGCTCACAGTAAACCCTCTTCTGTCTTTTCTCACAACAGCTTAAGTTTGCTTCAACAGTTTCACTTGTCCATTTTCTTTCCATCACAAAAAAAATTCCCTTAAATTATACTCTCTCTAGAACGCGATGCAAATAACTTGCATTTCTATGATTCCTTTCAGCCAGGAGCAATTTAAGAGGCAGTTCTGCTTCTTATCAGCCTGAAAGTTAGCCTGTATATCACTCATTATCCCCCATTACAGCTTGTGAAACAGGCACAGACATTAACTTAGGGTCTGCATCACGATTAGCTTTTGCTGAGCGTCCATAACAGAAGTTACATGTGGTTTATCTGCAAGTTTATCAGATCAGAACAGAAATGTTGTGCAGCTCTGGCTCCAGCTGCTTGTTTCTGACACCTGTTGACAGTTAGGGATAAAATTTCCTGCACTAGGAAAGACAAGCAAAAACTCAAACTGTGCAGATCGTAAAGCTAAAATAAGCCCTTGAGCATTCTTTTATATATATATGTACATATATATATATATAAATATGCAAGATTCTACTGTTAGGGGCAAAAATCATGTCATACTACATGAATTCAGACATAGGCGTTATAAATGAGGGTAATGAACAATTTAATTTGCACCCTCTGTTTCACTACCCATTAATCATGAAGGAGAGCAGGCAAAGCTGCATTGCCTGCTTTCACCAGAGAAATGAAATGGGTTTGGGTTTTCTTATTTACAGTGTCACTTCCTTAAACCAAACTGTCCTGACAGAGCAGATAGCAAAGGCGGCACGTACGCTTGAGTAAGTGACAACACTTAAAGGACAGACTGATTAAATTAATTTTCTGGTTATCATCATCGTACGGTTAAACAGAGCACAAAGCCAGGTAACTTGGCTTTTAAGTTTGTAGCATTCCTGGATTTTGGAACAGCTTTCAGCTCAGCAACTTGCTCTGTGTGTACTTTGCCAGGCAGAGCAAGCCAGCTTGCTTCATTTCTTGCTAGGGTTTGGAATTAAAATGTAGATTCAAAGCAGATGGGGATGTTTCTGCAGCAGCTGAATAGAAATACACAGAAATTGAGAAAACTCCCTCATCCCTCCCTCCCTCCCCCCCCCCAACCAAAGTCAGTTATCATCTCATTCTGACAAAGGCCTATTCTTCTGCGGACCACATAAAATTATCTGTCTGGTGAAGATCTGAATTTATGTACTATTGGGGCTTTTTGTGAAGTGCTGGCTCGCAATGCCACTATTACAGAGGAGCAGGGCGACCTCTGTTCAGGAACTCCTTGAACGCTTGTTTTACATACAAAGAGAGGGGAAAACAAATCAACAAGAAGCAAAATCAGTGAAACAGAAAATGACTTCCTAGATAGCCGGTACCTCAGTAGCATTCAGTCTAACCTGTTCTGTATTGGAGCAGCACAACAAAGCCGTCCTCCTGGATTAGAGGTTAGTAAGTACAGACAGCTGCTCTCCCCCTGGATCTCTCCCCCACACTGACCTTGCACAGGGAATCCCTCCCTCCTTTATCCTTAGATAAACTCCCATCGTCCCCGAAACTGGAATAACTGTGCCATCTCACAGTCACATTGCTTCTGCATCTGTCACGCATCATTGTGAACCACCTTTGTTTTCAGTGGGGAGTATCAAGTCATTACCTGCCTAAACCAGGATTTATTCAATGTGTTAGTGACTCTGAGGGTTTTCTTAACCCAGACACAGGAAGGTTTCCTGTATTTGCATTTTTCTTTTCTTCTCTATTAAATAAATATTTCATCAGATGATGATTAAAAAAACCCTCATCCCATCCTTTCTTTCTCTAAAAAAACAAGAGTTTCAAATCTGAATGCTGATCTCTGCCATTCCACCCTTGGTGGGTGCATTTTCCTTCTACAAACTTTGGATCCCCCCCCCATCTCTTTTTCTTACAGTCTTTTCAGTGTAAGTGATCTCAGCTGTGATACTATGTATTTTCTCCTTCCCCTGGGCAAAACATCCCCCCCAAGCAGTTTCTGTCTGTTCTTTCTCTCCCTCCTTAAATAGTAACTTACCTTTTATGAAAACACAACTGCCTCCCCCTGTGATACTGTCCTTATCTCCTCCATGCACAGCAAGAACAAGAATTTCTACTTCCTGAGAAAACACCCATAAGCTCAAGGAGAGAAAAGGTCAGCTGTGAGCAGGATTATGCATTTCTGCAACTCCTTTTTCTCCTAATCTAGAAAGATTCCTATTTTATGTCTGAACTACAGAACTAGAGTTTACCCTTGGAAAAACAATAATCTTGCTACACCACTTGTATCGCCTACTACAAGGTGAAGATACTGCTCTTCATTGTGATAGAGGTTTGTTTTTCTGGGTTGCTAAAATGCCATTTAAAGCTAAGAAATAATCTCTTTCCCTCACCCCTAAAGATAACCAAGAAAAAAATCTTAGCTCTGTTTTAAAATTTGGAAGAATAAAAGAAAAAGGAATATAGAACTTTTTCTGTAGGACAAAAAGTATGAGATTTGCCTAGATTTTCTTCCTCCCTCAGCAGCTCTCAAATACAACTAACGTTGAAATGAAAACAATAAAAACAACCAACTGTGAGGACTGTGGAACTGAGGAAAGAAAGAGATTTCTGCCTGTCCATTACTGATTCAGTTTCCCACTGCAAAGCATTTTGCAATTCTGCTTGTAAGACAGACACTGACCATGGACAAAAGTCATATGGGATATGAAAATACATATCTTTCTGGGTATGGGGTGTTTTTTAGGAGTATCCCTCTTGTCTAAAACCTTGCAGTGTCATTTTTACTTCCCTGGGCTTTGACTCAAATGCTCAAATGCTAAATTGTCGGGAGCAGAAATGCAGCAACACAGATGAGTGGGATTTTGGAATACGCATTCAGGACCAACCTCATACAGGGCAGGAAACTCTAATGCAACTGCTTTGTGCATTTTGAAATCACCAAAGATTTTAAGCGAAGAAAGACAGCTTCTCATTTGTCATCTGTGGTGACTTTACTTTAACTAAGCTTTGTGTCATGACTAAAAGATAACACGTGAGACAACTGTGTAAATCTTCCAGCAGATGATCTATTTGACAGCGTAATTTTGTCAAATGCACTTTCTAACTGTAACACTGAAAGAGAAAGCTGATGATCTTTGCTCTTTGGAGGTGTCAGGTACTTAATATTATCCGTCTTCTTTTCTTCAGTCAGATATTATAAATCTATTTTTTTCCCTTTGAGAAGATGAGAAATACAGAAACTAGACTTCAAAATTGAAGTGTTTTTTAAAAAAAAAAAAAAAGCTCACAGAAGAGTTTCCCTTCGAGCAAAAAATACAAAGAATGCAAATAAACATTGTCAAGCAATGAAAGACTTAGTATTACAAAAGAAGAGCACTGTGGGAGTTACTGGGGCATGACCAATATAAAAAATACCACCACTGACTACTTTTCCTGTTACTGAAAGTAGCACCTCTAAGTTACTAGAGTCTCTAATGTTTCTCTGTAAAATCTGGTCTCTAGTCTAGTCAATGCCAGTTTTCCTGTCCATTGCAATGGATGCAAAAGTTTATGATCCTCTTTTCCATGTATAGTACATGTAAATGAAAGTGTAAATAAAGTAACAAATCACATTTAAGTAGTTGTACCTAAAACTAAATCTAAATGACGATAAGGCATACTAATTTTGAATGAGTACAAAAGTTAACAACAGATGTTACGGCCGCTCCTCTTTTCAGTGTGCTTATTGAAAAGCCACTAAATCTCAAGTCAACAAAGTTCATTTAAAACTTAAAAGTATAGCTATTTCTTTTACAATGTCTACGAATAGTTCATCCCTGAACTTCTGGTCAGAAAAAAACACCGTATGTCCTATACTGTGTGCTCTACACTTTGCCATGCCAAGCTGTACACGGTGCGTGGCCTGTGGCCACTGTTTTACAGACACGCGAGCTGTGATTGGAACAGGCAGCTGCACAGCCTCCCACTTCTCACGTTAGGTCCTAAGTCTCCTGAGTATTCCAACGAAGAACTGTGCATAGATACAGACACAGTGCCTACCAGGGCCCCAGCGGGGAGCCAAAGGTGGGAACAGCGTTTGGCAAGCTGCATTCCCCAGGGATGGAAAAGGTGCTGGGGTTTCCCAGCCGTGGCAGTCTGGGACGCGGTGGCAGTCTGGCCACCCCGAATCCTTCAAGGAGAGTTACTGTTCACTGTAACATGTGCACTAGTTACCGTCTTCAAGTCTTCGTGTGTGAAATGCAAATCTGCTCTTAAAAGAGAATGTTGGCAGTAGTTGCCTTAATTAATCTGGTTCTGTGTATTATAAATATGTATCTGTACCTTTACCAGAAAGAGGTAACAGGGAGTAATTGAAGTGCTTACAAAACGTGTTTCTTGAATTTTGCACATCGTTACGTATTGGTTACTGTCATTCCCTGTGAATCTGTATCTGTGGTGGTGACTTGTATGAGCAAAATAACTGGGGAAGGCTGATGCCCTGTTTCCGCTGGAACGTAAAATGAAGGCTAAGTGGTGTCACATGCAGCTCCCGGTATCATTCAGTAACCCACTGCTCGCTGTGGGGAGTAGGAGGGCTCTCCAGAGACGGTTAGCCTCAAAGAAGTGGCTTCATAAATCCCACAGCCCTATCTCAGGTCAAACGAGCGTGTCTCCTGGTACCAGGCTAGATCAGAGGAGAGGATTTCAGCGCAAGGCAGCAGGATTGGGGAAACACACAGAGTTGCTCTGCACTGGGAGATACCGAGGGTCATATGGGCAAGTTCCTATATAGACTGATTTGAATCAAAGTTTTTTCATTTACTTGGAAATGAGTGCCACAGTTGCAAAGCAAGGGCTTAAACTTTCAATTAAGAAGGAAGGCTTTTCTGATCAGCCATATCTGGATGAATTAGCTTGATTCTTCTGCCTTTTTGGGCCCTTGAATCACTATTATAATTCTAAGCAACAGACAAACAGAGAGCACAGAAGATAAAACGCTGCAATTGTTTCAGCCAGAATTTCATTACAGTCCTCCTCTGACTCCTTTGCACACACAGGTATTCTGTGTCTATCCTTTTGCTGCTTTTTAAACAAAAGCGTTTTATAACCAATAAAAATAGCAATAACTTTTAGTTCCACAGTCAGCGCAAACTATGCATTAAGTCCCTAGCTGACCTGAGCAAGAGGGAAGCTTTCTGTAATAAACACCCAACGAAGGTCACTGCCTGCCAGTCCCTGGGGCCAGGCTAACCCCGGCGGGTGCCGCAGGAGCATCTCAACAAGGGAGGACTTGAACACCGGGTCAGTTGGCAATCCTTGGTAATTTCATCTCCAAAACCTACTGTTAGTGTTTGTACTCGTCTTACCAAAGTCTTGAGCTCTAGTCTCTAGTTGCTGCGCTGCCTTCCTCCAGCTCCAGCTTCCTGCAGCTCTGGGGAGCACATTCCCCCGTCCCCATCCACTTCCTCTTGTTAACCTTGTCATGGAAAATCTCTCTCGAAACCTCTCTCTCTCTCCCTTCCTTGCTGCTATCTGAAGTACACCAATCTTTCCTCCAACACAAATACAATCTGAGACAACAAACGGGGAGAGTTATTACTGCTGACGGCATATTTTAATCTTTTGTAGCAATTTCCTTTGTAATCCCGATCGAGCTTTTCAGTATGCAGTAGATGCAGGCTCTCCCCAACGGGTCTCTTGTAAAAGGGACTGCAAATCCTTGAGCTTTGGATTTCCCTCTTCACAATCTAAAGCAACAGCAGTGCTTACTAGCATCTAGTTATTTGCACCATAGCCTTTTGATCAAATCAGGATTTAAAACCTAACATCAAAGAAGCGTCTCTTATATCATGGAATTTTTATTTTCTTGCAAGGCTGTGTACATTGTTAGAAAGCAGTTCCTCAGCCATCAGCCCACAATACCAGACTGGTTTTAGCATAATCTCAGGATCTTTTCTCAAACTCATTGGCAGCAGCACCGCTAGAGTTAAAGTGTTTTGGTTTTCTGTTTTAGCTTTAGCATCTTTTTGCTGATTTCTGAGTATCTTGTTTTACAATAGCCCCCTTCAGGCAATAGAGTCCAGAGCAAAATTTAATCTTCAGAGAGCATAACAAAAGAAATCAGCCTTAGTTACCAAAAGATCATTAAGTAGTAGCAGCTGTTTTTAAGACATTGAATTTTTTCAATGAAGCCAGAAAAACTAAAGCATAAACTGAGACTTCGTGCTGCCTGATTGTATTGCAGTGTATGAGGAAGTGGAACAGGAGGAAAAAGAGCAAACAAATATTTAACATCAGAGTAGCCAGCGCCCTGATTGTACAAGTCATCTATCATAAGCTTCTGACTGCTCTGAAGACATCCCTGCCTCCACACCTCCGGGAGCAAGGGCTGGGGCAGGGAGCGCAGGCGGGGGGAGGCCGGGAGCTGCTGGGATCCCCATCGGTTTCCAGGACGGGACTGGGGCCCTGCGGGGCGGTGCTGACTCACACCCTGTATTGCTCGTGTGCCCCGGGCCCACGTGCCAGGCTTGAAGAAAGGAGCATGGTTTTGTTGGGACCAGCCAGCGAAAGGACCTTAACGGTGCCAAAGGGAGAAGGTAGTAAACAGGATGGGCTGGGAGGCATCAGCGCCCTGAACGTAGACTCTAAAGAGCTTCATGCCATAATTTCTCTGAAGGATGTGGCATGCTGCAGAGTTGATGCACAGCAGTATGGGAACACGTATCCAGTCTCTAGTGCTCCCCTGATTTGCTATAGTCCTCCACATGCTTTTTTAAAGGTTAACTGCAGGTACTCCGGAATATTTTTTTCTGCCCATCTCATTTTTAGTTCTAGTTTTAGATGCAACTAACTTTTCAGAACTTTTGCTTAATCATCAATACCTATCGTAAACTTTTAAGATCATTTTGGTTTGGAGAGCTGAGACGTGTTTCTGATTTATTACACATCAATTACACGCAAGCTTTTGTGAGCTCGATGAGGCTGTTAGGAAGAGTTGTTTGCTGAGGAGTGCAATGAGCAGGTAAACTTTGCCATTCATTGTTGTCCCCCACCTTTCCCACAGTAAAATTATTAGCTCATTTTCTCATAATCAACCTGGCTGACCCTCAAGTTGTTAACATACCAAAAATAAAGTGCCCTTATGTTCGTTTGACAGTGTTAGCTTAAATGACTGCACTAGACATTTAGTATCCTCATAGCTGTCTCCTCTCATCTCCCAACCTCCCCCCCCCCCCCCTTTTTTAAAGGAAAAGCAGCAGTTCATTGCCCCCAAAGGCTGGATAGAAGTAATACTACCAAGCACAGACTGCGTTGCATTTTCTTCTGAGCAAAACCGGTTGCGTATGTCAGAGCTTAATGCCTGTCATCCTTGCTTTGCCCCCAACCCTGTTCTCTCCCTGATGTGTTTTGGGGGAAGGGGGATGGAAGAGGGAGCGAAGGTTTGTGTTGGCAAGAAAAGCAGCGGCTGTGCTGCGCAATCACACTTGATGGACAAGGACGCCCATAAGCTTACGGGAACTCGCCCAGCACAATGCAAGGCGTTCATCCCTTCACCTGCATTCCTGAGCTCAAGACCACCGCAGCTATTAGACTTCTGGCTGAAGGACTAGCCTGGCAAACACTTCGCATAACCTTGCCAGCTAGGAGCAGTTCTGCAGGACTTGCGGGATCAAGTCCTCCTTGCTGGAGGTGTGGATTTAAATAACAAAAAGTCACCTGACCCTTTCGAGGAGGGCTCACCTGCCACCCTTCCAAGGAAGAGTGAAGAGAGGCATTTAAAATGCTTCCATTAATTTACACCGTCTGTAGTAAAGATGTTTACTTAAGCTGAAAAAAGTCTCAGCTGTGATTTATGAGTTTCGTTCAAAGTAGTCCCGTATCTTAGATTTGACTGTAGTTCCCAGCTTTCTAAATCCAGTTAAGTGTGTACTTTACAATGGTGAGCTTTTCATCCACACTGCTTCTTTGTGCACTAAGAGCGTGACTGTGTTATGGACAGACAATAATCAATTAGTGAAATGGTATCTCGTGACTGAGAATATGAAGCGGGCTTTGCAGGAACTGACAACAGCTCTTTTAACTCGCCCATTTCTGTATGTCTCTTAAATATCCCAAAATATCAAAGGTCTTTCATTAGAGCTTCAAACTCTCTCAAATCCACGCGGGCCACTGGATACCTCAGAAGACTATGAACTGATGTGAGCCGGCAGCAAATGGCGAGTTGCCAGAACGAAGAACAACCGACTGTTTTCGAAGCTTTGAAAATATTTGAAAAGGAAGGACAGAGAGAGGAGTGTTGCAGTTCCCTTCAGGACTGCTCACATACCGCTCTTCCAAGTGTCAGCTGCGGGAGTCTGAAAGTCTCAGCGAGAGTTAAAACACAATCTGCCAGTTTTCCGCCCCCCCCCCCCCCCCCCACTTGGCGGCAGAGAATTTTCTGTCTCTTCATGTTGCATCTCGCCATAAAGAGGAAAATTTAAAGAGGAGAAAGAATGTGCTTTGAATTATTGGAAATTAAAAGAAAGCAGGAATGCTTGTTCTGGGTTCCCAATCCTTTCTTGGCACAGCAATCCCAAGTTTTTACCCAGTCTTGTACTTTGGTTAAAGGGAGAAATCTTCGTGTTAAGAGCCGTGTTTTTAAACAAACATCCCGTTCACAAAATCAAGAGTTTTTACTGGTTTCCAGTTTCCCCAAAACACTGAAGGGAGATTCCACAGTAAGGCAAACGCCTGTCTCCCTGTAATAAGCTTTTTTCTCTAGTAGCTCTCTAACTAAATGTTTCTTGCCACAAAATACATAAAATTCCCCATATACTGCCCATGTATGCTTAAATGTTAAGAAGTTTTAAATGGCTATAGATAAAAACGGCATTCTGTGTAAGCAAGGATGTAACAGGATAAGGAGGAGCTCGGAAATGGCCTCAGTTGTGTGGAAGCATGAACTGGAGCCCGTCGCTTGATCCTCAGAACAGGATGAACAGGGGCCTTCTAAAGCAAAAGCTAAAAACTCTCTTCCCAAGTAATAAAAAGCTAAAATTAGAAAGGGGGGAAAATGACTGTAGCCAAGATAGTAACTACAGAAAATCTGTTTTTCAAGCCAACCTTAAGAAGCTAGGCTGTAACTCCTTGATAAATGCTGGCATGATGTGAAGCGGGTGTCTCTTGACTTACAATTTGTTTGGGCCCTGGGCCATTTTATTTAAGATTAGTCAATGACCAAGTTCTTTCCAAGCTCGTATGTGAGCGTTCAAAATGAAAACGTAGTCCCACATCTTCATCTCCAAACTAAAACTGAAGGGGATGGCAACAGTACCTGTGCCAAGCTCTCTTGTGCGCTCAGAACCGTGGCAAGGCAGCGCCGGCTCCCGCGTTTCGTTTCTCTCCCAGAGCTGTGCTCTTATCAAGGTTAGATCTCGACTGCTCTTAGGTCGTCAGCTGGCTCTGGTCATCAAAAACACCTTGGCTTTCATCTCTTGTACATCTGGAGAGGCAATTGTAACTATTCTCTCAGATGTAGATTTCAGCACGATAATCCATGCCATTGTTGCATGTAGATTGCAATAACCCACATGAAAACTGCTCCTGAGGACCACACACGAATGCAGAAAGAAGCTGAATGGCAACCGTAGCTCCAGGGAGCATCTTCTAATAGACCTCTAAAAATGCATTAGATTCTTATCTTCTGTGGTGCCTCAGCAACAGTGGAAGTCAGAAGAGACGCTTGTGCCAGTAGCTCATGGATTTAAACATACTGAAGTCAGAGGTTTTAGGGAAACAACTTCCTCTATAGAGCTCTGCTAGAAGGAATGAGCCTGTTCTGTTGATTTCAATGCAATTTATACAGTTCTCCTAATGCTGAGGGAATAAAACTGATTTTAGTTACTGGGGGAAAAGCCAAGTTAATTCATACAGGTATTTGAAATATTATATAGGCACATATTACAGCTGCTTGTATATCAAACATCTGAACTCGGGGAAAATCTAGCAGAATGTGGCATGTGCGTAAGGTCCCCGAGGAACAGACTGTTGCATTTGCTTTGTGACCTCCGTGCATCTGGTCAGGGAACAAATGGTATGGATATAGATCCACCCAGGGAGGAGATCGGATGTCACGAACCGGGTTGTTTATTCTGTCTAAGAGGGGAGCATTAATAACAGTCTTCAGTTACACAGGGAGAAAGAAGCCATAGCACAGAAGAAAAAAAACTGCTCTGCGAGTCTGTGGTAGATGGGAAGAGACAATCTAGGGTTATGTTTTAAATGGCAGAAGCTTTCTAATAAGTAAGGTTAACGAAGCACTGTATGTAACTGTGGGTTATTGTGCAACCCTCATCATTAGAGACCTCTGAAAACAGGTTGGAGTGGACTGGTACAGGTCTGGCTGGTGCTGCCCTGGAGCCGAGGAACAGAGCACTCATCTCTTCAGGCCCCTGACAAACCTATTTTTCCCATGCATTTATGAGTGATTGGTTTGGTTTGTAAGTCGTGCAAGGCACAAATTGGAAGAAAAAAATTAAAATCACAAGTGGGCATGAAAACACATTTTTAAATCAAATCACGCAGCCATTAAAACAGCACAAGATCTTTCCCAAGCAAGTACCCTTGTTTTGGTTCAACTCCTCCAACTTCACCATCTGGAAGTATATCCCCAAAAGGATGTAAGAAACCACGCAGAAGCTGCAGTGGCACGCAGCATCTTGCATACGGACACACGGGTATCTCGTGGCTCGCCACCCCCGGCAGGGATCCCCGGCACCTGCCCCTCGGGTACGCCGGCACGCACAGTGCACGCCGCGTAGCGTGGAAGCTGTCTCTCTCTGCTGCCTCTCATTTCTCAATGGCCAAGAATAGTAGCCAAAAACTGAGTTCACTACAGCATCCCAGCCTAGGTGTGGCAGAGGCATGAGAAAAAACGGAGGAGGAATTTCTATAGGGGTGTAAAGGCTACCGTAGTGAGGCCAGTGAAGGGGCTGGAAGCTATGCTTTGTCATCTGGACACGTGGGAGCAACAGTCAGAGTAATCCTCGGAGTCATCAGCCCTTGTCTCTGCATCTTCCCCTTCAGCTTTTGGGGAAGAGCTTTAAGAAAACTGCATTTCATCCAAAATTCTGTTTTCATCAGAACTGGGAGACCAACAGGATTTCCTATTTGAAGTTCAAAGGCTAATGGAAAACAGAGCTGTGTAAATAGGCTTTCTGAGGACGCCGCAGCCCACAACGTTTTACTCCCTTCTATCAGTTCTTCCACCCACGTGCCAAACAGGACCATTTTTGTTCCTGTTTTCTAATGTTACTGTCCCAACACGATGAAACCCTGAAATCTTTAGCTTGCCAGTGGTTTTTCCTTTGGGTCCTCCCTTTCATCCTTATAACGTAGGGTGAAGAGAGCAAAGAGAATCTCTTCCACTGCTTCTAGTTCTCCATGTACTAATGTACTACTTAATAGCAAATTACTTAACTCTGCCGACAGCTGTGATGAAATCATCATGGATAACCGACCTTCGACTGGTGTCAGGAAGTCATCAGCCCAAGAAATCCATGCTGTATCCAGGTCTGAAGCCAGATGGACAAAGATCACAGAAACTGGAAGATAATGATGACACTGACCGCTCAGTAACCTTCCCTAAATGGCAGGTTGATAACATCAAGTGTGTCTTGAAGAACAGTTCAGCCACCAACGCTTGCTCATTCTGGTGTGCTCACACAGAGGCACGCTGCACTACAGAGCTCAGTCAAAATAGCATGAGCAGTTTGCTACTGCTCTCAGGTAGCTGATTTTAATCAGTGGCCAGGATCATCGTTACCATTTGACACATGGGGTAGCTGAAGTAAAAAAAAAAAAAAAAAATCATCTCTCAAATTACACCGTTTCTCCAGAAATCAAAAAGAGCTCTGAGCACCAGTTGTGCACCTAATAACACCACCCACCCTACCTTGCCAGCCTCTGCTCAACACACCTAACCTAGCTCAACAACTGGCTGAGATTAAGAAAAAAAGAGACTTGGTTCTGTTTTCCTACCCCAACCTGTTTCCCGATGTTGAATCCACAGGCACTGGTGAATTACCCGAATGATGCCCTGTGTGGGTCACAATTTGAAACAATTTTGCTGGTCCGAAATTCACAGGCACACAGAATTTTGTCATTATACCCAGGCACAGAAGCATCTCACTCAGTGCTCACTTAATTGAGCATCTCCAGCATTTAAGACTGTAACTCCCATCCCCACAGCCTTCCCATTATAATTATCAACTGCAATGACTCTCAAAAACAGCAAAGGCGAAAGGGTGTTTTAGTTCAGCTTTCCTCTATTTGTGAAAGATGTATAATAGTCAGGGTGGTGCTCAAGAAATTGAGCAATACTGGTCTTAGAGTATGTTGGCATACCAACACCCAAGGTAATGTCAAACAGGCTAACTTGGGAAGTAATATAGCTCTGTGCCATGGCCTGTCAGTATAAACCACCTGGATCCACCATACTCCAAATCTAAACCACAGAAATGAGCTTACAACTGGCAAGAACAAGCATAGCTACCAACCTCATCTTGAATGTTCTGGTTATTACAGCGGAAAGGTCCTTTTGTCTCCTAAATCCATGCTGCTCCTAAAGTTCGACCTTTCAGGAAACATTTCTAATCTAGTCATACTATGGTGGCATTACAAGCAACTTGAAGAGTTGTGTTCTTCTGCTAGAAGTGCTACATGGTACAATTAGGTGCAAAGTTTGTATATGACATAAATCACAAAAAATAGGAACTGGAGAGCTGTGTGATGCGACATTATAATTCCTGTTTACTCCCATGTTATATTCCTGAATTCATTTCCTTCACATAATTGGTTTTTTCCACCCATATTGTAGAGGCATTTAATTTTCGCTCCCCTTGATTTTATGCAATTGTTAAAATAGTGCAATTTTTCATGTCTGGGTAGATATTATGCAGTATCCAGCCTTGTTGATGGTTATATGATGTAGCAAGGGGAAATCACTGTGCAGACCAGTTTAGCTTTACTCTCTTGCCCTCTGTTTTAAGGTCAAAAATCAAACTGATTCAAGTGCTTTTGCGATTAGATCATTGCATCACTGAAATGCAAGAACTGGTGTCAATAAATTGAGGGGGCAGTTAGCACTAGTTGATTTAAAAATGCATGAATTATGAGGCTTCTGGCTTGGATAAGATTTAATGAATTATTAATCCTCATATTTCACAAATCCCCTGCTCTTCATTCCCTTATGTCTGCTTATACCTATATTTGCTAGTCACCATTTTCCCTGTAAATTAAGGATAAATTAGCTATAAAATAGGTAACAAATTTTAGCCATCCCACATTTTCTTCTGTTTGACGCAGATTATTCGTAGATCTAAATGCCAGAGAAGACAATTATATTCATGTAATATGACCTCCTGCAGAATACAGTCACAGAGTCTCATCCAGTAGTTTCTAGATTAACCCCTTAACTGCTATTTAAAGCTACAATGAGAAAGCAATACATATATTTTAGAAAGAAATACAGCCTTAACTTAAAAACTTCAAGGGACAGAGAAGGCACAGCATCCTTATGCGAGTTTTTTCCAAAGCATTGCTAATGCACTGAATAAATATACTATCCAAATGAAGAGACAGCTGAATGCATTGCAAAAGGACCCCATTGTAAGCCATAGAGCTCAGCTAACAACAGAGTGTCCTTGTCCTTCTGGGGCCTCCTTTACATCTGTCTTGAAGTTTCACTGTGTTTTCCTCAGCCACCACACTTTCAGCAGTGATGCTGGCAGGGAGCAGAGCAAATCCTTAGGGTGTGCCGTGGGGTTCAGAGCTTCACTTCACCTTGGGCATGAATGCAATCTCTCTTTCGAATCTGCTTTGGACAACAGGGTTAAAATTCTCTTGAGTGGATGCCTTGGCTTCAGAAAAGCACGTTAAACCCATATTTAAACAACAGGCCCACACGGGGTTTCGTTTCTGATGGTATTGTATTTATTACAAACTGCCAGCAACCCTGGCTTGGGAAGAAGCTGTTCTGCTAATGGCAAACCACTCAGAGTCGGGGCAGGCGTAGTCCTGGCCTTGCCTCTCCCGTTAGTTTCCACGTGGAAGCTTGCTTTGTTTCTCAGCATATAAACACAGTGCACCTTAAGTGCAAAACATATAGGAGATCCTTAAACTATACCACAGTTTTCATGTGTGCAACATTTCGTCCCAGCAATAATGGAAATGTCTCGCTAGCAAGGAGCTTTGCTGTGTTACATCGCCCATTAGCCATCCGAGTTAACTGCACATCTTTTCTCCTCTAGTGACGTTTGCAGCTTGCTTACAGGTGTTAACCCAAGGCACAGCTGACTCAGATAGGCCAGAGAAAAATGATATCCCACGATAACCATACGGCTATAAATCATGGTGTCGAGCATCATTACAACTGCTTACATGTCTTGTTCCAAAGTTAAAAAAGAGAAAACTTTGACACAGAGTTAATCGGAAACAATTTCACATGTATGCAAGTCCAGAAGATTTAAGGTTTTAGTGCAGAAATTGAGCTTTCAGATAATGCCATGTGTGAGTGTCCTTACTGAGGAATATCTCTACTCATGCCTTTTCTCGAATTTTCATTCATTCTTGAAATAGGAAAAAAAAATCCCTTCGCTTTAGGAGCTTTTTCACTTGTTGGACATTCAGGATTTCGACCTCTTTGCCAGCAGCATGAGCTTTAGAGGAGAGAAGCAGCTGCACAACAGCACATAATAATACACAGCAAATTAAGCCAGAAGTGAAGCCAACTACTGTACCCAGGCGATAGAAGCAGGAGAGTGTAAGCAGAAAGTACAATTTACCAAACTGGAGTTTGGCAAGACACATAGGTAAATTGACCTCCTGTCTAGAAAGTGCTACAGGGGTTTCTTGTCTGGGAGCGATTTAGACCTCTGTGTCATTTGGCGGTGGCAAAGGGTGCCAGCAGGACGGAGGCTGTGGCAGCGCTCCAGGAACAACCCAGCGAGCCATCGACAAGCTCCCGGGTATCTGACTTCTGCTTTCTTGAGCCTCATCCTGATAATCACTCGAGCACGAGTCAGCTGAGGTCGTGATCTGAGGAGGTATATTTCTGCTGGGGAAAAAAAACCTCTGAGGAGATATATTTCTATCCTAGCTAACCCCAGAAGAGGAAACAACCCATCTGACATCCCACCTTTTGGTCCTTTTAGGGTCACGAGCACTCTAACACAGCATCCCCTCCACCTGCTTTTTCTACTGGGAATCTTGCCCAGCTTTGCAGAAGATTGTACTCCCCTGCAGTGGGTGTATTTGTCCATTCATTCATCTGAGCTGCTTTGCATTTACAAACTCCCCAGATACGGGTGCTATGTAAAATAAGGTATAAACCTCTAGAACTGGCTAAAAGTAAAGAAAGATTTTCCATGAAAGAAAATGACATAACTAAGAGTACTTCTGTTGCCGCAGAAACGTTTGTCGCGCTTATAACAATGCCTTCCACAGTCTTTCGGTATTCCCATATTGATAGAGGTGGCAGGAATATGCCAAACTTGCCCATAAAACTAAACAACAAAAAAACCCCTCAAACTCTCTTTCAGTAGCTGGTTTCCAATTTGTGCCCCATATGTGGCACGAAATAAACGTACGTACATTGCTCGCATCTGAAAACGTCAGACGGTGGTGGACTGAATTATAACTCAAATGCATATTGGTGGGATGAGATGCCGATCCATTTGCACAGTAATGTGCTATATTTAAGTCACGCATCGTGGCATCTTCAAAGAGGCCAGTCATAATTATGATGGATTAGACTGCAGAGTCAGTCCTAGATGCAGTAATTGTTTCACAGATGCTGCTGATGTGACTTGAATTTCTAATGAATTATAGCTGAAGAAAAATACGTGGAGCTACTAAACGGTCTGGATAAAATACAGTTATGGGAAAGAGAAAAAAGGCTAACTGCTACGCTTAGGGAAAGGTGGATTAACTTTGAGAGGCAGACAGTTCACTCCACAACAATTATAAAGAAGAGCACAGAGACTTTGTAAGGTGCAACCAGGTCTGCTTAGTAGTAGCATCAAGAATATCTTCATGGTGTCCCAGTTAAAACCAGTAATAAAGGTATCATTGCCATTTGTCTTTTGCCAGTTTTAAATTACAAATACTTGCTGTGATTTGTAGCTACTTGAGGAAGATTTGTACTTGGGTGTGACTCGAGGATTGTGAATAACTGAGTGTAGACAGAGAGAGAGAGAAGTATAAAGCAAAGTCACTGCAATCCTAGATGCATTTCAAAGAATGCAAATCTGGCACTTCTAATTGACAAATTAACTTTGTATTTTAAAGAACCAAATGATTCCCGTGTCCTTTGCAATGTCTCACACCAGTGCCTTTTACACTGGAGGTGATCAGAATTTGGGGGAACTGGCTGGCTCATACCATGAGGTCTTTGAGAATACCGTGAATAATAACCCATGTCACACAGTGAAGATAACCTCGCGGGTTTTGAGGAAGGCATGAACCCAAGACTCTCTTCTGAAGCACAGATGTGCTCCTTCGAGGGGTTTGCAAGCTAAGTTTAGAGAAGTCGGGCAGCCCCCACTTCTAAACAAAAAGGTGGTTTTACCTGTCAGTAAGGAGTTGAGAAGAAAGATTGTCTGGGAACTCTCGGAAGGAATTTAGTTGCAACCCACACAGTACACCAGAACACAAGCAGCAAGGCAGCCTTTGAGGGCCAGAGGAAGTTTCTCATGGCTCATTCACACAGAGTAAAACTTTTTTTAAGGAAATAAATATTTTAGAAGCAGCTTGACAGCACAATGTTAATTACTACGGTGCCTTTTATTTCGTTTCATACTTGCGAAATACAGCAGCCTACACACTCATGTCTGAGTTGTGGTTCAGCTGCAATTTCTAGGTATGAAAGGTGTGAAGGCAAAGAATGGTTTCCAAATTAGGCTGACATTTTATTTTTGAGACACTCTGGGAGCATCATTCTGCCACCCGGCCTAGAATGACACATCAGAGGAATCCTTTTCGCGCTGCTTTCTGTTAAGCGTGGAATATCGTCTCCCTGGAAAAGCTGCAAAGGCTTGTGTCTTGTGGTACTTTAAAGCTAGGTTGGGAAATACACTGAAATATACCTAGAAGGGAAGAAGCCTACCTTACCTTGTCAAGAAAATAGGTAAGGTGGACAAACATTCTTTTCCATCTCCCTATTCTTAGCTTTCCCTTCAAAAACCCTTTTTTAAGTAGTTACTTGCAGAGAGAACTTCTCTACTTCTGTCATACAAAACATAAATTGAGTACAGAAAGAGAAGAAAAAAACTCGGGGAGGTCAAAAGTAAATCTAAACCCAAGTTTGGGATAAGGAGGAAGTGGATACAAGTCGTCATATAGGTGCTTCCCAGTCAAAATGTATGTTTGAATTGTCCTGATACTGAAATAGAGCTGCAAGCAGAGGGGATTCTGCTGAATGTAATGAATCCCATGGAAAAAAAGATTAGTGTAGAATAAATACATAAGCAGAGCAACCGTGATGGGAGAAATTTTTCAGTATAGTAGTTCTTCCTGTGTAGTGGCAATACCAGCCACATGTGGTGCTGCTTCTGTCTTTGCAGTCCAACCAGGGATGACCTGGTAATGGAGAAGCCTTCAGGTTCCCCTTTACGCAAACTAAAAAGAAAAGCCTCAGGACAAAGACATGCATGAGTCCAAATTTTCTCTGTGCAATCTCACATCTGTAAGACCCTCTGTCAGTCTGTCTTCTGTCACTTGCGACTGGTTGAGAACCATAAAGCCAACAAAGAATAAATTACAAGCAGAGTCAAACAAGGGCTTTATCTGTGTTAACTGGGATTGTGAATCCTGGGAAGATCCATGTGAACAGGATTAGCTTGTCATTATATGGAATTTGTTCACTGCACACTGTCAGTACTTCTATCCAACGAAAAACTGCATTTTATAAATAAAATACAAAAAGTATATGAGAAACTGGGATTTTCCATCCAAACAAAGAAGAAAAAAATCCTAGCTCCACAGCTGTGGAGCTCAGTTCAAAACTCAAATACATAGTTTAAGCCATGCTTGATGTCTATATGTAAATTTGAAAGGATATTAATACCTGAAAAAATATCACTTCCATCAAACCTTTCAGAAATCTCTCAATTTGTTTCTGTCAACATTACCAAGATGTTGATGAACTGTAAGAGTTCCTATAGACAGCAATCCAGCGCAGCTTTGTCTCACACGTGTTATCATGCCACTTGCGTGGTCTTTAGGAGTGCCGGTTTTAAAAGACCTTGTCAGACAGCTGAAGACAGAAAAAGGAGGCTTTCCCCTCTAATTGGCAAGCTTGGTGGCAATAATCCTCTAAGTCATACAAAAGAGGTTTGGCACACTTAATCAAATAACGGGATTAGCACCAGGTCTGGGAACCATGGTTTCAGCATGACTTTCTGCCTTACCAAGGAGATAAAGTGACAACAGAGGAGTCTATGCAAATCATTCAAAAGCAGAGAATATTTTCTGCACCATTAGGAGAGATTTTTTTGGTGTGTTAAACGGGGGTAAGGAGCCACTCTATTTTCACTCTCTTTTCATCTTGAAGAACAAACCTTCAAGAAAAAGGGAGGTGCTGCAAAATGTGATAGGATAGTGAAACAGCCCTCAGGTGCGCCTGCGAGCTCACATGGGAGCTCACGTGGGAGCCGGTCAGGGCAATGGGTGCTCGAATGCTGCAGGAGTTGTCGGTAATTGGCTGTCCGTCAATGGAAACTAAAATTGACTTAGATCCTCTCCCATTTCTTTTCTCTTTCAGATACGTTCAGAGGGTAGCCTTGTGGATGGCCCCGGAGCAGGCCAGATGGAACAGGACGGAACCAACCATGTTGACGGCAATAGATTGAGTCCATTTCTAATACCGCAATCTTCTCACGTTTGCCAGGCAGAGCTTTCTGCGGTGAAGCTACAGAATGGAAGTCCAGCAACAGAGAGGCCTGAAGTTGAAGTAAATGGAGACCACAAGCGGCTATTCATTAAAAGCAACTATGGAACGCTCCACCTGAAGGGAAGTCCAAACAACCGCGTTAGCCCCGACCTTTTACAAGAAAAGAAAGTATATTCCAAATATATGCAAAATGGTGGGATAAAACGCACTTTTAGCGAGCCCTCTTTGTATGGACTTCATGAGAGCAAGAAAGTGAAACAAGACAAAGAAGTAAACGGAGAAAAAGCTGAGCCAGAGGATAATAATGAAAAACCAAGCGTCTCCAATTGTTACAGTGAGAAGAAACCCGAGAGTTTTACAGGACAAGAAAATGAAGTTTCAGATTTGATACAGTCTACAAGATACAACAGTGGTGGTTCAGAAAACCCTCATGACCTCCTGATTCAGGGTGAGCAGGAGCGGGAAAACGTTCATTGCCACAACAGGGACATTGTCTTACTACTTAAGAACAAGGCCGTGCCAATGCCTAATGGTGCTACAGTTTCTGCCTCTTCCATGGAAAGCATGCATGGTGAACTCCTGGAGAAAACACTGTCTCAATATTATCCAGAACATGTTTCCATAGCAATGCAGAAGAACACATCTCATATCAATGCCATTACCAGTCAGGCTACTAATGAGTTGTCCTATGAGACAGCGCATTCATCCCATACCTCAGGGCAGATCACTTCCCCACAGACCTCAAACTCTGAGCTGCCTCAAGTGCCAGCTGTAGTGGTTACTGAGGTCTACAATGCAGAAGACTCCAGTAAGCCACCTGTATTGCCAGGTAGCTGTTCGCTTCAGAAACCAGAGCTACAGCTACAGCAACAGATTCCAGGCTATGATCCACACCAGTTACCCGTAGGAAACAGTACTGTTCGTGGAAGCATAGGGCAGGTTCCCAACCAAGACCTCTCTCTAAGTTCCAGCAGTAACCTGCAAGCTCAGAGCGCCGCTTTGGAAAGGTTTTCTGAGCAAGCAGAAAAAAATGGTGCTTTCTTTAAACAGAACTCAACGTTTCACAAAGATTCCTCCACTCCTCCTGCTCCGGAAATGAACAGTGCACTGTCCGTCGTGGTGCGAGAAGGACACCATTCCTATGACAACAGATGTGATGAAACTCTTCCTGGGGAGATAAAGAACGAAGGGCAACAGCAGGGACCAATGTCAGAAAGTCCTGGCCTCAGCCAACAACAACTTCACCCTCAGCAGAGACTTCCGCAGCAGTTACAAACGTCGCAACAAGATGTCAGTGAAAGCAACCCGCAAGCTGCTGTGGCCGCCTCAATTCAGCAGCGCCCAGAAGAAATTACGCCGGCGTCAGAGCCTCCCCTCCAAAACCTGCAAGTGCGCGGAAGCGAGGGTGAGTTGCAGCAACACTATCAGCATTTCCCAGGACAGAGAGAACCCGAGATTCCTCCCAACAAAGAAAAGGACCAAGTGAAAGAGCCTGTGCAGCAGGCTCAACATTACTCAAAACCAGCCTGGATAGAACTGGTTTCCACCCAGTTCCGCCAGGGCGAGCCTCCCCAAAAGCCCAGCGAAGCATTACTGCGATCGATCCTTCAGTTCCAGGCAAACACAGCCGAAACAGCCTATACAAAACAGTATGCTGGAAGTCCTGATGCATCAAAGGGGCCTTCAGGACAGCCCCAGAGCCAGAAGATAATGCAACAGGAACAAATTCCTCTGCTGTACAAAAGCGAGACCTCCCAGCTGCAGCCGCATCCCACAGCTGACCAGCAGCTGCCGTTCCAGAAACACTCGCCGCAGCCACAGCTCACGAAGATGGATTCCCTACTCAAGTCCCAAGTGCAGAAACACCCTCCGCAGCAGCTCTATTTCCAGCAAAGACCAGAACAACAAGCCGAACAGCCTTTAGGGGCCCCGCTAAAACAGCAGCACTTGAATCCCCAGCCAGGGGAAAACGAGCAATTCCTGCATTCACACATTTTGCAAAGGATGCTTCAAAAAAAGGCACAGCAGGTGCAACTGCCGTGCAGTCCACAGCTAACCCCAAACCAGCAACATGCTCTGCAAATGAAAAATAAAGACCTGCCGCAAACCATTTCCCACTCCCAAAGCAATGCTGAGCAGCCGCTAGACAGAACATCCTTCAATCAGCTTAAAGTAGATGAATGTTTTCAAACTGGGAATAAGTACATGAAATCAACTGCATTCCCACTGCATAACCCTCAGCTAGGCCTAGAGCAGGTACAGAGCATGAACAACAAAGCTCCCCTTTACACTCAGAAAGCAAACGCTAGTCTGCAGCATCCCTGCCCAAACAACGCACACTTGATTTCCGAGAAGAAAGAAAATGCCGCGAATATCGAACGCTTTGGAGCCAACAAAATGCAGGACTTGCAACATGTGCAGTATTTTTCAAATAACTTGACCGCAAAGCAAGATGTGAATCACTGTTTTCAAGAACAAGAGCAACAGACACAACAAGCTTCAGTTATACAGCTACCACCACTCCAGCAAACACAATGCTACGGTGGTAGTCTGAGCCAAGATCTCCCAAGCCAACAAGCTACGCAGATTCCTCAGCGGTACTTACCACATAGCCAGCAAACTGCCCCACAATCCCAAGACCAGAGAGGCTGTCACTTGCAGTCCCAAACCCCTAAGGATTTTCAAAAGCATGCTGCTCTAAGGTGGCATCTCTTGCAAAAACAGGAGCAACAAGCATACCAGCAACCCAAAACCGAGATTGGTCCCAGTGCAGCGCGCAAGCCTATAAAAGTTGAGGCTGGCACAAAGTCTAATGTCTGCATGCGTCCATCAGCTGGACAGCTGGAAAACAAAATGTGGAAAAAAACAATTAAACAAGAGAATCAGCACTTTGGCTGCGAGAACATGCAACAAAAGAGCATCATCGAGACAATGGAACAGCAGCTAAAACAGATACAGGTCAAATCACTGTTTGATCACAAGACTTTTACTATCAAATCACCTAAACATGTGAAGGTTGAAACAGCAGGCCCTATTACCATCCTATCAAGAAACACCAGTGCTGCAGATTTTGACACTCAGACCCCAATCTTAGATCATCAAGCAAACTTGTCTGCTGAGAAAACCCCGACCAAAAGAACAGCTGGAACTGTTCTCAATAATTTTTTAGACTCACCTTCCAAGTTATTGGATACTCCTGTAAAAAATTTATTGGACACACCTGCCAAAACCCAGTATGATTTCCCATCTTGCAGCTGTGTTGGTAAGTGCTGAGGTGTACTAAAAACATACTAGTTCACAGGAAGGAAATGAGCCTTCAAGTTGGGATTGCGGGGTTAGTTGGATGTTTTTGTTGGAGGATTTTTTGGGTTGTTTTTTTTAAAACAGTAATCAGTAAAGACTTAAAAAATTGCACTTTTATACACTTATGCCTACTCCACTTATCTAACCCTACACACAGGCCCTTTCTCAATATTTCATAAAGCAATTACTTATTTGCTTTTACAGTCAGACTGCTTATGGCCAGTAATGTATCCCCTCACATCCATTCTCCTTGAGCAGCAGACATGTAATGACAACATGCTGATAAAAAGTAGGTCATAGCTTTATAATCTAATTTATTCATCAAGGTTAGAAACAGCATTTATAAAATATGTCCTGGGTCCAAAACTTGAGATCCTTATGCCATTTTTTGCTCTAACAGTGAAACTGCTGAACTTTCCCTCAGTAAAGCCTAAGCAAAGAAGGGATGACAGATTATTCCTCGCTTGTTGCGAGAGTTTATCGTCCCTTTCACGCACTTCTCTCCTGCAAGGCTAAAGAGATCAGAAGTTTCTCAGAGAAGCTGCGCAAGCAGTGCCAAAAAAGCAGCGAGGGGGACCCTCACTGTTTCTTCGTGGCATACCTGATCTCCAAAAGCTGGAAGAATAGAGCAGAGGGAAGCACAGTAGAGTGACAAGCATGGCCCCGTAGCCCAAGCTTCCATACAGCACTGACACTGCACATAGCCAGGTCTAACAGGCACTTTCAGACTCTACTGGATAAACTGTTCAGGCCAAGACAAAAGGTTCAGCACCAAAAATGGAAAAAAAAAAAAAAAATCCTTGTTATAGTTTCACTTACTGGGATTTCGTACCAACTATAAAAGAGGAAAGTTGAACCAATGCTCCTCCAAAAAAGCAAAATGGACCTTTTTGCCTTTTCAGACACTTGGGGCTATGTCTTAGAGATGATCCATGAGAACAAAAAGAGGAGGCAGTGGATTTCCAAAGCTCCCAAAAAGAAAACTGGAAGCCACTTCCTCCTGTTCCTTGTTGGTTTATAAGAAACAACCTACAAAATGTAGTTTTTTTGAAAACACTGAAGTTGTCCAATTTTTTTTTTTTCTTGAGATGGTTTCTCCAATGTCATTGGCAGAAGTTTTTCTGGCAATCATTTCATTATTCTCACTATTTTTTTAGCCAGTACTGCAACCGCTAACTAAGCAAAAGAGCTTATTCTCCACTTGCATTTTAATTCTTCGGTCTTAGCAGACCATCTAGGAAATAAAGGAGCATGAAACTTAGTTCCTGTCCTCTTTGAAGAACCCAGTGCCACAGCGTAATCAATAGGTTTTATTGCACTTTCCTACCAACACTTGTCCTTAGGAAGATTAAATTAAGCCATTCCCACATTGACATGTTCAGGTTTATAGGATGCCTTTGTCATGCTTCCGGAGGCTGTACGTCAAGAGCAGCATCACCTCATCCAGCCTTTGGAGTTAGCATGGCAGAAAGCATAAAGTCAGCCCTCAGACAAGTCAGCAGAGCTCCCCTGTCTCCCCCTGAACCCAAGCAGAGCCTGGCCATTTCTTTCTGCTGGAGCCTGCCGCCTGGTATCAAACCAAACATATAGCGTATATTGTGAATGCTGACATGGTCCTACCTACACACAAAAAACTGAGGCCACATTCTTAGCATGCAAGGATTTTGACTAAGCCTTGTGCAGGATTTCTTTCAGCAAACTTGCTTTTTTTCATTTCACAGAGTCTTTCTGTGCGTGGCAGAAATTCTCTATGTAACCTTACTGGCCACTTTCTCAAGCTGTAGGTTCCTACACTGTAACATGTCTGCTGAAAAACAAGTACTGTACAGCTCACTAACGTCAATATTTACCGTTGTTATCCCATTTATCCTCCTTTCTAGATACTGGGAGAGGAGGAAATGGGAGAAGGAGAAACAATTGTTCGGTGATAACAGGAAAATGCCTTTTGAATTTCAGTGTAGAGCCCAAGATGTGAAACAACTGTTTGTGCTAGCAAAAGGCACACAGTCCGTATCATGGCTATTTGCAGGATTAGCCACGTGCTTTGCATGTTTTGTACAAATTGCGTGGGCATACTTTAGACATTAAGTGTTGGAAAACTCTGACCCCAGACCCATACAGCAGTATTCTAATGAGCTAGATTGTAAGCTTTGCAATGTGACTTTTTACATTAAAGAATTAAGCTTCAAAGTAATAACCTTTATTTTGTTTTAAACAGAGCAAATTATTGAAAAAGATGAAGGTCCTTTCTATACCCATCTAGGAGCCGGTCCTAATGTGGCAGCTATTAGAGAAATCATGGAAGAAAGGTAATTAGTGCAAAGGCACAGGGCAGATTAACATTTATCCTTTTGTGGATGTCAGAATTTTTCCAGCTTTTGCACATAAAGAAATAAACAATTGCAAATCAAGTAATTACTTGTAGGCTTAGCTACTCCAGTGTTGCCAACATTACGCACTGTGCTATTCACCAGAGAGTCACAATATTTGACAGGGCTAATAGTCTGCTGGCTGGCACAGGCTGCGTACTTTGAGACAGATGCCAGCAAACCCAAGCAGGAACAAGTATTCACCAGCCTGCCAAGCAAGACGGTTGGCAGTGGCTGCAAAAGCAGGCACAGACCTGGTGTTCCCTCTGGGTAGGAGAATGCCAAGGTAGAAGGAAGATGACAAGCAGAATACCAAACTCCAAAATTAGCCCCCCCCCCCGCCCCCCCAATTACTAAGTATACAGTACAACCCTAAAGGGCTAAATCTAACTCAGTCACGTCCAGAGGAGTGCCACAAAGTTGTTGGATAGGATTTCAGCCCAAGAATCGATAAGTAGTTTTGTGAAAAAACATCCCCCTTCCTCAGAGTATTGCACAAAACCAGACTTACCTTGGTTGTGGACAATCCCTGTATTGTGGTTGCATCCCGTGATATATTTATTACATCAAAGCCACCAAAACAGGAATTTTGAATGGCACAGAATGGATACATGATCTGTGCTAATTAAAAATATGTGTAAGCACAAAACCCACCAGCCTAAGATATTTAAATTAAAAACTTTCACAAAAGGACTTCTGCACTGTGAATTCTGCATTACTTGTAGCTTTTGGCGTGCATAGACATTAATGGCCACATTTTTAGAGGTATCTGGGAATTCAGTTCCCCTCTGAACAAACAAGTAAACAAAAAGCTCCCCAGTAAGTCAGAGACAGATGGGAATTTGATTTGTTAATACCTTAAAAATCTGGACTCCAGAACTGCAAAGAAGCTCCAGCTAGTTGCAGAACCAAAAGCAAATGGGCATTATTGCAGTGTTGTGTCTGAGCTACGGAGCACCCTTTCTTAGCAAAGTCTGTTAGCTTGGGCTCATCACTGCACAACCATGGGCCACTTAGGGCATATCAAACCCTTCGGATTACCTCTAAGTCCTAAGGTCCTTTCTCTTTCTTAGCACCTCCTTCCCTGTGACTCCTGTGCAGGGCTTGCCCCAATACTTGTTTTCAGCTTTGTGAGCAGCTCGAATGCATGTAAACTACATAAACCAGCTTCTTCCTGCAAAGGGGGCATGAACGCTGACCCCCCCGAGAAGCTTCTTACAATTTGTCTCCAGAGCTCTCATTGACTGGGTAATTCGTCAGTATTTACAAAGAATAAATGAAAGAGGGAAGTCATTCATGTCATGATGTCAATTATTAGAGATGAAACTTTTTTCATTTCTTTACTTTGGAATGTAATTTTTCATCCTTAATATTGACCTCACTTTTTTCTTTTTTTTTTTTTCTTTTTTTATTTTGCATTTAATTTCATTTCATGTTGGCAGAAGGAAATCCTGAGAGATTATAGATAACATGCATCTACTCAGCCAGGTTCAGCAGAGTATAGCAGCAGCCACTTGAACAATGGCTAGTTTTCAACTGTTCATATGGTATGAACTGTGCGATTCCCTGACTGAAGAACTCCAGAACTCCTCCTCGTTAGTTAATTTTGTATCCCTAAGTAAAAAAAGTACTTAACTGTAAAAATACTCCCAAGCACATGTGTGCAGTTGGTGACACTAATCACAGTTGAAGCACTTTTAAACTGGCTTCGCCCATGAATATGGATTGACTTTTAAGTCAGCTTGTCAGCACTGCCAAACAAACCAGGATTTGGATTGAGACTTGCAGTTAATATTTTAGCTATACCAGAACAAATTTCTTGCAGAATCCGTGGTGGATACATACGTTTTACCTCTTCCTTCTCCCAATCCCTACTTCATGCTCAGTGAGTTTTGCTCTGGTTTTAAAGCCAGTCAGCTTTGGCCTGAAAGCAAGCATGACAAACATCAGGCACAAATCCTCTGTGACAGTTGAAAAGATTTGAGACAAAGTCCATTTCATTTCCAGTGTGTAATGTACAACATATTTCTATAGTGGCATCCACACAGTTGTCCTGCAATCCAGATTAGCAAATTGATAGAAAATGTTAAGATTTAAAAAGGGTTTTTTAATGTGGCTAATTAAAGAAACAAATGTATACTAACATCCAAGCCTAAGTAGGAAAAAGTGACCTAACAGTTGCCTGCAGAACATGTGTAGTACAACTTGATTTTATTTGTACAATTTCCTGTGACACTGAAATTTCACAATGAGATCACATCTAAGAATAAGCATTTTTCATTTCCTTTACAGGACAGAAGTTTAAATACAAATATTTTCTCTTAAATATGTCACCAAGATTTTAGTGCAAAAACAAGAGGGATGAAAGGTCAAAAGTTCTCAAGGCATCATTAAATGGCTGCATAACAGGAAGGAACTATCTTGCTTGCTCTATAGGTAACAGGCAAAGAACAAGGAGATTGTGATTTAGTCCCCACACTTGGTTATTTCAAACAAACAAGCAAAAAGGTAACGCCAATGAGAGCAGCACAATTCAAGAAACGGTGATGGAAATGCAATTTGCCCAGTCGCCGAAATGCAGCCGAGTCAACATGGTAGCTGGATCTGTACCATTGCAGACACTGGGGTTTCTAACACCCGGCCTCACCTGAGACCTGGTGTGCCCTAGGGCTCAGCAGGTGGCCACCCCCCAGCTGCAGCAGTCCAAGGAGAGGCCTGGCCAGAGAGCATGCCTGGAAATGGCTTAGCAGGTCTGATGTTTTTTAGTGATTCAAGATTTGCTTCACTTAGCGTTTGCCGCATACTTCCACCTGGTCCGTCAGAGGACGTGGAAAGTGGATCCCATTTGCTCTGGGTAACAGCACTACTTGTACATGGGGCTAGATTCTGCCTGGACAGCATAATCACCTTAATTAAATACTTCAGCAGGAGCTGAGCTTGCCCGCCTCAGTCGCAAAAAGACACACACAAATGGCATCATTTGAGGGCACCTTGTGATCCTAATTCAGTATAGGAGTCAGGCAGAAGTAAATAAGTAACAATTTATGAACAGCTGATAAAGGAAATAGGTATGATGATAACTGATCTTGACTTAACAGATTCACACTGTATCTAAGCCAGAAACAAGCACAGAAAATTAATAGAGTACTGCATGCCAGCTGTTCCATGACAACTTGATTATATACATTTCAGAGTAATAACTTTAAGTTTAACCCAGAAATTAAAGAAAAATGCAAAATTCCTCCCCAAAATAGAGAGGCTTCAAGTCCACTTTTCAAAACATCGTCTATAACAAATTCTCTATAGAAACTGTTAAAAGGTTTGGGAATATTAATGGGATATGAACAATTTTTACTCATCCATGTTGTATTAAAGACATTTGCCTCTCTTAACGTATCAATCCACCACTATAATAAAATCAGCAAGATAAGCTGCATTGCACATCCCTCCCTGTAATTCATAGTGTTTATCTTTTAAGATAAGACTGGCAAATGTGCTCCATCTTTTCAGTGCTCACACAGAACCAAATGAATCTGCTTACTGTACATATTTTTGTTTGTTTAAGATTTGGACAGAAGGGGAAAGCTATAAGGATTGAGAGGGTGGTCTACACTGGGAAAGAAGGCAAAAGTTCTCAAGGATGTCCAATTGCTAAATGGGTAAGTGATGTACACAAATGTTAAGACTAATCTAGTTCAGCATGATGGTGCATATAAGCAGACAGCAGTGACATGTCCTTCTGTTAGCTGACACTATGAAACTTAAAATAGCTCAACGGCAGCAGTACCACAGGACACCTGTAGCCTGCTCCCACCCCTGTCTCTCACACTCCATTTACTTGTTGCATGGAGAACAGCAAGAATAAAATTTGGCTTAAAGGTATGAAAACCTGAGAAGGAAGGCAGTTTCACTTAGATTTAAGATTCACCACACCAGACAGTCTCATTGCTGTTTAATTTTAGCTTACAAATAAGTCCAGTAAGTGCACCACTGTAATGTTTTTAAAACGCACTCCCAGTTCGAGAGAGGCATTAGGACACCCTCTTAGCAAACACTGTTGTACTCTGGCACCAGTTACTGAGTGGTTTGGGTAGGCTGGGGAAAGACAGGATGAGGAAAAACTGATACATGATTATAGTCTTTATGCATGCCAGACTGCACCTTTTTTTCAGAAATACCCACAGTAGCACAAGCACTGAGAAGCATGGACACTCTTTTATTTGAACAACATCTACTACTTTCCTCTCATCACTGTAATGTTTGTATGTAGTAAGGGCAAGTCACAAAACTGAGTGGCTGATTACAAGTTTAGCTGCTTAAGTTTGGGAGGGAAAGGGAGAGAGCTCCCTTGTCCAGTTATGCAGTCCCTTCCTTAGCTGCCTGCCTTTCCCCGCCTGGCTCCTGCCCTCAGCGGAGGTGTCCACCATCCAACTCCGTGCAGGGAGCCGCTCACTGCCCGCTTCCTTCTGCCCACTCATGAAACTGGGCCACTTGTACCAGAGTGCAGATTCAACAGAATGTTCCTGCTGAATCAGAGCATGGAGGATACCTTTACAAAGCTGGTTTCCACCCCTGTGGCTTTCCCTGCCATCAGTCAAGCTTAGCCTCTTAGAGTCAGCTTCATTAAACAGAAAGGGTAGCCCTGGCCCATGTCACTAAATGAGAAAAATGGACCGAGTTGCCAGAAACAAAGAGGAAGACAGAAGTAGAAGTAACCTCCCCACACGCACACTAATGCTGAGGTTTCCTGCTCTCTTGCTCTTCACATTAAGAAATGCATTGTTTGTGTTGGGGCTCTGGGGGTGTGTGTTGCTGTGCATGCAGGTAGTCCGCAGAAGCAGTCAGGAGGAAAAGCTACTCTGCTTGGTGCGCGAGCGAGCAGGCCACACATGTGAGACGGCCGTGATTGTGATTCTCATCCTGGTCTGGGAGGGAATCCCAACAAGCCTGGCCGACAAGCTCTACTCCGAACTCACCGACACCCTGAGAAAGTACGGCACGCTCACGAACCGGCGGTGCGCCCTGAACGAAGAGTAAGTGGAACAAAGGGTATGCTCACCAAACTTGCAACCCCACCTGCAGCCTCGGGCCTGGCGCCTCCGCTCGTGCTATTACCCTGAAATACGCATAACCTTTCCAGCTATTTCAGGCAGTTTGAAAACCCACAAACATTGCGAGAAAAGCAAAGTAAACGTTCTTATAAATCAGGGAAAAAGTCTTCCCAGTGTTGTGAAGCATCTCAGTATATTTAAAGGAAGAGATCTTGGCACAGCCCAGGACAGCAGATACCTCAACCTTGAAATAAAAACTAGGTGCACTAAATAATGCTGTAAGCCTACAGAAGCTAGCCTGAATCTAAAGAAATTGCACTATATGGTTTTCCCATGTCTTTCTGATAGCGAAGAGCATTTAGACCAAAATTAACATAGCTATCACTGTATGTTACTTTGGCTTCATGGGTAGAGTCATATTTCCGGAATTATTGCTTCGCCCCTGTCAGAAAGCTCCCACATTCTGGCAGTGCTGTCAGCATATGCCCTTTTCAGGTACCATGAATATCACTACCTAGCAAGGCACCACACAAACATATCCTCTTGCGAGCAAAGCCAGGTTTCCCACAGAGGCATAGAAACCCCATAGTCCTTGCTTTGCAACCATGAAATTACTCACTCCGATAAAGTCTTCTGTTATAACGCGTCTGCCTCCCTCTTTCCTTTCTTCCTTATTTACTGATGAAAGACGATCCAAGACCAGTAATTCCCCAGAGCGCTGGCAGAACGCCGATGCCCACTGCAGGAGCGCCCCAGGGTGACCTGCCTGCTGCTAACAGCCATATTCTCCTATTTTTTAGACGGACTTGCGCATGTCAAGGGCTGGACCCTGAAACTTGTGGTGCTTCATTTTCCTTTGGTTGCTCCTGGAGCATGTACTACAACGGTTGTAAGTTTGCCAGAAGCAAGATTCCAAGAAAGTTTAAGCTGATGGGGGATGACCCAAAAGAGGTTGGTGTCCATTTCTAAAATGAGCCTCATTTGCAAAGAAATGCTTTCTGTCACTCTGCAAATAGAGATACAGTACAAGAGACCAGGGGCCAGAGCCCTGCCTGAGTGGCATACATGTAGGGTAATTAAATAACTGCCAGTCAAAACTGATTGATTCCAGTCACCGAGCCAGCTGAATTGACTGTCCAAATTCTGACAGCTGGTAAAAGCCCCGAGACTTGAAACCATGTTTGCAGGCTTTCACAATTAGAGGAGAGGGCACGGCCTGAATAATTGTGGCTGTATTAGGCCTGCCATTGGGCATTCCCCAGTGGCAGAGCGGAAGGTTTACCAACTGAAGGCACATAACATTGCAACTGGGAACCAGAGCAGACTGCATGGAGACAAACATGATGAAACTCGGAGATGACAATGGGAAGAAGAGGATAGAAGGACTCATTCTACATACAGCCCTGCCCCACTGAATGTTTCCAGACTGGGCTGTGTTACAGCAAACTGACAACTGTTTAAAACGAGTCAGAGTAATAAAAAAACCATTGACCTTAGCCTGGGCACAAGATACTTTTGAGGTTATGACTGCAATGACTCCTGGACACTTCCAGCTAGTCATGTGTCTGGGAGGCTCCAATGGCCCGGTCTGTTTTTTGGCAAGCACGTGCAAATTTAGTCCCTTGCTTGTGTACTGACACATAGATCCACAGCTTTCACTGCATTCTGGTGTCTTACACAAATCCAAGCATTTCTTTCACATGATCAGAGCGCTAGGTATTTCTGCATCCTATGGCCTGTGCTGAGAACAGCACACTATTTAGAATATCATCATAATTAATATACAGTTTTTCCTCCCCACTGCTCTTCTACGGCCCCAAGAATTACAGAATAGCTCTCCTTCAATCATGCTGTGGCACAAAGCCTTCTTTATCATAGCCTGCAGTCCTAAACCTGCTAAATTTTCTAAGCTGGATACCTGGCCAGAGCCCACCAGGGCACTCTTCCAACTTGCATTCCTGGATTTACTTCCCATGGAAGCCAGAGCTGGGCAGGGAAAATAGTTTTACCCTCCAGTCTTGTTCCCACCCAAAGTCGGGGGCAGCCAAGGCATGCATCCAGGGGCTGGGTCCCATAGCATAGACACAGTTTATAGACAACACAAATAGGATCCTCACCAATAAAAACTAGAAGTAACACTTAGAAATGGTAACCTGCGGGCCACACAAGAGCTCCAAGTTCTGGCAGCAGCCACAAGGTCACAGCAGGATATTTCTGACAATTTCATAATGTCATTTTGGAGTCCCAAACTAGGATATAGTCCCATAGTCGGAGATACAAACTTTCAATGGACCAAACACGTTTCTCTCAAACCCATAGGTTTTTCACAGCTCTTCACACATTCCTAAACTATACGAACTCCTAAAACCAAGTATGCCACTCCAGTATGCCACTGTTCTTTATGCACTTGAAATTAAAAATAAGGGCCTCATATAAGCGAGGTTTTGAATTTGGGATTCTCATCATGAGAGGATGGGGAACAACTTTGGAGTATGTTATTAGAGTACTTCATTTTTAAAGAGCCCTTCATTTTGAGAGTGTGTACCTCTCCTTCTAGAAAAAAAGAAGCGTGGTCGTTCCTACCTCCATATCACCAACTACTAGACATGTCCACAATGCTTCCTTGCTTAAGAATTGGGAACTTTTTGAAGTCTGAAGTATTTAAATAATTTTAAATTGCTGCATGAAAAGATATTTCAGTGTGTTGAAGTGCTGTCATTGCAATGTGCAAACCCCTTAAATTAGCCAGATTTACTTGATGGACCATTCTGATATTATTCCTCTCAAGCTTTCTGAAGAGCATTATTCTCCCAAAACTCCAATAGGGAAAATAGTGAGGGTCATCATGCTTGGATCTAAAACATCTCCATGTTGAAGAATGTGATTTTTTTGAATATAAACCAAATTAAGATTATAGTATGTGATGTCCTCTTGCAAGGATCACACTACACTACTTCGTTACTTTAAAGGCTGTGAAACACTAAAATTAGAAGGAGATTCACAACAGTTGTTGTCTAAACAAGAATGACAATGGTCTAGGCCTTTACACAACCATCAGTATAAACATAATTGTGTAAAGACCCTAACTTGTTAGATCCCGTACATACAGTATGGAAATGTCATTGAGCTCTATTTCATCTCCTAACAGGAAGAAAAACTAGAATCCAATTTGCAGAATCTGTCAACCCTGATGGCCCCTACCTACAAGAAGCTTGCACCTGATGCATATAACAACCAGGTATGCTGGGGGAAAAAGGAATCAGAGCAGTCATGCAAGTAACCTGATTTTTACCACACTTCCCAATGCTTCAACCTTGCACCAAACCATTATGTACATTTTGTGCCAGCATTCCTTTAACGTCAGGGTAAAGACAAATGGAAGTGAACAATTCCACTTAAAACGCTTTCAATAGTAACACTAGCAGAATTCAGTCCACTAAATAGAACTCATCTTTTCACCTACATCAACACAATAAAATTACTTCACACTTGAGCAGAACTTTCAGCTCTACAAGACAAATTCCTGGATTTAGCATGATTCACCAGCTAAACTAGCAAAAAAAGACATAAAGATGGTGTGAGATTGGCAACAGTGTCAGAAGGCAGCGTACCATATTGCACTCAAGTCCTGAAGTCACAGTTTCAGTTCTGCTCTCTCAAGTGGCAGATGAATTTAGTTTTCACCAAAGTAGCCATTACAAACATGCTTTTAAAGCAAAGTTTCATATTTGAACACACTCAGTCCCGCGTACGCATACAAGTGCCTGCATCAATCTTCTTGCAGGAGGAGATTGTGCGTGTGTATTTTCTGTGAAGTGCTGTTCACAGATACTAGCACATTCAAAGCTTTTATGAGGTTCCCAGTTGTGGCCGTCTCTCATCTGCATTCCTTTACCAAACGTCTTTCAGATATTTGCATCAAAATTTGACAAGATACCCCTTGCAAATGCATAACTGTTGGCCTTCATATTCGTTGCTCAGGTTCACTACCATTACAAACATTCACAGAACTTACAGTCTCCAAACTATCAGCATCGCTGCAAAATATGACATCTTCTGTCTTTCCTGTTGACAGCATTATGCTATAGCAACCAGCACAAGACAGATTTTCAAGATTTTCAACTGTAATGGAAACAGTAAACTAACACAAAACTGTCCATTTTTATTTGCTGTAAAACTCACGCCTTTACTGCATATTTAGTAGCGGCTAGACAGGGTAAGCAGATTCAGTACAGACTTACCCAGTTTCACTTACCTGATCAGATAATGTTTGGAGACTCATTATGGAGGAAACCGTGGCTGTGTGCCCACTAGCTGTGGTTATCTGTCCAAGTATCTGAGAGACATTCTGCAAGAGAAGAAAGGAAGAGGAAGAAGAAAAAATGAGGGGGCGGTGAACAATAAAATGGCTCTTTGCTCGGGCTGCTTTTCTTTTCCCACAAAAATATGCAAAAGAACTTTCTCCATGTAAGCTGTGGTCCTGCCCGACACTTGTTGAAAATACATGGTTTTACAAGTTTCAATTTTTACCTTGTGTAATAAGGCACGTGAATAGCTTGGCCTATTTCAGGAGTTTCGCGCAGACCTTGTATTTGTGGAGAAACTCTGGTCAAGCTACTGCCAGTGGCTTAAAGAGAGATGATCGAGGCCTAATTTGTATGGTATTGTAAAAGGCTCTAAAACCAAAAAGCCCTAAAACCAGTACCCCTTTGAATCCTGAAAATAAATTCCAAATTCCCAGATTTATGCTAATCCAAGTCTGGATTGCTACTGGATTAAAATCTAGAATTGGAAAGGGTCTGTTTTTCCAACTGGACCCAACAGAACATCTCCGAGAACAGTTGCACCAGTATACTTTAATCAGACAATTATAGTCTGGCTAATGTTACAGACCACTCTCGTTTAATTCCAAAGAAGTTTACATGTTTCAAGTTTTGTTCTGCTTTTATTTTCAGATTCCAGGGAAGTAAATATTCCAAAGTTCAAAAAAAAAAGGTCTGTGAGCAACCTAGGCATGTTTTTAGTGATCTTGGATCAAGACTTGGGAAAACTTCTAACTTCACCTTAACTTAAAATGGGATCCATTAAGTTCCATTAAGTGTAGATATTTTTGCATTTACTTGAAAGGTTCAGGAATTTCAGCAAAGCATTTTACAAATGTGGTTTCATTTTTAATACTCTAAATAAAATATGAAACCGTCATTGGTCTAAGGCTTGATCTTCCATTACAAAATCCTTTCTTTTTGTGTAAGGTTTATTGTTGCATTATAAACTTTTTGTAAAGCTCCTTAATAATGAGTGCATGGGTAGAAAGTACTGTCTTGACTGAATTGTCTGTCTTTTTGGTCAGGGGTTGGAGTTGTACTTAAGCTAATGAAATATACGTTTAGCATGCCAAAATATTACAAATCAAAAAGAAAATTATTATTTTTCATGAAGTCATTCTGAAGTCAGTGTTCTAAAGCCATTTTCCCTTAATAGCTTGGTGTATTTCCAGTCTACACAAACGTATCACTATTACAGTGCCAGATGCTGAAACCATGCACTGCATTTGTCATGTAAAAACACCAGCCCCTGGCAGAGAATCAGAAGTAATATGCAAGGAAAAGTATTATTAGCCAATTTCAAAATCACGCCGGAGACAGAAGGTAACAGGGAACAAAGCAGCAAGGAACGAAGTACAGATACAAAATTGCCATCAAATTGCTCGATTTTATTCGCCCTCAAGATCTGTATGTTGCCACCTCCAACATGTTAGGAGACTTGCATGTTGTCACGGCAGAGCATTCAGTGCTAATTCCGTGTACTGGAGCATCCAGCTCGCTTGCAGTGATACCTGTCATCTCTTTCCAGATCGAGTATGAACACAGAGCACCCGAGTGTCGCCTGGGTTTAAAAGAAGGTCGCCCATTCTCGGGGGTCACTGCCTGCCTGGATTTTTGCGCTCATGCTCACAGAGACTTGCACAATATGCAGAACGGGAGTACGCTGGTAAGTCCGTGATGCACATAGCCTCCTCGCTCCAGCACTAATTTCACATACATAATTAATTCATTATCTCCTGTCTGTTTAAATCTATACTTGCATAACACAGATTACTAAAAAAAGAAACATTAAGCAGTAATTGAGCTAACTTATTACTCCCTACACAATTTTTCATTCAAATGAATGAGACTTACGGCATATTAAAGAAAGGTTTAATATAGAACTGGTAAAAGAGAAACCGTGGAGGCAATAGAAAGAAGGTTCCAGCATGGCGGAAATGCCTGTTTCAGCATTCCTGGCACAAAACGGTTTATAATTGTCCTCTTGAAACACTTTTTTTCTAGCAACTTTGGATTCTATCTTCTAATAAAATAAAAATGGAAACAAACAACTTCTTTCCAGGCGAGTTTTAGAAGTTGTGGATTTCATTCCTGCTTGGGATAAGCAGAAAGTCTGCAAGCCTTGCCATCTTTTGTATTGTACACATGCCCTTTACTCTCTTCAGTTCTGATCTCTAGCATGTACAGCAAAGTTTCTGTAGAAGATACCAGAAAAACAAGCTGGTTTTCAATGTGTATTGGGTTATTTCTGTTCCCTGCCTACTCTCTCTGTGACAATACAGTTGGGGTAAATGTGAGAAAGAAAAATCTTCAGTTCTGAATAATCATCATGGTTGTAATTTGAAGCAACTACCTAGATTCACAGTGCAGCTCTTATTATGACCAAAGAGAATATCTACTTTTTTAATACCAACTAAGTTCCTCCTGTTTCCCAGGTCTGACTTAATTGACAAGTCAACCACCACCAATACAATATATATTTCTAGCTGAGCTTTCTTCCTAAAACTGGCTGATGCAATGATTTTGCTACAGAATATGTCTGTATCAGCATCTTTTTTTCCACTGAGATCCTCCCAATATGTTTTAGCTGGAGCTAAGACAATGAGCGTGCTGCATGACACAACGTAACTTCCTTAAATCGTATTATTAACGTTACAGTGACTTGCTCCTTTGCAAAGTCTTGGAAGTTGCCATTGTAAGAGGGCGTGAAATACAATGGCAGTATGTTACCTTGCACGCTATTTCTAATAGGTAGCTAGCTGATGTATTATAATGAAAAAATGTTCAGGTGAGTACAAAGTCCCAGGTTCCACTGTTTTAGCTCTCTGGCCACGGTACAATGGATCACACAGTTTATTTCACGTTGGGGTAATCCCTAACTATACTGTTCATTTCAGCACAAGTACAAGATATATATACACCTCCTGTTTCTATTAACACTGTCCAACAGAGCAATAGAAGAAACGAAATTTCAGGCTTGTTATGATATGCATAAATTGCACAGAAACTTACAGTTTACAAATAGCTTGCCTGATGCCAACGCCGACAGCGGCAGGGAAAGGTAAAATGCACAGGCTAGCATTTCAGATCTCTTCGTCTCAGACTGGTTTGAGAGAGTTACTCTAACACACCTTTCCAACAGGTTTGCACACTAACTAGAGAAGACAATCGTGAAATTGGCCAAACACCAGAAGATGAGCAGCTCCACGTGCTCCCGTTATACAAAGTCTCTGATGTGGATGAGTTCGGAAGCACTGAAGGCCAGGAGGAGAAGAAGAGGAATGGCAGTATCCAGGTCCTTACCTCCTTTCGCCGAAAAGTAAGGATGTTAGCAGAGCCTGTTAAGACGTGTCGGCAAAGGAAGCTAGAAGCAAAGAAAGCAGCTGCAGAAAAGCTTTCCTCCTTGGAGAATGGGTCTAGCAAAGCTGAAAGAGATAAGTCTGCTGCAGCACGCAACAAGCAAGGCAACTCTGAGGCGGCAGGTCATGCAAAGCAGCTAGCAGGTAAACACATGAATCTGATCGGGATCTTTATCAACAGTGGTAAGCTTCCTAGAAATCAGGGCCATTTATAGATGGTCAAGAAAACCATTATTCTCAGCCCAAGAACATTTTAAAGTGAAAAGGAAGGAGAATTCTTGAAAGTAAATATCAATATTGTGTATTTATAAATACTAGAGTGCCAAATTGTGGGCAACTCTGGAGAGGAAAACAAAAAGTTGTATGAGCAATCCTTTATTGTTGGATAGTTAACGCCTGTAGAAATCTGCCTGTAGAAATTTTGCAAACTCTGCTTGCCACAGTGTATTGTAAAGTACCTTAAAAAGACTGGTAGTGCTAGGAGCCACGAAGAGAAGTGTGTGATGCTGCTGCCAAAGAAAGAATGATCTACACATCACTCACTGTCTGCCACTGTTACAGAGGACCTCCTAATTTGAGGGGATTCAAGCCTAACCTCTTTACTACAGTTTATACTCTCTGCTTCAAGACCAAAAGCAGAGCAGGTTTTTCCATAGTGGAGTAAGAGTTTAAAAATCCACATAACAGTCCCTGGCAGTTTTCATCAGTAGATTTGAGAGTCCTAAGCAAAGGAGTTCATCATGACTATTTTATTGTTACAGCGACTTTCTCAGAGAGGAAAAAAGTGATACATCCAAGGCCACCCAGAAGGTCACCGAAATACCTATGAATAGAAGTCAGCTGTCCCATGACACAGGCTAGGGTTGTAACCATTAAATGATGCCATTTCACTTTAACGAATGATGGTTTTGCTCTTATGTCTTCGGTTAATCTCACTTGTTACTGAACTGTTCTATCAGTGAATGTCACCGTTGGTTTTTACATAAAGCTAGGGACATTTTTTTGAGACAGTTCTATTAATATAGATGAGAAGAATTATTTATTCTTGGGGAAAAGAAGGTCACCTTGTGCACGGCTGTTTGGGAGCACTTTGATGCTCCATTTTATGGGCTACTTATATGATGATTCGACTCTTTGGATTTTGTGCATGTGACTCTGAACAGATTGCACTGTCCTCTTTTTCCCCACTGCCACTAGCATCTGATCTCACTGGTTACGTGCCAAAAAGGATGAGTAGCCTTAATATTTATTCAGCTTCTTAAAGGGTCGTATTTGAGATATGAGAAAGGGAACCTCTGTTAATGTATCATATGATATACTTTTCTTAGAAATTTCATAGATATGTATCATGAAAAGTCTATAAAGTATGTAGCTTGATTTTTTTTTTTTTTTAAAAAAAAAGCTTGTTTGTTGTGTGTTGGTTTTTTTTTTTCTTTTCACATCTACAGATCTTTTACGTCTTTCAGGACCAGCCACACAACAACAGCAGCAGCAGCAACAACATCCACAGCGCACTCTCCCTAACAACCCTCAGTCAAATCCTATTAACTCTTACTCGGGTTCAGGTTCTGCAAATCTCTATGTAAGGTTGCCTAATCCAGCCAATGCTTATCCAAGCTCTTCATACACTTCAGATCCCTATGGAGGGTCCAGTCCCATGAACCTCTATACAACCTCATCACAGCCTGCGGGGTCTTATTTGAATTCTTCCAGTCCCATGAACCCTTATTCAGGATCATTAAGTCAAAATAACCAATATCCACCCTACCAATGCAATGGAAACATACCTATGGACAACTGCCCCTCTTACCTGGGCTCCTACCCTTCCCAGCATCAGCACGTGGACTTGTATAGTTGCCAGAGCCAAGACCATATGTCTAAACTAAGTCTACCACCCATTCAAACATTATACCAGCATAGGTTTGGGAATAACCACAGTTTCGGTCCCAAGTACTTGAATTATGGAAACCAAAATATGCAGGTAGACTCCTTCAGTAATTGCACCATTAGACCAAATGTACACCACATCGGGTCTTTCTCCTCTTACTCCACCCATGAGGCTGACGGCCATTTTATGGAGGTTGCCTCAAGGTTAAAATCTAATCTGAGTAATCCGGGCATGGATTATGCCTCCATGAGTAAAAGCAGTGAACATCATCACGTGCAACCCCCTCCGCATTTAGCACACGACTACCATTCTGCTCCAAGTGTGTTTAGTGGTCCTCCTAATTCACTGCATCTCCAAAATAAGGATAGCGAAGTGATTTCACATGCAGTTAATGGTTTGTCTAACATGCTTTCAGGTCAAAACCATGATAGGACTACTCCCCAGGGTGGTTTAGATAAAACCGATGTGCTGAATCCAGAAAAAGCAGAGGATCCCGATGAAGTCTGGTCAGATAGCGAGCAGAGCTTTCTGGATCCAGAAATCGGAGGAGTGGCAGTTGCTCCATCTCATGGGTCAATTCTCATAGAGTGTGCAAAACGTGAGCTCCACGCAACGACCCCCTTAAAAAATCCCAACAGGAACCATCCCACCAGAATATCCCTTGTCTTTTACCAGCACAAGAGTATGAATGAGCCAAAACACGGTCTGGCTCTGTGGGAGGCAAAGATGGCTGAGAAGGCAAGAGAGAAAGAAGAGGAATGTGAAAAGTACGGTCCAGACTACGTGCCTCAGAAATCTTACGGCAAAAAAGCAAAGCGGGAGCCTGCTGAGCCACACGAACCCTCAGAGCCAACGTACGTCCGCTTCATCAAGTCTCTTGCACAAAGGACACTGTCGGTCACCACAGACTCCACAGTAACGACATCTCCATATGCCTTTACACGGGTTACAGGGCCTTACAACCGATATATCTAACTTCACACCTTTGTTGGTTACCTCATTTGAAAAAACACCTTGTCAGTAGGGTAGTTCTTCTTTAGGTTTTGGGGAAGGCAAGGGTGGAGAAGAAAACAGTGTTTTTACAAAACTCATCAGTGGAAAAAGCCTCGGCACACCAGCAAAAAGAGGTAATCTCACTAGCGCACTTACTTCCACTGATTTTTAAGTGGTCACAGATGGCACGTAGGAAACAAGACCAAAGCATCCTATGCAAAAACAAAAACAAAACAAGAAGTGTTTCACAATTTACATTTGAAAACACTGGCTCCATTACTGAAAGAGATAATCTGCAAATGGATTTTTTTTTTCTTACAGTTTTGCACATCTGTGGCCACTTTTAATGTCATCAAGTTTGCATAGTCATGGAACAGGAGCAAAAAAAACCCTAAAAAAATAATACTGTAGTATTACAACTGCAGGAATCTTAAAATAACATCTGGTGCTGAATCTATGATGTACTGAAATACTGGAATTATGGCTTTTTAACATGCAGTTTTTACTGTAATCTTATTAGTCTCTTGATTTTATTTAACAAAGTAGATAAAACATAATGAATAGACAGCAAAACACTGAATTTGTTTGGATATTCTAAAACCATGGTGCTATCTAAGAGAATGGTGTCTTTATTTTAACAGTCGAACAGTTAATGCCTTTATAACAAAATGTCAATGATGTAGTCAAATGTTCTTCAACAACAGGGAGGACCTTTTCATTCATGTATGTATTGAATTTACCTGGTGTTAAAATAAGCTTACTTTTTAACATATGGGAATTACAAAGACCTCTGGATTTTGCTCATCCAGTCAAGTCCTAGAAAAGGACAATAAAATATATAGAGAGATATTTTTTTTTAAATAGTGTTTCAAAGCACTTTGTCTACCTGAGCTTGGCAACTTGAACAATGCTAAGGTACTAAGACATTAAAAAAAAAAAAAAAAAAAAAAAAGAGTTTACTTTGATTTTAAAATGCAAAGATAATTTTTTTAAACTAAAAAGCTTTTAAATACTTTTGTTTTAGCCGTGCATCTGCTAGTGGGCTACATATCCATTTTTAATACAGTCAGTTATGGTAAAAATGGGGCTTACTGGATATAAGGGAATACTTTAGTACACAAAACACATGTTTTTCTGGTGCTCATCTCACACAGCTATACTGTAAACTGTTTTCTACAATTATTATGACAAGTTCATTGCTCAAATATGTACAGTTTTAAGGAAAGAATTTTATATTAACCACAGGTAATAATTAGCAGCATGCGACAGACTACAACTAGTTAGCTTGGGCTTCTGCTGTTTTTAAAGATCTGTACGCTCTTCAGCTATTGAATGGCAGATTGCTTTTGTGTTGATAATTATGTACGTTGTGGTGTAAGTCATTTCTCGGTGCAAGTGTCCTCTTTTCCAGGAAGATTGAGCAGACCGATGCCTACACAAGACGAATGAAACAGGGTTAGTTCTGTGTGATTCCGTTGATTAAATAGAAAAAAAAAAAAATAGGCAGCTGGCTTGCTGTGGTGGTTTTAAATCATTAATTTCTATTAAAAAAAAAGCAGGAGAGTTGTATAGTAAATTAAATTGTAAACAAAACTTTTTTTAACGCAATGCTTTAGTATTTTAGTACTGTAAAAATATTAAATCTATATATATTTGGGTTTTGAGCTGAATTCACATCATGGTGCTACTCAGCCTGCTACAAATATATCATAATGTGAGCTAAAAATACATTAAAAGGTTTGAGTGATGTTCCTACTTGTCATATACCTCAACACTAGTTTGGCAATAGGATATTGAACTGAGTGTGAAAGTTTATATATTGTATACCATCTTTTTCCCCCAATAGCCTTTGAAAAAAACAAACAAAAAAAAAAACAAAACAAAAAAACTCTCTCAATACTTGACATTTTAGCAAGTATAACTTGAACTTCAACTTTTTTTTTTTTTTTTTTTTTTTTTGGTTCTAAAAATTCAGGGATATTTCAGCTCATGTTCTCCTATGCCAACGTGTCACCTGTGTGTATGTAAAGCTGTTGTAGGTTAAATATATTATTCTTGGGTTTTTTGTTTTGTTTTGGTTTTTTTTCAGGGATTTAATGCTTTTCTTTTGAATCCCTTCTCTAATTTTTCCTGTACATGTATTGATGTAACTAAAACTAATTTTGTAAATTCGTTAGCTCTTTTTATTGTAATGAAAGTGTTTAAGAGATTTAGAATGTTTTGCCTGTTTCAAACGAATAAACAAAAAGAAAGTAGAATGCACTGAGCTGATTAAAGGGAAAATTGTAAGGCAGGGGTTTGGCAAGTGACTGTTTGCTAGAGTTGTTCAAGTCACTCTCTAAACAAGGCTTCTTGGATACTGTAATGAATAAAATAAAATATAAAAAGGTACAGTCTGTACAAGGGCTTCCCTAAACATGCAAACCTCCATGTCCCAGATATATCTTGTGCAATATACTGTAAGATTAAGTTTGGTCGAAAGAAATTTTATCTAACAGAATCACAACCCAACTCGAGTAAATCAAAGGAGGCCTTTGGGTTTAATGGTCAAATATTTATTTTTGTTTTTTAATTCTCAGTCTGTGACTTTACCCACTGCATTGAAACAAAAGTTTCGCCTTTTTAAAAAAAAAAAAAAAAAAAAGATGGTTATACGTCAGATTAATTAAATCATTATAAATTGTCATCTTTTGGTGATTTTTTTTTTTTCTTAAGTCCTATATTATTCATGTAATCCATAGTAGATGTTTGGTTGATATGCCGTGCACCGTCATTTGCCAAACTGCTGGCAGCAGGAGCGGGAAGGTTAGCTGGTGAATCAGTTCTGTATTGTAAATACCCGAACTGTAATTTTTGGTGTACAGAACCCTGCCTCAGTTGGAACGAATGACAAAGCAGACATAAAATTGCTTGTATAGGATTATCAGGTTGACTATAGCCATACTTGAAGATGCTTCTGAGTGGTGTCAACTTTACTTGAATGAATTTTTCATCTTGATTGACGCACAGTGGTATAAAGTTCACTTCTAAAGCTAGTGGTTAACTTGTGTAGGAAACTTTAGCAGTTTGACACTAAGGTAATGAACTTCTGTGTGCATTTTCTATGCTTATGTTCTACTTTTTTTTTTTTTTTTACTTTAATTTCATTCATTTTCATGAAATGTTTGGTATGTCTATAAAAAGAGTTGAGGATGGTTATAAATACTGTAAGTATTGTAATGTAATGCAGGTTATTTGAAAGCGGTTTATTATTATATCATTCCTGATAACGCTGAGATGTGGGTGTTTTTAATAAAATTTATATTTATTTAATGCACTCTAAGTCTGTCTTGCAGAAACTTGTCTTTCCCCGTCATTTTTATCCGCTAACAACAAAGCCAGCGCAGTGAAACACGGCCCCTGGTACCAGCCACGGGTCAAGAGCCCCAGGGGAACCGGACGGCGGGTACAGGGCCGGGGAAACTGCTAGCCTGGGGAACTTAAATCTAAAACTGCGTTATGAGAAATGGAGGAAGTTGCGTACTTCAGCAGCTTAGAAACTGGATGCATGGACTGACACACCAGCACAACCCACACTTTTCAATGAAGCAGGCCCACCCCCCCGCACGGCTTTAGCCCACCTCCATCTTCCCCGGCTCAAGCATCACACACACAAAACGCATCACGAGGGACTTCGAAACAGGAGATCCAGGCACCACACTTACTGCTAATTCTGCTTGGACTCTTGTCTCTAACGTGTTGGGATGGTAGCTGCCTAGCCCAGGCTGCTGCTCGGTAAAACCTGTGTTTACAGCGAAGGAGGGAGGCATTTCTGTGGGCAGGAAGCGGGTGCAGAGCATCGCTGCTGGTCTCCTGCTGGTGTTTGTGGAGCCAGATGAACGTGGCATATTCACTGTTGGAATTTCCTTGCTGCTAACAGCTACAACTGCACTCCCGGCAGAGGCAGGACAAGGGGGAGACTCTCGGGGTGCATCGGTTGGCTTAAGGTATTTAGCTCTACCTCTTTAGGCATTTTTCAGTTGATTTCACATTACTCCCAAATGGTGGGATGCTCCAACATCCTCCTTGCGCTACAGGAGATTTAGACTGGATATTAGGAAAAACTACTTCACCGAAAGGGTAGTCAGGCACTGGAACAGGCTGCCCAGGGAAGTGGTTGGGTCCCCATCCCCAGAGGTATTTAAAAGGCATGTAGACGTGGTGCTTAGGGACATGGTTTAGTGGTGGACTTGGCGGTGTTAGGTTAACAGTTGGACTTGATGACCTTAGAGGTCTTTTCCAACCTAAATGGTTCTTTCCCAACCCAAATGATTCTATGATTAAGAAAACACAAAGTTATAAAAGCCTAAAACCTCACATATAATCTAAATCACATGTAATCTAGGGTAAAGGAGAAGCACTAAGAAAGTGTCCCTGAATCAATACCAGGACATACATTCTTGCAGGTGCCAGACAAAAGCTTGTTTTCATGGTCCCTGCTTTTAAATTCAAGGGATATCAGGACTGAATCCTGAAATATTCTCTTCTGTGCGAAGAGATGGAAATCGCTCTCTCCACGGTCACAAAATGTTTCTGTGACAACTGGTACTTGAAAGCTTTTCAAGCTTTCTTTTTTTTAAGACCCCAGGTTTATTGGCAGCCCTGGTTTCCCCATCCATCAACGCCACGCACCTTGAGAAAGCCCCCCTACTCCGTACGTTCATGCAGTGTCTTGGGGAAGCAGTGATTTAAAACTCAAAAAATCTGTCATGCTCGTCCCTGGCTCTCAGCGTATTCCCCGATGGGAATGTCGTGAGGCAGGCCAGCACGCCGCAGCAGCCAAGCGTTGCTCTTTTCTGTGCGCAGGTGCACTGTAACGCATTAGACAGCTGGAACCGACAGATGCACTCGCTTTAACAAAGGTCTGTCACCCCTTTAGCCTTCCCCAGAAAAAAACCCTGCCGTTAATGAACATTCCCACCGGCCGCCTTTAAACACGAGCGGCTCCCTCGTCAGCGCACTTCGACAGATCCGGCTTCAGAGGCGCTGCTAACACCGGCACGGCGTGCTCCCGGCCAAGGCCGCTGGCAAGTCCAACCATACCCTGCCGGCTGCGCGTCTCCCCCAAACGCGGGCTCTCCCCGAGGCAAGGGCGGTTTGCCCGTCTGCCTCAGGCGGCTGCGACCGAGGCACCACTTAACCATCACCACCCACGCCACAGGCTGCTAGCCCCGATAAATCAGTTGCAACGGGGGGTGCCCAGCTGAGCATCCAGCTCCCAGCGGTAGCTTCTTGCCTTTCCTCTTCTCTTACCCATCTGTTCTGTCGTTTTCTGCCTTTTGGGACCTCACAGAGAGGACAAGACAGGTTTTCTATGGGAACGACTGAAAAGCCTGTGATGACAAGCCAGGCCAGGGTGAACAAACCTCAGGCAAAATTTAAGAGCAACAGGTGATTGTGCTCAAAGATACAGAAAAGTATCCAGCATGGAAGAGCGGGGAAAAGGAAAACACACTTAAAAGGATTTCTGTTGGATAAGTAAAGCACCTTACAGAAGAAGGCAGGGATTAAGAAGCAGTGGGTAATGGTGGTTTCTCCATATGCACGTTTTCACCACTACTTTCAAATACAAATTAGGAAATATTTAAAAAACCTGAAATCTTTTCACTCGAGTACAACTCCAAGCAGGGGAACAAGACCTGGGGTGTAAATGCGAACCCTGTGGTTTGCAGCTAGCTGCAGGACAGAGCTTCTGGAAAGGCACGTTCTCTTGCCCTCCGGCTGCTCCGAAGAGCAGGGCGCGGCGCCTGCCGGCAGAGCTGCGAGGCAGGGCTCGCCCTTACGTCCGCACTCGTGCGACCAGCGTCACGCTGAGCGCGCTGGAGCGCGCCGACCGTCCAGCAGCGCCAAGATGAGAATTGGTAGATATCATCATCTCAGCAGTAAATTAATACTCTGCTGTTTGACTGACACAGTAACATTTCTGTTTTCTGAAAAACACGCACCTGTCAGGTTTCTGTTACACTCAGTCATGTTTACCTAACGTGGACACAACTAATAATTTTGAGGCACTCAGTAAATGACCGTTTTGTCTCAGAGGACTGAAAATTTTACCACCCCACGAGCTACAGCGACAGCTCTCCCTCCATCGCTCCGTGTGAGACATTTCCTTTTTCAACTAAGTTTAGGTATTAAGCGGGTCCCTTTACTTTGACCTGTAAATGATTCCCTAAGTTAGTTTAATTCAGGCAAATACTGTACAAGGGGAGATTCTTGCAGAACTTACAAATAAGTCAGTCAGCTCCATGCTTTACTTGCCTCACCTCTAACCAGCAAAGGGAATAACTGATGTGCGTGAAGTTAGCACAGAAAGTGTTGCTGATTTAAAGGAAAAAAAGCATCCTTCTGTTTAGAGGGAAGAAAAACCTTGCACTGGGGTAAGAGAGTGAGAAAAAGGAAGGAAAAGGTCTGTGAAAGACCAACTGCTATCCTTTCTGCTCTTTCCAATCAGAGAAAATCGGGGCTTGAAGCTGCACACTTGACTTGCGCGTTGCAACCCGCGGCAGCAGAGCCCCAGACAAGCAGCGCGCTTGCTGTAGCCACCCTGCAGCAGAGCGGGGGGCCGCTGGCCCCGTCCACGCAGGGGAGCACAAGGGAGGGATCCCCAGGTGCTGGGCCGTGGGGAAGGGAATTACATACTTCCTACAACACGGTATAAAAACACACCCAAGGCCTTTCCGTTTAGGAATCTCCTTATTCTTGACTTCAAAGGGTTGCCTTCCTTCCAGGTTTGGAGCCTGCACCTGTTTCTTTCAGACGGAGGAGCAAGGCACCACTTTCTCCCCCTGATCATTTTGCCATTAGTTCAGTGGTTTGAGTCCTCACAACCTTGACCTTCAGGTCCTCCTTGCCTGAACAGATTCAGAGCACCACCTTACAGGATGCAAAAGCCTTAAAGTACTCTGGGGCACACACGGGCGCATCACATCAACCCCTCCTTCCCACGTCAAATAAAAAAATACTTCAAATCACTATATGAAGGAGCGGGGGGAGGGAGAGCCTGATGTTTCACTTCCTTTTAAGATGGGGTTTAATGCTCAGCGTAAAAACAGTGCCACTCTCTTGATTCATAATCCCAGCAGAAACACAGCACTCGCTGCTGGAGGAGGCCACGAGAGGGTTTGCGGGTTTGTTTTTTTTTTTCCTTTTACAATCCAGCCAAGCTAATCAAGGTTACCTGTTTCTCCCACTCAGGATTTGCTTCAACTAGCACATTAAATACTTTGCCTTTGTAGTATTTTACACCAGGCGAACCATCCCAGGGTAAGCACATTTCCTTCTAATGTCATGGCAACACAGCTGTATGCTCCTAAATCACGGCAGAAAAGGCAGCCCGGTGCCTGGCAGGAACAGCTTGGGATTGCGGTTCAGCTTCCTTTCAGCTTGCACTGCATTAGCAACTGGAACCTCATTGGATTTTCAGGCGTAATCATCTTCCTCTTATTTTTCTGCTCCTGTTGTGATTATTTGTAAAAATGACAGCACCATTATCTTCTTGTATGTAAGCCTTCATACAGACCACTTTGGTAAAGAGATTTAACTGGAGGGGATGGCTTAAAGTGCAGTCTGCTCTGAAAAGGGATGGGGAAAGTGGCGTCCTGGGGCTCCCAGTCCGCATTCCAATTATTGTTGTAGCTAACGCGCCTGATCTGGAGGGGGGTGGCATTTCCCCCATCTATCCCTCCCCAAACAGATGCAACAGATCTCCTCTGCCTAGCCCTTCTCCCCACCTGCGTAGTCCTGGCTCTGTTGACATTTGTACAGGCGTAAAGCTGGTCAGATGGCAGGAATCCAGTTCTAATTAATGGGAGCAAATGGTTTGCTATAAACAGAGGAAGGGTTGGCATGGGGGAGGTGACAGATGTCAAGCAAGGGGAAAACATCTATTAGCTGTTCCCTCCTCCTCCACCACCCCCAGCACATTTGTTTTGCATGACGGCCCTTTGGTTCAGGCCCTGGTTTAAAACATCCAGACTCGGCATGTTGGAGCTGTATTAGAAGCTTTGCAGCATCCACGCAGCCTTCCGAAGGCAGAAGGACAGGATACTGGAAGGGACCGTATAAGGCAGAATTTTAAAGCCTCAGGCTTGCCTGCTCTTCAAGAATTCATACAGTCTTATAATCAGTAACCCTGGCAAATCTCCCCTCTGTTTGTCTCTCTGCTGTTAACACTCTCCATACCAGAAGCAAGCATGCGTTTTGTCAGAGGGCTGCAGTTTGCAGGCATTTATTCTCCCAGCTCTTAAGATGAAAACAACTGCTCATTTGCACCAAAGCACTCCAACATCTCTGGCACAGGACGCCAGCGAGAGCAGCCTGTTTCCACCTTGACCCGGGCTCCTGCGGCACCCTTAGGCGAGCTGCAGAAACTCCTCAGCTGAGCTGCTCCAGCGAAGCCCGGGACCAAGGCCATGGCACAACACACACGCCTCGCAGAGGACACCCTGGGCTCCCCCGGTCCAAAACCCCGGGCAACAAATACCAGCTGATCGAATGGCAGCACAGAGGAAACTCATCTGTATCAAGAGAACGACACCGTGAGGAGGTGCGGGGCCATACCAGCCAAACCGAAGCCGTGCAAGGAGGAAAAGGGGGTCTGACAGTCCCCGCAGCAGTCAAAAGCCAGGTGCAAATCCCAGACACGTAAGGTGACAAGACAAAGGTGAGCCTCTCTCACAGAGCTACCAAGAGGGCATGGGGAACGTTTTAGATCTACTACCTTGGTAATTTTCCCAGCAGCAACACGCTGGCATTTTACCGAAGGATTTGCGACTCAGTGTTCCTAGCCCCGGCGCAGGCAGAGGCATGGCTTCCAGGTTAAATCAAATTGAAAACCAGATGTGCTTTTGTCAAGGAAACCAGGTCAAGTGTAGCCACGAGGTTTCAGAGCTCCTGCAGCTGCGCCTGTTGCGTGAAGAAAGCAGGGCTGCCGCCGCCGCCGCCTCCTCCACCGCGTTCGCTATTGCTGCCCAGCAGCAGCTGCTTCCTTGGGAAAGGCAGGCAAGCAGCTTGCTTACACATACTCAGACCCAAAAAAACCCCCCACGTTTTTAAGCGCAAGGGAAAGAAGAAAACTTCACAAAGTCTGAAGAGGACCTGACAAGTTTCCATGAATCCAACGAGTATTCCTATGGGCTCTCTTTGTGCATTTGTAGTAAGGCGCTACAGAACTACTCGCATACACAGCTAAGTACACATACGGTCAGGTACAGCTGACTTTTGACTAGCTGGGAACGTTAGCAGCCGTTTTCTTCCTCTTCCTAAGAAAGTAGTGTGCTGCCAGTTGATAGTCACCAGCTACACGTGGCCGTTAGATTTCTCTGTAGGTAGATCTCCACAGCGTAATTGATGGACTATTGCTCTAGGAAAGCCACTGCCCTCTTCTGGGGGGGTTGTGTGTTACACTTGTGCCGATAAAAACAAACCAAAGAGATTTGCTGCATATTTGATATCTGCCTACTTGTCTCTAGAGCACGGACTAAGCAGTGAGCAGACACCGCTCGATCCGTGGCGGGCCCTGCTGCTAGCGAGTATTCCCAAACAGCTCCTGGTAAAGAGCAAACAAAGTTCTTGCTTGTTCAGTTAACTCTGATCAATCAATTAGAGTTAAGAGGAGAGATTATACGTTACACATGACCTCCTGCCACGGAGGATGGAAAGAGCACGCACGCAAACATTTTCCAAAAATGCAACTGGGTTCCTGTTCGGAAGCATGGTCACCATTTTTAAATGGCTGAAGAGATTCAAGCCTTCGGTGCAGGGGAGAGCACGAGAGCCTTAGTCCAAGACATGCCCCTTCTCGAGGAAGCAGGTTCCTCCTGCCACTCAACCCAAGTTATAATAACGTATTTGCTGGGCCAGAGGGAGAGAACTAAGCCTAAGGGGAAGTGTGACTTCGTAGTACGGGAACGGAGAGCTTTGCTGCCTCTTCTCATTTCTGCTTATGGATGTGATGTTAATATTAAACAGCACATTAAAAGACAGTGCTCAGAGATAGCGCTTGACCCCTGCCTTCCTCTTCATAGGCAAGCACCTTTCCCAGTAGGCTCTCTCCTTGCCCAGCTTGCTTTAAAAGCGGCCAAAACAGAGGCGTGATGCTTGTCGGGAGCTCGGTTCCCCCGAGCGATGACTCTGCTTTGATCAGGACTTAGGCAGAGGAACCCTTCGTTTTGGGGTCAGGTCACGCTTCCCTACGAGCTATGCTGAGACTCCCATTCGGAGCAGTCCTGGGCAAGTACAAAAGCAAGATCCAGCTGTCTGTAGATGTCAGGGAGATCCATCACCTCCAGGGGTAAGTAGTGACTGAGCAGGGAATATACGGACCGCAGTTACAGGTTTCAGCATCTAAACTCTGCTTAGAACCTGCTTTAGGTACCCAAGCCCCCTTAACTAGGTTTCTCAGTCACAGCTCCCTTGCAAAAAGGTCTGCTCCAAACCACATGGGGATGTTATAGCAATAAATACATTAACAATTTAAGTGTTCAGATACTATGGTAACAGCACTTGAATTACACATCCTTGAACTGGGAGAGCTCAACTGCTTTTTTTCTGTTTATGTTAACTTTCTTCTTTCCTGCTTTAAACTTCCAGCCCTTATGAGATAAGCCCTATTAAAACACTTAGGCTTTTCCTCATCTTTGCCTTAAAAATACCTCCTTTAGAGAACTCTTCCACTGTCAATCTGCAGTTCATAAAAAAAAAAAGAAAAGGGGGGGGTAAGGGAGAAAGAATGAAAGAGACTGCTTTCTATAAAATCTTCCAGTTCATCTAGCCCATCTCAAAGCAGGTATAGACAAGAATAGCTGCTCAGCGTGCGTGGAAAATTGTTTTACTAAATGTGGAAGGAAAAGCATTGATTCAATCTCATGGACATGAGAAGTCAAAATTGCACAGAGTTGCCATTAGTGCTCTTGCTGCTGTGAAATCTGAAAGGAGTGGAACAGCCACTCGTTCAGAGGCCAACATAAAGGCAATGAAGGAAGCCAAAATTACTCTTCTGAATTTCCTCTCACTGCTGCTATAATTGGGCACCCCAAGGTATTCTCTTCTCAGCCACAATGGTGAGCAGTCAAACCTGTCACTGCATACATAGTAGGTAGCACAGAACTGACAGCCAGGGCAACTTTTTCATTGATTTTTCATAATATTATCAATAAAATATTTCATTATGACCCATAAAATCCTATTTGCATCATCAAGAGACGGGAAAGATGCTGTCACGTCTGGAAATAAAAATTAAAAAAAAATAAACCCCACAGAGATGCAGATCTGCTGACTGCTTTTTTTCCAGTAAAAATCCATACAAAATGATTTCTTTCCTGACTCTAATCATACCACATCAAGTACTGGCTAGCTGCAAGGGAAAAAAACCAAAACCCACTGGTCAGAATCAGCTTTCAGCTAGAGAAGTGCCACACAATTCAACAGCAATGCTTCTAGTCGTCTCAGACGGCAAGTTCAATGTAAAAGGACTAGCTTTCAGCATTACAGGCATGCTGTAGTGCCTTGTTCGGAAGTAACTGCACAAAACGTTAAACAAAACGGGCCACCGTGCAAAACATTTCCAAGCCGTCTTCAGTGAACTGCCCCAAATGTAAAGCCAAGAAGTGCATCTTACCACTGGTTTATAGCTCTGCAGGCAGAAGGGCCATATCCCAACTAATCAGCAGCAATCTCTAAAGAGCTGCTGGGGATTGCAAACAGCCCTGGGGCAACGGGTATTTTCTACTCAAATGCACTCTCTAGTCCATCAGGAGTAAGATAATTGAAGGTGAAGATACTTAAATTCTCTTCCTTTAGTTTAACTCCATGTACGTAGAAAGCACAACCCCCCCTCTTTTTTCCCCCCACTCATCACTATGGTTTAAGGGAAAGAATGAAGCAACATCTTGAAGTCTACAGAAAGTACACGGCCACATACACTACAACCTCTTGGAGCCTTCCAAGGTTTTCAGAGTGCACAGCTTGAAACCTTTTAAAGCCACCTGATTATTGGAATATAGACAGGTACTTCAGCTTCTTTTTAACGTCTCACATTAACCATCCAACACTCAGCTAGCCACTTTGAAAAGTATTTGAGTGCAGACTAACTGCAGATCAGACTACAGCAACATCATTTCCATACTTATTAAAACATCTTTTTTTTTTTTTTCTTCCTCCAATTACAGATTTACAAAGGTAGACCTTGTTTATACAATTTTTGATTGCTCTTGAAATAGTCTATGGTACGCTGCAAAACCTGGGATATAAGTAGTACAGATTCTGGGAGATGGTTTATGAAATGCATGTTTTTCTCAGAGCCTTACTTACAAGGCTGAGCTCAGACCGTGAGAGCTATTTAAGACAGTGTTGCCCTGACCCTCTCACCCTTTCAAGATGCAAGAAACCCTCACAACAGCTTAGTTCTCCAAAGGTCCTTCCCAAAAGGCAATTCATGAAGTTTTAAAGCACTAAGATTACTCTGGGTGTAGGACTTGTGGGAAAGTTCAAGGCAAGACAATGCAGCCGTTCTGCAGAGTACTACAGACTAACCACGAAGGTGTAAGAAATGACGCAAAAGCGAGTGAACTGCACGCACCCTTGCCTATTTGTCACTGGTACAACAGCCAAGCAATTTTTGCAGAACTCCAGCCGGGCTCACCACAGTTTTTACTCCAAGATGCACACAAGTGATACTGAACAAGAAGCACCACCTTGTAACTGCTACCAAAGCAAGACATGGACTGGGGATTTCTGAATGGCTCATATGCAACAGAGGAAAGACTGGCTTGAGAGAGGAAAAAAAAGGAGACAGCTCTGTCTCAGTCAGTTTCCTCCTTAAAGAAAAAAAACAGAAATAGTGAAAATCAGCATCATCCTGGCATAATACAGAAGGGGGAAGGAGAGGAAGGACAGTTTGAGGAGAGAGATTGCAACATTTTCTTGCTGCGGATGCAATTTTACAGTTGCCTGTTGCAATGCTGCTGGAAGCAGAGAGGACAAAGAGGATCATTACACAGGGAAGGTCATCCACCGAGTGTCCGGTTTCTCCTTTATACCATAGGCCTCCATCTCATAGGCTCCACAAGCAGGGACCTGAACACAAACCGTGAGCAGACAATACTACCTACAGAGCGCACCCCTGGGAGCCAAGCAGGAGGAGGTCGGGTGTAAAGTGAATCCACGGGAACAGCAGAGAAACGGATCTGGGCAGCCAGAATACAGTTTTCAGAGCTGGCGCCGCATGCGGCGTGGGAGTACCAAGACATCAATAATGACCGCAAAAAGTCTCGACCCTCTTCGGGGCCATGTGAGTTTCTGCAGCTTCCAAATCCCTGGAGGGATTTGAAGATTTGCTTCTCCACATCCATTTTCAGGTGCTGAAGAGATCTATTTGCCCAACACGTTAGAAACAGATTTGTCCTAATAGAGAAGGTAACCAGGGTCTTCAGTCAGCACCATTACCCAGGCTGTTGTTGGGACACCCAGACTCTTACACATCAGTAACAAGACCTCTTCCTTCTACTAAGAAATCGTGCTCTCTTCATCCCTCAATAGTGTCAGCACTTTAAACCTCACCATAAGCTGACTGCAGCTTTGCAGGAGCCCCAGCACCCTTTCAGAGCTCTCCACTCTTCTACCAGGCTCACAACCCTGACTCGACAGCATCAGCTGGCTAAGAAACCTTGGGGGGGGGGAATCCATGATGAGAATTATTAGGTGATTTCTATTTATCATTATGTTATTTCTGTTCACAGCAGATTATTTTAGTAAATTGTTTTGAAGTCTCGCTCTGTATGCTTGTCCACTGCTCTCCACCAGTCCAGAAGAGAAACTGCTTATGCCTTCATGGTATATTCCTGCCATGGATCTTCATTACTATGACCACCTACACTAATTCCAGACAATGAACAAAAAACTTCAGCCGCTGACAGCAGCTCACACATGACTCTGGAAGGGAATATCCTACCAGGATATTCTGTGGCCACTGAAACACAGCTCTTGGTGCTTGTAACTCAAAGCTTTTCCAGAAGATCAGAAATCATACCTACGGTCTCTCTTTATTCCCCTCCTTTTTGTTTTTAAAATCCTCTCTACTTCCCTTCTTAGCAACTCAATAACCTGCTTACCATACCTACAGAAGCCAACATTATAAAACGAATAGTTGTAATCTGTAACAAAATTAATAGAAAGGCTTTTCTCGCAGAGTCACAAGGAATGGGATCTAAATCCAGATGCTATGTAGAAGTCAAAATTCATTGGTATGCATTTTGACCATTTCATCTCTTTCATTTTAAGAGAAGCACAAAAATATGAACATTAAAGCCCCTCACTTTGGATACTTTCCAAGGAAAGCCATGAACAACAAATTAATCCAATCACTTCGGGTACTCTCACATGGGAGCCACACCCAAACTGTGGGGTTTTATATTAGAGTTTAAGGCACCTTGAAAATGAGAAAGGAAAAAAGGAGTTGGGGATGACTAATTCCCTTAGGCTGGAAGACGGCATGATGACTGGATCACTAATAAAAAGAAATTATATTCAGAAAGCCTAGAAAAGAGTAATACACTTTAAGGTAACAAGCAAAGAGGAGGTGAGGAAACCCCGGGAGTGAATGCCAGAACTTCCACACACATAAGAAGAAAGTCAGTCTCACTCTTTTTCAATACCTTTCACAAGAAGAAAACTCATACGCTTCTGTAACCAAAATAGACATCTTGTAAAGTGACCTGACTCATTCTGGATACAGTCAGCACGCAAGTTTATTTATTTGGTTGGTAAACTGTCAGTGAGTTGTCTAAACAGGGGAAGAACATCTAGTTCCTCCACCTGCTCTGTGCCAGCCTTGCTCCTGCTGGGCTTGTCCCTGCTGAAACGTGGCCCTGTTCAACCATTGCTAATTAGCACTCCTAAGCCTCCACCCAGCACAACTGGGAGCTGTGTCCGAGTTTGAATAGCTACACTTCTAACACAGTTTGCTCCTTATCAGCTGAAGGGAGAGGTTTCACGCTGCAAAGTAAATGCTTGCAAGCTCCACGGGAAGAAAGCCTAAGCTATGATTTCTCGCTGTAATGCACAGAACGCATTAGCAACATAAGTAAACAGAGAGAAAGGTCAGTAACAGCCAGTTAATAAAGCAATTCACACTTCTTAGCTGGAACTCAGGCTCTTAAAATTAGTAAAAATCTAGCTGAAGCTGGAACTCAGGCTCTTAAAATTAGTAAAAATCTAGCTGAAGCCTGAAACATTTCCAGATGCAGGCAGTTTCTCCTTTGCTTACTATCTCAAATTTCTCTTTGGTAACCCAAGATTAAACGGTATCATTCCCCTTGACAAGATGTTTTACCTGTTTTCTTGGGCCCCAAGCTACTAACCTAGTTTAGACATACAAGCTATTGTGCTCAACTGCTTATTTACTTCCAAAATGTGTTAATTATTACACTAACACAACAGTTCTATCAATGCTGTATTAAAAATTCAGACAATCATTAGCTATAAGAGCATTTAATCACAGCCTGAAAATGGTTCAATGCAGGAGCGGACTCCTCCATACATCACAAAACTCCTGTTTCCACTGGTAACACACACAAGCCGTCTACTTTCTCACGGCGTATTGCAAGAGCCTTAATCACAGCCTCGCATTCAGTCCCCTGCCACATCAAACCATAACGCGTGACACACCCCGCATCACGGCTCATCTTTGGTTTTGCTTACCGAACACCTCCAGGCAGGGAGCCAGGGACACGGGATTACAGACACCCTGCTCTCTCCCAGGTTATTTTGTCGCATGTGGAACACAGAAAGAACAGGGGTAGTTACACCACAGGGTGCAGCAACACAACTCAGAGTGCTTTTGCCATTTATGACTGGATTTTCTTTTCATGTAATGAACTAGGCTTTTTTTTTTTTAATCAAGTTATATAGTGAAAACAAACAAACAAAATGCAACTATCCCCTGTCAGTTGCCAGGTAATCTATTACACAAAGTGTTTTCACACATTTCAGTGATACCTTTCCTGGCAGGGCTGATGGCTAACAGCAAGGAATTTAGCCCAGACAGGGACTCGAGCAGCTCCAAAGGTAGCATTACAGGATCTAACCGATCACCAGGCCTTGAGTGGAACTTGGGACTGCGTTAACACAACCGCTGAGCTTACCCAAAGCCCAGGGGCAATCGAGTGCCTCAAGAAGAGGTGCAGAGGTACACAAGTGGCACAGCCCAGGATCCCTGGCAGAAGCTCCTACGGCCTGCCCCGGGCCCTCAAGGGTTTATTAAGAAGCAGCCTCGCTGGTTCATGATGCACATCCTCTGATTAAAAGTAAGCACCTCTAGTCCCACTCTTCGAGCAGGAGTAATTTCCTTCAGACTACAACTAGTTCAGCATTTAGCTGAGATGTGGTAGATTAGGCCTTAAAGCCCCTCTCTTTCTGGAAGGGATCCAAATCTATAATTCCTAATTCCCAAGAAAGCATCCTAACACTTCAGCTAACAGTATCCCAGAGCCTGAGCTTTCTCCTCTTTTCCAAGGGCTGCTCATGCATTTACCATTATATGGAGAAGAGCATGAAACGCTAGAGCCTCCCTCTCCACTTCAGATAGAGGCACGCAGACCGCAACTCTCTCAGGCTGCACGATTAATTCAAAGGGATGGATGAAGGCTGCTCCCACCGAACATCCGCCCATTCCCACCTCACCAGAGAGCTCCACTGCGGGGGCAGGAGGTGGGGACTCCAGGCCCCGAGCCCAAGGAAGAAATTACACTTGCTGCACCCTCACGATTACCTACTACCATAATCTCCTTTCTCCTTCTGTTGAGCTTTGCATCTCAGCCCTACTGGGAAGGGCCTAGGTACAGCTGCCATTTTATGAAGGGAATTACACTTCCACAGTACCACAGCAATGATATCTGAGACGGCCATAAAGAACAACCGTCCTGTTAAATCCTGTCAGTCCAGTTACACGACAAGGAAAAGCAACACATACTCAGAGGTACAAACATGGCGGGACGGGTAAGAGGCAACAAAAAGACAGCTGTTAGTGCCCTCCAACATACATTTAACGTCCTTCAAGTTTAAGCTGCAAGATTTCTTGCCAGTTAAGCTGCTCAGTGCTTTCCAGACCCACCAGTAGTTTAGCCATGCCCTTTTTAAAGTGAGTGTTAACTTTAACTAGGCTGATCTGAGATCTCAGGAACAGAGCATTGCATTCAAAAAAACACCGAAGCTTTATGAAAACCAAAGGTACTAAACTGAACTCACCTTAACTTGTTTCCCCCTAAAGGCTACTAAGATCTACCTTGAAAAGTGTCCTCCCCTCCTTTGCTTTTGTTTGGTAACCTAGGTTCAGAGGCAGCTGGCCTTTGCACGGCGGCCAGCCAGTGCACCCTGGGAAGGGAAAGCCTGCCTACACCTGTGGGGAGCAGCCCCCACCCCAGTGCTGAATTAGTCCCAGGCACACCCACTGCACAGCTGTAAACACTCGCAACCAGCCCAAGTCAACAGAGAGCAGGTGAGCGCATTGCTAAAAGCTGTAGTAGTGTGTCAAAACCAGAGCGGTTTCATTTGGATGCTTTCCTCCTCGATGCTGCCTGTGGTTTCCACCTATAAATTGAAATGCTGTGCCCTTAAATGATTCTGTCTCATAGGTGTGCCAATTTATCTTAAAAAAAGTGGAAATGACAGAACCTGCTTTTTGCATTCCTCCTGGTTAATTGGATTTAACTGGGTGGGGAGGAAGGGAACTCTCTCTCCGCTGGTTTGGTTACCTTCTGTGTAATGCTGTAAATCAGCTTTTCCCTGGCACTACAGAACCCAGCCATCCCTTGCTCAACAGCAAACTCCCATTCCTGCAGTCCAGACGGTTTCTGTGGCTCCACAGCAGACTGTCTGAGATTTCTGTCTAGGGCACAGAAGCATAATTATACTAATTACGAGAGAGAAAAGATAATAGATACAGAAGTTCTTTTCCCTAATCAGCTCTAGGTCAAAGCTTTACCTACAGCTAACAAGAAAATAATCTATTAATGAGCCCACATCAGGAACCAGCATAGTCACAGCAGTGCAAACACAGAAAGCCATAATTTGCAACAAATGAGTTAGAGCTACATTTAAAAAAAATGGCAGTCTTGGGTTTATTTAACTAAAGACATTATTATCCTGATGTTACAGTTGCCTCCGTGCTTGGTCTTAGCTTAGAAAGAAAGAAGGCATCCATCCAAAGCAATGAATGCAATATACTGAAACTTCAGAGTTCAGGGCTACCAGAGTAAATGCTGAGAGTCCAGAGCAACCTTTGAAAAAGCCAATGCATTATACCAGCCATTTGGAAAGGTGCTTTTTTCTCTTTTCTCATGCTAATCATACTGCTTATTCAAGAGAGAGATGCAATCCATTCTTGAATTACGGTAACACGTCTATCGCCAGGACTCTGGGTGTTAGACCACCCCAGGCAGCTTAGAGCATTCTAGAGAAACAGGACTGTTTTTTTCTTTTACAAATATTTTACTAATATTTTGTATACAAGCGGGACACTGAGAAATTGATTGTTATGTCCACAGAAATATCAGTGCGGGCTTTGCATATGCTACAGCTGGATTTTTTTTTTTTTAACTGCTGGTAGACGTCCCACCAGCAGCAGAAGTGCAATGAGATGCAAGGAACTGATTTTCAGCACTGTGTCATGTACACTTTTAAGAGGAAAGCGATGCAAGTGATATAAGCTACCCTCGCTAGGCCTTTGCTGTCACTATGACTGATAAGCTTTATCAGGGTAGCAGGCTGGAAGGAAGCCTGCTTTTTTGTTTTGCTTTTTTTCAGGAAAGAAGCCCTCGCGCAGATGCAAATCTTGACTGACAGGTGCTCTGACAGCAGCCTGCAGTGCAGGTGGGACACAGGGTCTGGCTTTATGCTAGCTCCGGTCATTCTGTTTCAACTGTCAAGCTTGCGTAGTTATTGGAGGGGGGTTAATGTATATTTAATATGCAGACTGCTGGGAGGAGGGTTTGCGAAGAAAGTAGTACCAAATGCTCCTTTTTCTCTGTACAAGCAATATTACTCTTCAAGAGTATTGTGGCGTTAATGCCCCCTAAGGAACAAACCATTATTCTGTTTGTGGACCTACGTTTTTGGCACAGCAGTGCTGCAGAAAAGCACTTAAACTATTTTAGTCTCTAGATTTTTCAGCAGAAGCAACAGTTGTGACTTCAGCAAGTAGGTTCCCTGGGCAATGTGCAGGAAAGGGCTTGATGCTTCAGAGTGCGATCCATGCAAAACGGCTCACTGCACGATAAGCTGGTTCAACCAGCACCAGGGAGCACTGAGGAGAGAGAAGCTCCTTAAACCCACCTCTTCTGGGGGCTCGGGCTCTTCATGCAGGGCAACAGGAGGCCCTTCTTTTCATCTGCAGTTCGGCACGTTGAGCTCTGCCCTGCCTACCCCTTTGCTCTCATGAGGAAGGGCAACATCTTTTACTACACAGCGTGGCCAGAGGAAGCAGCAGTTTCCTTGCCCTTCCTTAGCGGTCAGAGCACTCATTCAGGATGTGGGAATTAAACACAGCTCCGTGTCTGCTTGCTGGGACTCAGATCCATCTGTTTGGCTTCACAGGGGCTGAATTTCCTCAGAAATTGGAGGCCTGAACACTCTCACCTCTGAGCCATCGTGGAAAAAGACGGCTCTGAAAGCTGCCTGAATTGAGCACTGCGGGGAGAGCAGCCTGTCTATGGCCCAGGTGAGATGGATGTGCCACGCCACTTAGCCCTGAAGAAAAGGCAGGTGTTTCTGAGAATAGCAATAGCAGGACTGTCCGTGTCTGAGGATTGAAGTGTGAAAAACTAGGATCAAATAGTTTCCAAGTTTAGATGATCACAAGCTGGCTGTGACGGGAGATGTACTAGTTCTTCCTGCAGACCAGTGCCTGCGACACCCGTGCTCCAGATCAGAGGCAGGAGAGATGGCATCTCTTCTCTACGGTAATCAGACCCACCAGAACAGAGCCCAAGCGCAACGCTTCCCAACAACTGAGAAATAAATAAATCAAAGGACTATCTGCCCCTTCAGGAAATGAAACAAACAATATCCAAGGCCATGCTTGTTGCCCTGTTACTTATTAAAATTTACCAACAAAAAATGAAGCTAAAACTCTGCAAGTCTGCTATTTTTATTTGCTCCTTTCCTCCCACTTTGTTGATTTGCTGACATACATGAGGGCACGCACACAGTACAGTTTGGGTGTTTTACTGTCTGTCCCCCGTGGGATAACCTTCCATGTTTTATAGCTGATCAGCAATCCAGGACTGTAGCCTGAGAAACACTGATATAATAAAGGTTCTTCAGAGACCACCATCCTTTTTTAAAAAAAGATTTCATTTCCAAAGGGGATTCATTTCATAACGGGGAACAGCTATCCAAAGCAAGGCAAGGCAGCATCCCCTGTCTTATATTCAGAAAAGTCTGACAACCTCACTTCAAAGACAGAGGTCATAGCTGTTTTGTTCGTGATCGTAGTTAAGAGTTCAGAGACAAATACGGAAAGCATTCACTATAATTAAATTCTTAGATTCAGTTGTGGGAATGGGAGAACTAGCTTACACTCTAAACAGGATAAACCAGCTCATGCTGGTTGACATAAACCACCCTAAATAACAACGCCAACACAGTGTGTCAAATCACTGAACCAACGGAGCACAAGATCAAATTGCTGTTGGATGATCAACAAGTCCTCTGAGACAGACTGTGCTTATCTTCAAAGAACTGGTATTCACCTACTGATTCTTTAAGGTTTCTCACACCCTAATTTTCTTTATATAAACTTAACGTCAAAATGATGGTAAAGGGAAGGGACAAGCATGGCATGGAGAACTTTAATCTTCTCTGTTAAAATGCACCTTTTTTGGCTATGGCTATGCATGTATGACAGGATGGTGCAAAGCCCTGCTCTCCTTCCAAGTCCCCTCCTCACGACTCCACTCCTCCTCATATTATCTTCCAGACTTCCATCCCATGCAATCAGCCAGCTGAAATGGCCGTGGCTGGTGTACGTGTGAGAGTTTAGACATCAGCCAGAAATCACTTCGCATTGCCACATACAGAATTTAAACATATCTGCAGTGCACTGGGTTGCTGGTCTGGCAGCTCTGTCACGGTATGTCCCTGTGCTTTTACTTCTGTAATGCAGCAACAATTCAATCACAGTTCCAATCTCAAATGTGATTCTAGAAATGACACAGCAAAAGTCCATTTTTATTTGTCCCAGCAATTACAGATCACAGCTGCTTGCTTCTCAGCTTTTGGGGTAGTTTGCTTGTTCCCGAGTTTTTGGTGTTTTTCAGGGGTAGGGTTCTGTTTTGAGTTGAAAGCAGGAGAAAGAGAAGGGAAAGTAACTGTTAACCTTAAAAATCTGTGAACATGAAAGCTGTGTGTTCTTTTTCAAGTAATGCATGTTATTTCCTGCCTTTTTATTTGTGATTGCAATTACACTTGTGTTGATAATGTAGGAGGCAGAAGGCAATCTGCTCACTTTCAACTATGTTGACCGCGCAAAGCAGATTATAATCTAAACAATGAGCAGATTCAAGCCAGAAATAAACATGCTAGTCTCCAAGTAAAGGAAGCCTACAGGATATTCTCAGAGTAAGATTTTTCAGGATTGGTTCCAGTGATATTTGTTAAATGAAGTAAATTGGCAACAGCCCCTTTATTGACAATAACAGCACAAAATACAGCAATTCCAATCATGATTTCCTTTTCTTAATATTCATACAGGGCACCAGTTTTTTGGGCTTTTTGGCATTTGGGTTTTTTTTTAAGTGATTACACAGCACCAATGTAGTTAAACAGAGGATCCAAAATGCATCTGCCCACTTTTTGTCATTTTGCATTTCCCCTGGCCTATTTACTAAAGGACAAATTACACTGCAGATTTATGGAGTCTGAAAAAACCTATTAGTGAGAATTTGATTTGCATAATTCAAGTGTCACTATTGAAAAGTAAATGTTATTTATTATCACAAAAATGCAACAAAATTGAAGTGGTATTATTAGGTGGTCACTTGCATTGCAATGGGGATAAAGGTCAAAAGCATTTAGCATTTTTAAAAAAGGAAAAATATCTTCAAAGTAGGTCACATCCAAACACCTAATTCATTCCTAACAGCAATTCACTGTAGCTCCCATAATTTATGAATCCCAAGGATGCACTTAAACATCTGCAATTTCATTATTTCGTTTTTTTATACCATTAGCTTAAAATTTTGACAAGCCATTGTGCAGGTAACAAGTCGAGAAGTTGAGGATTACTGTTGCAGGAGAAGCAATGAACCCAGCTGTTCACCATGATCAAGCAAGGATTATTTCCTGTGACAGGTCATAGCAGGAGGATTTTCTTGCTGTTGTTTAATACCTGCAACAGCTGAAAAAACAGCTGCTTAGTTTGAACATTTGAAAATTCCCCAATGAAAAAAATAACCTTTGTTTTCAGAGTTTTTGTGTTTTGGGGGGTTTGTTTGGTGGGTTTTTTTTTCAAGAAAGAAGAAAAAAACTGCAGAGCTCACAACCAACTTGTTCGAGATCTCTCAAGTTCATATAATCCCACTCCTCTTTTACCAAAACATAGCAGTCTTTCATGAAAAATAACAGAGTAGTCATGTCATAACAGCCTCATGAAATAACCAAGGTTGTTTTTAATACATTCAGCATAAAGTAGTGAAATCTTGGAGCATTTCCAGAATGGCAGAGAAATATTATGTAGGCAGTAGTGAGGAGGTTCTCACTTCTCCTGCCCTTCCACAGAAGTGGCCGTGGCCACCCCTGACACGGTAGGGGAGCATCCTGCCCCACTGCTGGGCCAGCCTCATCATCCCTTTAGGACACCCTTTGCCTCGTGGAAGACGGACTCGCCTTTAGCCAGGGTCTGACCTCTTATTGCAGTTTCCTCTCTCCTTGTAATTACGGGAAGCGAAGCTGATATCTCAATGACTCCACCGCTTTCAGATTCACACACTTTCTCCAGGAGCTGCTCCATCAGCACATCCAGCCACACATGCCTCTCCCATCCTTTTCTGATGTGTTCCGTGAAGCCAAAGGATTGCAGCAACAGAACTAAATTAGCCACCTCCCTGTCTGCTTTTCCCTCCTCTACCTGATTTTTACGTTTAGTGTTGGACTAAGTTTAGAGACTGCAAATAGCGGGTCTGATTCAGCAGTTCTGCTAATAATGACATAAGTGACACCACCACCGGCTTGCTGCGACTTTCAGAAGCAGCATTCACTTACGGCACTGTAGTTTCAAACAGGCTGAGAACAGTAATTCACTGGCTTCCCTTCATCTAGGTCAGGACTTCCCAAACTGTGGTATGCACACCCTGCATGATGTGCAAAGCTAGTTTGAAGAGATAGGCGCTAAAACCAGACCCGCCCACAGTTGTTTCTCTGGAGGAAATGGGGACAGTAAATACTGCCCATGCAGCTGAATGCTTCTTCCTGTGCCTGCCAGCAGCCCCAGACCCGCCACCACGTCTCTTTGTATGAAAAAAGTCAATGCCAAAGGTGGAAATCAACAGTCTTTGAGCATTTACTCATCTGCACCAGAATTCTTTGCGCTGCTTTGCCCTCTAAGCCTGGGTTTTCACAGAATCAGGCTCTGTGCACAAAGGTATTTCACCATTTGCTATTTTCACCCGTCCCAGCATGAAGCACAGCACCAGAGGCTCTCCTGTGCCACATGACGGTGGGTCCCAGCAGTCTCTCTGCCCTCCTCTTCCGAAGTCACCAACAAACTACTTAGTGAGGATGTGGACAATGTGAGCACGCAGCCATGCAGCTGTGCTCGGTCATCGGACTGCCGTGTGGCATTAACTCGGAAGCTAATCTGGATGAAGCTGTCATTTCTCCTCATCTTACCCTCTTCTCTTCCCTCACCTCCTGTAAGTCTCCCAGAGATTCAAATGGCATTTTTCCATTCAGGGTATCGACACATTTGTCACAAACTCATTTCAACATCAAGAAAGCAAACTTCAGGACATTCAACCAAAAGCCTTGCACCGGGGTGGGGGAGGAAGAGAAAGCGACGACAGCGACTCCCACCTCCATGGGAAGCAGCATGCTTCCAGGAAAGCAGCCACACTGCACCACTTCCCCTTTCCTGCCCCGTCCCAGCGCCGCAGCGAGGGGGGAGCAGCTCTGCGGTTACTCTCTTGGCCCCTTCTCCAGCAGGCAAGGAAGAGGGAGGAAAGGGAAGGAAGAGGGAAGGCAGCAGCTTAGCTGCCCCTGCCGATGGCTGGCAGAAGCGCGGGGCGCCGGGCGTTGCAGGGCGGCCGCCCCTGCCCCTCTGCGTGGGTCTTGGCCAAGCCCGGGGGGGCCCAGGGAAGCTGCAGCCATTCCTCACTGCTCGCCATCAAGCTCCGTATGCAGGTGCTTAACCAAGAGTCACCCAAAGGTCACTAAATGACTCAGTCTGCAATAAAACTTGAAAGTCCTGATGCTGTAAATCTGCCACTTGCCGTAACCACTAAATCACATCTAGAAATCAACATCTGTAATACGTCTTCAGTTTCACAAAGCATGACTGCACTTCAAATTTGGGATCTGGAATACAAGAAACAATTTTCCAACTACTTCCTGAGGAAAAATTAACTCAGACTTAAGCCCGCTGTTTGTTTTGGATAATGTTTTCATTTTAACTTAATCTTTATGCAGCTCCCTGTCCCCTAAATGTGTTTTCTTAGGGTTTGAGCCTCTTTTCATTTGCCTGCACCACTGAACTATGCCTTCCAACAAACTTCCACGTGATCACCTTAATGCAAACACCATTGTCTGTTCTAACTTACTACAAGGAATTGGACAAAGTCACTGAACGCAGGGGAAAAACCATTACCAAAAAAAAAAAAAAAAGTGGAAAACCATGGTAAATGCACGGAAGTATTCCTTCCGTTCCTTCTGACATTTCCAATTACTCTTTTCCTTCTTGGGTCAGTGCCTGCACTGTACAGGATCTTTTCTTGAGAAGACACTGTAACTAGGAAAATAATACAAGATGGCTTGAGAGCTTTATGGCTTTAAGAAGTGAATGAATCAACTGGTCCCCCTAAGCTCATCCTCCTTTCAGAAGTGGTTGGGGCCTAAAATAAGTGGGGAAATTGAGGCTAGCATCTGTATAACCCCTTTCTAAGCATCACCACAGTCTGACCATATTCTCAAAACGAGAAACAAGCTGCTGTGGTCAAAGTGTCTGTCACAGGGTTTTGCCGAGTGCTATAGAAAAGCTGATGGGCAGACAAACAAACCAGGGAAAGAGAGGCCTCTCTCATTTGCTCCTGCTCACGAGTATAAAACTAGAGCAGTAACACACAACATGGGAAAAAAAATCCCTCAAAAAAATCCACTTCTTCCATCTCCACAGTCCTCTTTCTTAGAACCCTACTCTCTCTCTCATTTTCATATACATCACCTCCACAGTGTATATCGCTTCCTCTCAGCTTGAGCACCCAGACAGCTCCGGTTCCAACACTCTGTCCCACAAATCTGTGCTCTCCAAAAATGACTGCACAAGCCCTCACCTTGCCTGAACACCCACCATCCCCAGCCTCAGAAACATCAGCTCAGCAAAGAGAAAACTGTCTACAGCTCCGTTGCTGCCTAATCCCACGGGGCAGATTAGTTTTTCCTCTGTGTAAATTCCTCAGCTTTTCATTCCCCACTGTGCGCCCCTCCCTTCTGCTGCCTTCTTGTCTCAACAAAAAGGCCGAACTCCTCTGAGGGCAGCCATATTGCATACAAAACACATGGGATGCCGAAGGTCCATCTTCTGCAGAAAGCACTTGTGGCTGGGTCATACTATGATGCTAACTCTCCAAGATCATCTGGAATGGGCCTACCTAGAATTAACAACTTCGGAAGGGGAAAGGGGAAGAGAAAAAAAGAAAGAAAGAAAAAAAAAAAAAACAACAAAAAAATGGCCTAGAGTTTGCCAACAAACAAACCATAAAAGTGTCGTTGAACTTCTCCTTTCTGTGCTCCTCAGATGGTTCTCTTTTTCAGATGGAAAGGGGAACCGTAAAAAGAAAGACTTTTCTCATCCTCTTTCCAAACTGGCATGATGAACATCCAGGGTTCAAGGTTGTTGTTAGGGGGTTGGGTTCTTTTTTTTTTTTTTTGACAGCTGAATGCTTATTCAAATTCTGAGCTTCATGAGAACATCATCCTACCACTAGCTGTGACTCCGCTAGGCAACGACCTGTTCCTTACTGTTTAAAACAAAGCACAGAGATTTTTATTCCTGCATCGCAGCCCCAGTTCTGACACCATCTATGAACAGACAATTTCCCCTGGCTGCAGCAGAGCAGAAGAGACGTCCATCACTAACCGTTCACGCCATGCCTTGCTCAGAGTTACCACTTCCTCAAATCTGCTGACTTGTTTGGTCTGGTTATCCCTTCGTTAGCCATTTCTATCAAAATGCCCTTGGTTCAGTTATACAATCAAAACTGTAAATCTTTACAAGCCCAATCTGAGAGATGGAAGCCTCATGAGGCATTTGCTACAGTTAGTTAGATATTGTGCATCCACAGCCTTTTGGGGACAATCTACTCAACCGCCTCAGTCTTACCTGTAAAATCGCTCTTCCAGAACTACTGCTTAATTTAACATAGCTAAATTATGCATTGTCGTAAGAAAGCACGTAACATTTTCTAGTCCCCTGACAAGAGGGAGGGAGTATGGAATAAAATCCTGGATATGCTTACCTTCCTATCCCTCCCTCTCAAGGGTTTCGGGTCCGAGCAGAATGCCTCTTGGAATGCCCTCTACCCTGCTGCACTAGGGCTTAAGATAGTAATTAGAGCACAACTTCCAACAAGGGCAGATCTGCCTGAGCCTGTTCGGAAAATTAAAGAGGAAAAAAAGCAAGAGATCACTCAATTGATTATCACAGCTGGTTTTTGCTGATAATACTGTAATCCAGTTAATAAAGTTGCAACTGAGTTTAACTTGGCTCCATGTCCTTTAATGTAAATATTCTGCTGCTGGCATTAAACATGTTAACATTTGAACATATGGTCAAAACACCGCACTTTCAGTGAAACAAACATCATCAGCTTGAATAAAAAGCCAAATACACAGGCTCCTACACCAGAATTCCTTATTAATGGAAAACTACTAATGAATATAGTTAATTATTGGGACTGTATGAATAGTTCAACTTAAATGGCTACAGTCCCATCACACAAATACTTTCAGTCACCCTGCCAAAGGAATTGCCTCTAGTTTACACTTTCATCAACAAGACAAGATTGGAAGCAAGCAGAAAGACAAGACCTCAGTAGGTCTGCATTAGATGGAGAAGTTTCTTCATGTAATAAAGGATTTTAACCTCCTATCCCTGACACAAGCTGTGAGGTGACAGTTCTCTGTCAACGCTGTAAAAGTGTTTTACAGTAACATGGTGCAGGTCAGTAATCTCCAAATGCCAGCTCAAAGGGTTTGTGAAAACAACTCAAGCGATGCTAGCTTAACTCCTGGAAGGCAATAACTCTTCACAGTTTGGTTGCACATTAGAGAAATACACATTGGCTGGTGTCATTCGTGGAAGCTCTAGGATTCAGCTGGCAAATGGACACAACAGATCGGTTTTAGTCCAGGGAAAAGACCTTCCTCAAGGTGAGTCGCATTTCGTTTACTTTTTTCTCCTTTGTGAATATAAGGCTTCCTTTTCTGGGCCTCAGCAACATGCGGTGTGTAAACCATCGAGACATTAAGATACAACAGCATGGATCAGAGGTCCCAATATCCTACATTTTTAATATTTAGGGTACACTAAGTTTATCACTTAAACTTTAGTCCTGCTTACTTGACTGTTTTGTGTTACGAACAGCCACTATGACTCCATATAATAAGTAATAAAAGTGTTTGTCAAACAGTAACACCATGATATTACAGTATAGAGGTTGAAGGGTCAGGATAAGTCTCTGTAGCGTTCACCTCCTTTACATAGCAGCCACTGCCCGAGTAACCCTCTAACGTTCACTGCTCCTCAAGTTCTCTCAGTATCAGAGCAGGAATAGCATTTAATTCTTCTCCCATCTCTTATCTGTCTTTTCTACTTAGATTGTTAGCTCTTTGAGGTACTACGTATATTTCGATGTACCTACTACAATGCTCTCTGATCATGATTACAACAAGTTCTAATAGATGAAGAAAATGATTATGGCTGCAAAATGAGGTTTTTTTCATTATTCATATTCTGGAAAATAGCATCTTTAAAATCAGGAAAAATAGCTTCCTAGTTCTTAAACAGAATGAGCAGTTCATTTTTATGGATACTCTGTATCAGTTGATGGGTCAGAAGAGTTCAGTGCAACCTTGTTTCAAAATGAAGAACTTAAAAATAGGCATTTTTAAATAGAAAAATTTACAATTTGAACATTCAGAAACCAAAAACCGATTATTACAGAAGAAAACTGGAAATGAGTCAGCTACCTCTATTCACTATGTTTCTTTATGATGATTAGTTGCAATTTTTGCTACGCTTATTTTAATAAACCTATATTTGGAAAGGGCTCAGGCTTTTAAGTTAAAAGGAAAAAAAATCCTGAACTTTTAGGAGCTGGTGTGCATATGTTCATTAACTGCTACAGTCTGCTTGGCCCCTTCCTGGTAAAGGGCACTTCACCCCCCATTTTTCTCCCTTCTCTGAAAAAATAACTTTTGTTTTTACATGAGATCACCAGATCACGCATTCAGTGAAAAATATCACACGCTGTGCAACTTGCATACGTTACACTTTCAGGCAGACCATAAGCATATTGGTATGATTCAGATTAGCTATGCTACGTATGTAATAAAGAGCTTGCACGTCACAGAAACATCATTATGATATTTTCAAGAATTGTGTCACTTCTTCCAAGAAGTGTGAATTGAAAGGAGACATCTAAGGCTAATTTGCATTTCAGTTGGAGGTCCCACAAACCATTCCAGCTCAAGATAGAGAGCTAAGTGAATCAGAGCGCTCCTTTTACAAAGCAGATTATCATAATCGGGGAGCAACACCTGTACATGATTTGTAGATAACAGACAAAGCTGTTCTCACGACACTGAGGTCTGCAGAAACACGAATCTCAAATCTCTTCTCGTGTTTGGATAGGAGACGCCATTTCCCTTTCCCTCATTTGGGTCCCCTCGTTCTCTTCTTGCTCTGCCCGTTAGTTGCACGACAAGCTACAACTTTCTTTTCATATGCACTTCACAACGACCCTTGCTCGGCTGCCCTGCTCTTACCCCGACTCCTTTTCTCTTGCAGGATTTCCCTTGCACACACACAGAGCTACAGAAAGTTTCTTTGACAGGATTCCAACACTCCTCTTGTCTGAACACTTAGCAGCTTTGTGCTGCCAACCTATAGGGTCAGAGAGACATCTGTTTGTAATAAGGCTTCCTTGATGTTTAAAGTTTTTAAGCAACTAATGCCCACAACATTACTGTAACATAAACAGATACTGTCTCTATTTATAGACACAAAAAGAGAGAGAGAGGTTTATGTGGTTTGCGCAAGTCAGAAAACTGCCCAAGGCCTACAAATTCCTAAATTTTTGATTCCCAAATTATCATATACAAGGAATAAATAATCTAGTTAAAGCAAGGCAATGATGAGGCAAGGAGTGAATTCCAGTGAACAGCTCTATCGGGGGAATTTTGTCCTCACCTGACCGTGCCTTCCCTCTCATCCCAGCTCTCCAGGGAGAGCAGGCTGCCAAACGCCATTCAGCTAGAGGTGATTTTTTTTTTTTTTTTACCACATAGTAGGTCTTCTAAATAGCAGGAACTAGCAGGATATTTTCACTTCGACTCTTAAACCGCTTTGTTCCCAGACCTCCTATGATTTAGAGTTAAAATGCTCAGAACTCCCAGGTGGTCACGAGTTAGGCTTTGAAATTGGCTTTTCTGCACTCCAGAAACACCACGCATAGGCCATTAGGGGACTCAAAGACCTGCTTAAGAATTGAGTCTAGTCTCCTGCAGAACTTACAAGGACAAAGACGCCAATTTACACTTTGAACTTTCACCGCCATTGATGCTCTTTTCCCTCTTAAGGTAATTATGCCATCAGACAACCCTCGGGCAGATCAGCCTGACGAGCAAAGCCTGCATCTTCAGCCAAGTCCTTCAGAAAGCCTGTCGCTCTAGCTAACCTTCTCACTGTAAACAAAGCTGAATGAAAGCTGAACCCTAGGTTTTCCCAGACACTGGAAGGAGCTCCCCTCTCAATGCTGGGGAAGCGTCAGGTCTCTGTTTGGTAAAAATCAGACCACTCACAGAAGAAACTCTTCTACCCATTTTACAGGTAGCATAAAGATTACGTGGTCTGCCCAAGCCTGCAACGTACACTATGGAAAAGCACAATTTAAAGTTAATTCTTTGTATTCCAACCCGGGGCTTTTGACACCAGGTAGATATTTACTCTTCAGCATATTTAAAATGTGAAATACAAAATGCTTAAGAAAAAACCCAAACCTGTAGTTGGTATAACAGCAGCAGACAGCAGTCAGATATACGTACGCACCAATAAATGAGCATAAAGCTAACAACAGCTACAAAGTGCAGCCATTTCAGTGACTACACTTACTGTCTTCATCCCAAAAGAGAAGCTTACAGGACCATTCACTGATTTATTAACACTGAACACAAAACACTTCAGGTCTGAAAAAACCCCCCTTAATTTCCAGGCAAGCATTAATGCATGTACAGAAGAAAACCACAAGGAGTGCAACTGAACACATAAATTTGCATATGTGCTGTAATACCTGGGTAATGCTAGTATTCTTCTTCCAAAGGTAATAAACAAAAAAGTTAGTATTAAACTTGGTGACATCTGTCAAGAATCTAGAAACTTTATGAGGATGTTCTAAGGGAAAAAGCTAACAGGCAGCAGTGTTCTGGCACATATTCTTCATGCACAGAATAGTGCAATTCTTTTCGGTTTCTGCGTTTTCCCTTACAAAGGGAAACCCTTTTTGACCCTTACAGTAGACCAAATCACCAACAAAAATCTTACTGCTGACTCAGCATACTGAATCACTGATAAGACTGATTCAGTTGTAACTTGTCAGATCAAGAATGAGAGAAAACATGCAGCAGTATCTGAATTCTGCCCATAGCTCCAGAACACTCAAAAGCTTCTGCCACAAGAATTAGCATTGAATTAATTAGCCGAAGTCGACAAATAATCACAAAGTGACAAGCTACTGCAGTGAGCTGGGCTTCTTTTGGTCTACCCTCTAGACCCCGTCTGTAGCTTCAGGAAGAGAGCACTGCATACATCCAGCACCCTGCTGCACAGATCAGTAAGCTGTGAGAAATCAAAGGCTGCGTGTGGATCAGTGCTGAGCGCCCAGGTCTGCTCTGCACAACCCAGAAAGTCAACTCAACAATAAATACAACTGCTGCTTTCCTTTGTTTTCCCCCGCTCAGGAGACCAAAGATTAAAGTCCTACTTCCAGGCACTTAGGGGATGCAATTCCAACTTCTGTACGGTAGGTAAATGTTCTTCTTCCTTGCCAAATGCATCCTATTGACCTCTCCAGTCGCATGAAATCAGCGTTGTTACGTATTGCTGTAATATTTAGGAAAAATGGTTTTAAAGCATTTCAGTCACTCCTATTTAATGTTCTATTAATTACTTTTATTTGCCTGAACCTCCTAGATCTGTCTTCCCTTCTTTCTGTTCTCTTCTAGCTAACTTTTCACCTCTTCGTTCTCTAAATCCCAGATCTCTTGTCCTCAAGGGGTGGAACCCAGGTTATCAACCCTGGTAAGAAATCACCTTAAGCTTTACAGCAAGGGCAGAAAAAAAAATTTTTCACCCTACTGACTTAATATTGGTTTTGCCTTTTAACCATACTAAAATTGAACTACAACCCATTAAAAAGATCCAATCCCAGTAAACGCAAAGAGAAGCATGAAATAATACTTTGGTCAGTTTAGGACTGCTTCATGCCATAGCTCTCAAGTGTTAACACAAGTGGCAACCACAGGCAAGTTATGGTAAGGCACCCTCCTTGCATAACATCTATGAACAGTTCTCCCAAGCACAGTTCAGAATTACTTTCTATTCTTTTGGGGGTTTTCAGAGGATGCCCGTTGCTATTAAGAGCATGAAAATAACATCCTAACAGTGAAGACAGCATACTATTTTCACACTCCTTTTATTTTCACACTTTAAAGAATAATGAACATTATTTCCACATAAGTAAAATTCAAACCCCATTGACTGGGGAGACTGAAGTGTGGACTCCATGTCAGTAAAAAGAACCTTCACCATCACAACAGTGAGGTTTCTCTCCAAAACACACAAAAAGAGGAAACTGAGATGCAAAGTTATTCTTGAAAGAAATATATACATATATGTATTAAATATTCAACACAGAAAATAAAGTTAAGATGGATTTATTTCGGGGGGGGGGGGGGGGAAGATATTTATTTCTCTCCAAGACATCTTTCCAGGAGATATTATTATCAGATATGAAAAAGTTCTTTTCATAAAACTACCGAGAAGTGGACACTGCTACTCTAAGCTTCCCACTACAATGAAACCAATTTTAAATACTACAATATAGGCATATAAATACAGACAAACAGAAGACCTAGCCTGCAAAGAAAGCCAAAATAAAATAAAAAAGGTCTTTATTGCATAGACTTGTTTTTCCTGAGGAGATCTGAAAAACATATTCTAGTTTCTCTGTCCCATCCCCCTAGTCCTCTTATTAGAAGACATTCCCTCCACAGCTATTTCATTCTGCTTCATTTCTGAAATCCACGTCAGTACCATTCAGTACATTTTAGCAGCAAGGCTACACGTAATGGTACATCTTTTTATCCCACTTGGGAAAAATCATTAGAAAATGTATATAAACACATGTTGAAAGTAGTCTGAAGACAAGGGTCATCTCTTTATATGCCCTACATGTAAGAAATATTTTAACATTTTCAAATTTATGATAGTACTGGGCATTTCCCATCACCTCAATTTTCAGCTTTCCCAAGTACTATTTGTTATTTTCTTGCACAAACTCTAATCTGATCTAGAAATTTATTTCTCCTCCTGAATTCCTAACCACATGCCATCAATACAGTTATAAATTAAAAAACACTACTAAAATTATTTGAAGTAAAAACGATAGTTCAGCATGGGTATGTTTGTAATCAATACTTGTTTTTCATATGCATGCAACTTCATTCTATGTCTCAAAAAAAAAAAATCAAAAAGAGGACAGCAGTGACGACTGTATAGGGAAGATAATTTGATTTTACACAGCGCCCGTCATTGTCCAGCTGTCCCTAAGCACTTTACAAAACAGTAAGCCTCCTAGGTGTACCACCACACGGGCAAATACAGCAGCTGCCCTGCAGTCTACAAGAGCTCACCTCTAACCAGAGTAATCTCATACTGAGAGGCTGCACAGGAACCCAACACACTAAGGAAACATTTACTCTATTTTAAAAAAAGGCTATTATATCTATAGGTATAATGCTGCATGTACTTATAATTCTAAAGTGTAAAATAAAGTATGGAAAATCAGTACCGTAAATGTATGTTGGATGTAACATATCTCTTGACTAAAAAAAAAAAGTAGACCTTAATATCTGAGGTTTATGTTGCATTTTTCATACCACATCTAAACTCTGTGTATAAAACAATGCAAAACTCTATGCAGACAGAACTCCATCTACTCCTAAGTGCCCAAGCTGAGACTTCCCAAGTGCCTGGTGCTTATACACTGGACAATATTCTCGAGGAAAGTCTCTAAACCAGGAAAATCATCTCCTAAAAATCAAAGAAACATTCCCAAAGGCAAAAGCTTTCTTACTAATAACTTATCCTTTGTAAGGAAAAGTTAGTCCTCCATGGCAAGCCACAGCCTAACTTTTTCAGTTCTTTATCTTCCATTTCCATCATGTGTCATCAATACTAACCTTTTGTTTCAGTCATCACACAAAGCAGACAACGCTCACCTTTGGTCTCAGTAACAAGCTGGATAGAGCTAGCTGTCTGTATTATCATTTCTTCTCTTTCTACTTAATGGCTGGCTTTTTTTTGATTTTGTTTTTAATGAACACTGTGGGTACAGACAGGTCAGATATGACCCTGCAGTAGAAAAAGTGGCAGATATTTTTACCATGAAAGCAGAAAGCTGTTCTACACATTTTATTAATCTCGTCTGACTCAATGAGGAATTATCAAAAGCCTTCAGGCATACACAGTTCTAAAAATGGAAGCTTTCCATAAGGAAAGTCCTTCCTGTGTGATGAAACACACAAGTTATCAAAACAGGATGTAGTACAGAGAGCACACATGCATCCTTACTTCAATTGTTATGGCATTAGCCCTTCCTAGTTGAATTGCTCTTTGGAGTGAAGTTGTATTTGTTTTTTTTAAAGCAAGTATGCTCAGCTCATAACTCTACAAAGTGTGCAAAGACAACTGGGCACAACACTGAATACAACTCAGGAAACAGTGCACAGTTGCATATTAAAGAATATGGTAAACTGCTAAGCCTATTACATAAAGATTATTGTCTACTTGAAAAAGATTACAGTCAGGGTGGCCAGACAAGCCCTAAAATACAAATTAACACAGTTTTCTATGTACCTGATGGCTGGATTATTCAAAAATCTGGAGAACAAGGTTAAAAACACTTTATCACCCATCTCATTTGATACTACACTTCATGAGTGGCTAAAGAGCAATTCTGGAGTTCTGAGATTCAGAACAAACAAGCAAGCAAGTCCTCTTCCATCTGCTCCACCCTGCACACAGACAGACATAGAAAGGAAACATTCACTTTATAATGTCAGTGTTTATTTACATGAGAGAAGGTTTACACAAGTTGAAAAGTTCTTCAACAGGAACCCAACAATTAGTGCTTTTGCCTGTCTTCAAAAAAGGGATGGCTTTAAGATTTCATGATGCAGCTTCGGAACACTTTGACGATCACTTTGGAAAAAAGTGCCAGGTATCAACTAAAAAAAAAAAAATACACATCAAGAATGACATTAGTTCTATACAACTAGCCAGACACAAACAACTGAAAAAGCAACATTGTGCCCTTTCAGCTCTCTCTCCTCCCATAACAATACTTCTGGGTGAGCTCTAGCCCCAGCCTACGTAAAGCACAGCCTCAAAATATCATCTGTTCACTTCAACAGTTTGGCTGAAACAATCCTGCAACAAGTTACAACACTGACGTGACCATCCCTGGAAAACATCAGAGATCAGGCAGATTATGTTCAGTTGTCAGTCAGAGGTCTGAGATGTAATACTTCAGTAAATAAACGCTATTTATTGGCATGCCATATAAGGGTAAATGGAATGCAACTTGCTTTCCCATGACATGGACTACACAGATGTTACTTTGCAAACAATCTGGAACTCAACTCATGACTAAGTTTCTCTCGGTGTTTCTGTAACTCCCTCCATCTCAAAAAGCACGTATGTCTTCTCTACAGTTCCCGCCAGTAGAAAAATCTCTCTCTTTTTAAAGTAGTTAACAAAAATGAAAATGTAGGATGCATTCTTATTTCTTGATGAAAAACACGTTCCGTTAACATGATAAACAGTCATAACGGTGAAAGAGAGAATTTTGTCTTTAGAACTTACACTTGAAAATTAACTATGGTTATGTCACTTTTAGGAAAAGGGGCTGTTTATTTGATTAGTTAGCTACTGTGAGGAATGACAAAAACTAAGGCAAAGCAACCTTTCTCCTTTAAAAAGGATAAAGGTCATGCATTTGCCTTCCATGATCAGTGACAGAAAAATTTAGTCTTCTCATCTTTTTATGTGGACTACACTTTCACTCATACTCGAAAGTAATTTTCTCCCACAAACCATCCATGAATTTCTGCCCATGTTCTATTTAACAGGGGACAGGCATTGCAGTCTGACAGAATGTAACCATTATCATTCTCCTGTGCACAAGAACACCTTTTTTCAACGCAACAGTACTTATTTCAGTTTTTAAAGCAAACAGTTAAAGAAATTGCATGGCATCTGGGGAAAAACATACCTTCTGGGGAAACAGAATCTCCATTCACAGACACTGGTGCCTAAAAAAAACAAAAACAAAAACCAAAAAACAAACCAACATATCAGTGTTTAGTTGAAGTTTCACAGGTAGTACCCAAACTCAAAGCTATTTTACTGCTGAAGTCAAGTGATATTAATAAAAACAGAACTTTCTGTTGCCCCCACAGGACAATGCTCTACCTTACAGACTTTCCCTTCCCCCCTCCCCGTAACTACTGTACAAATTTCTTGGTTGCTCATAAATGACAAAACAAACACACTAATAATGAGTGATAGATTAACATCTTACCTACTGTAAAGGGGATTTTCCTACTGTATTATCTTTGAGGATAACAGGATTTGCTGTTTACTTACTAAAGAGTAAAAATGCCTTTCCAATTACATTACTATACGTGTTTCAGTATAAAGGTACACATGTGAATATATATACACACACACAATTTACATTACATATATGCAAACATTTTTAAATAAATGTGTAATTAAACTCTTTTACAACCACATTTTGACAGAGTAAGATTCAGTTCTGTGGAAAGTGACAAATCATTTTAAAATATAAGTCCAGGTCCATTTCAAAGCTGGATACACCACTACTCAATCACAGTATTACACAGCATATCTTGTCCTATTACTTAAAGGACAAAATTAAAGTCAGTTTTAACACCAGCTGGAAGCAACCTGCCTCATGACGAGGATGCTAGTTACTTGCATAGCAACAATCCTCTACTGCCCTTCCGTCAGCTCCTCACAGACAAGTTTTCCAACTGACATAACTGATGGGAAAGAAGCAGAGAGCATCTCAGCACAAGGAATCCTGCCACACTCACACACACAATCAAGTGCAAAAGACATGTGGATGTTGGCCTTTGCCATGACACAAGCCCACCCCAACTATGTTTACCCAAGCAGATAACCCCAGGAGGAACCACTTAGGTGAACCATGCAAACAAGAAACAACCTCGAAGGCAGGTTTACAGCTGTTTGAAGCTTCAGGAGAACAAAGCTGCAGAGTGACCACCCGTGTCTTCCACGCCAACAGGTGGAAACTTCCTGCCACTACTTCACGGCAGTGGAGCCACTAATGAAACCTTTGCAGTACCCTGCAGGCAGGCAAACTGACCCAGAAGCCGCACAGCTGGGCTTGGCACAGTGCAGCACCCAGACCGAGCTGCATTGGTGTGAAACTCCCTCGCCAGCCTGCCTGCCTCCGAGCAGGCACAGGGCTCGATCCACTGAAGAGCAGGTCAAAGCCTGTGAGGAGGGAAGGGAAAAACAGTATTCTTTTTCCCACTTTACCCAGAATAATTACCTGCACAGGGGGGTTATGTGGCTGGTCTGAAAGGATGTGCCAGTATGACAAATGTAATCCAGGTCTTCGAATCACAGAATGATTTGGGTTGGAAAGAACCTTTAAAGGTCACCTAGTCCGACTCCCCTGCAATGACCGGGGACACCTTCAACTAGATCAGGTAGCTCAGAGCCCCATCCAACCTGACCCTGAATGTTTCCAGGGATGGGACATCCACCACCTCTCTGGGCAACCTGTTCCAGTGTTTCACCACCCCCATTGTAAAAAATTTCTTCCTCTTATCTAGTCTGAATCTACCCTCTTTTAGTTTAAAACCATTACCCCTTGTCCTATCACTGCAGGCCCTAGTAAAGTCCGTCCCCATCTTTCTTATAAGCTCTCTAAGTACTGAAAGGCTGCAATAAGGTCTACCCAAAGCCTTCTCTTCTCCAGGCTGAACAACCCCACCTCTCTCAGCCTTTCCTCATAGCAGAGGTGCTCCATCCCTCTGATCATTTTTGTGGCCCTCCTCTGCACCCGCTCCCACAGGTCCATGTCCTTCCTGTGCTGAGGAGCCCAGAGCTGGACGCAGTACTGCAGGTGGGGTCTCACCAGAGCAGAGCAGAGGGGCAGAATCGCCTCCCTCGACCTGCTGGCCATGCTTCTTTTGATGCAGCCCAGGATATGGCTGGCTTTCTGGGGTGCGAGAGCACATTGCCAGCCCATGTCCAGCTTTTCATCCACCAGTACCCCCAAATCCTTCTCTGCAGGGCTGCTCTCAATCCCTTCATCCTCCAGCCTGTATTGATACTGGAGGTTGCCCTGACCCAGGTGCAGGACGCTGCCCTTGGCCTTGTTGAACCTCATGAGCTTCCCATGGGCCCACTTCTCAAGCTGGTCCAGATCCCTCTGGATGGCATCCCGTCCCTCAGGCACGTCAACTGCACTTCTCAGCTTGGTGTCATCTGCAAACTTGCTGAGGGTGCACTCAATCCCACTGTCTGTGTCATTGATGGAGATATTAAACAGTACTGGTCCCAACATGGACCCCTAAGGGACACCACTCATCGCTGACCTCCATCCAGACATCGAGCCATTGACCACTACCCTCTGGATGCAAGCATCCAACCAACTCCTCATCCACCAAACAGTCCACCCATCAAATCTATATCTCTCCAATTAAGACAGAAGGATTGCCAGTGAAGACTGAGTTAAAAAAGTTGTCGAGTACCTCAGCCTTCTCCTTGGCCATTGCTACCAGTTTGCCAGTCATGTTCATTGGTAGGGGGTACACTTTCTTTGACCTTCCTTTTCTGGCTGACATACCTATAGAAGCCCTTATTATTATTATTCTTTGTGTCCCTTGCAAAGTTCAGCTCCAGCCATGCCTTGGCCTTCCTGACCCTGTCTCTATACAACCAGGCAACGTCCCTATACTCTTCCCAGGACATCTGTCCCTGCTTCCAGTTTCTGTGCATTCCTTTCTTAGCCTTTATTTTGACCAGCAGGTCTTGACTCATCCATGCTGGTCTCTTGCCATCCTTTCCTGATTTCTTATGCATGGGGATTGAGAGCTCTTGTGCTCTATGGAAAGCATCTTCCAGGCCTTAACACCAGACCATCCCCTCTCTTTCCAGTAAAACCAAAGCTTTATCTCATAAAGCAGGGAAAAACAGTGGTCACCATGTATAAGCAGGTGCCTGCCACTTCTGGGATAATGGCTCAGAGATTTTGAGATAAGGACTTAGCACCTTCTTACCAGGAACAGATCAAAAACTCATCCCACCGAACCAGGAATCTCTTCGCTACGCAACTCTTTCATTTGGAACACCATTTAAAAACACCAAATAAATAAATAATTAAAAAAAAAAAAGCCAAACCACAAAAAACAAAAACAAAAACCCAACCAAACAAAAACCCTCAAAAAAACCCAGAGCAAAAACCCCACCAATCTTTCGTTTCACAACTAACTCGTCACTGAACAGAAAAATTCTGCTTCTACTAAGTCCCAAATGGAAATGTCCTCACAGAAAATATGTAGGGAGAAAAGCAGTTAACAGACTTTCCTGCTTAGATCTGAATTATTTGAAACTCATTAGTAAGTATACAGATTCAAATTTCATTGGAGATCTTTTAAATTATCAGGCAAAGCCAAATACTTTCCCCTGTAAGACATTGTTCTGCATTTTATCACAAGAGACCTCATCTAGGAAAGCTTTCCTAGTTCACTTTCCAGTATTATAAGGGAAGAATTATATGGTAAGTCTGAGAAACACTGTTCTACTAGCTATATATAGATTGTCTTGGAGATGTTCCAACTTGCAAAGTCCTCAGCAGCTTCTTCACAGAGCAAGTGAGCGAGCAGTTCTCGGGATTAATGTCAAACAAAGGTTTGGCTGTCCTGGTCAGTTTTACAGATGGCAACACTTAAAAGCCTGAAATAAACAGTACATCTTAGCACTAACACATTCAGCTACAAAGATCTACTCCTCCTGGGTTTAGTTTTCAACATACACTAACACTGGAGCTGAGAGAGAGATGAAACAATTTTCAGAGGCTAGAAAACACTAGAAATTCTCACCACTTAGTGTTAAAACTCAACTGGGTTTGTAGTTGCAAGGGGCTGGTGTAATTTTGGCTGGTTCAAACGTTCAGTATGTGCTCCCATATGCACAGATTATCTTCTGTCTCTTTGGGATTGAGTGGACATGGCAACTTCACCAGCTGTACAACCATTCCTAGTTTGCCACCAATACAGATGACAGTACACGTGCCCATCATCTAGAAACTAACTCAGTGGAGTGGAAATTCCCCAACACAGACAAGCCATTCTAGTCCCACATCTGTAAAATAATGGAAGGTCAAACAACAGCACAATAAATCCTACTGAAATCAACAGGACTACCTTGGGAACTACCCAGTCAAAATCTATATGAAATTCTGATTAGTGCACAATTGAGTAAGCATTTGGTAAGGATTTGTTTGTTTTCCATTTGGTTCTTTATAGTTCTCGTGCTCACCACAAAAATTAGTTCATAACAATACTAAGTGTTGCCCTTTGGTTTTTTTTGGGGGGGAGGGGGTTGAGGGTTTTTTTTGAGAACGCAATATACCTGATTTAAGGCAATTATCACCCACTCAAAAATTCCGTAATTGGAGTTTGACCCAGGAAACAGAATTGTAAGGAATCAGCTCTGACTGCCCAAGTAGCTCAGAAATTTTGCAGTAGCTGAAATATGTTTCTCACTGTATTTGCATACAAAATCTCTACCTCAGCTTTCATTCTTCTGTTTTCATCCCAAAGTTAATAGATGGACATAAATTAGAAGAAAATGTATCTGCTTTTAGTTTAAAAAAAAAAAAAAAAAAAAAAACCACACACACAAAAAAACCCAAACCAAAACACACAAACAAAAAAAATGCCAGCCGGCCAGACATAGGCAGCTTTCATTTAAAATTACCACAGCCATTAAAATTCTGCAGCCAACACTCACGTACTTTCACTTCAGTTTGAAAGAGATGAATGCCTGACAACCGAAGTGGGCAGTGTAGTGTACTAGACAAAAAGATAACTGCTTAAAATGTGCAAATCAACCTCCCTGCTTATATTTAGAATTTGACTGTCCACCATTCATATTTCAAGAGCATTTTACTTTTTTTAGTTATCGTAGATTGGAAATTGCATGCAGTATGAACAGTATTTAAGAGTATTGCATCTTTTCCCTGTCTGAAAAGTACCAAGAGACAGTAGCCTACAAAGACACAATTAAAATACTTAGACTGAACTGAAACAGAATGATGGAAAAGAATATGTGATGACAACTTCACAAAAACAGTATCACTTAAAAAAAAAAAAAAAAAAGAAAGTGAGGCACAAAAAAGCCAGGAAGTGACAATATTTGAGAAGAAGGCAAGCACTCATAATAAAAAAGACATTAAAGTTTGATTCAAGGTACCTATTTTATGAACTGGTTTTACTAACCTCCCCCCAAAATGACAGAAAAAAAATTTGATTTGTTATTAAGAGACAAAATAATAGATACTGCTGATTTAAACAGATAAATATTTACTCCACATGCTTCAAAGTACAAACAGCACAGAAAGCAAAAGGAAATATTCCTTTGCAGGTTTGTCACCATCCAAATACATTTGAACTTGAAATTTTAGTTGCATTTAAACACTCACAAAAAGTTATTCTAAATGTGAAAGTATAGAGGAGGTAAATATTTGCCCGACATGTCTAAAAACACATTTGAATTCCAAAATGAATTTTTCTTTCATTTAAAACTTACAGTCCCATTAATCAACATTCACAAGTGCAACCATAAAGGTACTTTTAAAGAAGTGCTGAAAGCAAGAGACCTGAATAGGAAAAACAGTTAGGTTTGACACTTCTTTATGACTTAAACCAACTTTTCTTTGCAAATGACAGTCTTATTTGCTTGTGACAAAACACCACCCAGGACAACACATTCCTACTAGAAACGCTGTTGGAATGTTAACTGCACAGACAGTGGATGGCATCTCCTTTGACACCTGAACTTGCATAATTACTGTGACTACTGGGGCAAAACACTGGCCGCCCAGGCAGCCAGGCACATGTGCAAAATACCTGCCATGCTCATGTGGTCATGAGCACAGGCTCAATCACGGCATAGGCTAAAAAAAAAAAAGTAGGTAATACTTGGGGGTACTTTTCTCCATGTAATTTCTGGTAACTTTGCTTAATTTCTGGCATCCAAACTAGCACATGTTAAAATGGAAAAAATTCTCCTCCACTAGCATTTGCACATGAAAGCATCAGACCTGCAGGACATTTTTCTCGCCTGAACAGGAAACCTGAATGTTTTAATTTTATGTTAATTTTCAGAATATGACAGGCATTCTTTAAGAAACAGTAAAAAAGCACCCCCCTCTCTTACAGCAATGCATTTAATTATGCAAGTAGACAAACAAAGGATCCCTTTAGTGATTAGGGACTACAGTCAGCTAGTCAATGAGTTCTAACACTGGGTGGTAACTCATGGCAACAGGGGAGTCAGAGAAGACAGCAGGCTAGATACAAATAGCAGTCCATCTTGCTATTCAGGATCAGAAGAAACAGCACTGCAAAGGGAGGGAAAAAAACCAAAACAAAAAACCCCCACCAGAACAGTAATGAACCTGCCAGAAAGCACAATTGGACCACTGCAATGAAAGGTTTATATGATAATGCTTACATTTTCCCCACAATCTTTGTGCTCCTCCTTTTACTTTATGCCTTACATTTTTGTTTAAGGACCATTTCAGTCTAGCTACTTTATTTCAGTTTTGGAGTTCTGAATCTTCTTTTCCTACTAATCACATAAAAAAAAAAAGGGTGGGGAAAAAAGTGAATATTATCCTTACCGACTGCACAATCGATCGGGCATCCTCCTCACTGCAACAAAACGGGCTGTCACTCACCAGAACATTTGTGCTGAAAAATAAAATTAAAACCATGCTTTATCAATCAGTGGAAAAGAGACACACGCAATTAAGTACCTATGGAAAAAAAACACCTTCATATATAGAGCTCAGAAATGTGTATCTGCAAAAAATGAGGAAGTCAAAAACACGAAGTAACCAATAATGGCTGGAAGGCAACAGGGGTGTGGAGGGGTGTTGTTTCTTTGGGTTTGAAGGGGTTTTTAGGCTATACGTTCTGTATTAATGCAAGCAGTGCTCACGCTCAGTGTTTCTGGCAGCTAACTTGGGTACAGTTCAGAGGACCACTGTTAAACTAAATCCCCTCAAAAAGCCAGCAGAGATAAACTGGCACTTCCTGAGGGAGTTGAAGAACACCTAGATGGCTAGCACAGATGGTGTGAAAATCTCCCTGTCTCTTGCGCCTTGAAGGTTGGCCACCCTTGGTTTGCAGTAACCTGCCTGCAGTATCTAACAAGAAGGGGAAGAAAAAAAACAAACAAAAAACAAAAACAAAAAAACCCAAACAAGTCAAAATTCTTTTCCTACATAAAGCAGCAGACACCTGTACTGCTTCCAGACAGCAGACAAACTCTGGGACCAAATACTTCACAGAAACTTTTCCCTATGAATACATATCCTTTCACACCAAAAGTGAGTGTGGTCATGAGTTTTTAAGGTCCTACACAGTAAATGGCAAGAAGTTCAATTCCTCAAAGCAAGACTGCAATTTTAATTATTTTTTAATTTTGTCAACATGAAACTCAAAGTGCCTCTGAAATGATCAAGACCAAAATTTGAATATTATCCTACAGTATTCTTGCCATGCTGAAGTAGAACTATCAACCTGTCTAACTGCTAAGGTGTTCAATCAGCTCCAAGAAAGAGAAAGTCAAATTTTCCCAGTAAAGTAGAAGACAAAGGTGACTATCTGAGCACAGCTTCCTCCAAAGCCTTTGCCCTCTGGTTTAGCTAATGGCAATCTACAGCCCTTGGAAAGCACCAGGCAAAAGATACCTGCCTGCTCTTCAAGGCCTGTGGTGGCAAAACTGCCAATGCAAACCAGTCCAGAGAGCTTAATACAGTCCATTTTAATTTAGATCAGGTCAAAGGCTAGTAAAGAACAATCATTTGGTTCCTTGATTCCAGAGAACGACTAAAAAATATGGAATGCTAAGCTGCAAAAGAATTTTCCATCACAGCAATGCAGCATGGAAGGATGGAATAAACAGTGACAAGAGGATTTGCATGGGATACTGAGATTCTCCCAAAATGATCCCGAACAAACACTCCGGGGCCACTTCTCAAAAGTTGAAGTAATCTATGTCACTTTTATATAATCAATATATTTTTGGAACCACTTACCAGTAAATTAGCATCACACAAGATGCAATTAGTCAATCATAGTCTATCAATTAACGATCAGTCAAAACCACGAGTATTCCTGTCATCTCAAAGTAAAAAAAAAAAAATCTAAGCAGTTCACGCACAGCTGCCACATGCTGAATACTACCAGTACTAGCACAATACAAAGAGGAAAAGACGTGACTGGATACTTACCACTTAATAGTACCTCCATCAGCTTTTTTATGAAGCAAAGCTTTCCAGTATTCATGGGTGGATTTAATAATTTCAACAGCAAAATCCTAGTTTACATCAAGGAAAAGTTTTATGATTTAAAATGTTATTAAACAGAAAAAAGCTACAAAACTAGTTTATTAAAACATACTGTTTCGTGTGTTATTTTAAGGGGCCTCCTTCGAGGCCTCATTAAACTTCTGGAAAATATAACACCCTTTTTTTATGAAAAGAAACAAACTTCACTATCTGTCAAATGCACTGGCAACACAGTCAGGACTTTACCTCAGTCTGCAGCCAGAAAACACGAAGGCTGCACAAAAAAAATGAAATGAGCACTAGATGCTAAGCAGACACCTACAGCTGTAGAAAACTGTACCAGGTCCCAAATGGGACAAAGTGTGTGAGCTATGACTCCTCTGTTACGCGTGCACATCAGGGTCAGAGTTAAAGTTTCCCCTCTAGTGGCAAAATTTGCATTTACTTCATTAATTGCCCAACCATATACTTAAGCATTTGCAAGAACATAACGTATCAGCTGCTTAACAGTTTTTGTTTGTTTAAAAACAAAAGTAATATTGGGGGTGGGTATGAAAAAGCTTCAAAAAAATAAAGCCCTCAGTGTCCAGATGATGATATCTAGACTGGCTTGCAAAAAGCTGCCAACAGAACATTCACATTTCCTAACAAGGAGTGACTTGGCAAAATGCCACTGGAACATTGTGAACTTCACCAGAGCTGCTGGAGCACAGCCACGGCTGCCTTGCCACATCCTGGGTCTCTAGAAATGCTTGAGAATTATTCAAGTGCTCCAAACCAGCTATCTCGGGGTATTTAGTGCCTCAAGCCTGAACTCCAATGGCCTGACAGGGATATACCCCGTTAAACTGTCACTACAGAGCAACGCTGCTTTACAGAGCGGGAAAATCTCTAAGAGCAGTTCCTGGGAGAACAGGGGAAAGATCACGTTATCAAGCCTTCCAACTCTACATTTGATTGATTTAAAAGACAGTTTTAGTGCAGAGGGGAGTCAGGGCATCTCTTTAACCAGACAAAACATGTAAAGTTGTCTGTGCTGGTTAGAAAGCATTTTATAACCTTGATAGCACACTGCAAGGCTGAACTAGCTGACACATGGACATCATTCATTAGGAACCTGTGATTCTTCACCAAAAATAGTCTACAGAGAGTGTGCAATACACTATTTGCAAAGCATTTTTACTCAAATCACACCCAATTTCCTCTGGAAAAATCCAGGTATTTTCTTCAGCAAGGTCTATTCCCAGGTCCACTCTCCTTTCAAATGCTTGCCATTTTTACTGTAGATAGTTTAAAACGCCATTCATTTTTTTCTAAAAAAGGGAAAAATATTTTTTTAGCCTTCAAGCCAAAAACAGCTCACATGTTTTTACACAGAAGTACCAGGAAAAAGCACACCTTGAGCAAATACCAAATACAAAAAAATCTGCAACCTATTGTCTGTCTTAAACTGCATAGCCTTAAAAAAATGTCAGGAAAATTTATCAATCAAGACTGAAAAAATACCTGAAAAGACAATCTGCTCATTCCTCTGACAGGGAGAATGAAAATGCCGTGGAAAAAAACACTACAAACATACAAATGCCTGTGTAAGTCTCGTCAGGATTAGGACTAAACTTTTTTTGCAGACTTCCTTTAATAACCTATGCATTTTCCCTGAATAAAATGGAGGACAGCAAACATTATTTATTCCTAGCCTAATAAATTGCAGTCAAAGATCCCTCATATAAATTTTTTTTTTTTGTTAAACCTCTTCCTTTACAATTCCAAAAATTCTAGGAGATATTAAAGAGGCCACATGACAGAAAGATGCATCTTTAATTTTGGATTATCTTCACCTTGTCTTTAAATTCTCCATTAAAAGCAAACTGATTTTCCGGTTTACCATCAGGGACTTTATATAATCGGAACCAGTCAGCTGTAGCCTCAAGGTAACCCGGTTTGTGCTTCTTGACATCTTCAATATCTGTAGGTTAAAAAGCAAAAAAAAAAAAAAAAAAAAAAAAGGACCAGTGATTTTTACTCACAGTTTTTGTAACATTCGTTTTTTAAAGTCTCGTAAAGAATCTGCAAGCAATTTGATTTCACTGAGCACTTTCAAAGTCATTGGGGAACTTCACTTTATTACATTAGCTGCCCATAGTTGATATCTTATGATTTCACAACCACACTAAACAGGTATGCCAGTTGCCTCCTGCCCTTCATTAATTAAGACCCAAAGGGACAATAAATAAAAGGACCATACTTGTGACAGGAGAGAAAGAAAATTCTGTATTTATAGGCTTTCATCTCAGTAGGTACCTCTTGTAATATTTAGATTATTCAGTGAGGTATTTTTTTCCCCAGCAACTGCAGGGACTACAGGCATTTTTTGATAATGAAAGAATAGCTAGTAAAAACAATTTCAACACATGGATTTTTAAACCAGCACCTCAAAACAAAATACAGGCTTGACTTCTAAAAGTTATATTAAAGGCATCCCTTTGCTCACATTACTTCCAAATTCAACCCGTTAGATACAAGACAGATAGGTGCCAGGAGCACTAAACACTAACTCTACTGATAACTCCGTGATATCTGCATACTCACAGTGATAAGCCAATTCTACCTTTACCTCTATAATCCTACCGTGCAAAGATGGAACAGGACACAAAAGAGGAATGCATGCCATTTGCAGGACACCCTTGGGAGGCAGAGATGAACATTGCCCCAGTGGGTACAGAGAAATTAAACAGTCACACAGTAATTCTGCTCGAGGGCTGTACTGCTATAGCAAAGACGCAGTTCATGATCTTAAACGTTTAACTTCTGCCATGCATATCAAATTTTACTGGGTTGTCCTGTGAGACTACCATCACTCCTGTCACTTGCAATGAGGTGGTCCTATCAGCCCCATGGCAAACTAACTCTCTGACAGTATGTTTACATGGAAGAGTCTTCAATACAATTTTAACTGATTTTGATACAATAAAGGATTTTGTCCTTTCCAGAAGCCAAGTACTTTTTGTAGTTTGTGTAATCCTTCTCTTTCCATCTATTTCCCTCCTATTGTCACCTCTGATGGAAATGGGAGCTGACGTTTTATTGCTGTGCTTTGCATGCAGCCTTCCAGCTATTTCATAACCTCACTCTGCCCAGGCCACCTTCCATGGCGTTATTCTCCTTCTCTAGTGTTTTGCAAGTTACTCGCTCATTTCTCCCTTCCTGATTCCCTCTTGCTCTCTCTCCCTACTGCTTGGCTACGTCATTCTCTTCTCGCATAGACATGCCTCTCTCACTGACATCTCCTGGTTGGCAGTGATTCCTGATGGATACTCTTCTGTCTATCCAGCCCTATAAAACAGATTTTCAGAGTTGTTTAGTCTATGGAATTGACATCTAGTCATGTGCTTTCCATCTTTAAGTGCCTAAATGTCTTTTTAAAATCTAGTCTGTGAACCTGAACAAAGACATTCAAGTATTTCTAAAGAGAATAGTAAGAGAAGGAAAAAGTCTTGTGCTACAGACCATTCAATTCTCTGTAGACCACCAAGAGAGATGACACGTGGACTGAACTGTAAGACCAAACGTATGTGAGAAGATATGCTGAATGTTCAAAGGCATCTGATAGATGCCACTCCCAAATTCCACTGGATCACACACTACCCAAAGAACAAAACATAAAACTTTTAAGAACCCTATGCAAATTTTTGCTTCTGCACACACTTAATAGGGCTACGTGTTTATGGACTCGGAGTAAAACACATTTTGAACTTGGCTGCTGGCCATCTGCCTGCAGAAGATTAGGGAGTTTCATTGGCAGAATCCCAGAAAAAAGCAAGGGCACATAAGGCTGTGCTAGAGGCAGGTCTTCTAGCTGGAATACATGCTTAAGAGTACAAGAAGCCATTCACTAGGGTGGGTGGGTGAGACCAACCAAGAAGGAATGATTTAGAAAAGGGTGGTGTCTTGGTTGGAGGCAGGATGCTTCATTTGGACACTAATAAAACTGCAGCTCCAATTCAAATCGGTTTCAGGGCTCTAGTGTTCTCTCCAAGCAAGGGAACATCCCTCCTCCTATCTTGAGCCCTTGTCATTTCCTCTTCTTGTGAAGTTTGAACTCAATTTCTAGGACTTGTTGAAGATACAGTATCTCCTCAAGCAAACCAGGCTGCTGCAGCAATTTCCTTGGCTTCCAGCAGTGGATGAACTCCAGATCTCCATCTCCAGACACTGCTTAAATTCAAGCATACTTTCTCAGACTGCTGCTCCTTTTTTCTGGTTCCTATTCCCGCAAACTTCTCTCCTAACTCTGCTTTTCCATTCCTCCTACTTGGTTATTTGCCTTCTATTCCAATAAAAACTGTTCATCAAAAGTGCTTTACCATCTACCAACTGACACCTGGGCCCTTCCCCATCTGTTGTTCCTTTTTTATAGTCTTTGTTTATATTTATTTAAAGGACTCAAATATTAGAATAGGCTTTGGGGCAGGCTTTCATTACCTCCTTAAGATAGGGATGACGGTCTTCATTGATAGAATCATCTCTCTGAATTTCACACTCTCTCTACTGGAAAATACCTTGCCTAGGTAAAATGACTACACAGCATCAGGCTACAGCATTATATGGCCCCTAAAGTACCAGCTGCTGTATATTCTGTTTTGAGGACTTAAGAAGGGGGACAGTGGTTGCTTTTATTTCCTTGGTTCCTTGCAAGTTATGCTCCTTCATCCCCATGCTTTGCTTCACTATTCTTTATTATGAAGGACAGCTACTGGGCACCAAATGAAGCCTAAATGGCCGAAGGGAAAAAAAAAAACAAAAACCAACCAAAACATCTGTATTATAATGGGAGTTGGTGGCAAGCAGCAGGAAAAAGTGCAACGGGGGGAAAAAAAAAAAATCAATCCTGTTGCTGTGGAGTCAGCACATAGCACAAAATATAAGGAAAACAGCAGCTCTCGCATCACTCAACAGCTACCTCTTCAGTTCATTAAAAGGTGCTATAGAAAAGCTTGAAAGACAGCTTGTCCTCCACTTTGAAATCCAAACAGCATCTTTGGGATATCAGGGGGAGGAGGAGAAAAACATACTCAGAAAACAGAAGAGTAAGCAAAGAAAGGTAAAAGAAAAGATCACAATAAGCAGCACAGTGATTTACTGCACTAATATCTATAGAAGCTAGCTGCACATTATGAGAAAAAACCCAATACTTACATGTCTTTTCTACAGCAGACACTGTTAGGCACTTTTTTCTGACCCTGACTGCTTAGAGGTGTGTACTCACACTGATGTCGAAAGGGGCTGAGCAAGTATGGGAGTAGCAAGCATGCCCCTGGCCTAACGTGACTTCATCTCTGCAAGCAAGCCCTGCTCAGAGTGACAGAGCAGAAAGGTCAGGCTCTTGCAGGTACATTATCAGCACGTACCCACTGGGCTCTGGGTGGTAATTTCTTTATACTGTCTACATGCAAACATAGGTCCCATTTTTCTGGGCACCAAAGTTAAGCCCCAAGGGTTAAAAAGAGATGGCTAATCACATTAAGGGTTGCAGTTTAGTCTCAATAAGGAAAATCTCTAGAGGTTGGCACAAACAACTGCTGCTAGCTCTCTGTCAAGGGAGTGAGCCAATGCAAACGCAGATCCCAATTCTATCTGGCTTTACAAAAGAGAGCAACAAAAGCATTTGTACAAAACTACCATTTTTAGTACAACAGATGCTGCTTCTTGCAAGCAAAGCTAAAACAACATGCTTGCAGCAAGCTTTCTAAACAAGGTCTGTGGGAAGAGAGGACATATGTTTTTAATAACATCTTATAAACATTTACAGGAAGCAGCAGCTACATTCCATATAAAGGCATTTGGTGTATTTTGTGCAGCATGGTGTGAGGGGGTAGGAGGGGAGCCTCAGTACAGATAATTAATTTCTTTATATTGAATGCTTACACAAATCCACAACAAAGGTTTTCAGGGCCTCTGCTGCTTCTCTGCATATAAATACACTCCCATGCAAGGGTCTATAATAATATATGGTACAAAGTATGCAATATGCTTTGTTTTTGCCGTTTAGGGTTTGATCACTTAACTCAAAAAGCCAATCTTGTGTTGCACGTTGGAAAAGAAGCATGGCAATGACGTAGCACAGTTAACTATACCAGTGCCAGCAAATGGTAGCGCAACCAAGCCGGTAGATACCACCAACTGCTGTTGAATATATCCAGGCATCTTTCCAGTGAGCAATAGCAAAAAAATGGCTGCTAAGATTCCAGGCCAGTAAATCACCTCCAAAATGCCATCCAGCATACATGATTTGTCCAATTTGCTCAGGGAAGGTAAGAAGACCTTTTGAGAGCCAGACTTTTCATAAGCTGCTTCAAACACACTTCCTGCTTCAACTGCCAGTGATTTTCAAAACCTCTTGTCCAACATGAAGATGCTATAGACATTTAGACCAAATTACAGGACAAAAATATCACTCCTCCTTTCTGAGCCAAACCTTGTAAAGCACATCAGATATGTATGTGAATTCCGATATATTCAATTCAATCCAAATTATGAGACAAGCAGACAAGCAGCCTTTCTACTCCAAGAATTTGCTGCTTCTCCTGGCTAGTATTTTATAAAAACCAACCAAAAAGCAACAACAACAAAAAAGCAGCCAGGCCTATTACACCACCAAGATTTAGTGTTTCAGTGTGCAGTGAGCTTTTCGGCCCTTTCCCAGACTTGCTTGATCTGAAGTTGCTTTGATGGTCTGCTAATGGCCATCTGCCTAGCAACTGCCTGAGCAGAAAGACAACGCAGTGGTTTTCAGGTAGCCACAAATACAGACCTTGTTGAAATAGATGAATATGAAGATGCCCAGTCTTAGTCTAAAAGAAACTTTCTCATACAGATACCTGCATCTGACACACAGCTTGTATTTGGAGTGAGATTGTCCTCATGCCCACCAGTATTAAATGCTGTAATTTCAAACAGATTACCTTCCAGAGTCAGTCCAAAAAGACACTAAACCCCTGCTATTCCCACTGATGACACAATTCCCACTTGAATAGGTGCTAAGCATTGCTTATCATTCCTGGGTATTGTCACTATAAACTAGAGTTTCTCATTGCTCTGTGTGAAAGAGAGAGTTCTAGGCAGGGTTTCCAATTTAAACCACTATTTATCAATAAATGCCTGCAGGACACAGCACAGTGGAGTGCTATGAATAAACAATTAGAACTGCTCAGAAGTTGGGACTGCTCAGTTTTAAGTTCTGTGAAGTCTCAAAAAAATCAACTGCACTTACAAGAACAATCTCAGTCCCAGAAGGAGAATATACAGAGTACCTGGGGTGTGCTTAAAGCAGCAAGAGGAGCTAACACATTGCGTGGGCTCAGGATGGGGTTTGCAAATAATCACCACTCTGGTGTCTTGGAATTATCTTTTCCAAATGTTCATTGGGGGCTGTGCACATACTGAGCTGAAAGCAAATGTGATGATTCTCAGTCCAATTCAAAATGTTTAGCAAATGACACAAAAATGACTGGACAGACTTAGAAGGCAACACTTAGCCTCATCTTTCCCTAGGAGGCCACCACTGTAACACAGCAGCACGTCAATTATTGAGGGAGATACCAGTTTTATCTGTAGCTGCTATCCCTTTATGCTGAAATAATTAACATTTTTGGGAAGGGGGAAAAACAAGTATAAAAGGACATATTGTACTGCCTACTCCAACAGATTTGTTTGTTTTCAGACTGAAGGATTGCTGTTAAACACTGCAAGCTAGTCCTGTTTTGTGAAAGCAGATGGGGGCCTTTTTTTTTTTTTTTCCCCGTTTTCTTTCCTTTTGCAAATCCTGGACTGCAACTCCAGTCCCAAAGGGAAATCATATTAAACTGGATAAATATTAAATAGAGCTACTTAACCCAGTGGCATAAATTGTCCCAGTTTTGCCCCTACTTAATGGAGTCCTTTTAAATTCTCTCACCCACTTTTCTGATTAAACTCTCTCAGAAATTAAGGAAAAAAGGTAAGAGTTAAACAGAACAGTGTATAGAAATAAAGTACTAATTACTTGTCTTTTAACTACTGACACATACTGCATTTCACTGCACATAATAGAGAGGTTTAAATTGATACTAACATTAATAGCAAACTATTACTTACTATTTCCTTAAGCTGAACTTCTTAATCTCTAACTGCCAAAGTAGTTAAAGAGTCATAAACACTATGCAGTAATTCATCTGCCCAATGATTTTAATCAGCATCAACCCAAGAGTTTCCTTTTCCTCATTTCCTCTTCTCCCCTTCTTTCCCCACAAGTCAAGTATTCTCCATGTGAAAGCAACCTGCAAGAAAACTGAGAATGAAGGGCCAGTCCAGTGATATACTTACTTTATGTTCAGAAACAAGCCTCAATGGCAGAGAAACAGAATTCCTTAAAAAGGTACTGGATAGCCCTATTCCTACAGAGAGGCCACTCTGTGCCTTGGTACTCCCTACCAACAAAGTGCAGGCTCTGATCATACATACCTAATGGCATATGTGGGTTTTGGTCTCACAACAATCACTTTTAGACAAGACCTCCTCACTTAATTCTCATGATTCCCAGTAACATTGCATTTGAGGAGGGGAACCTCCATTTATCCAGAGAAAACCTGCACTTTACCTGTGCTGTAAAAACCTAACTCCCTGCAGTTTTAACACATCTGTATCATCATCTTATTGAAGAGTCTGCAAGCAGAATTACACCACGTGCTATTCACACAGACACATTTTAGTACTTGAATTCTATTTGGATACCAAAATCACGGTCATAAGGAGGACAAGACTGGACAGGATATTTCCCCCGGCACAGCTAGTCATCATCAAGGTTGACATTAGGGTGAGCTGCATTAGCAGTTTACTTTGCAAATTTTCAAGCTAAAAGGTGAAACCTAATCATTCATACTAGGCAACAAACCCTGGAAGTAACCCAGTTACAAGTGACAAAACACTGGAAATGTACAGCCCTTTTCAGAATGCAACACAATGCCTGCAAATATAAAAGGAACAAAACACTTTCAACAAGGAAAATAGCAGTATGCTACATAATCTGAGTGGGTAAATACGCACTATTACACAGGAGATAAGCCTGTAATTTTAAGAGGTCACTTTCTAAGGCAGTTGTGTTTCAGAAGTCAAAAGACTTTCTGCATGACAGGTCCTCTTGAAAATCCAAGTGAACCTTTTCAAAAGCTTCACGTGAAAGCACATATGCCCTCCTTGAAGGAAGCACCTGATTTAAACAACAACAAAAAGAAGAAAAGTCTTGTCTTTCTGCTGTCTGCCTCTTCTTGTCCTGGGCAGCCTAAACTCAGGTACCGCTCCACTGTGCAAGCTGCTGACATAACTTGCATTAAGAAAGATAAAAATACTTGCCATGAATTTTCTGAGCTTCTGGGTCATCCGCACTGATAGCAATTATCTTCCAATCTGTCTCTCCTTCATCAACAAGAGCTAAAACACCCAAGACCTTCACCTGAACAATCTCACCAGAAGAACGAATCTGAAACAGAACATAATCTCACAAAGATTTGGAAAACACTACATAGAATTTCTCTTTTACCTTACGGACAAAATAGTTTTACTACATTTCTGACCAGCAGCTAACAGAATTGCAAGATAGATCTGTAAACCCAGTACACATCTATTTAACATTACTAGCCTTTCTCCCACCATTGTTATTCTTCAACCCTCAGTTCTCCAATCGGCATTTATTTTAGACAACACGAGCCAGAAAATTTCTCCTTCTCTTCTACCCTACTTCCCCCACACCTTCTTGATCTTCACCCCAAACTGCAAGTCAAAAGTATCTCATACTCTTTTAACTCCTTCCTGCCTTTTGACTCTCTACTTTCTCAACTCTTGGTCTTAATCTATCTCTTGCTGTTCCTTCCTCTAGACTCCAATATACACATATAAACGTGCACCCCTTCCCCAGAAATATCAGCACAACTCTTGGGAACCTTCTCCCTACCAGGTAATATTACTTTTATAACTCTTTCTGGATCCCCTGAAATTCAGCTTTAGGTTCCTTTCCTCAAACAAAGCCACCTTTGCTGAGCTCACCAAGTAAATTTCTCCTTTTGTAAAATATCCCAAGAGATCCCTCTTCCAAACTCATCCGTTTCATAACCCCATCTTTGATATCGAGATTGCTCCATTCTTTGCTGCCTCCAGATATGCAGAATTTTCTTTCAGTGAGCTAAACCTTTCCCCTATACCTACTAATGGTGTTTGCTGTACCTCTTTTTCATCCACCCACTCCAAAGCTCGTAACTCTGCAACACTGCAACAGGTTCCTGTCTCCTCTACAGAAGAGGGATCTACATCTGTTTGCACCCATGAGAAAACTCAAACTCACCTCCTTTGCATGGCTGACCTTGTCATTTTATGTGCATGACGCTGTCATACTTCCTCATCTTTCAGAAACCTATTCCTAGCTCCAGTACTGCTAACAGGGCAAAAAGAAAGAAAACTTTTCCAAAAATCTTAACCCCCTCCTCCTTCACCCAAAACTCACTGTCCAGCCACAGAACTTCAGGGTGGTGTTCTCTTATTTCCCCTTTTATCCAGTACACACACTTTACCAAATCCTGCTTTTCTTCTCCTTTTTAAAAAATCCACCATTTCCTTACCTATTCCCTCCTCAGATCCTCTATTCATACTTCGGTCATCCCCTGAGACTATTACCATCTTTACTTGTTTTCCATCTGCCTTTCTTTTCCAAAACTTGTTACCAAAGTATTAAACTAACCTTGATAAATTAAATTAATCCTGATAAAGACAAACCTTTGAGCCTATTTCACAAACATCAATAGGATCATTATCCCCACAGCATCCTGTAATGTTATCTGTATGGTTTGGATCTTCCCAGGTCTGTCAAAGGAAAAAGAATTATCAGTTACCAGCTGATCTACAATTACAATTCATCTAACCACTAAATTACTGAGATTAATAAAAACACCAATAAAAACATGAGCTTTCTGAGAACAGTCTTGCTCAATGGGAAAAGAAAAAACAAACAAATATACAGCAAATGGACTGACATTGAGTAACTCATCCTCATATTCAGGACAAGTAACATGACAATTACTGAGGACATAGTAACAGAAGTATTAACTGCATCTGTGACTCAACAGACACACTTAATCAAATTGCAGTGATTAAGGCATCAGAGGACCCTGAATATGTATTTTTCAGGTTACTAGTGGTTGTGGGATTAAGCTAGAACATCCTACGATCACATTCTTATTATACTCTTTAAATACCATGGCACTAACAGAAGTTGCTTTCAAAAGCATGTAAGCTTCGAGCTAACCAAGCTCCTAGGTATGGATTTGTCAGCACCCAACTAGCTTTTTAAAGTTTTTAAATTTAGGTATGAAACATTTCCGAGTATTCCGAGATGTGTACATTCCCAAGAACAGCCAGCAGCTTCAAGACCAAACAAGCTTCTCCAGGAGGAAAGTTCAAATCCCTGCTCTGAGCTCTGTACAAGCAAGGAATCATAGCCAAGTTATACTAACTTAATTACCAGACCAGTGCTTGTTTGTCTCTTACTGGCTAGTAATGAGTAACTTATTCTAAAGTTGAGAAGTTTTCCTGTTAAGAATTTTGAGTCCAATGAAGTTTTGTTGAAAAGGTATTAGAAAACTTTTTTTCCAAGGAGCTATACTGTTAGCTCTTGCTGTCCATGGTCAAACCTCCACCTCAAACTTGTTCTTGAGAACTTGCCCGATACTAAAAGGCAAAACTGTGAAAAGCAAATGCTCAGGTGTTTAGGAAGCAGAACCATTACGAAAAAATTGCTAAAGTGGAGTCAAGAGAGAACTTCAACTTAAAACTTATTTTTCCAATACTCTTCCAAAGTGCTTTTTATTTAAGGCTCCATTATACCAGTACTATTCTCCTGCCCAGCTGCACCCCTCCACCTGTAGGTTAGAAAGAAAACTCGCTAAGAATGGTATTGTTCTCTGGACAGTACAGCAACTCCTACAATAATGACAGTCCCACCATCATTTTTTTCTTCTCTGTTCCACAGCATAAAACAGCAGCCACAAATACATATCTTTAAGCCATATACTAGGTCTGAACTTCTGGCAACTGCTGATCCTGATGAAAAGTCCTCTTATGATAACGGAGACACAGAATCGGATTTTGTCTGTTAGAACTGCTAGTAGGAATCTGGAGTATCACCTAGACTGCAGCAAGTGAAGGTGTAATGATACAACTGGTATTTTAAAGTTATTACTTTATCTAAAGAAAATAAAAATGACAATTATCTCCAGCCCTTTCTGACTCTCAAGGTAACACGGGGAGCTGAACATTTCTCCTGGGGAAAGTGTCATCAGTCCAAAACAATGCACTTGTGCAGGAAAATATTCAAATGTTTAATTTTGGCTGTGTACTAAGGCACATGCGAATTTCAAAACATTAAATGGAATTGCTGGTTTCCAACTACACCTTCTTGGAAACTTTGTCTACTGAAACTGCTGACTGGATAAGAACTTCATTGCTATACTCCAGCACCTGCCTAGTATCTCCTCTTCAGGGATCAAATACATAAGCAGATTTTCAGGAGTAAACTTTCATTGCTTATGCAGTTAAGTGTAAAAAGTATAAATTACTCTTTTTCTAGCTCCATCATGTTCTTCAGTACTAATTTAACTCATTTGTTATTCACAGAAATGAAAAAAGTTTAAAACCTTTCACTATGCTCAAAATCCCAGCCATTAGTTGGGCTTTTTCAAGGCTCAAAGTTTTGAATGTGTTATGATCAGTAAAGTCTCACAGTTCAGAGAGAAGTTAACTAAGGCAGTTGAGGTTTAATCTAAAAAAGAACAGCCTTTGTGTTTCTCTTTGTTAAAGATATTAAGAAATCCCAATTAAAATTTATGCTGCAATACATGAAAATCCTAAATTAGTTTTTAAAAAAATGTCTTGTTTAAGCAGGAAAGGGCTACTTGACAAAGTATTCTTGAGTGGCAGACCATGACAGTTTAATTCTGTCACTACAGTACAGAGACGCAGACTAAAGATTTGAGATTTCTTGATCATTTAACTCCTTCCTGAAACACAGCACATATTTACAGGCACACCCAAATTCTGATCAAAATTTACGGACACAATAAAGCTCAACATAAAAAAAAAATCCTAATTTACAAATGTATCAAAGAGAAACATCCCTCTTGCAACTGATTTGCATTCAGGCAGTACCCAAGATTTACAAGGCAATTTACACAGAAGACAGAAAACTTTCACCATTATAACAAAAATGTTACCTGTGGGAGGGCACCATAATTCCATATATAACCCTTGTGAGGAAAGACATTTGCCACATATCGAAGCTTGCCTTTCTTTATATCTTGTTTAATGGGATTCAACGGCTCCTCAGTGGCAATCTAAGCAGATCGTGAAAAAGAGAGAGAGAAAGAGAAAGAGAGAATGGTAAAATGGAAAGCAATTTATTCTGTTCCCAACCAGTTAGAAAGCTCCATCTGGGAGCATGTGCTTGTGGTTTGAGAATTATTAAAAGTATGATGGCCTCACTCTAAATCTCAAGGGTCATGTTCAAAAAGCAGCTTATTAAGGTTTTAAATAACATTGTGAAGTATGCAAGAAAAAAAATGAATGTAGAAGAGAAAGTCATAAATTTATAAGGAGACTGTCATGGTCAAACATGAATACCAGAAAGAACTAAAGTTAGAAGCTCTTACACTTCATAGTACAAGTTCAACGGACATACAAACAGTGACGCAAGTTCTTCAGACAACAGGGGCTTTGACAGCAGCAGGAAAAACGTTTCATCTTCTTCTCACCCCCTGTTCATTGCTCTCCTATTGCATACAACCCTTCTCTCCATCACCTCTCAGCATACAAATGCTTTTTAGTAAGGACCAGTTCTGCATAGTCACCAAATGCCAACTTCATGCAGATTTGGAAGGAGTTAAGCCAGCATTAGAAGGCATTCTTATTCCCAAAGAAGCACTCCCAGAAGGACTGAAGTAATTAAAGCTGAACAGTTTATTATAGTCATGATCCTCCCCAAAACCTCAAATACAAACCCACTGCCATATAAATTACCTACCACACATCAGCTAATTCACTGTAACCATCCTTTTGACACACCACAACCCAACACATGTTAGCTTGGCTCTTGCTTACACAAACTCATCTGAATGGCATCACATTTGTTGCAGGCTATGAGCACACACTGGCTCAGGTGGTACATAGCGTGTGTGCATAAGCACACAGCCCTTAGTCCATATACATTTCACAACATCCTTGTGATTTACCTAAAGCACCACCACCAAAGCCATCCCAAAGGAATTCCACCTTTTTGAACCACACCAAACTGTCAATAGCATGCACTTATTCCACAAGTAAACCCTCCCCAAGAGCTGAGGTCAAGGTTCACACATTTCTGGTTTCACACTCTATTCTACCTGCTTCTGGTCATAACTTAACAGCGAAGACCTCGAATATGCCACCTGGAACTTTGACAGAAGCGGAGCTCAGCAATGCTTTTTCCTGATGTAAACCAGGATAAAGAGGAGTAAGTGACAACAGACAAAAGTCTCATGAAAAGCACCTTCAGTACAGTCAAGGGAAGAACAACAGAAATACAACAAACTGATGAGCAGGAGATCTGGCACTGGGGATGTAACAGTGGGAAACATTCATCGTAAGGCAAGGTTTGATTTCCTACAGTCTCCATTCCACGTGAGGGAACCTCAGCATGGAGATGCAGACAAGACCTGGTATTAGCACCTCACCACAGTCTGAACTGAAGGACCGCCAGGACACAATGGCAAGGCAAGACAACTGCCTTAATGATTAATGCAGGAAATTTCAAGTATATTAAAAGTTATAGATTAAAGAACTACATCTGGTCTCCTCTATCAAGCCAGAAAAGTCTAAACCCACTGATTTCTGAACCTAACAGGACAGCAAACTTTTCTAACCTTGACATAATGTGCCAAGAGAAGGGGAGGGAGAGCAACCCGAGCTTTTCGCAAAGAGTTCAAATAGCATTGTCAAAGGGAAACTCTGCAAAAGAGAACTCAACTTCCACAATAAATCACCATCTTAAAATACAAGGTAAATACGCAAGGTAACCCTGCTTGCAGAATAACAACTGTGGTGGGAAACACAGTTCAAATGATTTTCCAGCATCAGGGAAAGGAGAAAACCAAATCCTGAAATAACAGGCTGGGGAGGTACTTTGGTGTTATTTTTAATAATCAAAATAGTTAACAGCTCAATCACAAACTTCCTTAAAAGCATTCGGGAAGCATTCCTAAAATTAATACAAATGTTCAGGAAGATAGGACATATCCTGATCTGTTGTTTCACGAACACTACAGATGAAGCATTACTCAGCTTCTATATTGTAACTGCAGAGGAACAACCCACTAGGATTTACTTTCAAAGTATGTCCCTGCAGGAGTAGATACTTTCAATCAGTGAGGTCCCCAAATATATTTTTGTCACAAGGAAATGCTTTTTCATTTGCAGCTCCATTTGTCAGGATTTGGGCTAGCATGCTATACAGCAGAAATGAAAGGAATTAAATCCTCTGAGTGGAATGTTCTATGAACAAGCAAGAGCGAGACTAAACATTGGACAATGTCCTGCAAGCCAGTACTCTAGGACTCTGTTGCAGGTATGCTGCACTCCGCAGTCAGAGGGCTGTCAAGAAGCAGTGCTCACCTGCAGAAAGGAAACAAAATTAGAACCTCAACACTTTTTATAATCGCAAAGAAAGTGTCTGTATGCACAACTTCAAAATAATTTTTTAACAGAGAAAATTTTGTGTGTAAAACATAATCCACACTCTGATTAAACTTTGACTATTGGAAGCCACTGCATTGTCATAACTTTCATAAATACCTATATAATCAAGGTATTTTTCTTAATTACCTCCATTTTTGCATTTGTCCAACGTGGCACTTCTACAATCATATTAAACAGGACCTAAAACAAAAACCAATGTCAGAACTGAAAATAAAATCCACTTGGCAATTAGTATTTTACAATAAGACAAATTCCCTTCTCTGTATTCAGCAGCAACATACATCACATCTCGCTGTTCCAGTTGCTTTTATGTTAAGTACAATTCCTTTCGTTCCACACAATGATACTCATCCTCCTTTGTTCATCCTTTCCTCACCTCACCCCTTTGAGAATATGAACAACCACAAGTACTGGAAATCCACATGACATTTTTTATTCTCGTATCAATATTACTCTTCACAAAATGTTCAGAAAGTCCACGGAATGGTTTGCCACAAGGCAGTGGCTCAGTCTACTAGTCAAAGAGGACTGGATGTTTCTATAGGACAGAGTTAGCTTTCCTCAAGCACTGGAAAGGACAATGTTTTGGTTTTTTCCCCTGAGGATTTATTTCTTCAGACCCTCCTCTTCAGCCTCATTCATTTTTTAAAAACAAACATGCAAATGCAACAACCACTGACATTTCTGATTCTCAGTCAAATCTGGCTGAAGTGAGGCAGAATGAATTCAAAAGCGATGGCAGAGGAAGGACATGGACACAGACACCTCATGTTTGTGTTAGCCTTCTTCCTAATAGAAACAAAGTGAAAGTTGTTTTAAGAAGGGGGGTGAGGGGGGAACAAACCTAAAACATGGAAACTTTCATGCTTTTAGAAGAAAAATAGTAATCTATGCCATTCTTACTGAGGAAGTTATAAAGTGACATTTTCCAAAGAGAAAAGCTCTGTGTAACTGCTGTAAGGTTTCTTCTTCTGAAGCTGTCATAGTTAAGCACTACCAAGGGGTAGAGTATTAATTGAAATGGGTAACTAGACCAAACCACCCAGCAACGTCTACAACCTATTTTCTCCTAGATTACTAAAATAACCCCAAAATATCACATTGCCTGGGACACCTCTGCATAACCAAACTTGCATTGGTATTAAAAATTGCAACAGTTCAAGAAGGACAAAACATGTTTTTGCAGAAATTTGTAGGGAAAAAGAATATTAAGTTAAACCAACTGAAGAGCACTGACTCTTTAACTACGCTGCAATTAAGGCTCCAATGGACTCTTAAGTATTTGTATTTTTGCTCCTTGTATCCTTCAGCTGCAACAAACAAATACCATTACCAGGGTCAATGGCACAGTCTGATTAAAGTAATTCCAATGGTTCTATGATCTTCTCCTCCCAAACAAACCTGGAATGCGGAAAGCAAGAAAGCAAAGGAAAATCCCAACTGTCACTCAGCATTTCTCCCATGAGATCACAAGCTATGCATAATCCTGACAGCAAATTCCCAGTAAATTTAAATTAAATTCACCATCCGTAAGTACTGTGCCCATACTGCAATCAGTGGCATGTCAGATGAAATCACTTTTCCCGATCAGGTCATAACCAAATAAAACAGGGAAAAAAGAAAAACAGGGAAAAAAGAAAAACAGGGAAAAGGTGCTTCAGATCAGTTCCTAAAGTACACCTTATGTATATAAGAACAGCTGAAACAGAGAAGTAATCAGAAAGAGAGCTTGAAGATCTCAACATTAAGGAAGCAGAACAAAGCAACACACATGCAGCAGCAGGTAAGGGAAAGACTGGAAGAGAGCCAAAGTCTGCACATCCATCTGGGAAACACTTGGAAAAAAGAAATGCACAGCATGAAAGCCAGTGCTGACAAGAAACTCTTAGGTAACTGCCAAGCAGGTCAATGAATTGTTCTGACTGGTAGCTACAGGCAGAAAACTTACAGACTGCTCCTGGAATTATACACAATGTCTTCTCCTCCACTACAATCCCGTATTTTTGTTGTTTAGATGCCACTGTATGTTTTCCTGACTATGTCTAATACAATGGCTTCAGCAGCCTGTAAATCTTGGTTTTAAGCTTTAATTGGTCAAGAGTTACTCCAGGTCTTCACCAAAACAACTCTCAGGGCTGGACAGCAACTGGACTGAAATGAATACAATGCTGCTCTCAAAAACAAAAAATCACTTGGATTTAACTCAGCTCTAAGACCAGGCCTTCATAATTTGTGGTATCAGTCAAATGTGAATTGTCAAGAGCCTTAAAGGTGTCAGCCTGATAGATTAATTTGTATGCAAAAAAAATCCCCGAAAGTACTCTCTCTAATGCTAAGCTGCCACAAGCATTTACAACAGATTAATAACTTCATGCAGTGCCTACATTTAAAAATAAAAAGTTTTATTTATAGGGCAATCATATTTTTCACAGTGATGAGACAGGATTCACTGGTGTGGAAAGGAGAGCACATACTAGATAGTCTGACAGATAGAAAGAGAGAAGAAGTACACTCCTCTGTTTTTTTAGGTTTTTTTTCCCCTCCTCTTTCTTATCTTGTTTCCCTCCTTGCCTAAATATTACCCAGGAATTTTTCCATCACTTATTTTCCCAGACCAAGCACCTACTCCTTCTGACCACTTGAATGTTCTCCCCCATCCTTTGCTGCAAAACTGCCCCTGCCTCAGCTGCAAACAGAAATGCAAGTGTCAGACACCACCTGTCTTCACAAATTACCATCTGCATATGTCATTCAGTGGTTAGTTTTGGATGGTGAATGCACCTGGTAATTGATATTTTTATCTTTATTTTAAATCAGTAAAACAAAAAATTCCACCTCACCAAACCCCCAAGCGAGCACTTATACCCCCTCAAGCAATGGTGAGACTGTTTCAACAGCCCATTTGACACACCTTCCAGTGACAGAAAAAGAAAAAAGCCATCTCATGAAACGCAAACTATTGCTTTGGAAAGTTTACTATTTAACTGCCTTAGTATGACAGCAATCAACTGGTCTGCCTATGAGACCGCTGCTTGCTGAAGTCCAGATTTAATCTAACTCTGCAAGCGCCTCATGTAGAAGGGACTCCACTTCATGACAGCAGACTGTACAAGAAGCCAGATGGAGTAATTCCTACAGGCTAACCTCATGCCAACTCTGCTGGCTGACGGCTTCTTCAGAAGGTCAGTCTCCTGGAGCATGCAAGAAAAGAGGAGGAAACAGTTTCCTAGATTCAGAAAAAGGGACAGAACCAGTCTGCTAGGGGAAGTGACCTGACAGAGCCCAGAGGGACTTTCAACCCAGGGTACTACATAGCTTGTTTGACTTTGGGTTAATGTGAATACAAGACAGACATTTGTACTTATGCTCTATTATACCTTGAAGATGTGATGGGAAAAAAAACAAAAAAAATCCATTTGCTCAACACATAGAAGTCAAAAGTCAATTTCCTAATTCCTAAAACTGAATATGAAAATCAGCAGAAAATGACATCAGAAAGAACAAGCAGCATGTCTAAATAATATTCTTTATTTCCTAAGAACTACACACTAAATGCATGACATGGGAACTCACGTAGGACGTAAATAAGTGTTTGCTTTATCGGGGTGTTTCCTTTAACACTGCTTGGCAACTTACTGCATTCCATTTCAGTTGAACACAATTTTTAATGTATCATGATATTGGTTTTGCTGAGACAAGCAAAAATCTCTCTTTCACACAGAGAACATGAACAGTTTTTGGCTTTTGAAATAAGAAAACCACAGAAAGATAAAAAGATACACAAATATACTTCAAGACATTCATACAGCAAGTGTTGAGAAAAGCAAGGAAAATACAGACTGTTGTTCCCGGGTAAACTGTGAGTCAGCGTTCTCTCCACTAAGATTGATGGCCAAAAATAACTGCTAGCTCTGGCTGTAAGATTCTTATAGAAGATAACTCATTTTGATCAAACCTGAATATCACACAGGAAGGGGGTGGGGGTGGGGAGTTAAGCACATTTCTGACACTATTTTTACAACCTACCCTTTTGGACTCCCATACAATCTTCTCAGAAACAATTCTTCCTTACCTACCTTTCCCCTTCTTGTTCAACTATTTCCTTCCCCAGCCTTCCCAAGTTCCTTAGCTGATGCATTTGAGGGGAGGGTTTTGAATAGGTATGATTTTGCCCAAAGGTCGCAAAGCTTAATGGTCAACTCTGAAGCTTCAGCTAATTTGAAGCAGAAGCGGAGCAACCCACACAGAGGGAGGAAAGTGACAAAACAAGAGAGAGAGAGAGAGAGAGGAACAGAAACTCAGTATAACTTCATAAAATGACAAACATCACCACTTTTTAAGACCTGACTGCCATTCACCATCACCCTTGTGTGACAGGGACAAGAGATATGCTAAGGCTTACAATTACTTTAGTCATTTTTATAGTAGAGTGCTCAAAAAAAAAAATTTTAAAGCATCAGAGGCAGCACTTGGGGGCTACTGACCCTTCCTCACTGAGAAGCTCTGAGCTCACAAGACAAAGAGAAGAAAAAGCAGCTATCATTTCCATTTCTTTTCTGTCTGCTCATTTGCAGTCTTGCAGGGATTCTCATCACCCATCAACTGAACATGGCAGCATGCACCTGAGGACTAATGAGAACGAAAAAGATGAGCTGCAGTCCAGCAGCAGTGTGAACAAAGGATGATGTTTAAAAGGAAAAAAGGAAAAAAAGGAGAAGGAAAATAAGTACTGTCATGAAATACAACCAGAAATAAATGGAGAGTGTTATAAGCATTCCCAATGTAACACTTGCTACAAGGTATTTGCCAATGAAAACAACAAACCAGATGCCAGCAACACCTGGAAACCAAATATATTGTATCTAAATGCGAAGTCAATGGAACTTCCCCAATATAAATTAACATGCCACATAGCAAAAAAGGAATGCAGCGCCCAGCATAAATGCAAAGTGCCTGCAACCTCTTCATAGTGTACTTCCCTCATGTTATAATGAAAAGGGAATCACGAACACTATGTAAGTTTTTACCCACAGGTATCCCAGATGTGGTGTCAGACTCTGATAGTTACTGGACACATTCACCTGCAAAACTACTCAGCGTACAACCATGACACAAATGAAAATGAAACACTGACTTTCTCAAGTTTAAGGAACCATTTATTTGAAGTTAAGCTTGATCAAGTCACTGATGCAACTTTCTCAGTAAACCAACTATACTCCAGTAGACTTTAACTGGACTGCTGAGTAAAGATTACTTCTATTCTCAGTATTCTCAAGAACACAAAGCAAGGCTTACAGCTATTGGACACATACACAGAAAAAGGCTGGGCAAGTTTAAGCATCAGGATGAGAGCTTCACTGATAATCTAAAATTTGGAACACACAAATCCCTGGACACGCTACAACCCAGGTTACATATACTGAAAAAATGTCTAACGTGACCAAAGAAGGTGACAGAGGCTGTAGTTAAGACAGAATACAAAGTCAGTAGAAAGTTTGCACCTGTACTGCACAGGAAATGATGACAGCTTTTCCTTTCTTATGAAACTTACCAACTTTATCATAAGACAACTCTGACACCAATTTTGAACACTGTTCCGAGCATGAGGCCCTCTGATGATCACCTGTTCAGACTGCATGACCACTCTGATGACCCCTTATATCTCACCTGACTAGTTAATTTATCAGAAGTTTTTGCCTGACAGGAGGAATTCAACTGAAGTCCACAATGGCATTCCAGCACTGTGCAACCCACGGGATGCAAAAAACCAAAAGCTGTCTTGTTTCCTTCTTTGTATTTTTTTTTTCAAATGCTCTTGTGGGTGTCTGCAAGTCAGAGGGCTATAATCTCTACATGCTTGGACAGATTCCTTACCAAGGCCAACATTTTAAATAAAACTTTTTATTCAAGAACACCTGGGTCCTCTGAATGAGATGACATGTGAATACTTTACCAAAAACGTACAATAACAAGTCGATCAGAAACCCTTTCACTACAGCAGGGAAGTAACATGTCACATTTGTCTTGAAAAGAAAACAATGACCTCTTCAAACCTTCTTCCTGCTAGACATGGAAGACCATATTCAACAATCAGCCTCTGAAAGTTTTGACTGTATCCACAGCAGGAACATCCACTCCTCCAGAAAGAGATGTGAAACTTTTGATACCTTTCACAGAGATTTACTTGGGCAGGAGAGGATTCCAAGTGCTTGCAATGCACAAAGCAAAGGTTCAGATTGCAAGCTGGTAATAATTTTGAGACTGAAGCTGAATATGATTTCTTCCAGCATAGTTTCTCCCTCAAAATATTTTTTCTCTAGTCTTCAAACAGCCAAAAAACATCTGTGAAAGCAAAAAGATCAGTTGTCAACAGCGACTGCAAGCTAAATTTATTTGAGATTTGGGAAGGTCTAAAATGTTGCAAGAAATGGCTGCACTACTGAGAACAGTTCATACAGAACCACCACAGCGTTTCCCTTAGAACTGCAAGGCGAGACTGCAAACAGCTAACAGAGACTTGTGTGATGTGCATGCCCCTATCCCATGAATGCTGAAAGCTGAAACTCCTCGATTTTGAGACCTTCTTTTCTGGCGTCAGGAATGCCAAGAACAATGTAAAGTAGATTAGACAGACTGAGAAGACTCATGCAGAATTACCATCGTTTTCCATAGCTAAACTGCCATCTAATGAACACCAGTTCAGCATAATTTAACCCACACTCTTAAGAGGGCTTGCCCTTGTGGAGAGTAACAAATAACTGCCACCCTAAAAGCACAAGTTTTAAAGATGCCACTGTGTTTCCAGGGCAAGAGAAACTATCACCTTTGAATTCTGGCCAAATTCAGTGCAAGGATCAACTGAACACCAGGTATCAATAGTAGCCTTTGTGTCCCTAGACAAGAGGAAGGAGTACAGTGCTCCAAAGGTCTTTAGAAATCAGTACACGGCATTAAATTCCTCATTTTCCCTTCATCCTCTGATTAAACTATGTTTTCCCTAAATACAAGCACACAGGGATGCATTTCTCACCAGGCCAAGGGGAGGAGAGGTGCTGAAGGGCCCAGTGTAAGAAGAACCTGCTTTCCTGAACACAAAGATCCCTCTGTTTTCTCTCTTCTCCCCAACTCCCAGTGATGATGATAAAAAAGGGTTTTCTAAATGATTTGCATTGTCACATTTCACTATCCAAGTAAAGACCAAACATGTTTGGGAAGCCTATAGCCTGCACGTTTGTTTGCTTGCTCGCATCAGACGCCCGCAATGACTGCAAAGTACATTTGCCTTTGTTCATTTTCCGTAGTTCTATTAAACCACAGTCCAGAGCTCTCTCGTAGTAGGAGTTATGCGAAGCAGCTCTGGAGTCTACGCTGGCCCAGGAAGCAAGTGCTGCTCAGCCTCACTGGCATTTTTTCCCCTCGCTCCATAGGCTGATCCAGCGATCAGAAAAAGGGTACTAGACGTGGTTTTCAACAAACTATCATGCTTGCCACTACACAGACAAATGCAGTTTTGAACAGTTTTAGACACTGCATAAAGCAGGCTTTGCACCTTCGCAACTGGCAGGTATTGTCACGGCATTCATAAGCAGGTAAGAAACAGAATACTTGACTGCCAGCAAGAGCAGTAATTAAGAATTCATGTTACAAGACAACGATTTTTGAGAAAGGCTACTGGCACATACTCTTTCTCCTCAACTTTCAAGCATGATTCTACATCTACTAAATAGTACTTAAATGAGCATCAAGCAACAGGAAATCTAAAAAGCATTACCCAGGCATTGTAGCTTGAATGAATTACAGGGCAAAGGGAGGGGAAATGCATAGTACAGGATTGTGTGAGTGCTGGTGTACAGTAGAAGAACCAGTGTACCACAAAACTATCAGAACCCAGTTAGGACAGTTCTTTCACATCAGACGGGTAGTTACAGTTTTGCAATATGACTGGCCAAACAGACATTGAGAAGATAAAGACTGGGACACACATCATGGCCTTAAAGCATAGTTTGTTTCATTTTTTTCCTTTCACTTTCTTCCACTAATTTTTAGGTACTCTTATGCCAGGGAAAGCACTGCAAAAAATATTACATTTTTGAAAAGACACTTGTATAAACAAATCTTGTTTCACAGTAGAAGCCTCAGCAGACCTTCCATGGCTTTTTGGCTTCTGTTAGGCTTAACTTCAGTGCTGGTTAATGCTGAACCATTAGCAGATGTGATTTTTCTCTCTTTGGGTTTCCCAGATGAGTACAGAAAACAACATATCCTCACTTCTAAAAAGCAGACACTAAGGCTAATTTCTGCCCTAACGTACTCATGATTTCTGAAGTTTTGTATATATACCAAAGATTACTCACAGTCAGAGCATAATGAATATTTCATTAACAGAGGTATTTTTGCAAATGTTTCTAAATGCAATAGCAAAAAAGATAACGTATCTACGCTGCAATAGCCATAATGAACCTTTCAAAAAGTGATAAAAAAGTGTTTGCCTTTGAGAACATCTTGATGAATAAAAGAACGCTGACATTTCTAGCCCATTCAAAGAGGAGAATATTAAATCCCTTTAAGTTTTCTCCTGCTAAAAAACTTGCATTTGAAGATATGTCAACTATATCATTGCAGAATAGCAAAGTGATGTTGGAAAGGAAATAGAGGGAATAGTAAAAGAAAAAAAACACCTTAGCAGTACCTCACTTCCAGTAGTCTTTGACCTCTTTGCAGGAATCTCTTTATCCTATAGGGAAAGAGTGAAGTAAAAAAATGTATAAAGAACATTAGAGAGCAATACTGTATTCACATAAACAGACAACAGTACTTTTCAATGCAACTGAAACATCCCCTTGTGAGCATAAAGGCCTAAACTATAACTTTTAAAAGTAAGTACACAGTCCTGTTTCATTGTGAAATTATAACCTTCCAGATGTTAACAAAGGAAGGTAAAAATGTACAAGGACACATTCACTTTCTCCCAGCTACTAAAAAATTTAAGCAGCAATTTAGGTAGGCCTGCCCTCAACCGACTAAACACAGAGTCATCCTTCTGTTCAGTTGAAAAGGATAAAAAACAAACCAACCAAACAAAACCAGTATGGTAAATAAGGCTGGAGTTATCCATCATAAAATAAAGTCCACAAAGCTTAGACCAGGGGAGGGAAAGAATATAACATACAACTCCTTATGTTATCCTCTTGCAAAGAAGGCAAAATTAACAGAGACCTTCACAATGACTCCCTTTCTCGCTACCCCCTCAGGCCCCTATGTCCTGTAGAATGCTCTTTCCTTGCTCACACACCAAAATGAAAGCCTCTCCACATTGATCAGACATCGCCGCACTATAATTTAATCTACAGAAGCATCACAGACTAAAATCCACCCCTCCAAACCTTAAACTCTAGGTGCAGGGACAGCAAGGCTCCCAGGGAACGTTGTGATGAAAAGGCCCATTGCTTTTCCAGCAATAGCATCCACTGAAAAGAGCATCTTAGTAATGACTCTCCGAAAGAGACTTACCTCTTCCATTGACTAGCACACTTAGGGTCTGCTGATCATGCATATTTCTAATCTCTTGTTTTAAGTAATTGAAGAGATTGGTTCATTAGTTCAGAAGTCTCAATCTGAAGATGTTACAACTGCTGACCTTTTTCACCATTCGTATCATCCATACAGACCCAGCAACAAATCAAGAAAACAGCTGAAACCCTCCCAACGTGTTTGTGTAACAAGCATACCATAATAAGCAAACCTAAGTCTAAACCAAAGACTGGCAGTTCCCACCAGTGACACATAAAACAGGCGTTTCATTATTGCTATAATGAAACTCCAGGGAGTGTGGCTAACAAGACGTGAAAGTGCTCAGCTGCACCTCACGCCTTGTAATTCTCCAAAGGTGCGATTACCGCTTCTCTCTTGGGCATTACTGTTGGCTTCCAATTATAACGATCCTTTTGGGAATTAAAGAAATACACCCTAAGTTACATAAGTGTGTGCTGTACATCTCCTACTGCAAGGAAACGTACACTTTTAATTGCAGATGTAGAAAAATGCCACTTAAAGAGAGTAATAGTAGAAAATGAATTCAAGAGCACATAAACACAAACCTTAAACATAGAGGAGAACAAGATACGGTGACGGTTCCCCCTGCCCTCAATCACTTGGAGACTTAAAGAGACACCTAGGCTTGTCTACACAGTAATCATTATGTTTCACTCCACGTTACTGAACTCAGCAGAGAAAATTCGGCAGAGTTATCGTGCCTGTATTACATAAGGAATCAGCCTGGGTTAATATGGTTCTTTCTGGTGCTATACATTTGTCTGCTAATTGCTTAAAAAAAACCCACAACACAATGCTTTTAGAAACTGCATTTTTACCTAAAGAATGCCAACAAAATTGTTATAATTTTGAAATTAATTGTGTTTCAAGGCATAAATACATACCTCTCTAGATCCAGCAAACAGTGGAATGTCATGAAATGGGGAAATATATTTACCATCTGCGTTCTCTGAAAAACAAAACAAAAAAGTAACATTACAAATCCAAAGATATGCCGTAAGATGTTGGTACTGCTAACTATTATGCATTACAGAAATGCATGATATGCCACAATTACGCACCAGTTAAACTTTTTCTGAAGTTTAATTCCAAGGACTAAAAAGTAACCTACGCACAGGACAACGAATTGGATTGTTTCACAAGGATTCATTAGAATCAAAATTATTGCTTTAGTATTCAATACCACACTTCTCTTCTGACTACCTGGCAATACAAGCTAAGTAAAGATGAGAAGATCCTTTCAATCTCTTTTCTTCTCCTCCCTGGCAACACACAACCATTAATGGAGAAAAAAAATACCAAGGGAACCTCATTTCCATGAGCGATCAGTGAATTCATCTGGGTTTCTAGCAATGCTGCCCTTGTGACTTCACTGTATTTCTAATAAACTGAGTTTCACAACCACAAAAAGAAAATCCCCCAACATAGTAGGCAAAAGTCTGACCAAGAGAATAAGTGAGGGATTGGATAATTGCTCAGGCCCTAGAAATGAAACAGCACACTTTGAAACCAGCAGAAATTGACATTAACTTAATGGGGGCCCAATCTGCACCTCAGCCTTGCTCCCTTGCTTAATTTTTTTCAAACTACTTGGAAACTTTTCAACATACTAAAAGCCCAAGTACTGCATCAAAACAGAAATATCAACAACAATATAAGGCCATAATACAAATCTTAAGGAGTTTCTCCTCCGCTAGCACCCCTATTCACAGTTAAGGGAAAAGCAGACAAGGGACCTCATTTAGCTTTGGACTGTACTTTTACCACCTCAGCAAAGAGGAGTACATGGCGGCTGCTTTAGCAACTCCTGGAAGCCTCCCAGATGCTCCTCCCAAATAAAATAAAGTTTAGTGGTAGGCTGCTTATTCCCGCTAACGAAAGTGACTTTCTCTAGGTGAGCTCCGGCGCTGGCAGCCCCCTGGGGACTGAGCAGAAGGGAGGCCTGGCAGGGTACTGCCGACAGGGTACACGACGCCTCTGCTTCTCTCACACCAGCGGACGTCAGAATTAACTGCCTGTAAGTCAGCGGACCAAGAATGTACAAAACCACTGCTAGACAGGGGACACGCAAACAGACAACGTTGTTGCTAACATGCGTAATAGCCAGACTGCGCACCCCCAGCTCTCACCGGGTTTTGCGAAGCCTCCTGGAGCGCTGCCCGTGCCCTCCCGGGGCCACGGGCTGCCGCCGGCCCCGCAGGCCCCGGGGCTGCGGCCTGCCCTGGCCGCGACGCCCCCGGAGGGAGGGCTGGCCTGGTCACAGGGGCCGGGCCAGGCTCCCGCCGGGCCACCGCACCGCAGTCAGGCGAGGCTCCCACGGGAGGCTCCCCGAGCACCCCGTGGCCTTTGCGCCCAGGCTGCCACGGCGCTGCACCGCGGCACGGCTTCACCCCCGCGCCCCCAGCACCTCTTCACCCTCCAGGGGCCTGGGCACGGCTGGGGATGGGCACGGCTGTGCCGCACACGCCGGCCCCCAGGACTGAGCAGGCCCAGCATGCCCTCCAAAAGCGGCTCTGCCAGGAAATCCCCTCGCTCTCCACACAAAACCGAGCCCCTGGACTGCGGGGGGGGGCGGGGAGGAGGCTCAGGGGCGACACCTCAGCGGGAGCGGGGAGCCGCCGCCGCCGCCACCTCTCCCCACCGTGCACCCCCCCGAGGCGGGGTAGTAGAGGTTTACCGAGCCCGGGGGCTGCTACTTACTAAAGTAGAGGCGGTAATCGGGAGAGTTGGGCCGCCCCCGCGGCTCCGTGCCGTAGCGGGCCATGCCGCCGAGGCAGCGGCGCGGCGGCCGTCCCCACCCCCGCGCCGCCAGCAGCCGCAACAGCCCCGGCGGCGCGCGCATGATGGCGGCGGCCGCCTTCCCTCCCCTTCCTGCGGCCGCCGGGCCTGCGCCGCGCCGCGCCGGCCCCCTGCCCCGCCTGCCCCCGCCGGGGAACCTCGCACGGCGGCGAAGGGCGCGGCCGGCCGCCGGGCGCTGCTCCTTGTCCCCTCCGGCCTCACCGGCGAAGAGGGAGAGCCGCCGCCTGGCGCCCGGCCGCGGCTGCCACCTGAGGGAGGGTACGACCCCCAGAGGCCCAAAATGGCGGCGTCGCCCCACATGGGCCGCGTTGAAAAGGCGGGTGCGTGGAGGAGGTTTTTCCTGAGGGGGCGGCTGCTGCCGGGCCTAGGCGCTGCCCCCTTTTCCCTGCGGGCCCCGGGAGGTGGCTGCTGCCCCTGCTGAGGCCAGGGTCAGCACCTCGGAGAAAGAAGGAGGCTGTAGGGTGCCCGCACAGGCCTAGCCTCAAGGGAGGGCTCTGCCGAGGTGAAATCAAAAAAACCCCACCTGAGGTGGCAGGTATCCCCCAGTGGGAGGCAGGCGTGCCTGGGCAGGTGGTACTCCAGCTGTACTTACGCCGGGATGCTTTCAGGCCACCAGCACTGCCAAAGGTGTGGATGCAAAATTAGGGGTGATGGTGGCAGGGTTGTTATCCTTACCTGAGGCCCACATCAGCGTGAAGAACCTGCCCTGCTGCTCCCTAGGGAGGGGAGCATTCATTTCTTTTCGGCACACTCAGTTTTATGTCGCCCAAGCCACTGTGTCTGCACTGCTTATAGGCGGGCTATTTGCCTGGGTTCCCCATGGTAGATGTGTTTTTATATTGAACCCCACTGATACTTAAATTAGATTCTCATCTGTATTCAGGTTGTGCTGTTTTTAAAGCTTATTACCCCTACATATGATCTGATTCCTTTGAATTCTCTTTTCATTGATCCTTGAGGAGGATATCAAATGAATTTCATCTGTCAATCACAGAACTATTTTTAGGTTGGAAAAGACCTTTAAGATCATCAAGTCCACCACTAAACCATGTCCCTAAGCACCACATCTACCTGTCTTTTAAATACCTCCAGGGATGGGGACTCAACCACTTCCCTGGGCAGCCTGTTCCAGTGCCTGACTACCATTTCGGTGAAGAAGTTTTTCCTAATATCCAACCTAAACCTCCCCTAGCGCAGCTTGAGGCTGTTTCCTCTCGTCCTATCGCTTGTTACTTGGGAGACGAGACCGACCCCCACCTCTCTACAACCTCCTTTCAGGTAGTTGTAGGGAGCGATAAGGTCTCCCCTCAGCCTCCTCTTCTCCAGACTAAACAACCCCAGCTCCCTCAGCTGCTCCTTGTAAGACTTATTCTCTAGACCCTTCGCCAGATGCCTTGCCCTTCTCTGGACACGCGCCAGCATCAAAATGTCCTTGTAGTGAGAGGCCCAAAACTGAACACGGGATCTGAGGTGCGGCCTCACCGGTGCCGAGTACAGGGGCACTGTCACCTCCCTGGTCCTGCTGGCCACACTATTTCTGATACAAGCCAGGATGCCTTTGGCCCTCTTGGCCACCTGGGCACAGTGCTGGCTCATGTTCAGCCTGCTGTCAGCCAACACCCCCAGGTCTTTTCCGCCAGGCAGCTCTCCAGCCACTCCTCCCCAAGCCTGTGGCGTTGAATGGGGTTGTTGTGACCCAAGTGCAGGACCTGGCACTGAGCCTTGTTGAACCTTGACCCAGCACTTAATCTTGTTGTACCACTCAATACGGGTGGTAGTTCTTGGAATAGTGCTTCTTAGTCATGGATCTTTCAAAAATTCCTGAAAAGGGGCAGATACCACTATTTGCATTTTATTGATGGAGAAAATGAGGCAGAATAAGTTTTGTTGCTGTTGTCACTCTTAAATCCCAAGCCAATCATCTTGTGTATTCACCTCTAAAAGTGGTCAATATTAGCTTTGAATTTTAGCTCTGATTTGAATTACCCTGAAAGATTTCTGCAGGATAACTCCATGTTACCCTGATTATTTCATACAGCATTTTAGATGTTATTGGGAATGATTTATTTGCAGCAGAAAGGCTAAGTCAATCTCTTCCATCAGATTTTTAAACAGTATATAACTTCTTCCCTTTATTTGTCCCCTCTACTGTTTGGTAGATAGTAAAACAAGCGTCAGGATTGTCTGTTGGGTGTGTGCAGTAAGGACCTGGCATGATTTTACACCAGAGTGGGAGTTTTTTCCTGATGGCCTCAGGCACTGCTCCCCCATGTACTCCTCTGAGATGTGTTAGTTGCTACTTTGGATCTTTGAGGGAGCTGCATTCTAGTGTGTGGATTTTCCATCACAATAAAGGCTCTGGAGGAAAAAAATGCTATGGTCTCCTCTGATTTGTGCCACTGCTTGCTGTATTTGTCACAACAGACTTATCTCCAGGAGAAGAGAGAGGCTATTTTGGAAGCCAATTACCCACCTCCGCAGAAGCTGCAAAATAGTAGTTGGTGTTTCACCAGAGCAGTTGGCGTCTGTCTTCACCGAGTTCACCAAACGCAAGGTTTTCAGGGGTAACCTCCTCAGCTGCACATGTGGGGGTGAAATTCTTCATGTACGGTCTCTGTTTGAAGTTCCTCATTTTTTAAGTTTGTCAAGGGGGAAAATAATCTGGTTTTCATGTGGAATAATAACAAAAAAAAAAAAGGTAGAAGAATGTTTTCTATTATAAGAAAATCTATTCTGTGCTTTCTTTGAGTTGGCCTGCTGCTGAAACAGGCAAGGTTACAAACAAACGTGTGCCATAGGCCTAGCCTTCCACCTCTGCTTAGTTCTGAGGAATCTGGATTTCATTTATGGCAGGTCAGAGCCTTTGAAAATCACTTACTGAGCATGCACACAGTACTTTTACGCTTGCAAAGTTGGCAGTTGGGTGTAAGGTTATTCTAGAAAGAGTCCAATACATATTTATTTCCCTATACAAGCTGGGAAGTGAAATACGCTGCTGTGGCCAGGAGTCCCTGTAAGATGCACAAAGTCTGAGTGCAGGGTTCTCCATTGCCCTGTGTTGTGAACGTGGTCTTATCTAAAGCTTTCTCATCTGTAATGGGAAGTCAGCTGTGAAACACTTGGAATTTATGAAATATAAACAAGGTTCTGCACAGGACTTTTCAGATGCATAAATAGATGCCATCGTGTTACCTGGCAAGAGCAGATGATGCAGCAGAAAACCACGCAGAAACCCTGTTAATACTGCCAGAGCAGAGAACATGATGTTTTAGTACCCTGAGGTATCCAAAATTCCCCTAGTACTGCAGAAATAATAATAAAGCTCTAAATAAATTTGACTGTATTTCTCAGTATTATGCATTATATTACACAGAATGTGGCAGAAGTATGCACAGTACTCCTCAAGCCAGATTTGGGTAAGACCAGCTTTCTGGTTCGAATAAATTTACCTAACGTTCTTGAATCTTTGAAGCAAATGAATATTTTGTTTCCAATATCTACCTTAAGCAAATTCTCCAGAATTACCAAGGCTTTTCCTTCCAAGGTATTATTTCACCTCTTTTTATTCCCAAGCATTTTACATCCAGCTCCTTCAAATATCATTCCAATTGGCCCAGCAAGAGGCGTATATAGGACTGATCCCATTTATTGACCTTGAAACAGCTCCTACCGAAAGACCATGAAAATATTGCTATTTATTTCAATGGAATTAGAACCAGGTCCTTAAGACTTAAGTAGGACTTACATGGTACTTAGGTTTTATGCTTGCCCTCTGCACAGGGGTGAATCTCATTCCAGCAGAATGCCACTGGAGTATAGCAAAAACTCAGCAGCAGTATAATCACCTAAGCTTGAAGGACATCCTTACTTTAAAAGTTTGTACTCTGCAGTGTACATTTACATCTATTTTATATATATGTAAACACACACACACTTACATATATAAAATGAATGTTTTGCCCATGAAAATGCCGTGCAAAATAAATGCAGAAAACATTATCTATAATTTAAAGCAACAAAAAAAAGTTTCCCTTCCTCCTGAATGAAAATCATTTTCATCTTTTCAGCTAATAAGGCTTTGAAGAATTTCATTAGTACCACTGTGCTATTTCAGCGCGTTTGCTCTTGACTGGTGATCACATCATTATCGTTAACTTTTGCTGTAATAGAACTTCTATCCGCGTGGCTTATAAGACCATTACTCTGAAGGAATCAATTCCTGCCAGCCTTCTGTTTTGCTGCTACGCGCGTGCGGAAGGCCAGCAGTCGCAGGCAGCCGTCCCCGCGTCCGGCTGCCTCGGTGGAACAGGTCGCTGCCTGCGCTGCCTTGCCAGCGTGCACTCGTTCAGCCGTCACCACCTCGCCGACGTGCTGGTGGATCAGCTCCTGTCAGTGCTCCCTAGCTCAGATCAAGGCTAGCTGAGGCAGTTCGGGGATCTGGGCTAAGTTAGTAGGCTGCTCTTCAGCTGAAGCAAGTTAAGGAGCATGAACGGCTCCTGCAGACCTTTGCAGTGACAGCCTGCAGCAGGAGGAGGATGAGGAGTCGTCGGATTCAGTAACCTCTTTCATTGGCACAGCTGGATTTGGGAGAGGATGTCTACGCACAGCCTACTCACGCACGTATTTGCATTTTACGCGCTGACAAATGCCCGATGGCAGCAAAAGACTACATCATCTAACTAAAAGGAACAAATTGTGTATTTCAGTAACTAGAATTAGGTTTATCGGGTTATGTTACTTTCATCTCAATGTGAATAAAGACAGAGCCTCTTATCCCAAAGAAACTAAGGACCTTGGGTCAGATTGTGAACCCTTTTTTGTAGCGGTGAACTGACTTCAGTAACTCTATTGCCTTAAAAAGACTGATCCTCTGTGTTTATGCAAAATTCATTTTTAGTCATAATATTCACTACCGTGTATAGGAAGATGTCAAGTTTACACCCTGTTTTTTTCTGAATAAATGGTTTCTCTGAGCTGTTAGTTTCGTTTTCAACCATGCTTTTCGTTAGGCTCCCCGTAAGGTATGTTAGGGTTCACTTGCCAGATTAACTCCTCTGGACCTCTGCCTAGAAAGTGATTTGCCTATCAAGAGGCCAGGACACTGTGGCTGAGCCAAGCTTTGCAGGCTATGCCCAGTTCTTCCCTCCTGGGCATCTGTACTGAGTTCATTTTAAGCCCCGTGAACCAAGGATTTTCAGCCTACCGTAACTCCCACAATAACTTGTTTGTGAGTATGAACTGAAACTTAATTTTTTTTTTTAAGACGCTTCACCTTTGTTACTCCAAAGCAACTTCCCTGTGACAAAACAGAAATCACCAGTTAGTCTTCTCTCCTGTTCATTCTTTCATTCGCTCTTTCACCTATGTGCACATACACAAAGAGAGAGAGAGAAAAAAGGTTCCAGTTCAGCTATAAGAACGCTGTCTGGAAACATGAAGTTTTAGTGCAAAGCTGCAAATATATAATCATTCGAAATAGGGACCAAGAAGGAAAATCTTGCCTATTGCTCATGATAGTCTTTTTTAGGCTGCATTCCCCTCTTGGTTTGTGAATTGCCAGAGATAAGGTTCTCAAAGAATCCCACAGAAAATATTTCATCTTTGGCAATTTCTACACCCCCCTATTTTACATTGAAACATAACAATAATGAAGAGCCATCTTCCTGTCCTTTTATCTGTGCCACGCTCGCTTGCTTGTCTTTCCTCATTAGCTTTGATATCACAGTGCCATCTACCTGATCAACAGAGTCAGGTTATTTTCGTCAGAAAATAACTGCACGGCTATAACCCCGAAGAAATCAAAGGGCTGCTCGGTCCCTTAGCGAGTTCCCCTCTCCTCCGCACCCCCAAGCCCTTTCAAAGCAGCACTGCCCTTAGATGCGCGCCTTTGGGAGCTGGCCTGGCTCCGGGCCTGTCTCACAGCCCGACACAAAGCCCCGGCTGGGCAGTGACGGATCCACGGGCGCTGCGAGGACAATCCCAGCCCCGCTGACCCTGCTCTCAGCATCCCCTCTCCTCTCCGGCAGGTGTTTCTCGCTTGAGAGCCAGGTCCCTGTCTGTAGGCATAAAACGCGTCGGCCTTTTGTACGTGTAAAGGAGGGCAGAGCCTTTGTTCGGAGCAAGAAAGCATCGCAGCAGTCAGAGGAGATGGACTGCATAGCCTGAAAGGTTGAGCTGCCCCGTCTTAAAAATGTCCACAGCCTAGCCTGAGCCCCGGCAGGCATATGCTTTATTAATTTCTCCTACAAATATTTAGACAAGAAACACTACAGACAGGGCTAAAAGAATTATTGCTGTGCACCTACTTCTAAAGACCTGTTTCTCTACAGGAATCACCAGTCTGGCAAGATCAACATTAGGAGTGAAGGTGACACTGCCACGCTAAATAACTTTTCACCTAAGAGACAGGCTTTTTTCTCTTTTTCTACTATGGAAAGGTGTTTGAAGTTTTTTTTTTCTATGTATATTTCAAAGTAATTTTGATTCATTCATTGTGAAAAATCAATGTGTAGACTCCAGTTTTACCTGTCCTAAGCCTTCCCTTTTTATTGCTTTTATCCTCACCCGTCACTCTGTTCTTATCTTACCAGTATAGCTGCAAACAGGTAGGGTGTACGTACCAGCAACTTCCCAGTGCTCAGAGTCCTCAGTGGGCCTTACGTGCGAGCGCTCTTATCAAAGCCTCAACTTTTTGTCCCTCAGAAGACCTCTTTGCTATGGCTCGTGCATGCAGGCAGAGTGACAAGAGATATGGGCTTGCTTTTATACGCACCTAGGCTTCCTTCTGCGGAGGCGGGGAGCTACACGGACATCTACCCTCTTTGCTGACACGCTCCACCTGTGAGGAGGGTAGGACAGCTTTCTGCAGCAGTACCATGGTACCTTTCTACTTCTCCGCTACCTGTCGAGTGTAATCGCTTTACATGGGCAAAATTTGTGCTGGCTGCAGCTGTGTATTGCGACTTGCTTTTCGCTTGGGGGCTGGGCTGGCCATTGCAGCAAACAAACTTGAAAATGGCAGTCCGGTGTCATTGCTGCAGGACTCCAGCAGTGGTCTGTACCTCCAGTCGAAGGGAAGAGGCACGGTAGTCAACCCGCACCAACATTTTTCATATATGCTCTGGGATACTAAGTTATAAAGAAATCTTCTGTAACAGCTGTGAGGTATTACAAGAAAACAAATAACTGTTTGCTTACTTAATGGCCATCAGTCTTGATGGCGCTCCCGGTTCGTTTATAGCTCAGGACCGAGATAAAGGTTAGCATTGACCGTACAACAATAAGCTCTTATATGCGTCTAATACAGTTGCTTGGGAACACAATGCCAATATTTTCCATGTTGACACCAGCACCTGTTCTGTCTCCTAGGCAGGGTGGCTTCCGTGCAAATTGCTCCTATGTGAGTCCTCGCATCAACTGGATTCCAGTTTGCTTAGGAGAATTAAATGAGCACAACATACAGCAGTTAAAGAGATTTTCACGTTAATTGTAAAAAGTGTTTTGTCCACATAGATGCCAAATATTCCTTCTTGTCTTACAGATTAGTGGCTTTGATACTGCTTGACCATCAGTTGTTACTGGGGCCAGAAGGGAGCAGGAGTAATCTGGAAACTGAGAGAAGGTTGCTCGTGCTATTGCGAGTGGCAGCTGACGTCGAGTACTGCACAGGCAGTTCTGACTGTGCCTTCTGTGGCATTTTGTTATAGTCCAGGTAAAGTACAGTAAACAGTAATAAGAGTTTATAGGGGTTTCTTGCTCAAATACGCATCTGATGATTGATTGTTTTTGCATATTCCTCCTACTGACTGCACCGGCACAGCCCACTAGGGTAAAACAACCATTGGATTTAACATGACAATGGATAAACCAGGATGTGTCTCAAACCTCCCTCCCTCGAGAGGGGATAGGGAAGCCACTGATCCTGAATGTGTCCTCCTCACTTGGAGTATTACGGAAGACATGCTATTTTCAGCCTTTTCCATGCTGAGTGGCACAGAGGAGATATTTTGAGGTTGCAGAAAGTACTCATCTACATTTCCAAACTGTGGTGTAAGCTAGCTCTGGGCTCCTGGCTGCCTCAGAAATAGCGCCGCTGGCTGAAGCCAGATAAACCATTGCAAGCACAAAGGCAACAGCAAACCGCAGCCGGCTTTCCCCGCAACTCTTCCTTTGCTGAACGAACACATACCTTTTCACAGCCCGTGACGGAGTTGAGGAGGAAGAGGAAGACAGTTTTTGCATGTGGGTAGATGGCTGTCGTAATAAACACCTGAACAAACTTTACTATATCCTATCTTGGCTGTAACTCTGTGTATGTGGCAGAGAGCCTACAAAGCCAAGAATTTTATAAAGTTTGTTCTTCCACCTCCACCTGGCCAAAATATATTCCCCAGTTCTCCCCCAAACCATCTTAATTTAAATAAATAAATGAAATCTCACATAAATGACGGGACCTGTGTCTTCTGAAAAGCACGACACCATAAAATCCTGGCTGGGGGAAATACCTTCTCTGGGCAATGCTGGCTTAAGCGACCGTCAGCCCTACCCCCAGCTGCTCACATGTGCCCCTGCATCATCCTCTGCCTCATGCTGCCACAACTGCTTGCGTAGCTGGGTGATGAACTAAACAGGAGCACAGATCCAGATGGAAAATAGCCCAGGGGAAAGGGGGGAGGGAGGTTTTCAGCCAGATCAGTTCCTCCATCTCCTCTCAAATGCGGGTGTTTACACCCTGCAGCAATAGTGGGAACAAAATTATCCGGGGGAGGGGGGCAGTCAGGGTGGTGACTGTTTAAACCAGTTTTACCACCCTCGCTGAATGCCAAGCCGTTGCTTCGGAAAAAAAACCCTCAGCAAGTCCCCAGTGTATGGAAATGGGGTGGTTGATTTCCCTCAACTCCCACCTTAATGTGTTTACTTGTTGCTGGGGCCTTGGTGCTTGTCACAAGGGTGTCACCCGTGGGTCCCTGCGTTAATGCCTCTCCCTGCTGTCACCACTGCTCCGCCTTTCAAGGAACTTTTGTGGTCTGACTTGCAAAACAAAGAGTTTCCTAGGGAATACCAAAGAGGAGGCGAGACGTAACACACGAATTGCCTACGTAATACGTGACTTCTCTGGGCCAGCACAAAGTCTTCCCAGTATTCCCCTCACCACTTTATTCCTCTGCCAGGCTGTGTGTTTCGGCTGGACACTTTGTGCAGCACTGGCATGGTGCTGCAATTTGACGTAGTAAATTGCTTAACAGTTTCATAACCTTTTCCTTTCACTGCTGGGTAGGAACAAGGGGCTTTGATCAGGAGGTTGCATCACAGGACCTGCTTCTTAAAGAAAAATAAAAGTTGGAAATGAGGTTACGCTACTACGTTGCATCCCCGCTTGTTTTTTACTACGCGGTCCTTCAGGGACACAGCGTGGCAATGCTAAAGCAATATGTTCTGCCAGCGTTTGTCAGAGGGACATTAGCAGTGTCCCCCGGCAGATGCTGTGGCAATGAGCGTGCATGAGGCTGACAGCGATTAGGCTGCGCCACGGGGCTCCCGCCAGGCGTTTCCCGGGGCCGGGAGGGCCGCAGGGGGTGTGGGTATCACAGCAGCGGCAGTGATTGCTGCTGATGGCTGTTGGGGCTCTTCCCAGCATAAGTCCGGTCCAAGCTTAGATGCCAGCAGCTCCTGCTGTTTTAACATGAGCTTGATTAGACCGGCGCTACCGAGGATCACTAGTCTGTGCCTGCGTGCCAGAGGCCCTTGCTAACAGACAGGATAATAAGATCTCTTCCCGGGGCCGATCCAGCAGCATTACGAGCAGGTGTTTTGCTCTCTGCTTCCTGGGCTATTGGAGCACAGTGGTTTGTTACGACAGCCTCTGCGGGTCCTTGGCAGGCTTTTGTGTCACCTCTCTGTGCGTCCTGTAGAGCAGGGGACAGCCTGGTTTGAGACAAGCACCAGCTCCACGCTGTTTCCCACCTCCTGAAGGGGTTTTCATCTCCCTCCCAGCTCTTTTCTTCCCTGTCCTGGGGGGGTCCGTCTCCCTTCAAACCTGTAGATCAGGAGTTTCCAGCCTAAAGGCTACACCTCTCGGTGGGGTCGGGAGCCTGGCAGATGCAATTCGATATATTAGGAGTTGGGCTCCTGACCAGGCGCTAGCCCTGGGGAAGGAGAAGGAGCGAGGGTCAATGGGGTGGCTGGCCTCCCCTTCCCGTTTGCTTTGCTTTCCGCTGCCCTGGCAGCACGGAGAGGGAAGGCGTCGGATGAAAGCCCTGCCACTCTCGGGCATCTCCCTGCCAGCGCAGGGCAGGGGCAGCCCAGACAAAACCGGGAGGATGCGACTCCGCTCCGGGGTGTGGGACCCACGGCCCCGCGGCGGGGTGAGGAGCGTCCCCCGGGGCAGGGAAAGCGGGCTCTCAATGGCCACCGGTTTGGGGCTGGCTCTGAAACCGGCCCCGCCAGGCGTGCTTGCACATAAGGCAGGTGAATGCAAACACTGCCTGGGGCGTCAGCTTCCCGGGGGTGGAGCTGCTCCGGCACAGGTGGCAGGGCTGAGCCCGGGCCCTGGGGAGCCCTGCTCCAAAACCAAGCCCAAAGCCACCAGCCTTCACCTGGGCTACGAGTTCACCTCCCTAAAAATCAACCTATTGCCCCCCCGCCACTGCCACCGCCAAGCAAGGCTGGCCATGGCGAGCACGGGCCATCCGGGGAAGGAGGGCGCGGGGGGCAGGAGGAGGAATTTGGCCCTGCTGAGGAACAAGCTGTACATGGGGGAGAGGAGGAGGACAGAGCCCGTGGTGGAGACCACCACCACCACCGGCGGGGACCACGGCACCTTGAGGAGGAGTCAGTCCGACAGGACAGAGTACAACCAGAAATTACAAGGTACCGGGAAAGCTTGCTTGGTGCTCTGCTGCTTGGGATGCTCTGGGCTGGGGTGGTATCTCGACACCCTCCGGGCTACAGCCTGGAGGTAAAGAAGGGGATGGCAGTCTCTGCCCCCATGCACTCACAGTTGGAGTGAGCAATTGCTTCCTCTCACCCCTGCCCCTCGCTTCCAGGGTGCGAAAGGTTTCTCCTAATTTTTCCAAATAATCTTGTGTAGACAGGATGCAAAATGCAAGCGAAGGTTTTGGTGCGTTCCTGCAAAACACATATGCAACTGGGATCTTTCTCATTCGTCATACTGTTTGCAACGCAAACAGTAATGTGAAAATATGATGGCTCCATCCTATCTCTCTTTGGTTGTCATGTCAAGTGGAGTATATGCTAACTAATTAGAAGCATCAAGGGAAGTTTTTTCTTTCCGTGAAAAATACCAGGATCTCTAATGCGTTTATCTGTTGCTCAGATTGTACAAGCCTGAACTGAAGTACGTCCAAATATATGTTTTGATGGATATACTGCTTCAAATTACACCATTATGGAGAGGGTTTCTTTTCAAATAACCACATTGCATCTGGACCAGAAATTGGCAAATTATATCAGTATTGGACCTGTCAATCAAAAATTAAATGCGATGCCACAAATTGAGGAAAAGCATGAAGAATGTGTATGGCTATTTCTGGGAGTGCTCTGGAACCCAAACTTACAAATTTCTGTGGGTTTCCAAGGTCTTGAACAATAGGGTCTCATCACAAATGTGGAGTTTGAGTATTATTATAATATAAGCGTGTATTACTAATAGTGATATAACTGACTAGGGACAGTCACTCTTGTGGCAATAATCCTTTATGGGGAAATAAAATAGGAAAATACTTTGGGTTCCTGTATTATGGTTTTGATTAACTTAATTAGGAAGTAGCATTCCTTCAGAGAGACAATAAAAGCAGAAAATAAAATAATAAACCTGAAAAATAATAGGATTTCTATGAGGGCTGCATACACTGAAAACAACAAAGTGGTTCATCGATTATGCTGTTCCCTCTCATGATAGCTAATCAATGAGAAGGTGAAAAATTGTCAGTTAAGTCAGGCACATGCTGCAGGGATCTGGCGGGGGTGTTTCAGGGCACAAGCACTGATCGCTGTGGCTGGGCAGGCAAGCTCCTGGCGCACGTCCCACCAAAACAGCAGGTTTTTACCCATGAAGAGGGTTGCCCACGTGAGGCCGAGGTTATCAGAGCGGTATCCAGCAAAAAGTATGAGATCTTTCTGTCCCGTGTCAGGTGTATTCATGCGATGAACGTCTCCTGTTTAAAATCAGGAGGAAAGGAGGCGGGGAAGCCTAGGTAGTCATGGCAGAGCATGAGGTTATGTTTATGGCAGCAGTCCAAGGAGACGGTAAATCCAGCTTTACGGCTCCTGCCACCGGCTGAGACTGCTGCGGCCACCTATTGCGAAGCACCAGTCTGGTATTGGCTCACTCTGCTTGCTCGCGTTCGTTCAAGAAAAACGGTGATGGGTTAACAAGGTACCTGCAGGCTTTATATTGGATTAGAAGTTGCCTGTCCTCGGAGTGAAAATACAAAGTCGGTAGAAATTCCTATGAAGTGTATTTACAGTCTCAAGAGAAAGAAATGGTTGTGTGCCAAGGCCTGATCTGGATCAAATTTTGGTGAGCTAGATGTGCCTGGATCCGATAATGATCACGGATCCCAGACCTAATCTGTTGCCTGCCAGCGCTGATGATGTGCTATGATTGTACGCCTTTATGTTCTTCATTTTTCTCACTAGTGCTTGGATGTGAAGCAGCTTACTCCAAGGTGAGGGAAGTGGTTTTGTTGGCACAAAGCTTTTGAGTTCTCCATTCTTGGTAAGAAAACCCAACAGATCTGTTGGTGACATAAAGGGTCTGTTGTGTATCAGGAGGTTGGGACTCTCTGGCCACCCTAGAACGGTAAATGCTTTGCAAAAAGATACAAGTGGTAATAATTTGCACTTGCTTCCCATATGAATTGGAAGAAAAGCTCTGTGTTCAGTTGCCCCTCCCTTCTATAGTCCCCTGTTAATATGTTTTCTAATAGACAGTCTGCAGAACTGTGGTTGGTGTTAGCACGGACAAGCATGTGAAAGACAGGAGCAAACCCTGCAGAAGGGAATCCCCTGTGAGTGGGTCTGGGAAGCCAAGAGTCAGAGGCTGCAGGACCCCATCTCTGCTAGTGGCAGGCGATCTAGGCAGAGCACAGGGACCAAGCTGTCTTTGCACCGCAATGCCTACGTCAGCGTTGCAGCACATTTGCGCAAGGTGAGGCACGGGCGAGACATCTCTCAAGGGCCCTTCCAGTCCTGTGCGTGCTTTATATGGTTCCCTGAGTAGAAACCAGGCTGTTGCCCCCCCCCCCCCCCAGCCATTTCCAGCAGCTCTGAAGTATATGCTCAAAATGCAGCTCAGTGTGCTAGCAATATAGGCCCCCCCCCCCAAAGCCTATAAACAAACAAACAAACAAGCGAGCAAGCATAAAAACTTCTGAGAATACAGTTTCTGCCCTTGGATTTCTCTCAAGTTTTGCTGTTTTATACGGAATCCAAAGTGTTTTCTATAAAGAGTGAGAAAGGGAGCCTACCACCCAGATCTCCAGGGTAATCAAGGCGGTTTGCTCTGTAAGTCTACAAACATGAGCACAATAGCATTGTCAAAGGTGCAAACCTCTGCAAGTGTTTTTCACTTTAGAATTAAAGATTCATTAAAAACACAAGAAAGCATTTTCATTGCTAATTATTTTACTAGACACATCTATTCAATACCTTATCTGGTGTGAATGGCCATGCAACACCTCCTGGCTTTACTCTTTTTAAAAAGGAAACAAGATGCAAAGTAACCATTATATTCTCGGAGCTTGATAAGCATTAGTGCATCTATTTCAAGTCATCCTGTGAGATAACCAAATGCCTGCAGCCCCATTTTAGATAGGGGAAAATAAGGCGATTGCTATCAAATGTCACGTTTGTGATACAACCATGCAGTCATCCAGAACTCAGGCTGTAGTTGCATTCTTGGATGAATCCAGAAATACCTTGATCAAGCCATATATATTTTTTTCTTCCATCGTTCTCCATCAGTTGGACAGAAGCATCACTTTTCTAAAGAGGGAAGAATGGGGTTATGGAAGATACATTCACTAGCATTTGTGGCGAATGCAAAGATAATATCAAGGGTCATTATAAGAGCTAAGACACAGGTCCTGTGATATTTCTATGCAGTGCTCTGCTCTACATTCCCTAGAAAATCCTGCACATATGTCCTTTAAAGAGGAATGAAGAATTTGCTACTATCCTTAAGCAATGGCAGAACATGGTATTTAGCAGCTCTGTTTTCAAATGTATTATCTGTAGCTTTTCAGCTAGTAGGAGCTGGTCTCTTTTCTACAGTGAAAATCCATCAGTAGCAGCTGTAAAAGTAACTATATTAATATCTATGTATTGCATTAATGTTGGGATCAGTCTTTGAATTAACCTAAAGCTACCATTCTGTGAGTACCTATGTATTTTGGTAAGAGGAGGTTGCCGATGCAGTTATTGGCACATAAATATTTGCAAGATCAGGGCAGATTAAGATACAACGTATCATGGGGATAGATGCTATCAACCAAAAAGGGCTGACCATGAAAAGGAAACTAAAACATAGTTCACTGTTAGGTTTTGGACAGATTGTTGGGTTTTGTTAGTAATTGTATACCAAACTTGTGCTTGATGTGAAAAATGAGCTATGGGTTTCCAAAAGGAATCAGAGATCACATTTGCAGTGCTCAACGAGACAATACATGCTTTGAAAATACGAATCTATTACATATTAACTCCCTTATAACTTTAGCTGTGAATGGGTCAACGGCACTGTTAAATGATTTGCACGTGTTTCAATTTAAGATACGCCAGTGACATACCTGTAATAGATACAATGATTCAAATCACACAGCTACCACAAGATATTGCCTCAGAGCTTGCATCTGAACCCCGAATTTCACGTTTTGCCTGTGCCTGATGTAGTTACGAGAAATAACCAACACCAGAAATGACGCAGAAACCTGTGAAATTATACAGATTCCTGGAAAGCTGCTAGCCCTTGGTATACAAAAGCGCAGTCAGAGGCAACTCATCCCGCTTTGCTTCATCACAAGCAGGGCAGCTTCCTCCACCCCGTCCTCCTCCCTGCCTGCACAGCACGCCCCGCGTGGGCTGCCCATGCACGCAGCTGCTCCGCACCTCCCGCCAGGAGTAAAGATCCTCCGCGCCTCTCCCCGGTTCCTTATTTGCTTTGCGCAATGCTTACTGATTAACTTTCTATAGACTACAAAGCAGATAATATCCTATTTCACTGGAAAATGTATTGATCTTTGGAGTGGCTGGTTTGCCGAAGTACAGTACGGAGTAAAAGTTTGGATTATTTGCCGAAGTGCAGGAGATGGCTGGATGAAAGTACCCTCCTGCGCCCTGTGATGAGAAATGACAATCTAACAACTCCTTCTATTTTCTCCCGTGCAGATTTAAGCGCGGAGGATCTAATTCTGTTAACTTGCACTGCAATAAAGGTGGAGTTATTCCTTGAACTTATGGCAATGGCAGCCGGGTTGGGAAGCGAGCTCATCTTTTCAGAGCAGAATCCATTTTGTGCTGCTGTGTTTGCACAGCACTTAGCACAATCAAGTCCTGCCGTGTGGCTTAGGACTCTTAGGAGCTGCTGCAGCATAACTAATAACAGCAGCCGGGGTAAGGGAGGGAAGACTAGGACCCAAGGAGGTTTACGGATCCTTCTCTGAGCATATTAGCAAACGTTTTATTAATTGGGATACTTTGCGTTGTGGGTCACACAGCGCACGGTTCGTACAGCTAATCTGTGCCAAATCTTGAGGCGCATGTGTCCCAGGGGAAGCGGTTCAGATGCAGCCCTTCCTCGGTTCCTACCTTATTAACATATTAGCTCAGTGCCACAGGAGTGGTATATTTATACCGGTATATGACACACTGGAAAGGTTTATTTGTAAGTATTGGTGCTAACAATAAGGGCATTCTTCTGTCACCTGATGATAAGCTTTCTTCCCTTCCACTACGGTCACATGGGATCTCTCTGTAGTCCTGTCAGCACACGTATAATTAAAGCGGTCTGCTGTCAAGGAATTGAAGAAAGAACTTGCATGTTGAATGTAAATATTTTCTGTACCTTATGGAACAGAAAAGTGATCAAAGATTGAATGACCTAATTGCAAGGAAGTCTCTGATGCAGATTTTATGAGCGAACCTGTTGCCCAGGAAGGCTGGCGCAAGGTCATTCTGGCCCTGCGGTGTTCTCCTCCTGTGTTCAGAAAAGGGGCTTTTTGCATGTGTAACTCGCAGCCTGTGTGCAACAAACCCGCTCCTGAACAATGTTGCTGTTATGTGTGTCTGTGAGTAGAAGAAAAAAAGGCTTTCCACAAACCTCTCCCAATCCTTTTGTATTTCAAGGCCCAACTTGGAGTTCAGCAGATCTAATTCGCACCATGTTTGCACCATATTGTTCTACTGTAAAAGCTCTGGTGCAAAACTTGCTGCTTGTCCCATTTCAGGCTCCCTCTCTTCCAAGGGTCCCAGTGTCCCTGTGCCCTGCAGCCTTCCCGGCACCTGCAGTGGAAGCAGGGGTGTAAGGGGCAGACCCGGGGCTGCGGTGCGAGGGGAGATATGAGGGGGGAGAGGAAAGCTGCCACAGCAGCAGCCTCTGAACTTGGCTGCCTGGGTTTCATTCCCAAATCCAGCTGATAAAAGCCGGTGTACATTCCCATGTGTAATCGTGTACATTCCCATGTGTAATCGCTGGGTTATCTGAGGGTACAGGCTATCTGAGGACTTGCTTTCACAGAGGAATAATTTTATCTAGGGTGGTGTGAGACTCATGTTTCACCCGTGAAAACACAATAATGCTGTGTTTGTTATACCTTGATAACTTATGCCTTCACTGCTCCCTTGTGCCAGGCAAAATCCCTGTATCTGCAGAGCGTGAGTGCAGAATTTGCCTTCCTTTGGTGTCCTCCAGAGCTGTCTAAGTAATGAAAAGGCCTGTTACTCACTCCATGCACCGACATCACTGTACTTGTTGCTATATTCTGTGCCAGTACCTTCACTTCCAGATGGAAAGCATTAGATGGGGAGAAACCTGGGTCCCATCCCCAAAGGCAAACGTAATATCCAACCTGAGCATCTTACCTGGGAGGAAGGATGAATAGAGCAGACCTCTTGGAGCTGCTCCCTCTCTAGGTGGGAAAGCCAGGGAAATTTGCACGCATACATCTTGCAGACCTCCTCTGGCTGCTCCTCTGGTCGCTTGCTGTGGATCCCCCAATACCTCCCTCCCCTGGGTCTAGAAAAGAGCTGCTGCATTTGCACATTGCAGGCTCTGTTCCTCCATGCTCTCACTACATTGCTGGATGTCTCCATCTGGGGGATATTTTTAGATTTCACACTTGCAAGCAACTGTTTTTGTAAGACGTGTGGCTGTTTTGTCCGCGTCATCACATAGCGAACCTCTTGTTTCATGCAACTGGAGCTCTCTACTTCAATACACAGCTGAAAAACCAAAGGCATCGCCTTCCTCTCCAAAGCAAAGTCCTCCAGAAAGGGGACTCCTGAAGGTAACAGACATCGCAAGGCAACAATTGCAAACACTACCTTCTACTTTACATTTTTATGCCTACTAGAAATACCAATTACTTTTTTTTTGTAAACTGGTCTTAAGATGTAGCTGTCTAATAAACCATTTGACAGGCAGTTTTTTCTTTTTCCTAAACCTGGCATCTCCGAGGACAAACGAGCCAAATTCTTACTGTAACAGTTAATCCTCAGCAATGTCTCTTCCTGCTAATCCTCCCTCTTGAACCGTTCTGGAGCTGGTACACGTTACCAGGTAGAAACGAGTCTGCTTATATTCCAGATATGCACTTGCTGTTTGTGCATTCATTAAACTTTCACTTACTCCGCAAGGATTTCAGCAAGCTTCTAATGTTCTCAGACTGGTCAAAAGCAATCAGCTGAACATGAAATCACAGGTTTTGGCTGTAATCATCACTTCAGGATCTTGCTGTTGCATTCTATAGAGACAGACATGCCTGAAATGAAAAAGTGAATGTATTGAGTGAAGATGGAAAATTATATTACTTTTAACAAAAGGATACATTTATTAAAAAAGATGTTTTCTATAAGGAAACAGCATCTACCTGATATTTCTCATGGTTATTTCTTCCTGTTGAGAATAGTTTTTCTTTCCTGGCATTATTATCTATCATGCAATAAGGATAACAGATGAGCCCTGACATAATTCAAGAATCAAATTTGATCAGGGCAATCTAATGACATAAACTGAAAGAATAGCCTCTCAAGGGATTGCGACTTCAAGCCTGAAGTGGGATACAGCGGCTTTATTTGGCTCATATAATGCCCTCCCCTGCCACTGGTATTAGAAAGTTCTAATTAGAAAGTTCTTTTGCACAGCATCTTGTGTTTACCTTCAAATTCCGTCTGATATCATAACAGTGCTGCATCTGAGACGAAATGACACTTCTGAGATCTTCCAGGACGTCGGGTCCTCCTGCACTTGCTCAGGAGTCCTCCTGAACTCTCCCATACGGACACACGTGCAAATATTTTCATACCCGATCTCAAGAAAAATGCCGATTTTGGTGCAGAACTGGAACGGAAATGGATTGTTCATGTGGTTCCTTCTGAATTTATAAGTGTGGTTACATACTGTAAGTTTTTAGAGGAAAAAGTACCTACCATTTTAGCACGTAAGCAGCAGGCAAAGTGGTCTCGTTCTGCAACCCTAGCAGAAAATTGCTCAGAGGGAGCTGTGGAGTGATACTGGTACCAGTTTTGCTCTCCTCCTCACTAAAGTAAGGGCAGAGTCTGTTTCTTCCAGCACACAGCACCTTTGGCGGCTCAGCTCTGCAGCAGCGTGAGCTCCTGTGCAGTCTGTGCACTCGCACCAGCACGGACTCACTACAGCAAGATTCAGCTTAAAACTCTTTCGATAGCCTAAGGCTCGCGGAGGGGAGACATCCTCATCATGTTTCCATTTTATTGTCCGTGTACAAACTTGAGGACAAAATGTTCATGCTTGTGTTATACGCAGACTTCAAGGCTAAAAAAGGTAAAAAGTATATCTAAATACAAAAAAGTCTGAAAAAGCAGCCCCCCTCCCCGGTTTGTTTGGGTTCCTTGTCCTCGCTGTTTAAAACTATCAGTACAGAGACAGAGGTGCAGTCCCGAAAGCAGCTATTTAAAACAATAACTGTGGTCACATCAGACTCACTAGAAAACCTGATGGCAGAAGGATTAATAACAAAACTGTCCTTTCTGAATATCAGTGGTCAGCATAATTGTAGAAGGGGTTGGGAATGACGATAATTTGGATTTATAACATTTTACACCTCGAAGTGGAAGACGGCTCAGAGCCCTCTCTCCTGAAAGCTGCTTGGTTTTCCCGCAAGTCCAGCTCCCGGTTATCATCTACAGCCTGGGCCGGTGTGGTACTGGTGAGCTGCGCGCTGTTCGACGCCCACTGGAGCGCTCATGACCTTGCCCTTGACAATCAATTCCAACAACTGCAATATATTCGGTATTGGCTATCAGCGAGCAAAGCATCAGATACTGCTTGCTATTATACAGTACGCTCCCTACAAGAATTTGACACGAAGGCGTAGCAGTCTGATCCTCGGTAGAGATTCCTGTCCTTTGCCGCTGAGCAATGAAAGCCCGTGCTGTCAAAGCAGGACCTGGGTAATGCAGAGATGAGTACGGTAATGGTATGTCCATCTTTGTTGGTGCTCTGCACCATCTTGTGGCTAGCAGAAAAACACCAGAATAGCCTCTGAAATCTTTCACTTGTTTTTTGTGTGTGTGTTTTTCCTAATGAAAAATACAGATTGTCAGTGTACATGGATAAAATTCGGTGCCCTTTGTACAGCTGACATGGATGTCTGCAGGCTGGCTTACAAACCAGCAAAAGGGAAGACCATCATTACAGATAAGTAGGTTGTGTGCAGGTCCTATAGCATACATAAATTACCTGTCTGTAAAAGACTCACTTGCATTTCCATGTATTTGGAACAAATCAGATATTCTAGGTCTTAAGTATAGAAAAATAGTTAAGAATGTCCTGATTCCAATGATCTCTATTCCAAGAAATGTTTGTTATTGATCATTAAAGGTTTTCCCGTATTCTCCCGTAACTCCTTTGCCTCTTTCAAAGAAATCTTTTTAAACAGAATTACAGGTTTCATCATCATCGTTAGTAACATTGTCTTCATTTGAAAGTTTGTCTTCCAGTACCTACAGCCCTCAGCCTTCCATGAATAGACTCAACATTACATCGTACAGAGCAAAGGTTATTTCAGTGAAGCTTATTTATGGTAAACACAGCCTTTTTCTTCCACAGGAACGTATTTTCTCCCATCCTCCAAATCATAATAGATGTCAGACCAAGACTGTGTTTTCAAAGGAGTAGAAGGGCATCAGCTATCCTTAAATTTCAGTGTGACAAGGATCAGACTCTCCTGTGCTCTATGGAAAATTTCTGCCCACATACATAACATCAAAGCCAGGGGAGCCGGTGATGGGTTATCCCCTTGCTGCCAAACGGATGGTTTCCTTCGCCAAACCCGTGTCCGCTTTTAGAGGAGGGAGAAGGGATGACACTTGGTCTGATCTGGGATTGCCATTTCTTATGCTTCTTTTCCTGCTCCCCATGGCGATTTGGGAGTTTCTAACAGGCACTGGTTACGTTCCCCCATGGTCACGCAGGGGAAGCTGGGCCAGCACAGGGGATTACGATGCTCCTCACAAATCTCCCTCTTTTAAACAGAAAAAATGGCCCCGCAGCCGGGGTCCTCATCCCCTGCCACTTTGCTGCAGGAGGACGAAGGACAAGTTAGCAGACGCATGATGGCCAAGAGGGTGAAAATCATCGCAGAACTCATGCAGACGGAGAAAGACTATATCAGCGACCTGGATCTCTGCATCAAGGAAGTGATTCAGCCCCTGAGAAACAAGCAGGTGAGCGCCGGGGGCGGAGGACGAGGCGATGACGTCAAGGTCTCAACTTACCCACGTTCTGCTTGCAGATAATCTTAATGCAAGCACAAGTGTCAGCACGAGAGTGACGTGGTGCTGGGAGCGGGTCTGGAGCTAGCTTTCCGGGAAGGGACGTGCCAGGGCTCTCGCAAGGGAGTGGGAAGTCAGACAGATACGCTCCTGACGCTTGCGCTGCCCTTGCATAAAGCCTGCATCAAGGTACTTGCCCAGAGGGCAGCTTGGATGCTATATCCCTGCTCGTGGGCTGCAATAGCAGTTTTCACTTCTCCGTACTGCTCTGTAATTATAACCCCTGGTACATGCCCTGGCAGACCTTTACTGGCGCCTCTAAAAGCAGTAAAAACCAATAAAAACAAGCATTTTCCATGACAACAATCTGGAATGGCATGAACCTCCCCATCAAGGTTAAATTCAGTCATAAAGATAACTTTATCCAGCCTTTCAGACAGCTGTGGTGGAGAAATACCATGCCTGACAGCCCAGTGAGCACTTCAGAAATTCACATTCTACACAGAACAGGTACGTTTAAGAAGGAAGGCTCATAAACTATCTTTCAGGCAAAAGATCTTATTAGGCCAAAGATACCCATTTTCTTTTTCAGCTGAAAGGCACTTCAAAGAGTGCCTTTTCCTCAACAGTATTTCAATTTGTAGAAAAATTGTGCAGCCAAAAGCTGGGAATAGAAGAGGTTGTCCAGAGAAAGATTTGTATATGTGGGGCCTGCAACACAGTGTTCACAGAGGCTGCACAAATGGTATCTGCTGCTAATACAGAATAACAGAATAAAAATAATTTTAAACAGACCTTAAACCGAGTATTCTGTATGTAGGGTTTCTTATGAAATTGGTGACAAAATACAGGTGCGGGGGCCAAAGTGTCTTTAGATGACATTGGCACTGTCTCTTTGGGAAACGCTGTGGCCAGCTGAAGCCTGTGCTGTTTAAGCTCCTGCAGGACCTTTTTTCTTTCCTAAAACTCTGCCAGAGTTTGTTCCAACCCATTTTCAGAAGAGCTGGCATCTGCTGGCATAACTTTAAGGGGTCTTGACTTCTTCTTTCTCCTCACTTGTTCATCCGCTTAGAAGTAGTCTCCACTTGACTCCCTCCCCAGCCTGGCCAGCACCAACCAAGAGTATTCCCTGGTTGAACTCGCTGAGATTTTTGACAAGCATGCTGTGTTCCTTTGCTCTTTTCCAGCCAACTGAAAACATGTTTCAATTCTGTCCTTTGTCACTGTATTAACGTGTGCAAGTGTCCATGCACAGCGTAGTTCCAAATACTGTGTAGACATGGTGCTGGGGCGGAGGTCAGAAGTCCTGTGCTAGATGCATACAGGAAAAGTAATTTAGAGATTATAACTGTCTTAATTTAATAACCTCTGCATTTTTGAAAGGCTTTCAAGAATGTTATATGGTTTTAAGGCTAGTTCTTGGATAAACTACTGTATTGAAAGTTTGTAATGTGTTTAGAGAAGGATAGCATTTAGAAAATTGACCTAGCAATGAATCTGTTTCATATTTCCAAATGGATAAAACATGTTTTAGCCCCTATAATACTTACAAAGAAATTAACTGCATTAGTACTGAAAGTATATTTCTGATTCTGTTACAATAGCATGCAATTTGATCCTCCTGGCATCTGGTAAGCTGCTATGTAAGTCAGCAATTCTGTTTCTAATGGAGAGATAGATACTTCGGAGGGTATCAATATGGATGTCGAAATCAGTCTTGCCTTTGTTCTCAGTATTAGCACATTACCTGTTGTGCACCCAGGCTCTATAGGAAGCTCTTCAGGTTATATTAATACCCAGAATTGTAAATTGTTTGGTTTAGTGGAGATTATATGATCTTGATTGTATTTTTGGATTTATAGGACAACTAACTTAAAAGGGTACCGCCGTCTGGAAGTCTTTGTACCTGGTAGCTGGCACCAGAGTGCCAAGGTCTCAGTTTATGTAGTGGCCTCTGTTAGCAACTGGTAATCAGGGAATCAAACCCACTGTCAGCTATTCTTTTTCTCAGTGGGAAAGTAAACAAACATTTTAAAGCCAGCTAAGGATCTTTTCTTTATTCAGATGATAATATTTATTTCCTTCCTAGGTAAACACTTACAGATTAGGAATAGTTCAAAATAAGGTTAAAAGCACTTGATAACATGCCCTTTGTTAACTGCATCAACCATATTATACTAATCTGAAAAATGTATTTGTGTCCTTGAAGTCACAAGGAGGATGTTTATATGAGGTTTTGCAGAAGTGGTGCTTCCTGGAGTGTTGAACACTCAGGGCATAGCAAAAGTAGGTCTGTAATACACAATGTCCTTCTTTATCCTTCCTCAGTAGCCGCTTAATATTTGTATTCCATTAGATTGCTCGCTTTGACGTGGATGGCTTGTTTAGCAACATTGAATTGGTCCATCAAGTATCAGCCAAACTGCTGTCATTGTTGGAGGAAGCCACGACAGATGTGGAACCACCCATGCAAATAATCGGTATGTTTACTGTCCTCTTGAGTTCTACAAAGCTACATGAAAGCATAAACATAAAACTCTCCTGTCCTCTACCCTCATCAGACTTGACTAGTATCACTCCCAGAGGCTAACGTGCTACAAGCTGTCCATAATGACACAGGAAAAATGACATGTGAAACCTGTCCAGTTGCTCTACTCTGTTCGTATGATCATGGCGCTCTTTTTCCATCCATCTGGATGTTGAGGGTAAGGAAGGAAGGAAGGAGAGAGTTTAGCATGAGTAAAAACTGCAGCACTGAGTTATGCCACATACTGATAATATCCTTTTCATCTAGTTTGATATTGCCTGCCTAACTCTGCTCACGCTTACACCAACTCCTATATTGCATACTCATAATTGTACCATTCAAGAAAAGCATTAAAAATGACTGGAATAATAAACACGTCACAACGCCCTGCTGAATATCGTAAACACGTATCTACTGGCAATACAATTCATGTAAGAGGTGGTTAAGGCTTAACAGGGACACGGTCAGTAAAGACAAGAAAGCTGTAATTGATATGAAGTTTGTGGGAATCTGTGCAGGAATGTCTGTAGGGATCACGGGTATTTTCAGCAAACAGATTGCCCCTGGCTATGTCACAACAGTCACATGTTCTGCAGGTCAGGCCACGAATGTTAAGACTGTGATCTATTCACTTGACATTCTGGTACAGCTGGAGAGATTTAAGAAGTTACCGCTCATCAGCTCTCCCATAACTACTTCTTCAGCGCACAGGCAGTAGGTGATCCACCTTAAGGGATCAGGTGAGAATTCTTAATTTGCTTCAGTGCAAAGTCAGCCAGTTTAGTTTAAAAAACTTCCAGCCATGATTCAGAGGTCAGAGAGGTTCGTTCTTCCCTAAACTGACCACATACCACAGGTAACATGTTATAGAAAGGACCCCTCTTCTCGCACATAATGGGGTAAAAAAATCATCGGTTGCTGTTTGACTAAGAAACATGGCATTAAAGCATACAAGGCTTGGGAAAAGTATTAATCCTAGCACATCTCAATCTGGTTCGCCAAGGCAACAGCTTAACGTAGTTTGATGTGACTGTGTTGTTTGGCGGTATTTCAATAAAAGTGCATCATGATGAGTCATACCCTTAATAAGCAATGTTCTATTCTAGCAGGAAGTGCCTTTCTCACAGCCAAGAGAATCATCCTCTTAGTTCCCTGCCACATCCAGAAGTGAAGACAAACAATTTCATCCATCTATTAGGGTGTATTTCTCCAGAATCAGACAAAGAACCATGAAAATGTATGGGATCGTGGATCACAAAGTTGACTAAATTATGGCAGGGAAAAAGATGACAAGTATGGTGTGAGATGTTCTTCCAAAGGCTGAGACAAAAGCAGGGAGAATAATTGCATCACTATAAGCAATAAGTTAGCAAGTTTGTCATCCTCTAAAAGTACAGCAAGATGATAATTTTGTCTTCAGAATCTTCATAATCAGTGTAAAAGTTGTTAAAGCCAGTCTACAGAAAAAGCAGGCTGAGAATCAGTTTAACACACCACTCATATTCTATCATCTTTATGGTATTTAAACATCATGCATTGAAATATCTTACTTTGGAAGGTAACCCAGTCATGGTGAGTTTGAGGAGAACTGCTAATTCACTGGTTTGAAACCAAAACAATGTGGTTGCTCGTATTCATGTCTTATTTTAGTCTATGTTCTCCACACCTTATGCTATGTCCACATTGACAAGTAGCAATGTCCAATAGGAGCAGACTTGTAGAGTGAACTGTAGAGTGAACCAGCTGTTTCGTTGGTGCTAAGGACCTGGTATCCATACTACACATGTCAAGAGGTCTTACTTCAGATTGGCTGTAGCCTGTTCCTGTAGATTGAGAGATGCCCTTTATGGTTGGACTGCATAAGATGTGTCCTCGGAGTGCATCTTCTGGTAATTACCATCCTCACAGGGATCCAGGTTGTGTGTCCGTGACTGCTCCACCACACAGCCAAGGCATGGGAGATGAGGACTACTGAGAGACTGGCTTCAAAAGCCCTCTCCTAACCTGAGCTAAAATGCTAATGTAGAGAGACCTTTTGTGGTGCTTGGTCTTTTGATGCTAAATGCCGCTGAGGTTAAGTACCCTTTCTAGTTCTCTCCTGTATTTTTCCTGCTCTCTGTTCTGGATACTGTATATGAAGGCTTAGTAACCTTACCCTGGCTTTAGCTATTAGGCCCCTTCTTCCTCCCTCTCCCACTGCTGTCCACACAGGGCGCGCCACTGAAAGCCACAGGGAGAAACTGTTTCTGTCGCTCAAGCGATTTTCTGTCGCTCCTACGATTTTCTCTTTGAGACTGATGACCACCATGCTTAAGGAGAGGCATCAGGCAGATTTGCATCTGTCAGTGTGTGCAAAAGACTCAGTATTTTTAAACCTGTGCCCAAATACAATGTGGTTTTGGCCCATAAAGCAAGCTCCCACAGTCATATGCCCAAAACTCATCTGATTCGGTCCACATGGCTCAGAACCAAGAAGGGCTTTAGGCTTAAGAAATCCGTCTGCTTTTAAAAGGCCCTATCCGTGCAATCAGCACATAAGTTTTCTCATCATTGAGCATCAATGAAAGTATCTGTCATTGTGGCACAATATATCAGTGAACAGATCTTGCTCATCCCTTTCATCCTGGAGAAGAGAATGTTCCAGCCTCTAGCATATACTGAAATAAGCTGTAAGTCTATAGCTTGCATTTTTCCTACTGAAAACATAACCTCACTTGAGGGCTTCACACATTATGGGCTGTGCTAAGCAACTGGAGCTCCGCTTAAAGTTAGTGAAAACTGCGAGAGCTCAGCATCTCTGAGAATCAGGTGCCGAGGGAGCAGGATCAAGAGAAAGCTTATTAAGGTTTCCCCGTACACCGTTAGCTAATAAAGGCCTGTAGAGAGAGTTCATGGGAAAGTCAGGATGCAATGTGCGTTGGTAGCCATCAGCATTAGCATTAAGCGAAGACAGAGAAGACAGAGACCTATAGAGCATTTAACTGTAGGATGCTGGTGCTTTTCTGACTGTGGCCTTACAGTAACTAAAATGAATTCGTCTGGTCTTAGCTCTGTCATTGTCGTTCCCTTATTCGCACCTTGAAACCAACATGCATTAGACAGCCCAGTTAACCTTAGCTGCTAGGGGAAAAAATCCAGAGCTGTGTTACTGTGGTAACTGAATCATTTTTCACTTTAAGACGGAGCAGTTCAATGCAATGTATTATGAAACAGCCCACTCCGGTCAGGATGAAACACGCAGGATGCCTGACAGCTTGGCGCTCACTCTGTGAATGAATAGAGAGCTCCCAATTAATGTGGTGTTCGGCTTTTAACTTTAATAATCATTGCTATAACTCAACAGAAATGTTTATAAAACATCAGACTGGTTGCCACATAAATGCAATTTTCAGTAAATGCCTGACACAGGAGTTTTCACCATTGCTGTTGTTTATTATATGCATTTCCAAGGATGCTGATCAGGGCGCTGCTGTGTAAGGGTGTAAGAACCGAATGAATATCTCAGCAGAAGAGATGAAGCATGCCTTCTCCTCTCAGATAATATTTCTTACATACACAGAAAGCGACACAGGAGTTTTAGGCTGAGAGAATTAGGCACCAGAACTAAGGGGGAAATGGGTGCAGGACTACTTTAGTGCATCTAAAATTCCCAACTGTTCTTTGGGGGAAAATGGTGGTGTAGAGGACTGGAAATGGAAATGTTTTCCCCTTTCAGTTTTATATAAACCTAAATACTATATAAAAATGGCTGTAATCCGTGGTGGTTTTATTTAATTAAGGGAGGTGTGGAGGTTATTCCTCTATCATGTGAAGAAAAATCTCTATTCTAGGCCATAACAATTGCCATTTCAGGATTTTGCAAAACAGATAAAAGCGAAACAGCTAATGGGAGATGGAGTCATTATTCCTGTTATAACCCATTTAAGTTCATATTCAGTTGAAAAAAAAGTCAAAATGAAAATTAACAGGCTTACATTCAACCCTCCTGCCAGCCCACGACACAAAAATGGTCTCCCCTTAACAGTTAAGCTCTCCTGTGTGGTTTCCACTGAAGGGGCATTAAGCCGGGGCAGTGAACTGGGGGGTTGTGTATGAAGGAGTGCAGGGTGTAGAGATTTCATGCCTTTTCCTGAGGGAATTTTTGTGCATTAACACTGATATAATGGTGCCAGGCTATGACAAAGATGAGCAGCTGAGAAATACATGTAATAAATAATGCACATAAACATGCAAGATCGTTTCTAAGGGAAGTAAAGTGGAAGCCAGCCTTTTTAGCTCACGGCTAATGTGGTGGAATAATAAAACTCCTTCTGAGATGCTGTTGTCTAGCTTGACACGCTTTGTTTTTCTCCTTAACAGGGGAAGTGTTCTTGCAGATTAAAGGCCCACTAGAAGACACATATAAAATCTACTGCTATCGCCACGATGATGCACACACCATGCTGGAATCCTATGAAAAGGATGAAGAACTGAAGCAGCATTTAAGACACTGTGTACAGTCCTTAAAGTAAGATCTTTTCAAATGATGATTTCCGTCCATAGTCAGTTGCCTGGCAGGGAACATTTTAAATGGATGTAGATGAAAGGTCCCCTGTAAATCCGGAGTTTTATGAGGCTTGCTGGGAGCTCTGGCTTATGCTGCTTTCATGAAAAGATGACAAGCCAGGGGCCATGATTAGATTTCTTTCTCTCCAAGATGGCCAAAAATAGCGCAAGAAAGGTTGCTCTTCCCTTAGCTTCAGTGCCCCATACTGGCAAAAAAAATGCTGCATCATATCATGGGCTATTGGGAACACCTTGCCCAGCTCCTAGGAAACATGCTGCCCCCGTCTTCAGCAATTCTATTGCTTGAATTAAAATAGCCTGTAATGGTGCTATTCACATGCACTGGTGCTTCTGGGCCCCTGTTGCAAGGCCCTGGGGATCTGGAGTGGCTGTGTGGTGCTGGACCCCTCATGATAGGGGTATCTGAGAGCGTTCAGCATTGGAGCAAGCTGCCACATCCCACCAGTGGAAGGTGCTTTGTGCCATCGCCTACAGTGCCAGCCCCTTGGGGAAATGTGTTGAGAACTGGGGATGCCACAGAATAACAGATCCATCTTTCCTTCAGCGTGGCTTCCTCCTGCAGCCGGTTGCAGGAACCAGCTTACCTGCTCCATGGAGAGTGCTTCTCTTCCCACTCATAAATCCCCTTGCCCCCTCACTTTCCCAAAAGCGTTGCACGGAGCTGTCAGGAGGGAACGCGCCACAGTCTTTCAGACCAGAGGTCTAGCTCCAGCTCCAGGAAAGGCCCACGCTGCACGCTTGTAGGAGAGATGTAAAGCTGTCACAAACGGAGTGTACCTCAGCAACAGAGATTTCAACCACACCCCAGTTAGTGACCAGTCTGCAGAGAAGTGTTAAGACTTAGGAGATGAGAAGTATGTCCAAGTGAAATCTGGAAAGAGTGGTGGAGGAAAATATTAACAACATTAAAAGAGAAATGTTCGCTTTGAAGACAGGCTATGTTGAAAATAAGGCTTATTTTGTGCAACGTGCCCAGTTATTAAACACATAACAAAGTATATGTGCAGGGTACTTAGGCTTTAGCTACCCTGGAAGTTGAAAGAAATAGATTTTCATATAAACTCAGGCTTTCAGGCTAACGGATGGCCAGGTATCTCCCCTAAGGGGGTGTTTCAGTTGCTGATGCCTACAATATTCTTTTCCGGCTAATCAAGAGAAGCCGTTACTGTCATTCGCTCATCCCTGCTGCTGAGGCAAGGAGACATGGAAGGAAATAAAGATAAAAGATAGCGTCCACGTACATGCTAGGGTGGATGCTGCCACTTGAATTCCAGAGCCAGCAAGAGGAGCTCCTGTTCCAACATCACAGCTGGGGTTTGTGAAGAGAAAGGCTATTTTGTGCTGAGCCATTGTAGCCTTCGCTAGCAGGAAGTGACAAAGCCTTCCTCACAATGAAGCCTTGTTTTGTCTTGTTCTTTCCTGATTAGCCTTTAACAGGAACCAACGGAAAAAAGCACGGGTGCATGTATACTACATTGTGTTTTTTCCCAGTGTCTAAAGATAGCAGCCAATTCAAATATTAAGACCTGAAAGTGCACACTCAAATGCAGAGCTGTGGTCACCTAAACTTGTTACTACTGATTGGAGAATACTTACGCTAGAAAGAAAATTATGCAGCATTTTTACCAAGTAAGTTATAGGCTGTTTTCCATTGTGAGACATAATAAATGCAAGGGCTGATGACGACTATTCTTGAAAAATGTTTACTTCTTAAATAATTCTTTTTTTCCTTGGAAAGAATATTGTTCCATTTTTTTTAAATTAAAATGGGCTAATGTTACTAGGGGCTTCTGTTCCTCAGCTGAGTAATATCTGCCATGTGAAAAACAACTTCTATGTCAGGAGCAATTTGAGAGTGGCACCCTGCACATTTGTACAGACGAATCAGATTTAATTAGCCATGCTGAGATTCCTATTCCTCCTGTTGACTGAAGAGGAGAAATTCCATCCCAGAATGTAGGTGTCTGCCTTGGAGACATGTGCAAATCCAAATTCTGTAGAGTCCCGTGTTTCAGCAGCAATTATGCAAACCGAGGATGTTGTTTGCTAGCTTAGCCAAAGAAATGCAGCTGGTAAAAATGAAAGGATGCTGGCAACTACCTGCTCTGCTTTCAGCCTGAAGTAGCTTGGTCAACTATTACAGGGGCAGAGGGATGTCATAAGCATGCAAAGTGCTGACAGTGCAGAGGCAATGAAAGCACCAGCTTCCAGATGCTCAGTTAGGCACCGGTAGGCGAGAAGATAAGGGTGCAGGCAGTCAAAAAGCAGTGGCTGACGATGTGATGTCAGGAAAGCCTACACAGAGATGGAGCGACATTTTGGTTCCCTTGCATTTGAGTGAATTCATACCATAAGGAAAATGTTCTATGTGCGTTTTTCTGTGTTTCCAAACTACAATTGTACGTCCCTACTGCTTTCAGTATATGTATCAACACCATCCTACTCTGAAGAGGTTTCAGTTGATGTGTAGCCTACAAAAAACTTAACAGCTTCATTGATTCTATATCCTAAAAGGCTGAAATGTATTCTTTCTCATTTAGAGAGAGGAGATGGGAATGTATGTAAAATGTAAGAATGACATGTTTAATTTTACTTTTTGTATTAAGGACTTGATGTTGCTTACTGTTGTTAGCACAGTGACCCAAACTTCCTTCTCTAACAGTGTTAGGACAAGGCTGGGTCTGATAGCCAAAGCCAGGTTCCTGACAATCCTTTCTCATTTGGGGCTGTCCTTTCAAAAAGATATAGGGCCAGATTCACCAGTACCCTCTGGCTGTTTTGTGCAGTTCTGCTGACACATAGCAGCCATAAACCTAAGTTAACTGGCCAGTTACGGCCGCTCTGTGTCACTGAAGTGTATCTGAGAATCTGGCCCCTGATCTGTATAAATCCTTTTAGGAGGAATCTAATATATGTTTTGTTTTCTTCTCTTTTGCAGAAAGATATATGAGGAAGAGTAAGTACTATGTCTTTCTTACATGTAAAATAACCTTTAGAATATCTTTAATTTATCTTCAGTATGCTTAAAACTGTAGATGTGGAAATTCTAAGAACACAAACTTTTTGTATCAGTATAACCCATAGATTTTTCCAGGACATATGTGATAAAGACTCTCAGTTTCAATTTCTCTAAGCCTGTCTAGTTTACTAATTACCACTGCACTATCTTTCAAAACTTGTGGTTTATGAAGCTACTTAATTTGGTTTCCAATTCATTCGGAGCCCTTTATTATCACCTCGCTGTCTTATAAATGTGCTTAGAGAGCTCTGAGGTCCGCAAGAGTGGTTGTCAACAACAAGCGTAGTGTCAGTCTTTGAAATCCAGACACTCTGGAATCATTTTGCATAGGCCTCTGTAGATCTGCTACAATACACGTTAGGTTCGCAGGTAAAGCTATTTCTAAGGTGATGACCCCTCTGGTAGCCCTATATGAGAACTCCACCTTAGGATCTTTCCTCTGACAGTGGCTGGAAGAACATCAGAAAAGAACAAGCTCATTGCAATACTTTGCCAGAATACTCACCCAGCCACCGATAACTTGTGGTTAAGGGACTTCTGTGCCGAATGTGACATCTTTGAAAAGCTATAAAGGAGAGTTTATCACAGCTGCAGTTTCTGGACATCCAGCAGGTTGGGATCATTGAAATGCAGCATCCTCTGAAGTTACCTGCAGGGAGAGGTCAGAGGAGGGGTTAGCGGAACTGAAGAAAATTAGTACACCACCAGACACAAATGTTAAGAGAGAAAAGAGGGGCAAGGGTGCTTTATATTGGTAGGAGAGGAACACCTGTAAAGTCAGAGAATTTGTTAATCGGTCAGTCAATCGCATGTCATAAATAAGATCAGTGTAAAATACTCTTTGAAGGATTTGCATGTTGAAATTCTACAGCTGGGGTTTTCAAGCTTTAGCCTATGACAGGAAATGGTTTTTCTGCATTTTGTTTTGATAAGGGACATTCTTGTATACTCCAGTCCCCCAAGTAGCAGGGCTCCAAGAGGAACAAAATATCCAGAGAGTCACAATAAGATCATGTGAGACAGCAACGCATATAGAAATAGTGCAAGACTGGCTGCTCTGCCTCGCGTAACCCTGTCAGAAATGAATGCCTAGTTTTCTCCTTCAAACAGTTACCAGTGGAGTGTAGGATACAACTCACTTTCTAAGTTTAAACTGGCTCTTACAAAGCTGTGCAGAGTGCAATGAGCCAGGTTTAGCTGCGGGACCCTCCCCGAGCTTGGCTACCTCGCATAGTGTGGAGGCGTTTGCTTTCCCTGCTGACTGGCAGGGCACTCAGAAATGCCATCACCTGCAACTCAGCTTAGAGGTTGCAGAGCCTCAGCAGCCCTCGGGCAGGACCGCACCCAAAAATCTAGTTAACATTGAACTGGAAAATACGGCGTAACTCAGCCCGAACAGTCTGTGATGTTGTTGCTCCCAGATTGCTTTTCATTCAAGCATGATCAAGAAAACAATTACATAAATACCAGACAGTGCTGCTCTTTGCTAGCAGCTCAATAGGGTAAATTCTGCTTGGCTTAACAACTGTGCAGCCTCAGTGAATTCCCTGGGTTTGCATGAGAGTCTTACGGCACAGTGAATTATTTGCCCTGCGTGTCTTGTACTAAAATGAACTCACGCACAGTAAACCATGAAGCCCAAGACTTTAAGTCGCGCTGCAGCCTGTGATGCACGCACACCATTTCAAAACTGCCAAGCTGAATACGACACCGGCCTCAGCCCTGCTGTACCACACTGGCTATCCTGTTTGCCGCTGGACCTAGTTGCTGGGTAATGACAGCAAATGAAACTAAATCCTGAATCACCTGCCTTTGCATAGCTCACCACCATGTGTTTTTTAAACAGGTGGGAATCCTGCATTTGTGACTCTGTTTTGTTGGAAGGAGGGAGGAAGGGTATGCTGTGAAGCTCGCTGCAGTTAAGCCAGCTGCATTCACTGCAGAGCTATGGTAATAATTTGCGATAAGATTAGTACAGCTACATATGACCTAGAATACTTGCTAAATTCACAATAACATGGGGGGGAAGGCTGAAGTAGCATCACAAATGAATTATCAACTTAATTTTCTGCACAATAGATGTCACAAGCCATTACTCGCCTGTTTCAGTCGCGTGGCAAGGCCGTGTCCTGCCCGGCGGCCGGGTGCATCCTAACGGGGCGCATTGCAAACGGGACTCATCCAGGGAGAGTGGCTATCATAAGCTAATCTTGCTGGGGAGAATTAGATGAGTTGAACTTCGTGGCATTTAGTGCCCCAGGGAGTCATTATCTTATAACAAACCTGCTATCTCTCGAACCATATTGCAAGACTGTGTCATGCAGATATGCGAACAGAGGGCTGTTTATCACTTGGGCAGCTGTCCAAAGTGCAACTATATAAAGAGAAGACACTCGAAGATTTTTCCATTCATGAAGCAGCTTTTATAGATTTGCATTCATGGGGCTTTTCAGAGAAAACAATAACAATTTAAGATTTTTTTTTTCGTTATTGCTGCCAGAAGCTGCAAGAAGGGAAAACAGCTCTCTATATTTAATGTAGGATATAGGGGAAATGAGGGGGACTGGAATGATGAGAAGGTTTGGGGACATCAAGAAGCCTTAAAAGGCATCTACTGTTAATTTTTTTTCATGCAGAACTTTTTTACAGATAACGCCTGTGCGAGAGAGATGGTTTAAATATGCAGATGTCTCTTCTCAAAGGCATTCAAATTGTTAGTTAATTAGGCAGCAGTAAGGATTGGCTCTTGTACTTTTTATACATATAAAAGTGGGAATGAAAGCTTTTTTTTTCTCTTTTACTCTTCCTGCTGCACAAAACAATAGATGTCAGCCTGCAAAACCGAGTGGCTGTTCCCTGTTTTCTGTACTTTCCTTTTACATTGTGTTATTCCATCTTTCTATACGCAGAAATCCTTCTTCGCCTAGCATTAACTCTTGCATAGTTAATGTCAAACAGCCTTTTCCCCTCCAAAGCAACCTTTTTGGGAATGCAAATGGAAACCTTGCCCTGCTTTACTGCCCTTCACACTGTTACCAACAGCTCACGCTCAGTTTCAAGGGGGAGGTCAGAGGTAGTTCATTCCAGCACCGGTGCTAGCGTTGCCTGGTTTGCTCAGGAGCGTGCTGTAAATGAGGAGAGACAATGGACATGTCTGTCCTGTTGCTGGAGCCTCAGTAATGCTGGCCCTGGCCCTAGGGCTTGGCCACCTGGTGTTACCTGCTGCGGGGACACCCCATGTTTCTACCAGCCACATGGAAGGTAATGAAGGCACATGTGGCTCGGTCCTGCCCTTCCCCTGTTTTCTCCCAGGCTGTCGTGACGGCCTGCAAACTGCACGGCCTCTCCCCTTCAAGCCTGGAGAGTGTGAGCAAAGGCTTTTTTCCGGAGTGGGGCTGGAGCATGAATTCAGCTGGCTGGTAGCTCCCTTGCATGGGGGCCAGAGAGCTCCGGTGCCTGGGGAAGCTGCTCTGCTGCCCCTGCCGAGCCAGCGGGGATGGAGCCTGGAGCGGCAGAGCGTCCCTGTGCCCGCGCTGGAAGCTGTGACTTCCCTACCCTCGTCCTTCTGCCGCCCTAGGCAGCTGCCTGCTTTGCCTTTGCGTAAGGTGACTTCCAGCAGGTTGGATCAAGCCTGGGTGAACAACCTGTATGTTCAGTGTTCCCCCAGGCCCGATCTGGTACCCTTTGGAAGCTCAGGCATCATTAGAAATAGCCTACTGGCAGCCGGCAAAGAAAAACCATAGGTAAAAGACAGTAAAACTTAAGGGTCGCTGTGGCGAGTTGAGAGATGTTGTGAGAAGGGATGCAGCAGTGGATCCCGGTTACTCGCAGCAGGGAGATGTTGCAGTTGGAAGCCTGAGGGCCCCGAGCAGCGTGCAAGAGCCCCGCTCACGTGTGTTTCTCAAACTTCCTGTTATTTGTTCTTCCACCTACATCTCCCTTCCTGGGTGCTGTGGCGTGTGAGTTGCACCACACGCGCCCTCAGACTGAGCGGGAGAGTTTCAGAGGCAATGTCTAAGCAATAGTCTGGTAGGTTGCTGAAAATATAGAAAACTCAGACCCAGTGTGTATTTCTCATTGAGGGGGAGAGAGGAAGGTTTTGTTTACAACGGCCCCTACTCCCTGACAGATGTAGCATATTTTTTGACTTAAGTGGTAATTGCACTTCTATGACTCAGTGCAAAGCACTGCTCTGGTTTTCATATTTTCTGTAGTTGAAAGCTCAACTGAAGGATATAAAAGGCAGCAGCTTCAATGACTAGAGAGAAATAATAAGTTTTTGTCTTCAAGGAGTTTCTCCTTATGTGACAATTTTTTTAATATAAATTATAGAGGAAAGACAAATCTAACGGACATGGGATCCCTGATGATCAAACCAGTGCAACGGGTGATGAAATATCCCTTGTTACTCTGTGAACTCTTGAATTCAACTCCTGCTTGCCACCCTGACCACAAGGTGCTACAAGACGCCCTTTTTGCTATGAAAAACATTAATGTGAACATCAATGAACTTAAAAGGAGGAAAGACTTAGGTAAGAAAAAGGCACCGTAAGTTCTTCTGTCTGTGTAGGTTTGGGCTGGCAATTACAAGAGAGGTTTCAACTCCAGTCCTATCACTACAACAGTTTTGGCTGGTGCTACCCAAGTTGTGTGATATGCTGGGTTTCAAGAAGGTAACAGATGCCTTAATGTCACTTGTCCTCAGCCAGCTATGTTATCTGACTGGTAACTCCAGAAATACGAAAATGATGAAAGAATTCGTGTTATATCCATGTTCATTGTCCATAACGCAGTTGCAAACACTGATAACAATTAAGATGCAGAGATAGCAGTATTTCTCATAGACTTGCCACGTTGAAGCCTTAGCTTCACTCTTCCCGACGCCAGCGTTGATAACAGGGTTTTCATCATCTCAAGCATTTTCACACAAGATTACAGCAAGTGACATCAAAGTGTCTGCTCTCACATGGTTTCGTATTTGTGTGCCCGTCCCTGTGAAAAGCCCTGTGAATACAGATTATTAGTGTCATGAAATTCTCTGTCTGCAGTGCTGAAGTATAAGAGGAATGATGATGATGAAACCCTTAAAGAAAAGTTTTCCCGACTGAATATCCACTCCATTAGCAAGAAATCCAAGAGGGTCACCAGCCATCTGAAAATACTGACGGGGGGAGAACCTCAGGTACTTACTCGGCCAACTGCAGATTTGCATTGACAGCTTCAGTTCTGCTTTTGCACTGGGCATTTTTTAAAACATGTTGGAAAAAGGAGTTTGTGGTGTTGCTTTTTTTCTGCATCATTTATAAAGTCATTTTCTGACTGTCACAGAAGACAGGAAAGATCTTTGTGATTGAAATAGAAAATAACGTAATGCATTCTCCACCTTTTCCTTTTTTATCTAAGAGTTTCTCAAACTTCTGATCTTCAGCAGAGAGGAAGTGACTGGTAGTTTTGTGAAACTCAGCCCGAGATCAGCGCTTTGCGGACAGTCTGGAAATAGTTATTGTCGGTGCTGAGAACGTGTTCAGTCCGCCTTGCTCCGCATTGTAACATTCAGGTTCTGAACCCAGCAAGGAAGATGAGCAATGCTTCTGCTTAGGAAAGGCCACGGGCTTTGCCTCTACATGTGTAAGGACCTGGAACCGTCAAAACGACCAGAGGCAAAGAACCCTGTGACAAGTCCGATGGGTGTTGGGTAGCCAAAAATAAAATGCTCCTTCATAATTTCAAGGTTGTAATTCAAAACCTAGCAGGATAAACATTTTCAGGAAAGCTTAAATCTAAATCTCAAAGAAAATCAATTACAACTGACCTTGAAAATTATATCCAGTGCACCTCACTGCACGAGATGGCTGATTATACAAGGTCACTTGCCTTTCTGGATGTGACTTTACAAGATACGTGCCGTTTTCTCCTGTTTTGTTTTTTTTTTATTAGTGGTTTCCCCCCTTCTCTGACGCAAACTACCCACATTTATTTTTTTCTGTTCATTTATTTTTACAGTGGAAATTTTTGTATTCAGAATGGGACGTCAGCAAGGCTATAAAATAAGAGAAAAACAAGGAATTAAATTTTATTAAAAGGAGATGTGATTTTTCTTTTTTTTTTCTTTAGAAGCTTCTGTTTTATGGGGGGTTTTGGGGGGTTTTGTTTTCTAATTAAGCTTAAAACATTTGAGAATCATTTTAGAATCAGGATACCTCTGTTAAAGATTTGGCCCTCTCTCCTGCTTAATTAGACTAAGAAATTCCCAATTCACATCTCTGAAACACGCTGTGACCCTTACAGCAAGACCACTGAAAATGAGACTTGAGATTTCTCAAATGAAAATAAACCTATTTTCAGGGTTTTTTTCAGCTAGCATAAAAAAGTAGTACAAGCCTATTTCCAGCTGCTGAGGTTTCTAGCTGAAGAGCTGGCATTGCTCTAGAGGTAACAGCTCCACCTACAGCCTGCCTGGGGGAAATCTCTCCATCACCCACAAAGAAGCACCCAGAGAAGCAATGCCAGGACATAAAAATATCTTACAATTTTCACCATTGTTTCCTCAAATGGAGCAACAAGATGCAGAAAATGAAGAGTTCTATTGGCACACATAGGTGTGCTTATAATAAAGCAACTCCCTGCTTCCACAAGGATTAAAAATTAAATTCTCTGTCATGTTGTCCTGTGCCTTTGATTTTTCTTGGATTAAAACTGGAGCTTGGGAGAATTAGGGGCTGATCTGTTCTGTTTTCAAAGGGAGGAGTTCAGGGAAGGTTTGGGATTTTTCCAGCAGTGCTCTGGACATTTCTTTCATTAGCCAGGCTCTTTTGGGCTGCCAAAATAACAGTGCAAACATCTATTTTAGGTGAAAGATCAAACTTTTAATAAGGAAGAAAAGTTGTTTCGAAGTCTAGAGAAGACTGTGAAATTGTGCGTGAAGAACATTTCACTCTCCTCGCAACATCTACAGGTGGGTACAGGCCTTTTTGAAATCTGTGGCCACAAACCATATCCATAACCTGTTTAACACACATTTCTGCCACTGGTTAGGCAACACCAAATTATTTATAAGCACGCCTGTCTACATCACAATATTAAACAAATGAGCTGTGCTGCTACTGCATTACTGAGCCCATGGCAAAGCAGTTTGAAGCCCACACTTACGCGTTTTTCCCCTTACACAAAGAAGCTCTATGGAGACCCATGGGTGCAGTGCAAAAAAGAAGGTGCTGTCTGGTGGCACAGTTATGACTTTCAGTCACTGTTTGAAGCCGTCATCTGGGTCATGCACATCTGCTGTGTGCATGAGAGCACCAACTGCTTCTCATTAAAAGTGGAAGAACTGAGTTGCAGCCACATGAATTAAAATGTCCTAAAATACATATTTTGGATGTGAGGACTCCTTCCTTGATCCTGTTGCTAGGTTGTGTTGAGGGCTAGCATTAGATGTAGACTGCTCCAGTGCTGTAGATGTCTTTGCTTTAATCCTCCTCTCCGACAATGTGGGTTGGCTTGTAACTTATCAACTTTCCCCTCTCATGGACAACTTGCCAGCTTTGTAGATGGCACGAGGCCCTTCAAACTGTAAGTGTGCCCACACCAGACATGAAGGTTGTTTGAGAGGTAGGTAAGATCAATAGTCAGCTGGCCAGAGCTTATCGCAAACACACCTCGTTTGGTTCAGCAAACGGGGGAAGGCCAGTGAGCTCAGCCGACACAGGTTGTTGCCTGGAATGGTGGTGACTGTTCCTTATCCAAACGGATGCACACTTCATTAAGATTAAAATCCAGAGTAAGTGAAATACACCACTGTAGTCCTACTTAGTCCTCCAAAAGAGGCCTTTGAGGTTGCATGGGTCTTGGGCTGGCTTCTTGCTGAGGAGTAGCTAACTTCGAGTAGGACATTCCTTAGGTTGGGGCATAGTTTTTTCAGTTGAACATTAACAACTTGATTCTTAAATAGTTTACATTGAAAATAGACAAAACACAGGAAAATATTATCACAGTAAACAATGCCACAATGGCTGGAAACTGTACAGATACTGCACAGGTGTCGGAAAATATTTCTGATTCCATCAGTATTATTGCAGTATCTGCATGAGTGAATGCAGTATATGAAAACAGATCGTAATACAGTTTCATCTTCCTACCATCTTCTCATTTAGGATTCTATACATCTGGCTGCACAGAATATAACTGGGCTTCAGGAAATCTTGCAAGACAAAGATGACAAAGTCAATGACTGTTGGAAAAACCGGAACAACACTGCAAATCCCTGTGAAGACCTTGTAAGTTTATGCAATGTCCAGTGTTACACAGCTATCTCTACGTGTGAGAAAACAGGTATATGTGAGGAAGACTAGGACAGAAAAGAGCAAAAAACCTTAGGAATCCATGGGGAAAGATGAGTGGGTTTTTTGGTTGAGTTTCTATAAGAAATAAGATAAAATTCAGTGTAAGTGCACTGTGTTTTCCTTAGAAGAGCTAAAGAAAACTTCTCAAGCTAAATTCCTGCGTTTAAAGTAAAATCTTTGTCCTAAATTTACAAGTTTCACCTGACCTTGAGACAAGAGCAGATCTTTCCTTTGCTACTTTTGTTACCAACACTTGCAGTTTTAGAGTGACTTTTGTGATCTTTGTTGTGCTCATGAACTATTAGCTCCTGGAATCATAGATCTGTGAAAAATCTCAGCTTTATTACCTTTTCGGGTAAGTTACTATCCTTCATATAAGGAAACCATGAAAAATCTGAATATAGCCCATAGGAATTAAAAAGCAATTAAAAAAAAAAGGTAATAGTTTTTCAACTAGTCTCTTGTTTTCAGGGTCCAAATGAACACTAATGCCTGGTTCTACTAAGATAGATAGACTAAAATGTCTCTTCAAAATGCGGCAGGCTGCTTCTTCAAACAGCTGCTCAAGCTGGAAAAATTCAGAGATGGAGGTTTTCTTATACTTTCCTAGGTTTGAGTTGACTAAAATATAACCATTCAATCCTTTCCAAAACACTGAAAATGGAGTTTGCCAAGAAACAGAAGGATCTTTGACAGACCACATCCTCCCAAATAATGACAGGGAACTAAGATGTTGTCTTTCTTTTCCTTTGAAGTTCCTGCATTTGAAAATAATCTCAAAAATTAATCTCAATAATCAGAAAGATATTTTCAATATCTTTACAATGAACGAGTGCATAAAGTGCAGAAGAGTACCCATCTATCATTGCAGCGGTGAGTGTGTCCAGTATGGAAGATGCCCCTATATTCAGAAACATCAAAGAAAAGCAGAAGCAATTCCACAATACATGAAACAGAAAACCTTCTTTTCAGAAAAAATTTTGTACCTCCTTTTGGCTCATGACCCAGCTATTCTGAAGGTCTACATAATTTAAAAAAAAAAAAAACAACTTTATCTTATTTAACTGTGGACGTTGTTGTTAACCATGTTAATTTCTACTTATTATCTATTTATTTCTGTGTCTTGGATTTACAAGACTACAAGGATTCTCTATCCTATGTATAAGTTTTTTTTTTTAAAAAAACTTTTGTCCTGACATTGCACGATGGGTAGATGTTAGAATCGTAGAATTGTTTAGGCTGGAAAAGACCTTTAAGATCATCAAGTCCAACTGTTAACCTAACACTGCCAAGTCCACCACTAAACCATGTCCCTAAGCACCACATCTACCCGTCTTTTAACACCTCCAGGGATGGAGACTCAACCACTTCCCTGGGCAGCCTGTTCCAGTGCCTGCCTACCCTTTCACTGAAGAAATTTTTCCTAGTATCCAACCTAAGCCTCCCCTGGCACAGCTTGAGGCCGTTTCCTCTCGTCCTATCACTTGTTACTTGGGAGAAGAGTCCAACCCCCACCTCACTACAACCTCTTTTCAGGTAGCTGTAGAGAGCAATAAGGTCTCCCCTCAGCCTCCTCTTCTCCAGACTAAACAACCCCAGCTCCCTCCGCCGCTCCTCACAAAGACTTGCTCTCCAGACCCTTCAGCAGCTTTGTTGCCCTTCTCTGGACACGCTCCAGCACCTCAATGTCCTTCTTGTAGTGAGGGGCCCAAAACTGAACACTGTATTTGAGGTGCAGCCTCACCAGTGCCGAGTACAGGGGGACCATCACTTCCCTAATCCTGCTGGCCACACTATTTCTGATGCAAGCCAGGATGCTGTTGGCCTTCTTGGCCACCTGGGCACATTGCTGGCTTGTATTCAGCTGGCCGTTGACCACATGTTCTCCCTGAACAAGCCATAGTGTTCTTCACATGTCTTCCTGAAAGGGTATTACCAACAGAGATCTCAGCCATGGGCTCAGGTTAAATTTTTTTCCTTTGTACATTTGTCAATAATGAATAGCTTCCTCTCTCATTATATTTTAGTGAAAATTTTAGGGCAGAAATCTACAATAGCCTCTTCTCTTCCAGAAATCAGGTCCAGCAGTTTGGAAAAATTGGTTTCTTAATGCATCAAAAATTGGTTTGCTAAACACAGCCCAGTTTTTCACGTGGAAATAAAGTAGGAACTATCTAGCCAGTGTACCTCATCTTGGCCTTGGGAGAGCAATTCTGGTGCTAAAATGGATCTGTCCTCGACTGTGGTGTGTTACGGAGGGTAGAGGGACAGCTGCTCTTTTATTCTCACATTCAACCCAACAACTTAATTCACATAGAACATCCAAGAGCTTTAATATGATGATGAGTTTCACTCACTACAAGCCTGTGCTATATTTGAACAAGTGACTTACAAAAATAAATTTTATTTCATGCAATATTAATCCCTTGAGACAATTAGAGACTAATGAAAAAGTCTGAGAAAGACTTTGTTTTTTTACCAGGTGTCTAATTTTGTTGATTACTAGAGATAAAACCAACAAGCATAACATAATTTAATCAAATCAAGTGATTGTTTGTGTTTGCTTAAACAGGAATTGAGTTACAGCTGTTTCCAGGAAAAAAAAAAAAAAGCTTTGATAGCATTCAAGACTGCAAGACTGCCGTTTAACAAGACCTCATTGTCTCTAGACTGTATATTGGCATGGGCCTTCCAATTATGGAAATCCTGGGTTTATTGGACCACTTCACTGATCCTTGCCCAGTTTTTCCTCAGTGGTAACACCCTAAGGGCAGTACCGCAGGCTGCATACTCCAAGGGACCATTACCAGACAGTTTAAGCTGCAAAACTGTTACCTCTCCTTTGCCATGTTATGAAGGAGATTCTAACTCATGCTACACCCTGCTTGAAGTTGCCTCTGACAGCAATGCTTTGTGAAGAGTAATTAATAGATTGCTTGATAGACTGCCATGAGGCTTAACCTGTTACTGGGTCTGAAGTTATTATTACTTTCTTCTTGAATAAAGTAATAAATAGGTCTGTTTTATACCTTTCCAGGTGGCTCGGCTGGACAAGCTTGTTTTGACTCCTCTCTCAGCACTACAAGCCTTGTTTTCAGGCCCACAGAAGCTCATCCAGAAGCGCTATGACAAGTTGTTGGACTACAACAGCTACCTTCAGAGGTCAACAGGAGAAGAGCTGGACCTGGCAAAGAAAGACTATGAGGCTCTGAATGCACAGTTAGTGGAAGAACTTCAGGTATTCAACAGAGCAGCCAAAAAGATTGTGTTGAACTGCCTGCATTGCTTCATCACCCTCCTCAGGAATATCATGTCTGCAGCACTTCAATCAAATTCTGCTGTGGTGGTGCCTGTTCCAGTAAGTACATTACAAACCGGTGTAGCTCTGCCTTTATTTGTCCTTTTTCTTTCTGTATGATTTGGCTAGAGTTATGTAGGACGCATACCTGCAAACCACACTGATTTCGTTTGTTCTGCTAAGCACAGTCGGGTTTGGGATTTTTTTTCTCCTTGCAAGCTCAGGAAAGGTTAAGTTCTGAGCTTTGTCAGGCCTGGACTTTTCGTCGAGAATGATCCTAATGCAGCTGTTCCAGCTGCTACAGTGATAGTAATGGCAAGAACATTACAGTAAGGCAAAAAGGAGGCAGCTGGTAGCATTTTAGTCTTTGTTTCTTAGCATCTACCCTGAGTAGCCCAGAAAACACAGGAAGAGAAATTCTAAGAAATTACATGAACACTCCTGTTGCTGCTAGACCTGCAGAGTCACAGATGACTGCAGAAGAGAAGCAGGTTAGGAGATCTGATGAACTAATTTCTGTGAAAAGCAAGTTGCTTTTAAACTCAAATATGCTGCAGAAGCTCCTGCAGACATCTCTAGGCAGTAAGGAATAGCTTTGTCTACATCAGCATTTTTAGAAAGTTCAAATCATTTCACTTACATAGCCAAAAGTACCAAAGATGCCTGTCTGAGCTACACAGAAGGGCATCAGTTCCTCCAGCCTACTCTACTCTTTCTGGGCACTATGATCATTACTGGAAGACTGAAGTTGAGAAATTATTCTTAATTTGTGTGAAAATCCTACAGTGTTTCAGTTTTGTTGTACTTTTGCCTAGAGGACTTGAATCCCTGAGAAACACGGCTACAACAATGCCTCCCACACATCCAAGTCTACTCACCTGAACTGCGGCAGGACGCTAGATAGGAAACACATTGTGATGAGGCAATTCTGGAGTATTCCTTGCCATCAAAGCTTGAACATAGCACGTTATAGTCAGGGGCAGCTGAAAAATTAAGAAAGCGAGGTCAGGATCAAAACATAGAGCTGTGCTGTTTAATGGGAAAATGAAGGCTTTTCCCGCATGAAGAAACTGCATCCCTGTAATTTGACCATTTCATGTTTTGAAAGCTGTTGTATTGAGCATTGTTTTCTGTGAGGCTCTGCCTACAAAATTACCTTCTTTTTTCTGTTTACATCAGCAAATACATTTGGAGTTAGGCATAGATCAAAAGCACTTATCCAGTGCCACAGACAGAGCTTCAGCTTACCCAACGATTTTTAACCTGGTGGCAGCACCCAGTTGCACAAACACACAGCAGTAGGGTAAACTACTCCAAGTCTTACAGCACATTGGCCACTCCGATAGCTGCCAAGATGCACATTTGCATCTGAAAGCATGTGGCTCAGTAGCATAAGTGCAAGGCTGTTCATTTTCATCACTGTTTAGAATATTTTTAATGATTTAACTTAAATTAGTATGTCGTTAAATCTAATAGCAATCATTAGAAACTTTCTTTAAGCAAGGACCTTTCTTTTCTTTCCATCTCTTAGCTAGCACACGATCGGCTCTGCAGAAAATAGCAGCAACTTGTCAGATTTCCTGACTCCTAGCGTTCAGCCCATTAAACCAAATCTGCCCTCTCAAATCTCCTTACCATTTTGTTCACGAGATCTAACCCACGTTTGTGTTTGCAGCTGTCTTCCTCAAGCATCTGTGAAGTGCAGAATCAGTTGATGGAGGAGGTTCACAAGTTGAATTTTGTAAAAGAAAACAGCAGTGCAACCTTTATTGAGAGAAAATTGAGCTTGGAAAAAAAGAAACCTGCCCCTTCTCCGGTGAGTACCATACATCTGAATTGTGTGTGAAGCATCCCCTTTTAATTGCTTTTGAAACAAATCCATTTTTATGCCACCTAGAGGTTTGGGCTTGGTCTCTTCACTGGGACTCTGGATCAGGTTGTTGAAATGAAGCTGTCCATTGACCAGTAACTTCTGAAGATTTTTCCCTCTGTTTTCATGTTATTATCTTGAAAATCCACTTAAAATTATCTCTGATAACCCTTAGGTCTTTAAGCACATGTTAAGTCTAAGGTTGTACATGTAAACTTTGATTACTTCTTTTGTTAAATACTTTTACAGTGCGTCTTAGTCTTCTAATTCAGAACATTTTTTTCCTTCATCCTCAGCTGTGGCTATGTGTTTATCAGACATTTCCAGAGCTTTTAGGAGTCTAGTTTACAGCAAAATGAAAACTCAAGTGCAGATTTACAGGAGAACCTGAGGAAGCTGTAGGATTCCTTTTAGCATCAGTAAGGCACATGTGCTCTTGCTTCTGTGGTATGTTAAGATCCCATTGATGTGCAGCACCTCCCTCCCTGCCCTCTAACCAAAATCTGAGTGAATATGCTTCCAGCAGTTGATAGCACCTCGCCCTTATTTAGCAAGGTAGTCTCACACAAAAAGCAGACCGTTTGGGTACCACTGATTTTTTTTGCCTAATGGCTTCTTATCATGCGAGTTGTTATGTGACCTTAGCGCACCTCAGCTGATTTTTGGATTATGCTTTTTTTGTGATATTACATAGGAATTCTAAGATCATTGCTATGGAAAAACAATTAAGCAAGTGACAGTTCACAGACAGAACACCACGTCTTTGAGAGCAGAGGACAGACTAAGAGGTCTTTAATTAGTGAAATTCCTACATTTATATTTCTTTAAAATCTGCCCTTTATTGCTCACCTATTAATATAGCAGTTGGACAGGTCCTTGCTGCATATGCAAAGGAGATTTGGTTACATATAACTGTGTAACTCCTTGATCTGTGTGTAAAAATGTAGGGTCAGTTGCCACATGCAGCATACACTGGTTTTTATGCATCCGTGTTGCTCTAGAAATGGCCTCAGCATTATTCCCAGTGAATAATTTTTTTTGCTTTTCAGCTCGAATCCCCACGTCAAACAGAAGGCCACAGGTCCAAGCTGTTGTCTACGTACAGCACAGAACTGCTATACCAAGCTAAGCGCAAGTGCAATGCCACGCAGGAATTTGATATTGATTTACATGAAGGAGAACTGGTGGCTGCTGTGGAGCAAAAGGACCCCTTCGGAAGTACGAGCAGATGGCTTGTTGACACAGGAAGTAAGTTCTCTGCACAAACATCCCAATAACAGCTTCCCTTTGGGATATTGATTTCTTTTCATTCTGGCCCCATCTGTTTGCCTCTGTCATACTGACAGCTGCATAAAATAGTTGGTTTTGAAATGGTTTTAGCAGTATTTTGCTGCTTGTTGATTTTCTCTCTTTTTATTCTGGTGTCTAGTCCTTAAAGGGTATGTGTATTCCTCCTTCCTGAGGCCTTACAATCCAGCCAAAGTGCAGAAGGATGTAGCAGAGAACGGCTTCGGTGATGATGATTTTGATAATATCAGCCTCTTTGTCTCTTCACGGCCCTCTGCTGACAGCAGCACAAGAAGTCTGGGGCACAAGAAGAGTGACAGCAGCTCATCTCTTCACTTCTGCGAAAATCCCACAATTAATGGCACAGGGACTGATGCTTTTCAAGATACGGATGATCAGCATGTAAGTATGATCCACACTGTGGCTGTCTTCTTGTTGCTCCTATTTCAAATCTAGAATTATACTGCTTATAATTTAAATGGCTTTGTTTTACACCGGAAAAGACTGGCACTAATTTGTCAGTATGACATGGGAATTCGTTATTCTCCATTCTTTGCTTTTCTTAAATAGCTAGTAGGTAGGAAATAATAACCAGTTAAACCGTGAATCGTCATCCTGTCTCACAGAAAACACACTGTTGCATTACCCCACCCCACATACAACACCTCAAGGTTCTCCTACAGAGCAGGAACCTGCAAAATAGCTCGGTTTGGGGGATTTTTCCACTTACCATTGACAAGAAAGCTGTGGCAATGCTCATCAGCAAGGCACACAAGTGACCCATGTGCCACATTTGAGTACAGGAGCTTTAGGAAAGGTGATTCTCCCTGAGGAAACCTTGCTGGAAAATTCTCCGTCCAGTCCAAGGCCGCTTGGTGTAACAGAAACAGGCACTTGGTGTGAGCTGAAAACATTACTAGCGTAGTAAGGTGATGAGGTCTTGGAGCGTGGTTTGCTCCTCCCCACACACAATTCCTCAGATCCCTCAATTTTACTTTTTATTTTGGCCCTGTTCGTTGTAGTCTGTCTAGCAATTGCAGACCAGGTAGTTGCATGCTGGTTTGCATACGTTATTACAGATTTTCTGCATACAGAATTCATAGTAATACACAATGACAGGGTAAGATGTGGCTACATTTCTGAATTCAGATTTTGGTTTTTGTGGCTTTGTTTTTTCAGACCTTCTATGCTGTTTACGCATTTCAAGCAAGAAATGATCAGGAACTCAGTCTTCAGGAGTACCAGAAGGTTAGGATACTTCGGTTTTCTGACCTGAGTGGCAATAAAGAATGGTGGCTAGCAGAAGCAAAAGGTCAGAAAGGATACGTACCATCTAATTATCTTGGGAAGATGACATACGCTTAAGAACAGAAAGGCCCATTGAGCCAGTTTCTCTGAAGTAGACAGAATAATCATCTACTATGGTTTGCAGCAAGCAAGGCAAACTCACAAGTGATTGACAGAAGCCATGGTATCTGGTACAGCACACATATGATATTCAGAACCTCCATCCTCCGAAAGCCATCACCTTGTCAAGACCTGAGGGAGGAAACATTTAACAGGAAGACTGATTCTGATTAACATCCTGAAGAGCTTGCTTTTCTATTACCCCATAATCTTCTCTTTTGTCAAAGCATCCTACTTCAAAGTCAACCTACAAGTACAAATCACAGCTAAAATTATGTTTTTCTTCCATGATATTTAGCAAATAATATTAAAGATGAAGAGAATTAGCCTTGAAAAAGGACAAATTCAGTCTTCAGGGATGCTGTAAGTTCAGGCTGAATTGTTCCTGAATCGCTATCTCAATGAACATAAACACGTCTTAAAATTTGAGCTTTTTGGTAGTCTGTTTTTATCCTCAGCCACTTTTATAATGAACCTTTTTCTCAGTGGAGACTATTGGAGTGGGAAAAGAAAAATGGTTTCATTTTTGTAGGAAACATTTAAACTTAAAACATACCAAATGTGGTAGTACCAGTGGCTGGTCCCAGGGAAGAAGGTATGTTTAGTTAAGTATGGAAATGGCGGGACGGAAGGAGTGGGCACAAGAAACAGGTACTATGAAATAAAGAAGTTATAATTTTCAGAAGAATTACAGAACTACTTCGTATGGTAGGAAACAGTTTGTAGCAATATGAAAGTGCCCCAGGTTTGAAATTCAACATATTTCTCCACACTAACTGCTTTATAGTGCAAGATCTGTGTAGTGAAATGAAACCTGTGTTATTAGACTTGGGAAATTTTTTTTTTAAGATATTTAAAAAAAAAAAAAAAAAAGTCAAGCAGTGCCTTTCAATGAGTATTTACTGCCTATCTGACTCCTTAGGTCAGATATCATAATGTCTAGTAAATACACTAGGACTTAAGATGCATCAAAATTTCTCTTCCAGGAAAAAAAAAAAATCATAATTCTCAAAGTGTCTGATGTTAGATTCAACAGCAAAGAATGTATCAATGAACTGATTCACTGTTTGCGGAATTCAGAGTCAAAAGCCCTGTATTTTGCTAAAGTATCTTTAAAATGGTCAAGGCTATTTTAACAAGTTAATATAGTTCGCATTGCATCCTCAATGAGCACAGAAAACAAAAAACCTGAATGTCAAGTAGTACTTCTTTAGGTTTACAGACTACAGTGATCCTTAGGTCAGGCTGGTGCCCTACATTTGAGCTAGACTGAATAGTGATATAACAACAACTCATTGCTATTACCATCGATAACTGAGTGTTCATCACAATTTATTTCGATACAGCAGTGCTTAGGTCCTCTAGTGATAAGTGAGGACCTTCTTGTGCTAAGCATTGCAAAAAGGAAACAAAAAAGTGACCATGCCTGCAGCAGATAGTGTAATTGAAGGTAAACTCCTGTCAGGTATTTTCTGTATTGCTGCATAATTGCTTATTAATGACTGACCATTAAAATGACAACACTATTAATATTAAGGCGGGGGGGGAATGTTGCTGATCAAGGGTATACAGAAATTGCTCTAAAGCTTTTGTGTAAGTTTCTACTTCCTCTAGTTGAAGGGTGGGGTATGAAGATGAAATGATTCAAAACCCTTACCGAGATGTAATAGGAAATAACCTGTCAGCAAAGAAAGGATGAGAAAAGTTAGGGCAGTCAATGCAAGCAATAGTTCTTGCTACGCTAATGAACATAGTTTCATTTTCTTTAGTGTCCCAAATTTTCATATAATTTTCCTAAAAAGGTAAAGAAAGTTCTTAGTCTTGCTTGGAAGATGAATGCAGTGGACCACAGAGATGAGAACCTGAAATTTATGCTGGATTAAATCATATGATAGAGAAACTTCTTGATTTCTCTGAGATGGACATCCAGAAACTGGTATGTGAAACTCTGTGAACTACTGCAATCCAATGAGCAGTAATAGATAATGCATTATTTTGCCTAACTGTACATCACCTCATGCACTTAAATCTTGCTGTTTCCACAGCAAGCAAAAAAGGTTCTCATTCATTTTATTAATGGATGTAGCTGTTTTTACGGAAAAGTTTGCCTTTAGTTAAATGAAGACAATGAAGCTTTGGAGAGGCAGTTATCAGCTTGGAAGAATGGACTGAAAGACTCTCCCCTGCTAAATTTGCACTGCTTTGGCTTTCATATTTTAAGGTTATGGGGAAGATGCACACAAGAAGCTTTTCAGTATGTCTTACAACTTAGAATATTTTATTTGGAGATGATCTATACTTTGCAATAGTTGAAACAGTTTTAAGAAATGACTGAATTGTACTTAATAGGCTTAATGCAGTCATGTAAGCACAGTGATGAAGTTTTGTATTTCAGACAGTGAAATTAATTAAGGGCCAGAGTCAGGAAAAAAAGATTTCTGAAGTCTTAGCTCTGAGAACTCAGCTTGAGTCATAGGGAGAGCTCTGATTTTGAGTGTTAGGTCCATTCCCCATGAAAAAATCAGGCTCTGTGAAGGTGTCTCAAAGTGTACTCAAATGCTGCTCTCCAAAATATTCATTAGGTATCCTGAAGTAACAAGGAATGAAGGATGAAATAAACTGGAGCTGGCCACCTAAATTTCATTGAACTTCCGTGGGACTTGGGAACTCCTTGTCTTGCACTTACCCAAGTGTGCGTTTTACTTACTTGAACCATTGTGACAATAAGCATGTACAAGTACTTCCAAGATTGGGTCCACTCAAACTGAAGTGTTTTTCCAGTCAGGGAATATTTTTTAAGTGTTGCCATCGATAACCTGGAACACAGAAAATGTCCAAGCCAATGAACAGCACAGAGTCTCTGGCTCTGATCTCTGGCACCTGCGTGCTTCACCGTCTCCCTCTGCTTGGACAGTGCTTGTGAACCTTAAGTAAGTATTCACCTTTCCAATGCAAACACAGATTGAAGAATTATTCCTTCTGACTTTTCATCTTAGGAAGCTTCACTGAGTAATTGCCTCCTTCAAACACTAAAGTATACTTTTGCTGTCATTTTAAGATAGCTCGTAAAAATGTAGATACGTGAAGCGGACCTAACACCTGCAATAGGAAACACAGCCATGACAATCCTTGTGCCTGTAGATCTATTACTGGTAATTCCTCTTACAATATTGTTTGTTCAGAAATGGTGAAAAAAATCTTCTTTTAAATTATTGTAATAATAAAAATCTATTTTTGCAAAGATATGATTCTTCTTTTTTTTTTTTTAAACAAGAAGTTTTTCCAGAAGCAAAGAGCTTTATATGCTATCCAAGATCTGCCTTCTGTTGTGAAGTATAAAAGGCATTGCTACAAAATTAGCAGAGCAGGGGAAACAGACAGGTGCCTCAGATAAAACACTGCATTTCCAGTATGGATCCTAACTTATCTATCAATACATTAGAAGTCATCAAACACTATCAAAATACTGAGCAAGTTTCAAAATACACTTCAAGTTTCCAAATGTCAGCTTAGTTCTGTTCTTTTCTAGCTGCTCCTGAGGCCGTGACCATTATTTACTGCTGTGTCCAGCCAGAGGTCTGTCATGAGTTGTAATAGATAAAAGCTTGTATTACTAAAATAAATTACAGACCTTTGTGTTAGATCTTTCCTCTTAGACCCAGATATCACCAGCATCCCCTAGTCCAGCCAGGAGCACTCATGGAATCAAAGTAACCTATCGTTTCACATTACTAAGGGTATCAGCATTTGGGCATCTATGAAAAAACATCATATTTAAGTGGAAGTAAAATATTACCATACCAATTTATAAAACGGATAAGGAAAGTCAAGTAGCTATTTTTATAGTAAATCACAGACCAATTTGCTTTGGGGATAGCAAAATCACAGGACTATTTTCCAGTTATTTCTTCTGAATATGAGGTATGCTTCTCAAAATTCAGAAGGGCCTTCCTTCTTTCTGCCCTACACTGGATTCCTCAACCTGATGTGCAAATTCAGTCAAACAATCCTGTAGAACAGACTCCTTTCCTCAAAATACAGTTGTTAATTCCATCCTAACTGTAACTTCAAAGCAGAAAGCCACTGTTCCCTTCAATCTACTCTGTTTTTCAGTAGTGCCTATCTTATATATTCAAGCTAAACACTTGATTTAAAAGACCAGGTCTGTGCTATAAATCCTTCCTGATATAATACTTCAAAGAATCACAATCCTAACTGACATTTTTATACCAACACTAGCAGACTTTATATTTCATTTAGGAAGCTGGGAAAGTTACAGTGGAAGAAAGTCTTTTGCCAATACAAATTGCAGCTCTATTGCAGATTTTGCTAATACAGTGATATCCGCAAGTCCAGCTAGACTTGGCCTTGTTAGAGGGAAAAGACAGGCATGCATAAAAGGTATAGCACAAGTTATTTTATTCTAAATGAATAGGAGATAACCTACAGTCAACCCATGCCAGAGTTATAGATGTACAAACATCAGGATACACTTGAACCAGGTCTCAGAGGTATTTTAAATGGCACTAAGTACCACAATTTAAAAACAAAGATCATTTTTTTCTGCCTTTGTTCACCCCATACATGGTACCTAAAATAATCCTCACAGTTCAGACGTAAGTTCCTGAACTCTCACAAGCAAAACTATATGTATATTCAGAGGCAAGACAGAGGCAGCTAGCACCTTGAACCTTCCCGTGGGAGCAGGTTTTACTACTAGAGTGAACACTTTACATAGATTCTTTTAACGGCCGGAGTGCTCCTATCTTCACACTCTTCTTCATAGCGTAGGCAACATTCTTCTGATTAAAATTTAGGAAAAAAACATGCCTTCTGTTTGCTAATAGAAACTGCTTCAGTGTCTTTTCCTACTATACCACCATTAAAAACCTTCTGTGCTAGAGAGGAAGAAGGATGGGCTGATCGAAAAAGCAGTAAGAGTTCTGGATTCCTCCTCCTCCTCCTGCTGTTATTTTTAAATCGCCCTGGAAGCCACAGGCACTACAAAGACAAACCCTTTCTTTTTTTCCTCCACAGGAAATAATAGCTGCAAAAGCATGCACATTCTCCAGGTAGCTAAGGCAATCCTGAGTAAATGAAACTATTCCTTTGGATATTTAAGGAACCTTAGCCTAAATCTTAATTTTGGAGAAGGGAAAAGAGGTATGGGAAATAGCTGCATGTGTCAGCTTTACACACACTTAAAATACAGGATGGCTAAGAAAAGCTGTAGCTTTCACCTACCTACGAAAGTCTGAAATGTTTTCATGTTTAGAGATGCTCCCCTCATCACAGAAGGAATGGAGAGAGGATTGCTGAGTGCTGGCCACAGACAGCAAGACTCGAGATCCTTTTCCAGTGCTCCGCCTGAGCCAGTTCTTGAGAGCCAAACAAAACTGGAGCAGCTGTGACAAAGCAAGGGAGCACAAGCTGTGAAGAACAGCTCAGGGGTGCGACTGGAGAGCTGGAAGACCTCATACTTTCTCAACTACCTGTCTTAGTTGCGGTAGTAAAGCATTACATGCAACTCACATGTGGCTGGGACAGGTTTGAAGGAGCGTAACAGAACCTGGCAGGATACGTGGAAATAGCTGAAGGGAGGCTTGTGGGTGTAAGAGCCAGGTCTCGTCAGGAAAAAGCCATGAATGCCTCCATAGGAAGCTGCTGAGAGGCAGTCACAGCGTCTACAAACCTCCTCTGTAACAGCAGCTCGGCCGAGTGCAAGACCGTGCTGAGGCTGGCGGGTGGAGGGGGCTTGTGTTCTGCAAAATGAAGAGAGACAAAACTGATCCCACCCAAGGCTCTGGAAGTGGGAATTTAACGTATTCAGCTTGAACAACACCCACGCACAGAGACAAATTCCTCTTCCTTCCACCCCTCCGCCACTTCGAGTTCATAGTATTATTGGTAGTTAGGCAGAGGACCCAAGATACTACTGCAAGTCACCTTGGACACTGCTGATGTCTGGATGCAACTCTGCTCTGGCACAGCTTCTCTCTTGCAATAATCTCGTGGCATCTGCTTCATTTGCTCCTGGAACTGAGACACTAAATAACAATGAAACACAGAGATGTAAACACGTATATGATAGTGCCCATGAAAGTTGTGTGCAATACGTCATGCGGTATAACAAGGAAACTTTTCCTATGCAGGGTTAAAAAAAACAATTTTTTTCATTATTCTTTATGAAAGCAGAACATGAACCCTCATTTTCACAAAGGGCTAAAGGAATATATTCAGATCTCTGAGCAATCCTTTCTATTTGAAAGTCTATGCTATTATAAATATTTTTGACCTATTTTAACATTTAACATACTTTATATTACTATTTCAAATACTTGGAAAAACAGTTTCTGAATACCTCTGCCCCCTGCCCAAATCAAACAAACCCTTTGTCCCATGAATGCTGTGGGAGGGACAGCGGGATATTCGGATCCCCGTTCTGGGTTACATGGATCCAAATACTTGGCCTCCCAAGTTCCAGCCCCTGGCCCTTGCGCCTTCAGGCACTGTTGGCAGGCTAGCCAACCTGAAACCCAAGCAGGGAGCTTGCCATGGGTCTTCAATTAATACAAATCTGACACTGTGCAACATCAGAACTGGTGTGGTGGTTTGTAGTTTTTCCTCTGTCTAATTGCAACTCAAGGGATAAAACAGGTACCATAATATAGCTGGGTAAGGTCTGGTACCATAATATAGCTGGGTAAGGTCTGTGCCCTAGCATTTCTTTGTGAATATATTTTTACAGCCAGGAGATTGGAATCAACTTTCCATAAGCTTAAGACTCTTCTCAATCTCCAACATGCCCTGACCCTTCTCTCCAAATTGCATCTGGAAATGCAACCCTTCTCCCCAGGCTTAAACCCATCTACACACAAGCCTTGAAAGATCCCATGCCAATACCCAGTTAGAAGAAGTTCCGTAACACTTGCTAGTAAATCTTCCAGCAGATTTGGGAAAGCATGCATAAGCAGAGTCTTCCCTCTGAAATACAAATCACTGAAGGGAAGGGGAAAGAAATTGAACTTTTATAGAGTATACACAATCCATTTGCTACTTTGAGTAGCATAAAGGAAGACATGCACTTCTATGCATCTACTTCTGTTTCTATCTCCTACAGAAATTGCTGGAAAAGGTTTTCCAACTGATTTCAAAACTCTGTAATAGACCTATTTTTAAAAAAGCAACACCACACCACCCCCCTTAGAAACTAGCTGACAGGGCTAGGAAAGGGTTTTTCTCTACCAACACTGTCACTAACTACTAAAGAGATTTCTGCTTTTGCTACTTCCTTGTATAAGCAAGCAGTAATTTTAAATAATAATCATACCGGCTATGGTAGAACAGTTAAGAGACTAGAGGCTTCATTTTCCAAGATAGGTTGGCAGGCAATACTACTTTGACACGTGCAAGGCTTGTGAATTTTATAGCAATACTTAACAGCATGGAATACTTAGGTGATCAAAAACTCTCATGTGTTTCAGGTGTGCCAGAAAGGAAGCTAACTTACTGATACCCAAGAAAATTCCCTTAATTTTCTTCTATTTTTCCCTCTCTAACATCATCAAAACAATGCGGTTCAATCGGACTGTGCTTTTAATTAAAATATACACTGCCTACCACTTATTTTCCATTCATATTCAACAGGGCAATATTAAGGTTCTTTACAGATTAAGAAAGCTTGAAAACACTGTTTTGGCTCTCTTCCGCTCTTTTTACACGTTAGGGGCCATTTATCTTCTGCCAACGCTCTTTTCTCCTCCCTCAGAGAATTACAACACCACCACCACAACCATGAAGCTTCTCACTGTATAAAAACAAAATAGGCCACTTAAAATTCTCACTTTAAATAGAGTATGTTGTTTAACAGTTAATTTTTGAAATTGGTTAAAAGAAAAAATATTTTTTTCCCTAAGGAACTATATAATTTGGGATAAACTTCATTAACTCTTCACAATATAGACAACTCTGAACAGGTGAAACATTTTAAGTATTGGAAAATGGGGTGAAAGAAACGCAGCAATAATGATCTCCCAGATTAATAATACTTTTATTAATAACGTTTAAGAATGACAGTTACAGTAAGTTCAATTTATTAAGTGTCCACATAAATCTGTTTTGGTTTGTGTTTTTTTTTTTTTTTTTTTATACTCCAAAATACCCAACTTTTACCATTTCAAGTTTCAGTGCTTTGAGCTAAAAAACAGGAGCATATAATAGGGAATTCCTCCAACATATTCAATTCACAGATTTGCAAAGTCAGAAGGAATACTAGGATTATCAAAGTTTGACCTCCTGTATAACATAGGTTTTGGCCTTCCCTGATTTAACTACTGTTTCAGTCCAGTAACTGGGGGATTTTCTTTAAGAAAAACACCAATGCTGCTGTTTCACAGAACACAACCAACAAAATTAGCAAGCAGCCATACTACTTCTTGAGTTTCTTTTGAGCAGCCTTCTTCTTGACCATTTGTAACCTTTTCATAGCATTGAGTTGAGATTCCTGAGAAGTCGGGCCTTTTACGGAGGCTGACTGATTACCAGTATCTGCCGTGGTTTTGCTTGCGCTGCCCCCACTGTTACCCGCAGTCCCGCTGTTGCCATTCCCGCTGCTCACCTGGCTGCTGGTGCTCGGCGCAGTACTGCTGGGACTAGGAAGACCTACTTTGCTGACATTGTCGCTGCTTACTGAACGGCTAAGAGTGGTTTTCCCCAGTGTCAGAGGTGGAGGAGGTTTCAGCTGAACAGGGTTTGTGCTGTTGTTGGCAGAAGCTATTTTTGACCCTAGTCCTGCTTTGGAAGTTGCCAACCCTGACAAACCCACAGGTTTCTGGTTATTTGAAGAAGCTGCAGGTTTCCCACTGGCGCTCTGTGCTGTTGATCCCAGTTTGGCAGTTGATGGATTGGCAGAGGAGGTTTTGGCTGCAAAAGCAGCCCATCCTGTAAGGCCACTGGTTGCTGAAGAGGAAACACTTGTACTGGCTGAGTTCCCCGAAACTGCTGCTGAGGTCTAAAATAAATAAAGCATTCTTATTATAGTAGCATCTATTTGTGTAACACACCACAGCAGGAATAGAGAGAGCCTCTGTTTCAGTTCTTTTCCCAGGAACACCCAATGGACAATATTTCATCACTGGTCACTACAGTTAAAAGTATTAACAGGAAAAGGAAAGGATGCCAGATGTAGCCAACTTTTAATGTCCCAACCACATAAAATCAATATTACCTGTTCTTCCCTTTCTTCTATACAGCTAGCAGGCTATCATATGGCATTGTGATCCCCCCATAAACTCTAAAAGATCATTTAACTGAAGTAACTACAAAAAGCCCAAATTTGTGAAGTATAAAAAAGGGAGGCAAGCCACCACTTTTTATCGTTTACTGTCGTTACCTGGTGTCACTTTTGACAGGTGACAGATGCTCAGACAAAAAAAGACACTGAGCAATGAAGTATTGCATTTATTATAGTCTTTTGGTCAAAGTAGCAGTGTCTAAACTTTTTCCTTTCCTTTCCTTCCCTTCCATTCTCTTGATTCTTAGCAGCCTGTATCATAGATACACTTTAAAAAAAAAAAAAAAAATCATCTCTGGACTTCTTTCCTGAAGTCTTCCCATTCAGGTACTGCAAAAGACAAACCTCCTGCAAACAAAGTTTTCCTTGCCTGCAAAGTGCTATACACATTAGCTGCAGTTCCCACACTTTAAACCATATAATCCCCAGTTTTCAGATGAGGATAATACACACATGGAATTATTAAACCAGATTTATACCGAATGGCAGAGTCAAAATGGAAATTAAAACCCTCTATTCAAGTAATACAACTTCTATAATAACCAGACAGTTTCTAAACAGTAAAGATGATGGATGAAATTTGGGCCTCACTCTTACAACCCGTTTAGGTGCATAAATAACTCTGCTGAGGTGAAAAAAGTTATTCACAAGTTTAAATGCCTGAGCAATAGCCATCATATTATTCATGATGGTTTGCATCCAGGCAGAGCAATGGCAAATATAACTTTGAGCACATGAATAATTGCTTTGATTCTGAGTTAAATATGTGTTTTCCTATGTAAAGGTCATGCTTTGTTAGACTACTATGTTATTTATTACATGGCTTCTGGTTTACCACCTTTGACCAACTTATGACAATATTTATTAAATAACTGGGAGAAACAGAAACATAAGGCAACGTATATAAGAAGCAGCAGTCTCCTAAATTAGATCTCACAGGGTCAGCTTGAGTTTCCCTAGAAAGCTTCTCTTCATGTTTGTAAGTATCAAACTACGTATATGTTACTTGACCACAGAGAACAAATCATATCTTTTGTACAAATCATAGAATCATAGAATGGTTTGGGTTGGAAGGGACCTTAAAGATCATGTAGTTCCAACCCCCCTGCCATGGGCAGGGACACCTTCCACTAGACCAGGTTGCTCAAAGCCCCATCCAACCTTGAACACTTCCAGGGATGGGGCATTTGCAACTTCTCTGGGCAACCTGTTCCAGTGTCTCACCACCCTCACAGTAAAGAACTTCTTCCTAATACCTAATTTAAATACATCCCTCAGTTTAAAACCATTACCCCTCATCCTATCACTACACTCTCTGATGAAGAGTCCCTCCCCATCTTTCTTGTAGGCCCCCTTCAGGTACTGGAAGGTTGCTATAAGGTCTCCACGGAGCCTTCTCTTCTCCAGGCTGAACAACCCCAACTCTCAGCCTGTCTTCATAGGGGAGGTGCTCCAGCCCCCTGATCATTTTTGTGGCCCTCCTCTGGACTCGCTCCAACAGGTCCGTGTCTTTCCCATACTGAGGACTCCAGAGCTGGACGCAGTACTCCAGGTGGGGTCTCACCAGAGCCAAGTAGAGGCGGAGAATCACCTCCCTCAACCTGCTGGCCACGCTTCTTTTGATGCAGCCCAGGATGTGATTGGCTTTCTGGGCTGCTAGCACACATTTATGAGGATTTCTACTTGTATAAAATATCATTTAAAAAAATCCGTAAATTCTGTTCTCTCCCTTGTAACATAAAAACACAGTCAAGAGCTGGATGCTTTAGGGACGTATAGTTGAATTGAGTTTCTTTTTCCCCACTCTTTTAGTGTTAATGCAAAACCACTATGCTATGGTACTACTCAGTACACATAGTATAGCAGACTATTTTCATTCATGGTTCTTGTGAGAAAAGATTAGCCTAATTTAAAAAAATGATAAACTATGCAGTGAAATGTAAACTCTTTCTCTGGAAAATTTGAACTACATTACCTTGACTTCTGTTCTCTTGAATGCTAGAAAAGTTGATGGGGTCTCAGGTTTTAACTTAATTTCTGGCTTCTTGACCAATGGATCCTTCACAGCTGGTGCAACTGAAACAACTGCAGGAGCTGGTTTTTGAGGTGGTTTTTGTGTCTTCTGAGCCTGTTTGATAGGAAAAAAAAACAAATTAGTTATAGGCCCCATAATATTGACTCTTTTGACTGTTAACAAAAAGCTTGAGCATTATCAGATTGCAATCTAGCCTTTACAATTTCAAGCTGAACCGTGCCTGAGAAATAAGGTAATAGGCGATGTGGAGGTAGTGCTGAGCATGATACTGGGGACAGAGTCCAGCCAAAAAGCATACTGAACAGGACTTGCTATTTCAGCGTGGAAAGAGCGGCAGTGTTGACACTTAGGGAACAGGAAAGCACTGGGCCTTCACAGAAATAAGGCAAAGACAGGTGAACTTGAGGAAGACAGGGACATAATACAGCAGTACTGGGAGGCAGGCTGGAAGAGTCTGCTAAGAAGTGGCAGGTAAAATCATAGAATTTACGCTGAAATGAAAAAAGGAAAGGGCATATTGAAGGCAAACGTTGAATGGCTGCAATGGCTATCCTGTGCAATAGCTGACCTCAGGCAAACACTCCTCTGAGTTCAAAGGCCTGATGATCATCAGAATAATCATGTACTTCAGTCAGCAATGATAACTCCTGGGCCAGGATCTTACATTGCCTTCTTTTCTTGTTTCTTAGGAGAGCCATTTCAACAGATAACAGTTCGCTAAGTTATCATAGAACAGTTCCAAAACAGAACACATTTTCCACTATATAAAAGGGTTTGATTTTAAAATGTCAGAACTGAAGTTGTGCAAACTAACGGTTAAATGTTTCATGCACCGAAAGATGGTTTCTTACTCTGATGCTTGTTGCTCATAATGAGATGAGTGGGATTCCTGTGGGATCAGGAATAATTAGCCTGTTTAGTCAAGAAATTAACATGCAGATCAATAAAAATAAAGGGACTTTTTTCCTGGAATGTGCTACCCTCAGCTTATTGTCAAGCCTGAGGACACTCAGCACTTAACATGTGGTCTTGTCTTACAGGAAAACAACCATTCATGTCCAAAGCTGAGAAGAAAACTACAACTGTAGGGCTATTTGTAGACATGTACTAAAAACTGAGTATTGCCTGAAATAAAAAGTTTTCAACTGCTGCTTACCAAGTAGGAAATAAACCTATTTCACTCTTCTTCACTCAACTTCTGCTTTTAAAAGCTTTAAGAAGCACATTACAGAACGCTCCTTGAGATGCTACATTAAAAAAAACACAGCTGCAGCAAGGGAAGCACTGCTGAGAAAAACGGTTCTCCAACATGCTTCCAAAGATTTCTGCAACCCATAAAATACTCTCACGTATTAGAAATAGCCTGCTGTATTCAGACAGTGCTCATACAAAAAACTGACTCCTACCATTCTCTTCATCTGCCTGGTACAGCGGGCACAATACCACACAAGTCGAGGATCATTCACTTCCTTGTCTGTCACTTGAGGTTTATGGCAATCCTGGTGGTAGAGATTATGGCACTCCTGACACTCCACTAGCTGATTCCCAGAAATAACTGTCATTTGCCTGCAGAGCAAATAGTTAAGAACAGATTATGGGAGAAAGCACTTAAAGGATTATCCAATTGTTGCAAATTTTGCAAGGCTTAAGATAAAAACTAAAAATATTTTTGCTTTCATGTATATTTTCTACCTGTGGCAAATGAAATGTATTCCTTTTCTTCCTGTATGAGTTCTTCCTAACAAATACTTTAGAAATTTTGTATTTTTTAAAGGTAATTTCATTCAAGAAAATCTAAAACTTCAATACTATTAAACATGTGTATATGACACTTGATTTCCCTGTTTGATTTTTATATTAGAAATGCAAGTATCACCTGCTTTGCTTGACTTGTGCATTTTATGGATACCTCACTATACACCAATTACAACTTCCTCATTATATTAGCATATGAAGGCCAGTTTACATTTGGATAATTTTGCTGTAAACTGTAGAGCAATACAGTTCAAGAACAAATAATTTCTCAATGACAAGCCTGTAAGAGTGCTTTCTGCTACAGGATTTAAAAGCGTCATCATCCAAGCTGTATATTACTTTAAAGATGTTTTATTACCTATCCTTTTGGTCCCTACTACACAAACAGACACTTGGAATTCAAGATAATACCAGAATCATGGAAAGATGGAACAGAGAGGATTAACTGTGCAGTCCTGCCTTGAAGCAAACATGTAAGCTGGTGATGAGGACTTAATTTTGCGTGGACCTCTCCTGAAAGTAATCACGCTGTATAAATGACAAATTAGTGATATACACATGACTGGAAGTATGCCTGTGAATTAGCCAAATACCATTTTCCTAATGATTTCTTCCTTCAGATGACAAATCAGGCTATTTAATTGCTAAGCTGCTTTTGCTCATATCCCTGAGGAGCAGGTACCCAGGTAACCATGGAAACTCTATTTGTAGATGGGTGGGGAAAGGTAATACCTTATTTCTTTATATAACAGGAAAATGAAGTCTGAAGGTATTGTCCATATGGATACTAGAACATTTTCTAAGACATATTTCTCTTTTAAATAGGCTATTTAAAAACAGAGGGAGAAACCTTTCTGAAGTTCCAGGGCCCGTTATTTTAGACGCAGGATATTTCAAAAGCTGTTTTGTTTGTTATTCCTAAATAAACTGGGTCAGAAGAAAGCAGTGATGTTTCAACCCCATGTCGCAAGGGAGGGGAGACACCCTATTTTAAAATTACAAAGAACAATTCCAGACTGATTAAAGAAACATGAATTCTTCATGCCCAAAACCAAGTTAAACCAGACTTATTTTTAAATTATAACTAAGAAACAAATTGAATGATTTTTTTACCTTCAGAAAACAAACAAACAAAAAAGTATTCATAAAAAATAAGGCTGTTCTTTCAAAACCAGGCTTTTTTAAAGACTTTTTTTTTTTTTTTTTTTTGAGAGAGAGACAGAGTTCACTATCATCTGCAAAATGCATGTAGTATTTCTTCTTCATATAACTGAGGAGCCATATAACCAGTGAGTCCTGTTTTTCTAACATCTGCAGGTACTGGAGAGGGTGAAGTTATTTTAATAGTCCCTCTCTCCTTATGCCTAACTTGGTACAAAAGAACAAGAAGAAAACCACCACAGGCATCAACGTTCAATATTCCTAATCGCTGTGAAAATACATTGGACACTTAGCAAATCTTGAACAAATATTTAATGTCTCTACTTTAGCTTTTACATCTATAAAAAAGGAATAGTTAATATCCAAAGGCACTCTTTTGCATTTGTGAACATACAGCTGGGTTCTTGTTGTTGTCTTCTTAAGCAATACAAATATAAACCCTTTGGCTATGAACCCCATCTACTCTGCAATTGGACATGTTTTTTTCATTCACAATTGATTGAATAATTGGTTGAGTTATTAAAAGAGGTCAGTTTCTAAATACTATTAATATTTGAGTTATTTTACAGAGTATCCAGTGCTTTTACATTTCATATGTACTGGGATGTTATTATTTGGGCTCGAGATGGCCAACCCCAAAAAGGGCCCACATGTTGAAAGCTGAGCAGTAAATACTGGAATACTGTCTAAGCAATGTGTTGGATTCAGAAAGTCTGAAGCACAAGTACTCTGAAAAACATCCTGTCCGGCACGAGCTGGAGATCGAGAACCGTATGACATCAGTTCCAGCAGGTTTCATGTAAAATGAAAATAAATCCTGAGCATTGGGTGACTGTTGCCATCTCCTCTCTAATGGATTGTTTCTTTCCCTGCTGTGCTTCTCCTTCCCTCTGGCATCAGCTTAATGACAGCTATTTTATTTAGCCAGGATAGATGCATCTTTTGCAAGAGCACTATGAATTTGTGACCACGGTTAGCCAGAAGCAACGCTTTCAGCAGCCAGGTTAAACATTGATTGTGGAACAGGTAATGGAACCACACACCTGGCCTATGCTTTTCAAAGCAAAGTTTTGGCGACACTAGGCACCGTAGTTGCATTTTCTTTCTTTACTTTGCAGGCATTTCTCATTATGCCTGTATGTGCTTTCCTTTGCCAGGGAAGACGCAGAATTAATAATCCACTGCAGCTCAAGACTGTCTAAACAAAACTTTTCTTTATGCCGGCTGGCCAAATAAGTTAATACCATACTGGTTTTAGTAGCATTTTAACATACTGCTGAACAGGGCTTTGCCCCTTTAAGAGACAGCAACAATGGAATTTGCAAGAGGAAAGGTAAAATTGAAATATTTATTTCATACTTCAAATGTTTTAACTCTTCTTCCTTTTTCAATGTCTATAATAAGAAATTAAACATTTGAGCTAACACATGTGAATAACGTGACATGGAATCTCTTCAGTTCACAATTGGTTAACAGTATAATTAGCTGTAACAATGGCAATTTATCCTCCATGTACGGGAGACATCTCCTTATCTGCACAACAGGAACGACCATGGAAATGACTGAAGAACAAAGTTATAAAGCAGTTTCCCAACTGGCTTAACCTGACCTAAAATATATAACGCGACCAAAAGGCCAGTCCCACCTTCCTCTCTGTCCTGGCTCTACATTTCTGCATCCACACATGTGCCAGAATAAGCATTTACACTCACTAAGCTGCCTGCAACCTAAACCTACTGAAAAACCCAAGCGGAGAGCTGATCCAGAAGCTGATTCAGCTGATCAAACCTGTGTGGGCAATACATCCCCTAAACAGGACAGGGAAGGAGGTACAATTGGGAGAGCCAAAATGCTCCTTTTGGCAGCAGTGGGGACTTACAACGACATAAATAATCTGTGAAACCAAATCCTGATTCAAGTGATTTCATCCCAGGAAGGATATTCAAAAGGCATTTTGTATTTCTGTTAACACTAAATGTATTGTTAGCAGAACATTATCAAGATCCAATTTTAGAGGCCCTTACTGAAAAGTAAGAAGAACCTGTCTTGACTGCAAGAAATATTTACACTGTTAACTGAAAAAACATGGCTATGTGTAAACTAATGCCAAATGATTACGAAAAGAGGAGCAACACATACAGATCTCATAATAATGCCACTAAAAACGTTTTCAGAAGAGAACTGACTTTTTAAAAATGCTTATCATTAGCCACTAATACTTTAACTTATTTTCCAATAATTAAAAATCTGTATTTGTCATGACAGGTTTTGCATCATGTCTAGTTTTATTATTTTTCACTTGCCCTTTCCTGAAGAAGAAAAGTTGGCTCTCATTAAAGGTTCCATTTTCAAGAAACCATTTTTATTCATGAAGGATGCTTAAATGTATTATTAATTTTGGATATGTGCTTAAGTGGTTTCCAGAATAAAAACTACAGGAAGCATTAACAGCACACAATAAAAAAAAGAAAAAAAAAAAAAAGGTAATTACACAATTGCAATGAAGCAATGTTGACTTACCTGCAAACAACACATGCTAATCCCATTTCCATAGCAAAGTCATCAGCACTGGTTTCCTCAAAGCTAGATAAATCAGGCATGGATAAATCCTTGCTCGTCTGAACTGTAATAGGAGAGGAACGAGCCTCTTGCTTCTCTAGTCTGGGTTTCTTTTGTGTGTCAGCTCCTTCAGCAGTATCCCCTTTTATCTGTTACACACACACACACACACACAGAGAATGTGAAAATGCAAAAAGCTAACACATATTACTAAAATGAGAAAATGACTGGAACAATTAGGTTAGCAGTATAAGAAGGTGTACTTTACACAGGGTACACACAACATATTTTATTTAGATACATATTTTCTTCAAAATACTTATGAACTAGAAGTTCAAGTCCACTTTTTGTACTTCACCTCAAAATCCTTGAAAAAGCTTTGGGAATCCAACATTTCAGCTTGCTACATTTTAGTGGCCTCTTATTATCGGGATATTTAAAACATAGAAGGATATTTAAAACATAGAATCACGGAATGGTTTGGCTTGGAAGGGACCTTTAAAGGTCATCTAGTCCAACCCCCCTGCAATGAGCAGGGAAAACATTCCCAGAATTATAACAAGACTTTAGTTGGATTGCCTAAACGGCAACATGATTGGATAATGCAGCTCATAGGCTATGCACAAGTAGATGAGTTGACTTACACAGGTTAAAAAGGAGAGCTTTTGTCTAAAATATCTTCAAGTTTATTAACCAAGTTATTTCATTAGAGAACAAAAATTACTCACTTTATCAGCAGATCTCTTTTCTGTTTCTTTTTTCACCTTTTCTGATGCAGTGGGCTTGCCATTGTTGTTGCCAGAAGGCAAACTAGAAGAAGCTTTAGGCTCTTGCTTACTGGAAATAGGTTTGGTAACAGATACTTTTGGTTGCTCTACTTCCTAAAAACAGAAACAAAAATTGAAGGCAAACCCTACACTTGAGTCACTTTCTAGTTTGCAATTAGTTAGATAACAGGGTATAGGCAAACAACATGTCATACAACATTGATCACCTATATATACTGTTTTTTTTTTAACATTTCTTAAATATTTTCATATCATATCGACAGATTAGTGTCTTTAAGCTGCAGTCAATTATTAAAACCTCCCCTTATCACTCACCTTCCAGAACAAAAGGTGCTCCTTTTCCAAAGACAGATCCTCTTTGGGACATTAATTAAAAAGGAAAACTTTTCTGCTTTTAAAATTCAAAGAGATAATGAACACAAATTTTCAGATAGCTCTGAGGACAAAATTCAATATAAGCTGAAAACATAAGTTGACATCTGATGTCACCAGACATCAATACTTCATTCCCTCACAGAGAAAAATATTGACTTCTGCTTAATCTCAGTCCATACTCACCTATCAGATTAATAAATTTAGATCTCAACAGAAATCAATAGTTCTTATTAATGATGCATTAGTGTCAGCAATGGATAATAAGCAAGTGAGTCTGTAAATGAGTGATTAATCACAGCAATGTGCATGAGCAATGTACCCAGCCTCCCAGCTTGGTAAGTAGGGAGTAATTCTCTGCTGCGTACTGGGATGGGTCCTGAGCCCTGAGCATCAGCCCCCCCCAAGTTTGCTGACTTCCTCTTGCATCCAGAGTCAGAAATGGATTTCCTCATCCTCCCAACTGCGGTAATCCTGTGCTCCTTACTCTGTTCTTGGATTTCATGGTCAACCACAAATTAATCCTGCAGCCTGAGAATGCAAGGAAAGAAATTCTTGTACGTTTTTTCCATTTATTAGCTTTGCAGTCCAGCTGATACTGGACACACACTGAAAAGAGGAGAGCAAAAGATTTCTTCCTCTGGCCTGAGCCTCAGCCTCACCTGAGAGCAGGTGACTACCACCTGAGCTGTGACTAGAATTGGCTTCCCAAGCCTCTTTGCACTATTATTCGGCTCCCTGCTTCCTCTTTAAACCACAAACCAATGCTTCTTTGAGCTCTGACATAGATGGCTCCTGAGGGTTTTGAGACCTGTGTTAGAGGGAACTGCAGTTTAGGTTCCAGGGAATTAAAAATTTGAATAGAAAGGAGTTAAGACTACACAGTACAAGCATGATGTATGCTTTAGCAGTAATAGTGCCTTTTAGTCATTTGGACCACGTAGAAATGAAATATTACTAATGTATCAGCATACAGACCATCATCAGAACATACCAGGCTGACTTCTAGGCATCCTAGGGGAGAACGCTACCTCATTATCCATATGTCAATACGTAGCAATACGAGGATGTCCCTGCTTGGTTATTTCCATACACTAATCTCAGATTCAAATATTCTCTCTAGCAGGTGTTCAGTGATTTTCAGTAGATGAAAGATAATGTTTGTCCAGTGGATGGCAAAGATTTCAGCCTGCAAATCATTTCTGCTTTGAACCATTTGGTGTTTTTCATTCTCATATGACTCCATCAACATAATTTCAAGAAAAGAGATCCAGCTTTATCAGTAAATTGCTTGCTTTGTTTCAAATTTATCTGTAGCAAAAATAATCTGCATTTTAAAGATCTTTTATCTCTGATTGTAACTGGAGAAATACGTAATTTTGGGTTCACCTTAGATAGCAGGTATGATAGCTTATGAACAAAAATGCCAAAACTGATATAAAAGTGAATACAAAAAGTACTATTACAAAGTCATGACACTTGCAATATAGTGTTGAATATCTCATTTACAGATCTCAGTACACCAACATGGCAAAGAGATTTTTTTTTTCATTAACTTCAATTAATCAAATGGATTATGTTGCATAGAAGGGGAATGATGAATACGAACATTCCATAATTACTTTTTCTTTTTCCTCAATTTCCGATTCTCTTTTAGCTTTTCAGCTATAAAAGACGAACTAGGAATAGCAGAAGCTTTAAAAAGGCACACAAAAATGACCCATGCTCTCCAATACCAATACCTTCTGAGATGGACGATAGCTTGAGTCAGTTCCTCTGGCCAACGACTCATCAAGGAGCGCTTTCAGCTTTTCAGCAGAGTCCTTACTCTTCGAATGCAAGAAGCCTAGGGCTTTCAGAAAAATGGGATCAAGTTCCAAGTTCACTGTAGCAGCCATAGTGGTGTCTTTGGAGGAAGGAAAAAAAAAAAAAAGCGATGACAACTTTATTCATATGGAGTATAACTCAAACAGCATGTGCCTAACTATATCACATAAGATTTTTTTTTTTGTAAAATTAAATTATATTAAATCACAGCAAGGATGATATATGAATTAGTTATCGTCATTAGATGATGACTGATTGTGAACCTTAGAGCTGCAGAACTTGAATTTGGCTTTACATCTAAAATTATGTCAAATTTGTTCTTTGGCATATCTGATGTTCAGAAACTAAACTCATCATATTTAAATAAATGGAACAAATATGCCACATTCTTGATATTCCATATATATAGAATATTGAAAAGTATGCAAAATAAGTATAAAAATCAAGAAAAACAATTACTACCCTTCTCCTTAACACTATTTGCATATACAGTGATTTCTATCTCATTGCTTATTTAAGAATAACAAAGAAAAATCTCTTGTAGAAAAATTAACTTTTGAAACTTCTGAAAAGAACAGCTCATTGTAACATACAATATAAGAGATATAAAACAACTAGTATATAATCTTTTATATATAATATATATATTATAACCTGAAAAAATATATTGTCCATTTTTAAATTTAGCTGAAATAGTGAGAAAATTTATAACTCAAATTGTGATTTATCCAAGTCCCCTTGTGAAGGCTTAGGTTTTCATGTCAACTAATGACTATCCAGAGCTCTAAGATGCCAGTGTCAATGTAAATGGAATAACGTGAGGGAAAGCTTAGAACGAATTTAAAAAAAATGTTTGCTTCATAGCAATATATTCCTGCACCCTGGAGCCTTCTCTATTAATTTCTTTAACAAAAGCTCTAAGGGACTGCATTTACATCAGAAATTGTCACTACAAACATAGATAGCTCTCTAACTTAATCAATAATTAACAATTAATAATTTAAGAAATAACATGGGAAGGGAAGTTTTCTGCTCTTTTCCAAAATGGATGAGAAGTAGTGTTAATAATCCCTTCAAATCTCATTTGAAACGCACCAGGACTTTTTTTTTTTTTTTTTAATACAGTAATCTAGAAGACATTCTTGAAAAGGCTTTCATAGTTCTGCTCAAATGCACTGCCTGGACAGCTTTTTCAGCTGAAGCTTCCAAGGTTTTGTCTGATGAATTCCTTTTGATATTCAAGATAGTGAACTTTTACCTCTCTGGCCAAAACACCAGCAGCGGCAGCCTCCTCCCTCAACACTTGCCTAGAAGTCTTCAGGAACCTTTATCTCATGCTGAGCTTTCACGAGACACCAGAGAATCGCTCGACTGAGATCATCAAGGAGTTCGACATACAGTAGACTTCATAGGGATTTTATCAATGGACCCAGCAGAGAGCTAAGAATCCTCTTCAAGAGCTTCTTCTCTCTTCCTTAATCTTTGCTACTTGTCAAATCATTTTCTGGTGGCCACAGAACTTCTGCTACTAAGTACTACACACCAGTTACCTTGCTTTTTCACTGATCAAGTAGAGACTGCAGTGTGAGCCCCCTCCAGACAATTCAGTCTCTCTCTGATGTTTACAAAAAGTGAAGTCGATGTGCGTGGAAAGCACATACCCTCTTTTTTTATGCATCTACCTCTGATAAATTTTCAGGCTGCTCCTGAATTCTGTGGATAGGTTCTCTCTTCCCTTTCTCTGTTCTGTGAATACGCCTTCCGAGTTTCGGTACCATATAATCTTAAATTCGGACTCTGCTAAACCCTCTGTTGAACAAAACCAGTAGAATTAAAACACTAATTTCAGAAATTTGGAATCATTTCCTGTTAAAAAAAAAAAAATCCTTTAAGTTCTTTTCTGAAGCTTCTTCTAGGAGTATATACTTGTGTACATAAGGAACAGGTAGCCTCAACACTCATTAGCAGCCAATTCAGGATACCTGGAGTATTTAGAGAACAAGTGTAGCATACTAATTCATTTTTCATCTTTCTGAAGACAACACTTCCCAGATTTATTTCTAGCTTTTTAAAGACATCTACTGTAAAGGACCGTTAAACTGTTAAAATCCGAATTTCAAAAGGGTTCTCTGTATTTACTCTTTTATTTGCGTATGAAATTGCGGCAATTCTTTCTCTGTTCTCAAGGGCAAATTATAATGTCACAGGCTAAGGCAGTTATAACTAACATCATGAGAAATTTCTCATGAGAAGGGAGGGAACTGGGCTCATTAAACAGTTCAAGTATGCTCAGTTTAGGTATACATTTTCAAATTAAAAAAATGTATGTAAGTTAAAGAAGGTAAATATATTTAATGGAAAGATGAACACATCAATAGCTGTCTTAAAAACAGCATCATCTGAAAAAAGTAAATTGATAAATATGCTCTCCATACTGGACCACAATAACACAACTGTCAAACAGGCTAATACCAATAACTGGCCTGGTCCAAAAGGCAAATTATTGCTTTTGGTAGTGGCCTTTTCCAGATATTTACAGATCAGAACAGTGGTTTGATATTTATAAAGCTAAGATCCAGCTACATTCATTCATGTTTTCATTCATAAACTGCTCCTCTGGTGGTGAAGTCAGCATATAGCAACTTGATAGTCTTGGAGCAATAATACAGTGTTTTAACGATGATGCCATAGGTTATTCTGCGTGAGAACACTCTTTGTTGAAGTGGAATCTTTGCACAGAAAATAATTCAAATATTGTTCAGGAAAAACAAATAGGAAAAAAAGTGAGTATGACACTGTCTTTTGTGTAGCAGTTTGATAATGCAGCTGTGAGATTAGAGGGCTGTGTTATAATCCTTGAACTCAAGAGTGGAACTGCTTTTGCACAAAGCAATAACTGAAGGGAACACGCAGGCAACCCATGGAGCAGGGACAGGAACTCAAGCGCACCCTCTTGCAACTAAGCATTAACCCATTAGCCCAGCCCTAAAAGCACCTTTCTCAGCTTAGGTCTCTGTTTGACACTTCTTCACTATTGTATGAGAACTGTTTGATGACAGATAGACAAGGCCAAATATAAGGTAACAAAACTCTCTGAAGTATGTGAGATAATATTAAAAATCCTACAATGGACAATCATGGAGTAACGCCCTAATGCAGGCTACTCTAACTGGTTTAAATCCCTGTGGGAATTAAGAACATTAATTAGTGGGTTGTTATTCTTAAAACATCTAAGAATTTTTTGAGTCTCTCATTTCTTGAGCATACTATTGTCTTCTGCCAAATACAAACAAGCTTAATTGAGCACTATACAGAATATGTGGTCTTCCAATTTCATAGACTTATTAGATTTCCAGGGTGTAAGAGACCCCTTTTCATTTATTTTCCAGCTATGATTTTGCATGCCTACACATGTATTACCTTATTCATCATTACTTTTAGTTAAATGGATCTATTTACATTACATTTTCAGAAATGGTCATATTTTCACCTGTCTGTTTCTTGAGCTCCTATTTCTATTATTTTCTGAGACAGGTGTACAACTGAAGATATTTTCCCAAGAAAGTGTGCACCTTCAATTTATATTGCAATACTATTATCAAACGCATTCTTTACTAACTCACCAATACTTTTACTTTTCACTGACACTGATGATTAAAAGGACTTTCACTCACATATCCTTTCCAGCTACCTTTAACACATGTAGCAGTTAACTTAAAACCCAGCAACATGAATCAGTAGCACAAAATTCCTTCCAATGCACTGCACTGTGTTCATCAATAATTAATTTCACCTACTGCCATAATACCGATTCACCTTCCCCCCCTTTTGGATTCTTCTGTTCCTCAGGATTTTCTCCCTTCTTGACTAATCTAATAACAGTGACAGTGGCAGATTTTGCTTATTTACCAACAATGCCTTTTCCAGATTTAATGTAAGTGATAATAAAGTAGATCAAGGCAAATCTTAAAAGCAGGAAAACCTGAACTTCTATTTTCAGTTTTTGTTTTAGTATCTTAATCAGGACTTGATTCATGACAATGTAATTTCTCAGTTATCTCCCATGAGGGATATTTCAAAACTCACACGCTTTAGTGGTCTGGACAACTATTAATCAAACAATTATATTAATCAGTTCTTATTTATTTGACATCTTCTCCAAAGAGTTTTAGAAGACTGGAGTAAAATCTTCTGCTATGGAGTTACTAGTACTGGTATCCTCCATTTTACATTCTATTCTACAGCATATATTATACTGTACTTTTAAATTAATATCTCCATCAATATCACAGTAACCTGTTTATCCAAAATTTCTAAGATTACACTATTGCCCTATATTTGATGTTTTCTACTCTTCACAAACAGTACATTATTTAAGAATCACATAATCATTCAGTTTGGAAGGGACCCCAAGCAGTCACCCTGTGCAACCTCCTGCTCAAAGCAAAGTCAACACTGAATTCAGACCACCTTGCCCAGGACTTTGTCCAGTTGGATCCTGAAAACCTCCACAGACAGGAATGTGACAAACCTTCTGGGCAACCTGTCCCAATGCCTAACGGTCCTCATTTCCTTACTTCAAATTGGAAGTTCCAACTTGTGCTGTCTCTCGTTCTCCTGCAGTGCACTTGAGTAGAAAGACTGGGTCTATCTTCTCAATAATCTCCTCTTAGGTACGTAAAGGCTTTTATTAGGTGCCCCTAAGCCCACGGTAGATGACATCCAACACTCTCCTTTCATCTTCAGATCTAGTTATTTTGTCACAGAGGACAAGCCAGTTGGTCAGGCATGATTTATCCTTGATAGATCCCAAGCTGGCTATCCCCAGTCACCACCTGCTCCTCCTTATGCCTACAAATGGCTTTCTCCATGTTCTTTCCACAGTGGAAGGAGGGAGACTGACAAGCCTGTAGTTCTCTGGATTGCCTTTCTTCCCTTTTTGAAGATGAATGCAAGATTTGCCTTTCTCCAGTCTTTGGGGATCTCCCCCAGTCTCAAGGCCTTTCAAAGATGACAGAGAGTAGCTTTGTGAAGACACTGTCAGCTCTCAGCACCCTTGAGTGCAGTCTACCACAGACTTGTCAGGTAAACAATCCCTGCTTCAATCCTCTTCTACAACTTATAGTTCCTCATCTCCTTGAACGCTGCCTTGTGGCAAAAGGCCTGGGAGACCTTATTGGTGAAGTCTGAGGCAAAGACGACATTGACTATCTCACCCTTATCTGTGTCTGCTGTCACTAACACACTTGTCCCACTCAGCAGCAGCAACATATTTTCCTTGTGAATCCTTTTCCTGGTAAACAGCATCTCGTTACTGTTGAGATCTCTGGCTAGTTTCAAATCTAGCTTAGCTTTGGCTTTCCTAACACCATCCTCACATGCCTGGGCAATATTTGTATATACCTCCTTCGTAGCCTGTGTCTCCACTTCCACCTCCTGTGTATGTCCTTTTTGCATTGGAGCTCTGTCACGAGTTCCCTGTTTAATCAAGACCTTTTCCTGTTACATCTGCCTTATCTTTCTACAAAATGTTTCTGTTCTCATGAATAGTTGTCACAAAAATCAGTTCTATAAAAAAACATTTATTCAAGTAAATGAGATAATCATACCTACGCAATTGAGATTTGCTAATCCCTGCTACCACCAAGCTTCAATATTCTGCAAACATGGACCTGAAGATGCTGTTTAAAGAGATGTCATTGCTTAAGTTAAGCTTAACTTAAGTTACTGGTAAATGGATTCTCTCTCCATTATTGTTTTCGCCTTTCCCTAATTCAATGCCTACTGAAATTTATCAGGTTTACAGGTTCCCTAGATATCATCCTCCTGGTGATTTCTCCGTGGAGGAACCAAACTTTAGCTAGAACTGAATTTCGTAATTAGTTACACCAAAGCCACGACCTGATCCCTTGCAACATACTTGCTGCAAATTTCTCCCTGACATTCCCTTTAAGAATGAATGAAGGGCCTCTGATCTGAAAGTCACTCTTCAAAAATAAAACACTTAAGAGAATAAAACGCCACCACCTTTTAATCCAAAAATATCCTACGCTACGGCTGAAACTTATGTGCCCTGCATTAAGCATACATCACCTCTGTTTGCTTGGCCTGCTTCTTCCTAATTGCTGTCCCCGCCGCCAGCGCCTTCCTCGCTGCGGAGCCGCGCCCGGGCCAGCCCCTGCGCCCCCGGGGAGCGGAACCTCCCCGTGTCACCACGGCGCTGACAACTGACCGCGCTGACACCGAGGCCGGGACCCGGCGCCTGCCGCCCTGCCGCAGGGCGGGCCGGGCAGCTCCGCCCGGCTCAGAGCCCCGGGCTGGGAACCACCCGCCGGGCGCGCTGCCCTGAGGCAGAGCGGCGCGACCGGCCCCCGCCCCGGCAGAGCCCGAAACAAGGCTCCGGGGAGCCCCCCGCACCCGTTACCGCCCTCGCCCCGTTCCCTCAAGGCCGCGGCACCGGGCGCGCCCGTGCGCTCGGGAGGGACCGTCCCTCCAGAGGCCGGCAGGAGGGGCGCCAGCACCCACAGGGCCAACGCGGCCGCCTCGCCTCGCCTCGCCTCCCCTCCCCGCCCCGCCGGCTCCGCCCGAGCCCTCCCCGCGCCACAGGGAGACTCAACGCTCGCCCCGCCCCGGCACCGGCGGTAGCGGCCGCCAAGTGTGCGTGTGGGCTCCCCTTTTCCTCCTCCCAAACCCCCTCCGCCCGGGTCCCGGCGAAGTCGTGTCTGCCCCCGCGGAGCCGCCCGACGCGCTCTTACCGGAGAGGAGGAGGAGGAGGAGGAGGAGGAGGAGGGTGTGAGGGGGCAGCCGCCGCTCACCGCCCGGACCCGGGTCCGCCGCCGCGCCAGTCCCCCCGCGCAACCAGGGCCCGGAGGCAGCCGTTCCGGGCGCGCGCTGCGGGCTGGCGGTGGGGAAGTGTGCGGGCCGGGGCGGAGCCCGGAGGGGTGCGCGCGCAGGAAGGGGCGGAGTCGGGGCGGAAGCGGCCGGGCCGCGTGCGGGGCCGGGAGAGAGCTGCGGGCGGGGCGGGGTAAGCGGCGGTTGGCGCCCGCCTCGCGCGCGGGGGGACGGCGCCGTGAGGGGCGGGGCGGGTGCTGCAGCCTGCCGGCCGTTACCGGGCCGCCGCGGCGGGAAGGGGTGGGCGCTGGCGGGGGCTGCCTGAGGGAGGGCAGCCCCGGGGGTCCCCCGCGGGCGAGGGCGGCGGGGCGCGGCGCGGCGCCGCGCCCTCTGCGCAGCCCTGGGGAGCCGCGGTTTTCTGCTTCCTCCTCGCCTGGGCTCCCTGGCTGAGAACGGCCGCGGCTGCCCCCTCGGCCGTTAGTTCCCTGCTTTGAGAAGGAGGGTTGGCTGGAAACGCCTTGTTGGGGTGTTTGTCGGTGAAGACCGGTAATAGCTGATGGCGGGAGAGACACTTGTCGCCTTCGTGTCGTTCATCTGACGCTTGGTGACTTAGGGCTATGCTTTTGAAAACAAACAAACAAACAAACAAAAAAACCAAATAAAGGTTTCAATGTTAACTACCAGGTCCCGTTTTTCTGGGCCGACAAACTGCTGAGAGAAGCTTGGAGTGGAGGTTTTATGGAGTAGGTCTGCAAAATAATTTTAACTCGGTGGTATTATTTTCTGCAGTAGCCGAGTTTTGGTGTGTTGTCTTTCTAAAATTTGGTTTCTGTTCTCATAGCCTGTGTCTTACTTTATTGAACCATTAACAACTTTTACTTTATTGATACACCTGTTCGAAATTCTGGTTTGAAGCTCTTCATGAAGAGCCTGTATGCTTCTCTTTGGATTCACTTGAGAATGTAGTGGTGGCCCTAAACTCATACAGCAGACCTGGATAGAAACATAAATCCAACCTCCAAAGTTATCTGCCTTAAAGCATACATATTACTTTGTGCTAAGTTAAATATTTACTGGTGGAAAACTACGTTTTTAAATGACTTATTTTGTTGACCGTTTCTCAAACATTGATGTGTCTGTTTAACAAAAGTTCTGTTTTACCATGTATTAATCAACAAATAAATTAGATCTTTTTCAGGAACTAAAAGGAAGAGGATGTTTATGTGCTTATTTATTTTTATTTTTTAATTTTTAGTTTTCCTAGGAAACATTTGTTTTTAAACCAACAATTTTCTTTATTACATTGTTAACACAGTAGCTCAGGGAAACTAATTTAACTGTTGTTTAGTGCATGTTGAAAGGGAAGAAAAAATGGTAGCAAACAGTACAGTTAGTGAAAATGATACTTACTTAATGCTTATTATTTTTAAAGAGCCGAGGTGATTTTTATACCAAAGGCAGACAACATTATTTATCTTGTCTTTAAGTTACATTGCAAATTCTGTGATGTTCATTAGTTCTCCCTTTTCCTCTTTCAACAATGGCTACTGTAAAAAAGGTCAGTGTAGAATAAAGAAAAAAAATCTCTTCCCACAGAACTTACAGTCTAATTAGAGAGAAAAAAGTGCTGGGAAAAATATCGTGAGTGACTAGTGTAATCTCTTGTAGGTTTTGTTAGTTCCATGTTCCTTGTTTTGTTGTGTATGTCTGTGACTGCTTTTGTCTTAGTAAGCTGCTAAGGGATTCAAAACTTTATCACGTTTAATGGAAGGGTAGTAGTTATGTGAAAATGCATAAGTGAGAACAGGCAACCAGGTAGGCTATTAGGTCTTTCAAAGGAAAGGCTGTGCATAAATCCACAAGGAAGATATACTCTGCAGAGCCAAAATAGTCCAGAAAAACAACTATCTTAGAAAGAAAAAATATAGGAAACAAGACTTTATAAACATTTGTGTGTAGAGACATGGTGTTAGGAGGAATCCTCTGGAGTAGAAGATGGGAGAGGGATGGGATATGGCAGTGTAAGGGCGTACAGTTCAGTTGAAGTGATGATGCAAGAAGACCTTATCTTCTCACAGGAAACAATAAGGAAACACAGGTAAAGTCACTTATAAACAGAACTCCTGGACAGATTTATTTTGTTTTCTCTTCTGTGAGAGACTTGGGAATAAAATTCGCCTGATTGTAGTTTTACATTGTATTCGTAGACTGGACTTAAAAAAAAAAAAAAAACAAAAAAAAAACCCCCAAAAAACAAAAAAACCCAAAAAAACCCCCAAACAACCCACAACAAAACCATTAAGGAAAATGTCTGATTTTTAGGGTTGCTCTAGGACGGACTTCCTGTATGACACTGAGCTAAAAACTCGCTTTGTGCTTCAGCTTTTTCACGTGTATAATGGGAACACAGGAAGCTTCCACCTTGCAAGGCTTTTGGGAGGAAAGTCTATGAGATGTTCAGTTACTGTTGTGATTAAGGGACATAGAAGTTTTTACAGTAACTAGCATTATAAATCAATCCAGACTGAATGCTTTGCTATTCTAATGAAATAAATATGTAATGAGTTGCAGTCATTACAGAAGCCTGTTTTGTTAAAAATACTTTTTAAAGTTTTTGTGGGAATTAAAGTATTAGAGTAATTCTGTTGATGTTGAAAAGCTCAATGCAAAAAGCAGAGTGGAATTTTCTGTTCCTAGCACTCTCTACCTTGTAGTCTGAAGAAGTCTGTCCTCCCGTTCTGAGCAGTACATAAGTTTAAACATCCCCATAGTTAATACTTCCTGTTCTTTTCCAGTTTGCTAAGAAATTGCTAACTTCTCTCTAAAAAAATTAGAGATAATAATAAAATAAAAATATTACGGTGATCTAGTCAAACATGAGACAATAAGAGATCTGTAGCACGCATAGGGAATTGAATTGCCGGTATGAATTAGGACAAACTTCAACACTTGGGCTTTCTGACAGTGGTAGCGAATGCAGTTCTTGCAGTTTAGCCGTGTAAATGGCAAAGCTTGTGTCCAGGACAAAAGTCTTGTTTCTGGTATTAGGGATCGATAAGATGCACATGAGCTAAAATCTCTGTTGTAATATTTTAATAATGCTGCTCTCAGTAATTCTAGAAACAAATGTTGAATGGGGAAAGAGAAAAATCTTCTGTTTGAACGGTTACCTTGTAATTCGAGATATGGGCCCTTTGAATGTAGCAGGTGGCTTTACGTTGGTCGCTATCTGACTGAGGCTGAAAAAGAAAAATTTCCTAGCTAAACTTTTGAGGCAGTCACTGAATGATCTTTTTTGTGGCAAAGAGGTTTTTGATGTCTAGGGGAGTAAGAGCAAGGGAAACCTGCTGGGTTAGTCTAAATCTTATAACTTCAAATATGCATAAAAAAAAAATTCTTAAGTTACCAAGGTAAGCATGTTACTTGACAATTGCACAGTCTGTGTGAACATTCTGTATGAGTTCAGAAATTACACTGTCCGTGTAAGTGTTTTATGAAAAATAAAGGTGGAGAACTTTTAGCAGTGCTTTCTGAAGTTGGTAGAGAGAGACAACTGCATTTAGAAGTCAGAAAATGGAAAAAGGTGATCTACAAAAATTTTCTCAGCAATTGAGCTCAGGATGTTTTTTTTTTTTTTTTCCTTGGTGTAGTAGGAAGTTCTAAAAAGGTTAAAATTTCTTCTGTATTTACCCTATGCATTGTGAGCTCTATAGTTGCAATGAAACTAAATCTCTAATAGAGACTTACTTTATTCAGAATAGCATTTGCCTGTTCAGCCTACTTATCTCTGACCAAAATTAACTTAATTGCTGTTTTTTGGCCTTCTGAAATCTCTTATGTGGAATACAAATGGATTAAAAAAGCAAAAACCCCTTAAACTTTTTACTATTTTAAAGGAAGACAGAAAGAAAAGTTCTTTGCTCCCTGAGAATCTTGTAGATATTAAGAATTAACTTAGAAACAACTTACAGCCAATTTAGTTGCAAAAAGTAACTTCCAAGTATAAACCAAAACAGTGGCCTTCATTCTTTTAGAGTTCTGAAAAACATATTCCACTGCTCAGCTCATAAGGATGTTCAGTTGGTAGCTGATCTTAACATGAGTGCTGTTAATTGCCTAACTGTTGATCACCAGCAGAAATATCAGCTTAATAAGCTTATCTGTTCTTGTTTGAGGATAGTACCTTCATCTTAATACTTTGTATTTTCAGTTGAGTGAAACAAAGAATTACCTGTGACTATTGGAAGGAGAGGGAGGAGCAAACCTGAGCAAATTGACAAGTGAATCTTAACCTTCATTAAGTCAATAGTTAGAGTTTTAAAAATACTTAGTTTGATATTTGAGCCTGAATTATCACGAATTTAAAGTTACATAATTTAACATGTTTGTTTGGGCTTCCTTGGAATTTAGATGCAAGTTCTTTGTGACTGTAAAGGAGATGTGTCCGTGGACTGCCACGCTGGGCATAGCAAAGGAGGAGAGAAACAGCTGGAGGATGCAAACAGGAGCTTTGAGTGCAACATTTCTTTTGTTTTCCTGCTGAGTGAAGCTCATCTTTTCATCTCTTGAAGGTTAGCTGCAGAAACAGAAAAGTATTATTGTCCTAAATGGACCCTAATTAAGAATATAATTTGTTCCACTCCACGCAGTAAGTTTAATAACTCAGATCTAAATTGACCATATCAGTGGCAGAACAGGGAGTATGGTTCTGGGAAACCAATTTCAGTGTTGTAGCACTGCAAATTTGAGAAGAGAAAGGGACTTCGGTAGGAAAAATAGTAGTACCATATTATATGAGAAGAATTTGGGACTATATTTGAAAATAACGTGACAGTATATTGCAAAGACACCTTGCAGGATCAGGACCTTTAGTTGAGACAGATCTGATTGCCTGTATGAACCAAAATGAATCGCCATCATATAAATGATGAAATGACTGATGGGTTTGTCAGGGTCTAGAAATCATTTGTGTATGTTAAGTACCTGTTCTCAGATTTAAGACCCGATACTGTGAAATGTGCAATATTCTTAACTCTCCTTGAAAACCAAATAAATGAGAGACATTTGTGTTTTTTGTTATGAGAGCTGGAGTTACCTCTTGCTCTGGAGTTTATTTTGTTGTTAAGTGTAAGATATTAGTTGCTTGCACTTTTTTCAGAAATTGGCACTTTACAGTTCATTTTTATCTGGTTCATAATTAGTAACTGAGATGATTAATTATTGCTGTATTGATACTGTCACTGTTTATTTGATTCTTTAAAAAGGAAATTCTCATAATATTGACTATAATTTTCATCTTCAGATTTCCCCTTCTCCCATGTGGGGAGAGTCTAATTAACTGAAATAATGGCCTTAGCTTAACCCTTCTCCTCCCCCTCACGTTGTTATGAGAATCCCCCTCTAAAATTTTTTATGAGTACTTCTTTAAAAAGTACAAAATCTGAGTAGCTAATGAATGTTTTATGAGTAAGTGGTATTTAAAATTTTTTGCTTTTTGGGATAAATGCAACTTCAACGTGTGCACAAAACCTAGCTAAAGGAGAATCTAGCTTTTGGAAAAGTTATTAAAAACAACTGTTTATCCAACTAGAAGAAAATGTAGAAATGGCTTTTTTATATATCAGAAAATTCAACGGCAGATATTGCAACTTCACTAAGAGCCCTGAGATTGTCAATGAGCAATGAAAGCTCTGTTTTTATTTTGAGGCTACTACAGCTACCTGTGTTTGAGCAGCTAAACTTCAAAGCATACTGAGCATTATGCTTACCTCTGTAGACCTGTTTGCTGGTTCTTTGTGCGTCATGGAGGTGAATTGTATGCTTCTGTGGAGAGTTACTGGAGAACTTTTTTGTCCCTTTGGGCTCATGAGTAGATAATTATGGGCAGGTACTGGAGGACTCCTAGCCACTGAGTACGGTAACTTGTGTTGTACCGGACGGTCTTAAGTAAGAACCCTTCTCATAGGCTAAGTTTATTTTAAGCACTACTAAGCCTGTGTGAGGTGGCTTTAGCTGAGGAAGGAGAATACAAGAAAGCCAAATCAGAGTCTGAACTGACTCTGTGGAGAAGGTATAACTGACAAGTCGTGGGACTAGAAGGTACTAAGCTGATTCAGTGTGTGATACCAAGACCAGTTGATGCTGTCTAGGTCTGAGCCACTGTCAAAACAAGTAATTACCTGGGCTCCCTGTCACCTGCAGTTGTACATTTCTGCCATGTTCTTTACATGGGCACTTTTGCGGCTGAACATGCTGAACAACATTAATTTACTGCTCTGGCTGAGGGGGAAGAGAAGTCTTGGCCTTTCCTTCCTCCCCAAAATAATCTTTTCTCAATCAGTTCTGCAAAATGTTCTGATTTTACAGCGTGAGCACAGTGCTGCTGTGGAAGTACATCGTGAATGTCACGGTTTCTGTGTTCTTTCTGTCTTTGCAGAAGTTCATTTAGGTTCAGAAAAATAATTCAGTCTCTCTGGTATAGTTCATCATGTTGCAGCTGAGCAGTGGTACATTACTGTGTATGTTCACAAAAGATCACTTTGAGTTTTGAAGAAGTTGGTAACCACCCTCAAGCTGTCTGGCCCAGCTGTCTCCCAGAGGTTCTCTCTTCAAGGCATTTAGAAGAACTAAATCCTGAGTCTACCTTTGCTTCTGTGCAAAATCCAGAGCTTTACCTAAAATGGTTGAGGGAAGTGACTTTAAGTTAAGATACTATGGACTACATGAAGTGGGCTGCATGCATATTCCCATTTTCTGACACTGTCAAGAGAATGGAGTGGGTAGCTCTGGACAACATCTGCTTATCCTGCTTCAGCAAGATCCTAGTATTGGTTTATCTGGTTTGTGTGACTTCTCTATGTGATAGTTGTCTACCTGAGGGTAAGAATAGCTGAATTTGACCAGACAAATTTTAAGTCAAATTTCAATCTTCAAGGAGACAGGTGGATTAATAGGATAGTGTCAGCTGTGGCATTTACTGTGTTGAATACAGAGCAGACCAATAACCAACAAGTCATTATTTCCCGTCAGTTACTGTCTCTGGGACTGACTGACGGCTGCTGTCTATTACTCATTGCTACTTGGTAGAAGTAATTTTGTTCAACAGATTGGAAGAGAATTCACATTGATGGTGTTCACCCTTTCATCTACCAGTTTTCATAGCAGGACGTTTTTGTAATTTTAATCGGTAGCCTGATTAAGTAGTACCTCTATTTGGGCATCTTTCAAGTATTTATTTTTTATTTTTAGTCTAATGATATATTATCCTCTGTGGGGAAACAGTGCTTCAGAGCTGCTACTCTGGATGAAAATGGGCAAGGTACCTATTGAGAGTACCTGTGTGGTGAAAAGGTTAATGTTTTACTTGTGCAGTCCTGAGTGATGGATTTGGAATAATTTGTAAGAAAAGGTGATTAACAGATGGAAACTACAGAATAATATACTTTGGAAATAGAAACATCTTCAGAATTTACCAAAATATTTAGCAGTTCTATACAGCATGATAATGACCAAAAAAGCTGATTATGTCCAGTAAGGTCAACCAGAAGAAAAAATTTAGTGGTTAAATGATTCGTAAAGTGAATGTGTATGTCTGAGTGGCTCAAGTGGCCAGGAAAAGATGGGGTTGTATGCTCTACGGGTTCCCATGGAAAATAAAAACAACCCAAATATATATGAGGGTACTGTTTAATATTGAAAGAAGTACTATAGTTGAGGATATGAGTTTAAATGCTAGTAACTATGGATTTAGCAGGTAAGACTAACTCTTCTTGACTAATCTCCTCAACAGTACCTTGACTATATAGTTTCTTCCACAGAGCTGTACTTATGGTATTGAATCTGTCTTGACTTATATGCCGTGAAGATTTATCCAAATAAAATAACTTTTAGGAAAGTAGGTATTTAGTTATGTATGGTACTATTCTTTGTGTGGCAGGTGTATTAATTAGAAGAAAAGCAACAGTACTATTATGTTGAGCCACTGTTGTTCTGAGACAAAGTCATGTAATGTAATGGTTTAAAAATACTTCACTAGAACAATCATTATTATGATCTTTATTTAATGTCAGGTGGACTTGATTTTATTCTTCCCCTGCCTCTTTTTGGGCAATTGATTTGGCCCAGTGATAGATGATATAAAATAGTAAATTTGATGTACACTTCTACATGAGAAAAAAAAAAAATCCAATAATCTAGATATATCAAATGAAAACCTTTTTTGCTTCTTAAATAATTACATCATATTCATGTAACTGTACAGAGACCTTATTAATCTAGACAGTTATTTGAAAGACTGATGCTGTTCCAATGTCATTTGTGCTTTTTATATATTTATATGTATATAAGAAAACATACTGGCCTTTCGTAGCAACACTCTAATTTCTTTCTCTTATAATAAAGCTTTCTTCTGTAATGATTGTTTTAAGAGTGCCATCTAGTGTCTAAAGCTTTTCAATACGAGTTGTGATTTATAAGTTAATGGGCAATTTTACTGAGTGATGGAGCAGAAAAATTATTGCATCATTGTTTTATATTAAACTGGTGTGGAATAGTTTAATAGGAAAAATGTAATTTTCAACCAAGTATAAGGAAAATGAATTCAAGTTTTTAATATAATGAGAAGACATTAATTTCAGCTATGTTACTGTTGTATTTATCTGCTTTAAAGTAGTAGTGTTAGAGGTGTTCATGTAGCATTCTTGAAATGAACCTTTTTTTTTTTTCTTCTTAGGTGTCCTCTTGACCTTCAGTTAATATCTTACCAGGCTCTAGCTTAATTTTTAATGTAGAAACCAATATTATTTCCCATGGGCTAAATACTCTCTATATATGTCTTCTAACAGTTACAGAAAGACAAATGTTGTTAGGAAACTGGCTGTTGTACATATGTGCTCAGGAACTTGTTTTTTTAATAGTCTATGGTTAATGTTGTGAGAGATTATTGATTTAAAAAAAAAAGCCTTGCTATAAAATGTTTATAAACTAAAAAATTTAAAAGGAAATATTTTCTTTTGGTTTTGTATGTTTTGTTTAATGTCAGAAATATGCTAAAATGTAAAAAAAATTTTACACAGATCATTTCCCTATCAGTGATTTGTATGTGAAGGGACTGTGTATGTGAAACCATTCTTTTCTCTCAAGAAGGGCCTGCAGTCCACTTACTCAGGCAGAATGTCTTTAATAGTGTCTTATGTTAAAATCAGTTTTAGCAGATAGTGGAAGAACCACTGTTTCAAATCCTCTTTTTTGTTCTAAATTCTGTATTCTTTTATGAATGTTGCGTTCTGATTTCTATTTCAGGAACTTCAGCTCAGGAGGAAGATGAAAGATAGTGTCGCTGAAGAACATTTATATTTGGGTTTCTCTCATTGGTACAGAGATAGTATCTTTCCTCTTCATACATCTATTTCACTGTTTCTGCTATCCTACTGTGACTGCAAATTATTCAAGATTTTCTTAGTGCCAACTGGTGAAAATGTGGATGATCAGTTTGTGACAAAAAACCTCCTTGGCGATCTTGAGGTCCATTTAATCTCCAGATGTCAGCTTCCAGTGGTTGTGCAGAGCTGCTGTTTACCTGCTGTTGTTGTGAAAGACGGAAAGTTCTGCCGAGCTGGGCTTTCTGTTGTCTTAAGGCATATAATACAGAAAACGTATGAGGCAGATCCATCTAAAAAGGATGTTTTGGAACTCTTAGGCTTTAAGAAGACCTGTTTAAAAGCCTGTGCTGAAGTGAGTGCATCTCTTTCTCTTAGATACATTAATAGAGTTTTTTATAACAATTAAATGCTCTGAAGTAGTCTCTTAATATTGACGTAAACTAAGTTGTTTTAGTAAGAAACTTAATTTGCTTAGAAAATGAAATTTCCTCAATGGAGAAGTATCTGTATTTTCGCATAAAGATGAAAAATAATTCTTTTTAAAGATACTACTTTTTAGCAGCACAAAAAGAACCTTAAGATTCAAAAAAATAGGTCAGATCTTTGTTTCACGTCTAGCAGTATAGTGTCAATGAGTTATAAAGTACAGCTCTTCCAGTTTGAAGTAAACTAAGAAATACCTAATTTCTTGTTAATTTTCATTTTAAGAGCACTGTATACTGTTAGCCTTCATCACTGCCAAGGTGTGCTGCTGGCTTATGTTTAGCTTATGCTCACCAGGATGTCCAGGATCTTTTCGGCAGAGCTGCTACCTGGCCAGGTAGTCAGTCCCTAGCCTGTACCAGTACAGGGGTTTAGTCCGTCCTGGGTGCGGGATGTTTTATTGAGTTTCAGCAAGTTCCTGTCAGCCCGTTCTGTAGCCTGTGTAGGCCCCTGTGAATGGCAGCCCTTTCTTGGAGTTTATTGGCTGCTCCGCTCGACTCGGTGTTATTCTTGAGGTGAGTGTATTCCATCTCCCCCTCCAGGTCATTGGTAAAGATAATTAAATAGGATAGGCCTCAGCATAGACCCCTAAAGAGCTCCACTTCTAACTGACCTTCAGGTAGAGTGTGAACCGTTAACCACTACAACCCTTTGAGTTGACATTTCAGCCCATTTATCACATAGCAATTTACTCATCTGGCTGTTCATCCATCGAGACTTGCCTTCCTCCCTCCTCTCAGGAGGTTGAACTCCACTATTTCATGATCGCTACATCCATGGTTGCCATTGAATACTGTGCCTCCAACCCAGTTCATCCCTGTTGATGAGCAGCACATCTGGGGAAACATATCCTTCTGTTAGTCCATCTAGCACCAGCATACAGAAATTGTCCCCGACATCTTCCAGAAACCTCTGGGTCTAATCTCTTCTTGGAACTGCTGGCAAACTTGATTCCCTGTTTCAGATGGCTGCAAAGTGAGTAAACTGAATAAGAAAATACAAGAGTTCAAAAGTTTTAAGACCCTTTAAGTACAGACAATAAGAAAAAGAGGATAAGAGTAAGAACATGAAAAAAGTAATTTTTTTTAAGGTGTTGTTCGGTTAGACTAAAGTTTTTTGATGTTGCATGCTAAAAAACCACTAATAATATAATACATTTCTGTAAAATAAATGTGCTCAAAATCTGTTTGGTGTAATCTTCTGGTTTTATTACCAGCATTTGGTAGAGATGACGTATATAAATTGATCACGGCTTTGCTTCTCATGAGTTATGCAGCCACCCTACTCTTATGCCAATAATAAGGAATAAAAATATGATATACTGGATAACTGTTCATTCTGTTATGTGTAAGATTTAGCTTCCTAATTCTGCTATTATGAAAGTAATACAAAATACCTGAGCTTCTAAGATTATCAAAGAATGTATTAAAAGCTGGAGTTTCCACCTTTGGTTGGAACTTCTTTGCTTAAAGTGTACAAAAAGGTTACCTGGCATTTTGTTTCTCTTTCTGTAGAGATGTTAATTACATACATTTATCTGACAGGTTAGCCAGTGGACCAGACTGTGTGAGATCAGCATACCTCTGGCTGTTGAAGGATTTTTGACGGCGTCTCCTGAGCACTGTCAGACTATTCCTCCTGACATTTTACAGCTTGAAAGGAAGCTTGGAGAACCTGTCCGAGTACATAATGATGACAAAATTCGAAGGCAAAAGCTTCAACAACAGAAGGCAAGTGCTAAGGCTGCAGTGCCTGTACTTGGTAAAGAAGCAACAGAGGAAGGAAAAACAGTGGAAATGCATGAACATCCACTCCCAAGTTTGGAACTGAGCATAGCTTTCTCCAAGCTACTTGTCGAGGAAGTATCAGATGCGGTCAACAGGGAGGCCCCTGACATCAGGAGAACAAAAACCTCTGACCTTCCGCTTTTGGACCATGTTTTTGCAGAAGGGCTTTATTTTACCTTGGCAGATATAGTGCTTTTGCCATGCATCCATCAGTTCTTGGTAAGACGAAAAATTCTGCAAATATTAAGTAGTGTATATGTTGTTTGTTTGGTTTTTTTGTTTGTTTTTTTTTTTAAGAACTGGAAAGTTGTGAAATATGTTAATTTAAAATATATTGTGGTGTTTGCGATGTGAACTTAACCTGAAACAGAAATTTTGTCTTTGTTTTTGTACAAACAAAAAACAGGGATTGGTGAGATCACCAAAGTTACTTTTAAATACATAGCATATCAATACTTAGTAAACACTGATAACTGTTAAAATATTACGCTGAAATATTTTGGCACCAAGTTGCCCAGAAAATGCCTCCATGAAAATACTTAAAATGGACACTTAAAGTACATTCTAATATGCATAAAGCAAAGGTAGGTAAGCATGAATGTATTTTCTGGCTTGAATTTAGTGTACTAGATTTATGACCATGACTCAACTGATATTTACTAAGATGAGACCATTTTACGCATGAGGAATTTTTTGAGATTTGGAATTTTGATTCCATCATAAATTGCAAATTTTAAAAGGAGGGAGGGTTGAGAATGGTATAATAATTTTAAAATACTATAACGGATGTCCCCCGTGAGAGATTTAAAATGGGCACTTAAAGTACATTGTAATATGGATAGGAAAAAAGTAGGTAAGCATGAACCTATCTTAATTTCAGTTTACTGGGGGACAAGGCAAAATGAATTCCTACTCAGTTTGTTGTACTTCTACTACATGGATATTATCTGAATTGGAATTCTTTCCAGCAAAGACTTGAAACTTCATGTAACTTTATCTTGACGTGGACAGATATGCCTAAAAGAAAACAAGCGCCTTCTAGGAAAGTAAGAATGCCTTCTAGGGAGGCAGTGAATGGAGAGAGGTTCAGGGACTACGGTGCCTTTTTAGAGCTGTAAATCCTTGACTTTCCTTATACATACTAGAGCTGAAGAGGTACTCGGGTATTGACTAGGGGAAGACTTCCAAAAGCTCATTTGTTTATGCTACCGGTATGTAATTTCTTGAGATTCTCTTGGGAATTTTTTTTTGTCTACAAATATTTCTTTTTAAAATACAGTGTGCTATGACTTCCAATTTGCTTGTTTCTGCTCATAATAGGTTAGTTATTCTTAATCTCTGCTGCTGTTTTCTTCTGGTTCCTAGGAATGACTTCTTTGTTTGGGAGGAAGCATTCCTGTGTAGCCAACCCGGGGTGCTTTTTATCAAGTCCTCTCACAAAACAAGCCAGTTTCATTGCACATCTGTACATAAAGTTGGGTGTCTAGGACAGCATAATACCTATATATCAGCAAACCTTTTATTCTTCTGTGCAGTTTTGTTTTTACAAAGCTTAGTCTGTATTCTTCTTCAAGCAAGGACTGATCACTGTGACCCTGCTCGGAAGTGAGGTGTTGTGTCTAGGGAGCCAGCTTCTTTGGGACGTGCTTCAGCCCCTGAAACTTCTGTCGTTTTGTCACTCATAATATTGTTGCTACTAAACTGTTTTCCACAGTTTGTGGAAGGGGCTTCATTTACTGCAGTGAAAGGAGAAGTTCCTTGGCAAAGGTTATGTTGCTAGAAGCTCTTGGAGTGAAGTTTATAACTGAAAAGTTACAATTCTCCTTGCAGTCCTATGAGATTGGCTGCTTAATTTTTTTTTTTTCTAATAGAATCTTGTGTTACCTGTATGGTCCAATAACATACTGATAGAAAGTCCACACTTTCCTTTAGGGGAGTTGAATGTTTTCCTATCAGATTGTGTAATTATTTTGGAAATGCCAAGAGTGTGGTCTATTTGAAGATGCCTTTGTCTCTCTTCTCCTTTGCAGTCAACGTAGCACGTTCCCAATACTGGACAAACCCCAATGAGCTGTTTTCCATTGTCTTCATGCTTGGTTTTTTCCTTCACATCAAGAGGTTTTCACAGCACAATGAGGAAAACCAGTGTATGCTAGCAAAGTAACATGGACACTGTGTATAGCGGATATATGCAAAATTTCATTTTAGTGTAGGACTGTTTCACATCTTGTGATGTGTTTAGAGGTCTCAAAAGGTCTCCCAGTCCGTATATGGAGGAATTTGAAACCTCTAAAAAGAGTTTCACCAAGATGAAACAGGAAAAGCACTGACATAACTGGCAGTCAGGGCACCACACGGAATGTGGAAAGCTGGGAATAAATCTTTGCTCCCAGACATAAAATGTCATTATAGAAACACTGTTGCAAGTGGGAAAGCTGATTTTAGAAGTTCCTGCACTCCAGGATGCAGTTTGCCAGGCTATTGGTGTGTCAACTCAACTGTAATTTGAATCAGTAGAATATTCATGTTGCTGTACCTTAAGATCAATGATCTGTTAAAAGTTTATCTCGCCCCTCTTGTAAGGAGAGCCTTAGTCACTTGGTTATTGAATCTTTTGTGGTGGATCTCTTACTTTGTACAAAATTTATCTGGGCCTGAGAAGGAGATTCCATGTATGTGTGTGTTGGTGGTTGGTTTTTTTATAGCACTTATCTAGTAAGTGCCAGGGTCTTGCAGATTCTTTTGTACAAGTATCTTAACATCTAGATTAGGAAAATATGTCAAAATATGTTTTGAGCCTAATAAAGCCATGCAATTTGATTTTTATTTACTTTTTTTTTAATGCCTCCCCAGACCCCCTTTTCTCCCTCTACCCTTTTCTCACCTCTGGAAAGAGGTAAGGCTTAGTGGTGCAAGTGACTTGAGCTCAGCTTCAAAACCAGTTTTACAGTGGGAAAAACTTCTGTGGCAAACCTGTGTGAGAGTCTTGCCCAGCACAATCCGTGCACTTAGTTTTATGAGGATGTATACACAGAAAAGAATTAAGGAAATGACAACTGTGTCTTTATGTCCCATGACAATAAAAGCACAGAATCACACAGAATCACAGAATGGTTGGGATTAGAAGGGACCTCTGGAGATCACCTAGTCCAACCCCCGTGATAAGGCAGGTTCACCTAGAGCAGGTTGCACAGGATCGTGTCCAAGCGGGTTTTGAATATCTCCAGAGTAGGAGACTCTACAACCTCTCTAGGCAGCCTGTTCCAGTGCTCTGTCACCCTGAAAGTAAAATTTTTCCTCATAGTCAGATGGAACTTCTCATGTTTCGGTTTGTGCCCGTTGCACCTTATGCTGTCGCTGGGCACCACGGAAAAGAGTCTGGCCCCATCCTCCTGACACCCACCCTTACGATATTTGTAAGTGTTGATAAGATCCCCTCTCAGTCCTCTTTTCTTCAGGCAGACCCAGCTCTCTCAGCCTTTCCTCATAAGAGAGATGCTCCAGTCCCCTAATCATCTTCGTAGCTCTCCGCTGGACTCTCTCTAGTAGTTCCTTGTCTGTTTTGAACTGGGGAGCCCAGAACTGGACACAGGACTCCAGATGTGGCCTCACCAGGGCAGAGTAGAGGGGGAGGATAACCTCCCTGGGCCAGCTGGCCACACTCTTCCTAATGCACCCCAGGATACCGTTGGCCTTCTTGGCCACAAAGGCACATTGCTGGCTTGTGGTTAACTTGTTGTCCACCAGGACTCCCAGGCCCTTCTCCGCCCTGCTGCTTTGATACAAGGAGGTTGCCTGCTACCAGTATTCCTGCAATTACTGTGAGAGTGATAGCTAAGCTGGTGTCTGTTGCCAGGAAGAGCTCTGAGTGAAGTTGGTATTTGCATTTTGATTTTGCAAGTTGTTTTGCCAAATTTGCCTTATGGTGTTTGAAAACAAATGGAATTCCTGGAGAAGATGCTGTCAGTCACATTCATAGAAGCAATCTCTAAAATCAAGATAATTACTAACGAACATTAACATGTGACAAATGTCCAATTTGTAACTTCTTTAATCAGGATCATCATCCTCAGTGGATTTCTGTATGATGCTAGCAATATGGGTGTCCAGAAGTAGGTTAATATAGCTACCTTTGTATTAAGATGATGAGTTATTTTACAGAAATGGTTATTAATTCATCTCTGCTTTGTTTGTTTGCTTTGCAAATTACATAATTGGGGATTAACAGCAACTTCTGTATGGATGTTACTAAACAAAAGTAGTAAGACAAAATGCTTTCCTACTATTTTAAAAACTTTAATGTATTTCAGTTGTGTCTATTTTTCCAAGGCCTTTTTAAAAAAGAAGAGCATAACTTTTTACAGTAATATTTGATTTACTGGTGCTAGGCATGAGGAGATTCTAGGATCAGATGCTTAATTGATTTCAGCAATCCAATTGAAATTGTTCTGTAGATGTACTGTGAGCAGCTGTGAATGCTGTATTTATTTGCTTTTCCTGTGTGACCCTTGAGCCCTGGTGGTCTGCAGCTTACAAACAATATATTGTATGATACATTTTTGTTAGCTCACACCACGGATTGTCTTAAAAACTGACTTTCAGTTTCATTTTTACCTAAATTATGAGAGCTCTGGGATAATGCTGCTTTATTTCTGTTCTCTGGTGAATTATCAGTTTTCTAAGCAATTATACTTTGATTCCTACAGTTATCATCCAAATTTAATAACTTGCATCTGAAAGCTTCTTGCAGGCAGTGGGTTGAAACTGCTTTTGTTGATGGAAGTGCCAGAGTTTAATTCTGTATTAAAATGTTATTTATCACTTATATAACTGGACTTCCTGGATTGTGTTTAAAAAAATCATTATAGTTGCACTTCCACTTTTCTTTAGGGTGTGAATAATAATGAAGTCTTCAATGGGTATGTGTCTGGAAAGTATCATACAATAAATATGAGGAGACCTGACTAGCGGATTGTAATTGTAATTACCAAAAGTAAGATAATGAAGCTGAAGAGTTGTTTTTCATTACCTCATTCCATTTCTGTTATCTTTCCGAGCTTAGCTTTGTTACACTTTCTATTAGTTGTAACTGTTTAATAGAAGAATAACAAAAGCTCCTTTCTCCATCTGGGAGGAACCACTATTTACTTTTTAAAATACAATTTGGAACACTTGTTATCAAGTGCAACAGTGCCTCTTAGAATTGCTTTCCAAAATACTTCTTCCTTAACTGAATCAATGTATTTCTGCCTGTGTTACTATTAGGATATTGAATTAGATACTAAAATTACACAGGTCATCCTCCTTTTGCTCCTTTAGCTATTACTAATTACTTGTGATTACCCTAAGAACATTATAAACAGAGCATGCAAGAAAGCTGCTTGAAATTTTGTGTCACTTCAGGTGTTCTACCAGTTCCTATTTCCACACTGAGAACAGATATGTGGAGGAGCACTGTTTTTGCATGGCCTTTTCTGCGTTTTCCTGTAATCTTGTTTTTTAATTTTCTGCTTAAAGCAGGCACAGCATCACAGCATAATTGAGGTTGGAATAGCTGAGGTTGGAAGGCACCTCTGGAGATCATCTTGTCTAACCCCCCTGCTCAGAGCAGGGTCAACTAGAGCTGGTTGCCCAGCATTGTGTCCAGTCAAGTCTTGAGTGTCTCTTAAGGATGGAGACTTCACAACGTCTGCTGTAAGAGGAGGATCTTCGCTGTTCTAAAATGTTTGGGAACCTGAACAAAAATTACTTCACTTCATCAAATGCATCCTTTTTAGAATTAGCTGGTCTTCATCTAGAAATGTGATTTGGGTATCTTTTTTTGTAATATGTGCATCGTATTCTTACTGAAGAATTTTTTTTTTTTTACACTTAAAATTCTAATTTCTATTGATGGCTACTTCATCTCACCATCATATATACTTAATTCAGAAAAGAAATATACTAGTTACCATTTTTGTATGAAAATACGACGTTAAGATGGCAAAAAACTTTGAGTAAATATATGATTTAGAAAAAAAAGTTTTGGATTCAGTGCTAGTAAAAAAAAAAAAAAGTCACAGATGTAGTGCAAAGACTTCAGTAAAGACCAGGGACAATGTATGCCTGTGCCTGTTTTGCTGTTATCACATATTCAAAGGTATTTCAGGCTTGCAGTTGCTGGCAAAAGAGCTGTTAGGTAGTAGCAGATAATTAAGATTATTTAAATTGTGTTTTCCTGTTACTGACTGAAATTAGGATTAAAATGGGTCATGTGAACCTTTTCATCCTATTAAGCAAATGGGAATTGCAGATGAAGTCTAACTGGCCAACTGGAAATTCCACCTGCAGGCTTGAGCTCTTAACTAGCTCGCTTTTTGCATTAGCATCATGCTATGACTAAGCATGCTCGGCCTGGAGCTGAGCTCACTTCTGTAGTTCTTGCTGCCTTGTGGCTTGTAGGAAGAAATTTACAGTAGCAAGTAACCTTTCCATTTTATTTTTCTAGGTTTCCAGCAAAAACCAAGGCAAAAATCTGGTAAATTTGCCTCTGATATCCAGCTGGTATCAAAGAGTTCAAAAAGTACCTGGAGTAAAGAAAGCTGCTGGCAAATGCAATATGGAGCTTCTCCAGCTTCCAGAGTTGATGCCTGCTCCAGAGGAAGAGCTACAAGACCTCTCTTCAGTTCCTGATGAATTAGAAGAGGAGAATGAAGACAGTAATTTTATAGGTGGTCCAAGGCCAACTATGACTAAGTTAATGGTAATTTAAGCATTTTAATGAGTTATTTTTAATAGTAATATTCTGTTTGATTTGGAATAGGTGAAATTTATTAGAATTGCAGAAGCTAAGTCTGACAGCCTTGAACAGTTTAGTACATTTTGCATGTCTTCTGTGTGATATGCATTGACTTAGAAGCGATTTTACTTTTTTGTTCTGTTATGATATTTGATCAATTCAGGAATTGAGCAAAGATAGGAATGCTGGAAGCCCTATCAATAATTCTGAATAATCAAAGTAGGTTTTTGTTTGAATTGCACTATTGTATTCCTCTTTTAAAGATATTTATATAAAGGATGACAGAAATCATTGCTTTTCTGTTTGACCTCATTATTCTATCATTTATGTTGTTTTTTTGCTATTTGATTAGAGGTTTGAACATCTGGGAACCCTAACGAGTTTTGTTAAAGAAAACTCTCCATTGTGTTCCATAACTCTCAGTATTTTTTGCATAGGGGCTGACAGCATTTCCTAAAGAAAATTAACAAGGCTTTCTTGTGAAAATGAGAGAAATACATAATTTGAATCCCATATAATGTAGACACAGCTTCCTGTTTAGTGTCAGTTAGTCTGAAAGTGTTGCACAATTTGATCTGATGCCATTAAATTCAGTGGGAATTTTTCTACCAACTTGAGTGGGTAAAGGATCAGAGTCTTATTTTTTTTTGCCCCTTTCACATAGGAAAATGGTATTGAAGCAAAATTTTCTCCTCATCCATGCCCCAGCTGGACCCTAGACTGGACCAATCTACCACCTGCAGTCAGTCCTGGAGAAGGTAAGGAGTTTTTATGTACGTGTGTATGTATTTAACAGTGCTTTCTTCTGGTGAAGCTACTTAACTGTTTCATAGGAAAATATGTCACTTTTCAATGTATTGCAGAGCTCTGTAAAACAGGTAAGCAGTTTTAAATCTGTTGTAAAATTCACCCTGTTTGGGACAGACACATGGTGAGATGACTTCCCTCAGGTCATCAACAACTGATTATCAAACTGGGAATAAAAGCTTGACCTTGATTCCCGAACCATATTTTTTCCCACTGTTACCCACTTCCCTGAACTTTTCTTCATATCTAGAACAGTAAATTCTGACTACATGATGTTAATTTGATTGGCATGAATGTTGTACATGGGCTGTGTCTCCTGAAGCAGCAGAATTTCATTTTATTCTGATGAAAATAATATTCATTAGCTAAGTTTGATAGCTACATATGAGTGAGTCTTCCCTTCTGTGGCAGTGTTCCTTGCCCTGTAGAGGTTGTTTGCATTGCTGGATTGCAGAACAGTCTGTTGCCTAGTGGCTATAGTTCTACAGGGGAAAAAACTGATTTATCACAATGTTTGTTGTTTTCATCAGTGTTAGGAATATTGGATGCCTCTTCCACCACACAGTAGAGTTTCCTCTAAAAGGTCTTATATATACTGCGAGACAGTAAGAAGTTAGTGGGCAGTAACTCCTTTCTACAGAGAAGAAAAAGATTTGTGTTATTTTGTGTAAATAAGATAACTTTGATTCTGGACTCAGTCTAGCCTCAGTGGCATAGAACTTCTGATTTAAAGAATACAAAAATATACATGCAACATATAGATGCTCTTCAATGACCAATATGTGAAATTCCTCACAGAATATGTTAGGAATCACTGAAGAGCTATAGGTATTTCTACAAAATACTCTGTTGTGTTTTTTTTTTTTTTTTTTTTTTATATATATATATCTAACTGTGTGAATACAAACATGTATTCCCATCTACGATGTACAGGCTATAAAAATAAGACTAAGATTTGAAGTTGGTTTTCTCTGTTTTGGATCTGTGTGTAGTTCACAAAGCCCTGACAAAACCCTCATGTGTACCATGAGTAGATTTATAGTTTTATATAAAATATCTATCCTTCTAACATGAGCTGTTTTCCCCTGGTTTTGTCCTGAGAGAACTCTTCACTGGGAAGTTGCACGCCCTGCCTTAATTATTGATCCTTTCTTTCCTTTAGCATGGAAGAAAAAAAAAGCCAAAACTTGGGTCACCATTACATCATACTTCTTCAGATTTTATGTGGATGTTTTAGATATACTTCTTACTGTTACTATACTGTTAAAATGGCTTTGTAGTCTGACTGCTGAAATGCTCAGGGAGGATTATATGCGTTGAATTTTTGTGACAAGTTCCAGTATTTTGTTGGAAGTGAATAAACACTTTTGCTTATTTCCAGTGCTCAGGTTTTTGGCTGTAAGTTTTAGTTCATACTTTTGTCAAGATATCTCTTTTCTGCTATTCAGAAGAAAATTTTGAAAAAGATGCATAATGTACAAAAACACATAATGAATGTATATTTGGAAATTTTGTGCTGGAAGGAGTCTCTTGGACTTGGTTTGACTGGGAGAAAAATCAGCTCCTGCTGCTTCCTGTATACGTGTGTACTTGCACTCTCTTTTTTCACGTTTGCTGAAATAGATACTAATGACATTGATACCAGAAATTGGTTTTCAGTTCAATTTTTGGGAAGATTTGCTAGCTCAACAAGGTGCCGAGAGAGAGATTTCACCTCCCTCCAAGATCACAGTGATGCTAATGCCGTTTTCTGATTTAGGGAAACTCCAAATGGTTGTGCTTTTAGTCCAGGAGCAACAGAGTCACATGGGACAAAAAGAAATTTCCCGATATGAGAACTGATGTTGCTTTTCAGTTGCATACATCTGCAGGCTTACCTCTGCTGTTCTAAGTGGTCCTGTTCTCTGTTTCCTGATTCTTTTGTTAGTGCAGCCTAATCATTGTTATATAAATTGAATTCTCAATATTCTACTACTAAATCCTACCTGGCATGCTAAGAAAATAGTCACTGAATCTGACAGTGTTTTAAACTGGATTTGAGTAATGCAATTCAAGCTTTCAAACAGATTACCCCTATAACTGGTAAATAAATTTCCTCTTGCTAATGTTCATAGCAGTTGAGACAAAGTAGAGAATGTTTCAGTTAAAACTTTTTTTTTTTTATCCACAATACATTTAATTTGCTGTCAAATCTTAACTTAATAGCATACATGATATACTTTTTTTGCTCTATCTCAGATCAGATAACTCAGAATTTGTGTTACACGTATGTGGAAGTTCTTGGATTGAATTGTTCAGTCTGTCTGTAAATCTAAATAGACTGCCTTGCTGTCACAGCTATTTACTACAGAAAAGAATTACTGATGATTGCAGTTCTAATGTATTATTTAGATTATACACTTAGGTTCATGCATTTTTTTTTTTATAGGGATTATTTACTGTTGCAAAACTGAAGATTATGACACCATGATTTGCATTCCATTTGCTTAGTCGTATTTCTGAAGCAGAATGACATAGTTAAAGATCTGTTAGTTCTAGTCCTGATGCAATTTTTAAAAGGTATTTGATTGACCCCAAATGGACTCATGTTTACATTTTAGATATCCTCCAGCTTTTTAAATTCCTGCCATTATGTCAATTAATTCTAACGTATTTGGCTTCTAAAGTTGTGTGTATCAGCCTTGAAACATATGTGAATCTGTGAGGCTTTGTGAGCATCTGGACTGTATTTGAAACATTGCAAAATATCCCGAAATATAGTATCTTAGTGCCCTCTGTAACTGTTGATATTCTAGGATAGGGTAGTTGTTGAGTTGTTACAAACTTTCACTTCTTGAAGGAATTTAACACCAAATATTTCATTTATTTTAAAATGTATTGTAAATGCTGGTTTCTATTGTAGTTTACTGTATAAAAACTTGGCTGGTACTTTAACTGTATTTTTTCTAAGCTTGTTTTCCAAATCTATATTTAGATCAGAAATATGTTGATACTGTCTATTAAATACAGAAGCCAAAACCCCTCAGCACTTTGTTGTTTCTTCCAAAAAGCACACAAACCAAGTCTGGCTGGCTAGATGCATCTCTTGATATTGAAGAATTAATTTGTGCAAAACCCCAAAAGAAAATGTAGTATTTCTAAGTTATATTAGGGGCAAATACTGGAAACTTGTATGCCATTAAAACATTTAACGAAATACTTATTTGCAGTATTTGCAGTAAATACTTCAGTTGTCAGTAGAATCAACCCAGAGGTCATAACCAAGCTCAGCGCTTGGTTGTGTTGAGCTTTCCATAGACGTAAAGGTAGATGCGGTTGCAAATATGTACAGGTGGTAGAAGAAGAGGGTGGCAGGTCAGAATATAAACAATAGGTGATCACAACGTGAGCGTGAAGGAAACTTAGGTACTTGGATCAGCAGTACAGGGAAGGAATCACATGATGTATGTCAGCATAGAAAATGCTTTAATTTCTTCCCTGACAAGGTGGTGGCTGAAATTTTGGGAAGAGGGGCTTGTTGAAATAAGAATGATGAATGGAAATACTGCTGATTAAATAAGAGGTCTGGGAAAGAGGAGGCTATGTTTAATTAGATTTGTGACCAACAAAGAAATGGGGCATCTTTTCTGGGGTGTCACAGTTCATATTAGGCAGCAGTAGAAAGAATTTTTTATCCTTTTTGGAACTTAAGTCAACCCTGGAGTCTTTGCTTGTGTTCCTGGTGCTGTGTGTGTGCGAAACTGTTCCTTGTCTTCAGGTTAATTTCTTATTGGCTGCAAAGGCTTGTGGATATCAAGATCAGTTTGACTGGTTATGATTAGAGGTGCTTCCTTCAGGCTCACCCAAAGCACATTAAGGGGAGGGGGAAAGTGTGTGCATGTGAGGGCGGGGAGTGATAACCCTTGTTGCCGCTTTATTATTTTGATGATATATGGGGATTTAAGTCTTTGGTACTGTCATTTTTTCATCAAGCATTGTGTTCACTGTGGAACGAAAAAAGGCAGAAAGGTTGTTTTTTAACAGGATTCTATTTTTTTTTTTAAAACAGCTTTTTATTTATTTAAGTTTTTTTACCCAAATGTGAAATTCAAGAATGAGAAATAACTGACCCACAGTTTCATAAACGTGTGCTTCTTCTCTCATAAGTTGAAATACTTGTTAAGCAGGAAGTACTTAAAAGAAGTAAAGTGCTTTATTTGTGGTATCTCATTCTGAAATTACCAGCTGGACTGACAGAGTGTGCACATGATGGTATTTACTTACAAAGAAAAGAGCTCCTCTAGCTGAAATATGACTTACTGTCAGGTAAATGTGGAAAGACCACTATAATAAAAACTAGGAGTGCATGCACAATAGGAGATAGAGGATTCAATTACAGAACTTGTGAAGAGTTTGAGATGGAGGAAGTTAGTTTAAAAAATGTAGCCAAATAAATAAAGCTAGATCAAAATTAATTAATTAATGCATTTTACAAGTGAAGCTTGCTCTTACCAATTAATGGAAAACATGTGGCCCTTTAACTTTGTGGTTGGTCCTATTCATAGGGCCAATTTTTCCTAAACAAGTGCATTTTAATGGATTGTGTATAAACACAACTCCTAATTAAGCATGTCAAGTATTTTATATATTTCGTTATTCCCAGTAAGAAATTGATTGATTCCTAGTATTGAATTGATTTGGACAAGCCTTTGACTTCAGGAGGTGAAATTTTCCATGTATGAATTTTAAAAAGCCAATACGGAAAAAGAAAAACCCTTTCACATCTTCTGTATCCAGTGCACAGGTGTACGAAAGGGTGTTAATCCATTGCAAGGCAATGCATGCTTGCCTGGCTGAAGTGCAGAATTGACTGATCAAGTTTGTTTGATTTATGCTTGCTTTGTGATCAGTAGCAAGTTGACGGCCAAATTAAATGACTATGTAAAACTGTCACAGAAAGGTTAGCCTGAATAAAATGGTACCCTGATTGATACTTGCCCCTTGTTTGCATTCAAGCCTACAGACTTTTGAGAAAGTTGCTGGATTTTTAGAATGCTTAGCTTTTAAAACAAGACAAAATTTGGAAAGCCCAACATCTACTATTCAGGGAGAAGGCTGTCCCTTAAATGGTTGTTGAGAAGAGATTTGTTATATTGATTTATAAGCCACAGAATAATTCATAATATACTGTAAATGTTTTTTTCGGGGGGGGGGGGAGAAACAGAATTCAGGAAATACAGATATATAATATTTAAAAGGTTGCCTTTATGTTGTCGTCTTTTCCTAAATTATTTATGTCAGCTGAGAATTTGATCTTCAGTGCTTTTTCTTTTTTTGAGAGGCCTGCTTTTATTAATAGGAGTATTTTCATACATGCATGAATATAAATCTTACTAAAGGTGCCATATTCAGTTATTTATGTACATATAGAGTACAGAATGTTCACATTAGAGATAGAGAGCTTGTCTGAATTACAGAAAGAATAGTGACATGAGGATGAAGCTCTTCTTACTGTGCCACCTTTTTCTATGTTTGGTAGTGGTGATAATTTTTTCCCAAAAGGAAATGCTACCTTTTTGGGATTGGGATATTGTTTTATTTGACAAAAACATAAGTGACACTGTTTGAACATAATTTCTGATGAATGGTTATCTCAAATCATTTGAGTATGATAAGAAATTATGAGTGAATCTAGTATACGGCTTTGAGAATTGACATCGCCATATGTATGGCCAGACGAAGAATAGAAGATTTTCTTAAAAATATTTTTAAACAAACTGCTTATGAATTAAGAATATGGAAAGATGGAAATTTCCACTATCTTTGTGTTTCACTGAAAAAAGAAAAAAAAAAGCTCTTGATGGTATATGTCTGCAGAGGAATTGTTTGTCACAATGTCTTATCCTCTTTAAAAACACATCATTGAAACCCCAAGGCAGTGAAACTTGCTCTTGTCTAGAAGTAGGATCTTTGTGTTCCACAATTGTTGCATAGAGCTAGCATTCATGTTTTCTTTGTGGCATTAGTTGTTTGCAAACCAAGTTTTGTTTTTAACCTACTGTCCAACATAACATTGCATTACTGTAATAGATACCTTTTTCTGGCAGAAAGAAAAATGAATTACAGATATTTGGCTGACACTTTGTTGCACTGAAATTGTTAAAATATCTTACGAAGGCAAGAGTGTGTTCCTTTATTGGCAAAAATGAATCTGCTAAATAAAAATTCACTGAGATGTGGATCTCAAAAATGTTTTTATAGTTGGACAACCATGGGTCTTGGCAATCCCATTTATGTATATTACTCCAAAGCAATTTGGTTTGTCCTCTGGGGTCAGTTCTCAAGGACTGAGTTCATTCGTCATAAGCGCTTTGCAAATACTGAGTACTTTGTCAGTAATTTGCTACTCTGCATGCTTTTTCTCCATACTTACGCTCCTTTCCTCCTCTGTCCATAAACACTGATTTTGTAGGACATTGTGTAAGAAATTTGCATTAGGCTTTGAGAAAGTATTTGTAAATAAAGTATGCAGAGGAATTTAGTTCAATAGTTTTACTTCCTCATCTGCTTTCTGTGAGACATCAACTTAAGGTTTTTTTCCATTTACAAATTAACAATACAAATATAGGCTGGCTTAGGAGCTGCAGCTCCTTCATCAAATGACAAATCAGCACAATCAAAACAAGTTTCCCCGTGATGCCTGTTCATCAGGTTTGACGAATGTCACTGTTCAGAGTGATCTCTAGTCTTGATTTCCAGTGTGCCTAACTTATGAATGAAGGCATCAGCTAATTTGTCTACAGTTGAGATAAAACTTCTGGTCTTTCTTTGAAGACTAAATATACAAGTCGTTGTGAGGCTATTTTTAAAATTCGTTTACCTATTTACTAGGATGTTGTTTTGTAAAATGACTTCTCAGGTCCCCAAACTCTCCCCAGCTCCTCCTACCCCCCTACCTCAGCCAATAACTCTTATTATCTTTTATCTGGACAGAATCTGAAATACTCATCTGGTAATAAATGCCTCTGTACTCTGTTTCTTTAGATCATTCACACTCTTTAAACTCATCAATTCATACATTTTAAAGCTATATGATTATCCGTACTTGTCTCCTGCCTGATTCTGGGTATAAGGTAAATTCCTAATTGCTTGTATCAAGCAGAATGATTCATAGAATAGTAATAATGTTTAAAAGATACCTGGTTGAAGGAAGAGTTGGGGGTTCACAGTATAATTTTATTTCTTCAGAATGGAGATTAAACTGTAAATTGGATATTCTAAAGTGAAAGAATAAGTTATGAAGGACAGCAGTTATTAAAAAGAGCTTCTGTTAAACATAGCGGATGGACGAACAAGGATACAATGACATTTACAATTTTAGTTTAGAAACATCTTCAAAACTTAAGAACCTTTAAATAACACAGGCTAGCACAATAACACAGAACATGGTGTTATAGTTCTGTGGAATCAACTGATGTTTTGATTAAGCAGTCTTAGTGATACCACTAAGACAACAATTCTGGAGGATCAGTGTTAGCTTTAGCTTCCAGAACTGATATTAAGTAAAAGACTTTAATGTAGCATGGCTTCTCAACAGGGAAGATACAGAGACTTCTTAACTTGGCAGAAGAAAATTCTGAAAATTTTTTTAGCCCTCATTTATCATATACAAAATTAGCTTTAATGAAAGGAAGGAGGAGACATGAGTGAGCTATGATGAGATTCTTGATTTGATCCATCAGCCATTGAAAAGCCTGGCTTCCAACTGAGTTCCCTGTATTTTGGACATAGTGTTGATTTCTTGGGTTTTACCCTTATACCAAATGACTATCAACTATTCTCTAACTTCACGTGATTAGAGATTACTGATGGTTGCTGTGTATTTTTTTTAAACGTTGAAGGAAAACAGCATTAAATGATGTCATTATCTTTTAACCAATTTAAAAGTTTGTGACTTTGGGTCCATATTAAAATTGTTTGTAATTGCTAACAGAAGAGAATAACGTAATAATTGTGGAATAAATACTTTATTAGATGCAGAGTTATCTGATTTGAAACTGTTGTCAAGATTGATTCAATATATCCAAGTTGCTTCTAGGATTATTTTGTGAAGATAGGTCACAGTTACTTTATTTTGTTCTGCTTTTTATATTGGTATTACCTCTGGAGTATTTTAGACTTGAGATATGCTTTCTGAGATGTGAATATATGATGCATAAAAATCAAAGCTGTTTTGGGGAATCTGGTATTTTATTAAAATACTTGCTAATCAAGAGATGCAAATTATGTGTTTTACTTTAAATGTTAAAAGCAACAGTGTTTCTAAAATGAGATGCAGGCAGTCATTTATTCTATAAAACAAAAAGAGTTAAAAGAAACACTTTAAAGTTCTCTATTTCCCTTCCAAGCCTGTCAGAACTTTTTGAAAGACTTTGAAGATTTTTTTAAAATATTTTGTAGCCTATTTCAGTATCTCAAGCATCCTGAAGCAGGAACTCATCCTTCAACTGATTTTTCCATATCAGACAGCTCTTTGCCTGCAAGCCACATGGGTAACAATCCAAGGGAAACTCAACTGAAGCTGCTTCTCATTAACCTCTCCTTAAAGTTATAGTTTTGCTGCACTCATTTAAATACGTTTAAACCAAATTTATGATTGTATTGTATTTTGCAATTCAAGATCTGGAAAACCTGTGATGTCAATGGAGCCAGGTTGCCTCATATTCTTAATAAATACTTGAGAAGTAAATAATAAAGAAAGGGAAATGCTCATGGCTTGAATGTAGGCAACATTGGTATTTGAGGTGATAAATCTAAGAAAATGGAAGCTTATTATTGCAATTTCACTCTTACGTGGCTTATCTTAAAAGGAGGATTCTTGCAAAACTTTAGATTTCATATGTGACTTCTTTGGATCTTTTGATGATACCCTAGCTAGGAGTATCATTGACTATTCCAGGATATAGCATTGCATAGTTGGCCTGAGGACAATTTTGGTGGGAGTTTTGAGTGCAATTACTAATTTTTAGACAACAAATTCTTTATGTGTAGCTGGAAATAATAAATTATACATGCCACTAAACCAGATGACTCGTCCATGGCAATGTACACTGTTCCTATTATTACTGTGCTCTCCCTCCATTTTTCTTTTGTGATTGTCTCGGTTACCAAACTAAACAAGGGAAGGGAAGGCATGGCGTTATTTTGTATTTTTAAGATGCCTATTTGGGACAGGAGGCAAAGCTGTTATATAATTAAGTTAAATTAGTATGTAATAATGATTTTTAGGTGCAGTGTTTTACTGAAACAAATACTTTTTGAAAACATAGAATGTTTGTGTGCCTCATGAAAACAATGCATCTGCATTATGAGGGTTACAAATTCAGTACATTTATGTTTGCTCGAAGTAAGTCTGTTGCATTTTTTTAAGTGATGTTTTGATCTAAATGACATGCTTAACAGCCTCTGAAATATTTAAAATCTGCAAAGAAAAAACCAGCAGTTTCTAGTGTATCTTACTGAAAAAATCATACTAGGAAGAATAATACCAAGTTCTAACAGCTGCATTTTGATTCAGGACACATTCTCATTGGTGTTTGGCCTGTTCTGTAAGAAATTGTTATGGTGAGGATGACTGACAGACTTTCCATATGGCTCATAATCATACTGAAAAGTGTCACCTTTGTTTTAGTGCCTTGCTTTGTGGAATAAGTGTAAACCCTCAGAATTACTGAAGCCTTAGCCCTTCATATTGAATATTCCCTATAACAGGAGTTCAGTTTTTGAAGAAGTTTGATCTCTAGAGGAATGGTTTTACAATTCACAAGTCCTTGTTAATTCATATGAGTTTATTAGGTTTCTGAGAGATTTGTTTTATAGAATACAGTATATAAAGTTCAGTGGAGGCTTTTTTTAGTCCCACTGTGGTTTGTGTTTGTTTACTGAACATACCTAAAGAATTAAAATTAAATGCTGCAATTTGCCAGTTGAAATGTTTTAGGGATTTATGATTTGGGAACTGAAGGCAATTCTTAATGATTTGTTTTTGTAAATTCACAGTAGTCTTAGGTCTGACAGTTAAATTAGAGCATGTTCTTGATTAGTCAGACTGAACTTTTACAAAGTGTCTGCACTTGACAGTCACTGGCCTAGATAGAAAAAGTAGTTTTATTCATTAGACTATGTGCTTTTTTCCCTTTTGTCTCTAAAGTTCTCACACATATGGAAGGACATAAAACCCAAACCCATTAACTCATAGATGACTAGCAGATTTATTTTTTTTTAACAGGACCGTTGAATTAATTTTCCATGTCTTCCTCAGAAGTCTTTAATGAATGTTAAATAGCCTGCTAAGTAACGCTGGCCTTTGTTTCATTTAAACTATTTGGTCATTCTTCTCCTGCTATCATTGTAGTAGAGTTTACTTGTTTCTTTGCCCCTTTTATATTTCTGTGTTCCTTGTTCATGGGATAGCAGAACCCCAAAGTTGTATTTTTAATTTCTTAACCCAGGGGTTTAGAGAACAAGTTTCTGCTAAGTACTCCATAGCATGGAGGTGCAAGTCATTCTTTATGGAAGATTACTATTGAGGAAAGAAGGATTGATGATCCATCCTAGCAATTTTGGTTTGGGACAATGTCCAGCAAAAATCCAGGACAGATGATTAATGTGATCCAAAAAGACATTTTCTTCTAAACATGGGTTGAAATCATCAGCAGGGGTATTTTTGGGGAAGCTAGAGTATATAGAAATTTATCTCCTTTCATGGTCAGTAAGGTGTGTACTTAGGAGTGATGCGGTGGTACAAAGTGACACTTTGAGGAGAAGACAATGATGACGCACTTCTTGCCTGGAAACTACATATGAGAAGGCATTTAACTACTTTTTTCCTTTTTAGTCCTGTTTATAGTATTGCCATTTCATAATAACTGATTCTATATATGCCATCCAGTCTGAATTAAACATATGCCAACCATTCATGCACTGCTGGTCCTCCGAAGGTCCTCATGGCAGCTGGATAACTAGTTGTCAGAAAAAATCTGCCAGTTTCAGAACTTCAGAAAAATATAAACAGATAATTAGATGGAGGATTGCTGGCTTTTTTTTTTTTTTTCCTTTCTTCACATGTTCCGTTTATTTTCTCTTGCTTGCCTCTGAATAGGTCAAAACAGACTTTACGTCTGCCACTATGAGGAAGAGCTAGATGCCTGTTTCAGGAGTTTTGCTCTTTGAGCTACTAGATGTGAACTTTCCTACAGAGCATGTATAGTGTTCAAACTTACAGCAAATTCATTTTTATACCTTGTCCAGTTTTAAATCTGTATGTACCTGATTTTCAGCATGCTTTTGTAATGATGTGTCCATTTTTGGAATATGAATTCCTTTAAAAACCTTTGGATACCATCTAAAAACTTGTAAAGATGTGTAAAGAAATCTTGTCCTATTTCCACATAAGCAAGTGCAAAGATTGCTTTTACTTCATTGGGGCCAATATTTCCCTCTTTGAAAGATCTGTTTTAACTTTCTAAATAGCTTAATCAAATGTTGTCATAATGAATTCCATATGCATTAGCATATTTGTATTAATTACAAAGCTTTAGGAGGAGGGGGAGTTAATGCCTTTTTTTGTCTCCAAATATTCTGAATATGCTATTGGATAAAAAGTTAAATTGTTGATGACATTAGTCTTCATAATTTTTTTCCAGAATATACTAGTATCATAGTATTCCAGTTGCTGTACCATGTAAATTGATCTTTCGTAGCACCAGCATTGTCTTTAAAAGAGATATTTAGTCTGCTTCAGTATTCTGGTATTTCTTGCTGTAAAATGTCTTCACTGCTTATTTGAAGATTGTTCTCTAAGTTTTCTCATTAAACTTAAATCCCAACTACATCGGTGACAGGACGTAGCCACTGTACAGCTTGTATCCTTTAGCTATTTCATGTGTCATCCATTTGCCATATATCAGAGTATGGGGATTCATAATTCATATACCTGTGTAGCATAATCAACATAAGGATTTAAATTTAGGTTTTTTTTCCCTTTCTTTGCAGTATTTTTATAGGTCACTTGCATTGTTGTTTTCTACACAGTGTATCTGAAGGACAGCTGAGTTTTGAATTTATCAGCTCAACTGTTAAGTGAGCATGACTGATCTCTGTATTTCTGCTACAAAGCCTAAGCAGACCTTTCAAGCAGAGGCATCAGGAGACCTTCGTTACCTCTGAAAAAGCATTTTGGCTTTTTTACTTTCTTCAAAGTGTAATGTTGGGCTGTGCAATCTGTCTTTCAAGACAAAAGTGTGAACTGGTCGAGCGGAATCAGAGTTTTTCTTAGCTGTTTCGCCGGTGCACTGGGGTGCGTGTGACTTTTGGAGCTTAAAATCTTCACATGCCACAGGAGGGCAGCAAAATCTGTTTGGATAAGAAACTGTACCTGGGTGGATGTAGCTGTTCCCTGTGACTAAGGAGGCACCCAAGAGAAAGATACTTTTTATGTGGGAGTTCTCAGCTTAATAACCTCTAATTCCAAAATTTGGGACCACCTGTTGGAAAAAGTGATTTAAAACATTTTTTTTTCTTCAAATTAGTGTTGATGTTTTAACAGTTGACATATTCATTGTGTTGGAGTAGGACTTAAAAACAATAATTGTGGAGTCTGTTGTGCTAGGTGCTGTATAAACACATAGGAGAGTAATGCCTTCTGCCTTGAATGCTTTCAAGTCTAAGAAAAGAGGTAACAGCTGAGCAGGGAGTGATGGAGGAGGAAAGTTGATCAGCTCAACTTCTGCTGGAGTTTTATATCCTTTGGAATAAAGGAGAATGCTGGGAAGACATTTGTAAGAGAATGAAGAGCTCAGTGGAAATTTATGGGAATTTTTTCCTGGCACACATGTAACAACATGAAAAGAATTATGCAAGTGATTTAAAATTATTTTTTTTAATTCATCAATAAACGCTGCCATAGTTCAAGAGCCAACATTTTGGTAACTGAAAAAGATGGTAGCATTGAAGGATAGGTTATGGCTGGAATTCAGAGGAAAGGGAAATAACTTATTTGATATGATGGAAGAAAAAAGTATGCAAATGAAAAGATGTAAAGAGGTAAATTTTAAGCAACTAACCTGTAAATTTTTTTTGTAGCAGCACTCTGAGCACGTGAGAATGTGACCCTCTCATTAGGTGGGGAGGTCAGTAGTCAGAATGTGAGAGCGCTGTCTGGCCTATGCAAACATTTGAAAATATTCCCCAGCAACAAGTCAAAAAAGATTCTCTCTCTTAATTGAACCTCTTACAACTTATCTTCTTGGTATAATCTTGCTGCCAAAACAGGAAATGTAGGCACTGAGAAATTACACAGAAGTTAGGATCAGAAGATTAACTAAACATGAGAAGGAAGGTATTGTTTCTATGCTTGGGCATAGAAAAGACTGCAGCCCAGAGAACGACTGAAACTGAGCCTGAACGTGTGTCTTTCTCCTCTTCCTTGGTAACAAAATACTACAAACATATCGAAAGAATTTATATTTTGTTCTCACCTGAGTTTATTGACATTCATTCATATTTTGTTCTGGGGATAGGTTCTTTAAAAACATTATTTGTTATTGATTTGGGAAGGAAGGAGGAGAGGATTTGCTGGAGGTTGAAATATTTCATAGATGATTTACATTATCTTTTTTTGTAATGGTCTTTGGAGAACCCATTAGATTATTTGTAGATTATTTGTGAAAAATAATTCAACCTGTAATCTTAGTTTGCAGTTTTGTATTTTACTGGATTACTGAAACTATTAATCTCTCTTACTTAGTATTTAATATCCTCAAGGGGTTATTTCTAAGGCTACTGGTTGTTGCCAGAGTTTGTGATTGCCCAGATTTTATGTCAATTCATAAATGATCATAACAAATAACATGGAGATTTGTTTTGTGGTTTTTAAACTAGACAGTTTCCTTCAGAAATGTAGGCAAACATGTTTTGAACAACCTCATTTTGCAGTGTCAGAGTTTTGTACATTGAGGGGGTGGGACTGCCTCATTCTAATGTAAAAAGCATATCACTGTTGAGGTACTGTCAAGTTTTGGGCAGCATTAGTGATTTTCTGTAAGCTTTTTATTGACATTTTATAAGGAGTTTATGAATCACAACATATTTCATCCAGGCAATACAATAGGCTTGTATATATAAAACATACTTTGAAACTAATGTTTCTGCTAGAAACACAGGTGTTGTGTGTACTCTTAGAGGTAAGCACTGTACAAGTGGCTGCATATACCTTCTTTTTCCATCCCCCAATCTTTATCTGTTGCAGATTTGAAATACAGATTTTGTTTCCAATCCGTAAATCATGTGTGACAAAATACGAGATAAGGAGGATTTTTTCTGTATGTTGAAGTTACTTATGGTTTCCATCTGCACTTTCAGTGTTTTTAGATTTCCATGTTAAGAACCATGAATGTATTACTTGATTTGGATACAATTCTACATTGGATAAGGTCAGGAGTTTCATTTTAACTCTTCCTGAAAGTGAGTTCTTAGGCCACATTTGTGCATTTAAAGTTCTAATCAGCAATTTCAAGGAAGACAGCACTGTTATGTTTAAGGAAAAAAAAAAAACCAAACCTAATAGTGTTAAAAAAAAAAAGGGGGGAAAAGAAAGAAAGAAAGAAAAAAAAAAAAAAGAAAATTATTTTGTTATGAGTGATTCATAATCTGTTCTGAGTAGTCTGGTACTTTCAAAGCTTTTAATTGCACAAAGGAAAGGCCAGACTACTGTATGTTTAGTGTTTTATTGAAGGTGGTATTAATTATTTTGTACTTGAAATGCATCTTCTCCAGATGGTCTGGAATAGCTTCTGAAAAGTTAATTTTTGGCGCATGTCTCATGTCAAATTTCTGGCATCTTACCACAGCAATACGGAATTCACATCCTTTAAAAACTTTTAAAGTATTGAAGAGCAAAGACAAGTAGGAAATTCAGCTGTTTGTAGAATTATCTTGTAAGTGTAGAAGAATTGGAGAATAATCCCGATATTAAAATCAGTCAAATCTAATCTGAAGCAATAAAATTGTCCCCTGTTGTTGTGGAACATTAATCTAAAAATCCAGAGATAAGAGAGAGGTATGACGCTTTTATTTCAGTTTGTGCCAGGATGTTACTTTAAAATTTTTGCAGATCTGTCACGGAGTTGTTGGTCTTTGTGTTGATGTTTAAATTGCTTGTGTAAGTAATGTGAGTAGACCAGTTGAGATAGTATTCATTTAGTTGTTCCGTCAGCACACTCTACCTGGAATTTTCTAATGTGCCTGATTGGTGAAGTGCTCTTAAATGCTTTTGAATATCCCGTTTGCAGATCTTTCCTGTGTTCTTGTATTTTTAGTGACAAGAAATAAGAAACAAAACAACATCCTCCCGCCCCCAAAGACTAAGGTACTACTTAGCAGCATAAGCTGTTCTGAGTGCTTCCGTGAAGAAATGCTAAACTGGACAAAGTTTTTATCTTGGTTCTCAGTTGCATTGCGTGTTTTCTGCAGTCTTTCCTTTGTTAGGAAGAGTGTGCTGGAAAAAATAAAAATGCACTCTTAAACTTCTCTGTTTTATACAAACACTCTTTGCTGTCCTAGACTTTGTACTTGGTATTTTGAAGGCTGCACTCAAAGTTAGCTCAGGCTGTAAGTGGTTCTAGGCTTGAATGTGACATTCAAGACCACGTATGGAAACCGGCTCCCTTTCCCTATCCTTCATCAGTTAAAGACATTGGGAAATATTGGTATATGTCATGGACTTTCATGAGGTAGCATTTCATGCTGCATCCTGGATGGGTTCATGTGTTTTGGTGCAAGTTTAGTGGGAATTAACTAGCCGGTATCTTTAGGAAAGAACACAGTGCTGTTACTTGCAGCGTGACAGTCTTATTTTGTGCAAGAAATAAGGCAATTTGTAGATATAATACGTTGATTCATGCTTCATATTTTCATTGTGTTTTATAATAATACTGGGTACATTTTGCTTGAAATTTTATCTATCTATATCATTCTTATGTTTCTGTATCATCAACAGAAGCTACTCGTATATGTGTTGACTGTTCTCAAAATGCATGTTTCAATAATGTGCATAGGGATTTGGTGTTTGTAGCTCATTTTCCCTCATATGGGGAAAAAAATGTAATTAAATCTTTCTTCAGAATTAGTAACTTGAAAACTGAACAAGGGCATCAAATATACATAGGGAAGCTTGAGAAACCAGACTTGCTGCACAAGGTAAATGTGGACTGTAATGACAAATTTGACATTAATATGGATACATTTCTAATGTTTTTCATATTTTAAATTGATTATTTGGGCTTGTTTTGACTTACATTCTCTAGACCTTGTCAACTGTAATAGACAGAATTATTGTTTTTACTTTTAACAAGCTTCATATTACTGCTACAAATCTAAGTGTGAATTTTTTTTTTTAACTGCTCTTTAGAGGTTGCAGTATCTATATTCCTACACATTCTCTCAACATGTTTCTTTCTTTTTAATGAGTACATTTTCAAATCCTCTGGCTAGATACTTTGGTGGATTTTTTAAAAATAGTTACACTTGGTAGTGTGAAGAATGGAGAATTTTTATTTTCAAAAGCAGAAGTTAACAGTTTGCTTGAAGGCTGTTGTTCACCAAAGATGGCTCTTCGCAGGTGTTGATGTTGCTTGTTGAATGGAAGTGAATTCTTTTGATTCTGAAATCAGTAAACCTTTTCTTCTTAATATGAGAGAGAAAGCATAGTTTGTTTTGCAGTGAGAAGTTAAACTAATATTTTTTGTTAGTATTCTGCTGTGAAGAGCGTCCTCCAGACCTTGAAAAAAGGTTACTTTTGTATTTAGCAAAATGGAAAAAGGGATGAAGCAACAATGCTAACACTGAAAAATGTTTGTTTAGTTATATTCATTTAGTTCTATAGTCTGTTTGTTCTTGTGCTATGTGTCTTTTTGAAGGCATGACTTTAAAGCGTCCTCTGTTGAAAGAGCACCGCAATGTACTTATGCAGTATAATGCTGCAGAACAATCCAGGTAAATAAGAGAGACTGCCTCAGTCCTGTCACCGTGACCTTAGTTGTGGGTGGCTTTGGTGTGACTTCCTTCACTTCCAGTTTGTGAATATTTGCTTATTTTGAGCTTTCTAATCATGGTAAGCATCTGTTGGTCTGCAGAGTTATAAGGCCGGGGACTTTTCTGTTGTTTGTATTCCTGTAGTACTTAAGTTTCTCAACAGAAGCAATGGTTTCACTGCCAGATCTCTTTGCAGTACAAGTCTGATCTGAATTAGACATTGGCATGCTACTGTGTCTGTGACAAATTAGCACACAATTTGGAACTTGTGCCTAGATACTGCTATGCTAGCTGTGAAACGACACCTGAAACCTGACTTGGCTTGAAAAAGGTGCTATAGATAGAGAGTATGTTATCTAATTAAAGCTTTTCAATACAAGTTAAATGTCAAGGAAAAAAAAAAGGGGGTGTGTGTATGGAATTAGAAGTGTTAGTTGAGCCCTCAGGGTGATACCGAATCAATGCTTTGCAATATGAGGAAGCTGCATTTTTGCTCTGGTAGTATTAGCACTCAAGCATGATGTAATAACTTGTTTAGCTTCTACCTGACCTAGAATCCTTTCTTGGGCTTAATACTGCATGTACTAATAATTAGAGTCCTTGTCCCAGAAGACCTTGTTGCCTGGAGAATCTGTCCCTTGTTCTTCCTAGAAGAGTCTGATTCTGCCACTTCCTCCATATATTGAATTGTACTTTGATTTCACTTGGCTCATTTCCAGAGTAATTTCCTAAGGAAGAAAAGATAAGGATGTAGAACTCAGCAGAGAGTTATAGGTATCTCACTTCTAACATCAAGTCCTTCTTCACTTCCAATATTGAACATCTGAAAGGATGCATGACCAGTCTGTTCGTGTCACCAGCTCATTACTATCAAATTTGTTTCCCACAAACTCTATGAAAACATTTTGAGCCCAACTCTGGACTAACATAACATCAATGTACTGTTCTGTTTCTTTTGACAATAATTCAGCAGTATGACTAGTTTTGAAATAATTTGGCTGAGATCACTGCATCTCTGATCACTGTAAATCAGTAAATTAAGAAACCCAAGGTCATACTAGGCGGTTTTACTTTTTGGTTTTGTGTTTTTGAACCAAGTGTATGTATTATGGTGTGAAGTCTTCATTCTCTCATTATCCAGGCAGTTGCAATTGTTTGCAAGACAATTACATAGATATATCTGTACATATGCAATTAATATAATCACAGGGATGTACATTTTTAACATTTCTCATTACTGACTTCTGTTTTTCCAGAAAATCTTAATTGCATTTGGCCTAGCACTAGTTAGTGATTTTTTTAATGGAAGGAGGAAAAGGTTGCAGAACAGAAGGAAGTGGATTAATACGTGTTTAGTCTTTAGTCTTAATACATTGAGACTAAAAATAAAAAATACCACAAGAAAGCATTTGTAATGTTCATCTTTTTTCCTGTTTGCTTTGTAGAATCAAATTGTTGCATTTTTTCCCCCCTTGTTTGTGCAGCTTCTGAAATACTTTAATTGTCTGTACCTTAAAAATCTCTCAGCGTGGTTGTTCCTTGGTTGTTCTTTTCCAAGACAGCTCTCTTTCACAAATTTCTTCCAGAAGTGGGAACACTTTAAGTTGTATCCTTTTATTATAGATGTTTATGTCACTGCTATTGCTGTGGTACCTAGTTTACAGCTTCTCAGCTGTTAAAATTCAGAGCTGACTTGTGGCATGGGACAACAGTAATACTCACAGAACGGTTGAGGCACTGAGCTTAGCTGATGTGCCTGAGGAGGTCCACAAGAGAAATATGAAATAGCCAGAACCTGAATGTTAGTACACTAGCCAATGACCCGTCTTTTTCTCCTCAAATAAAATTGGAACTTTAGGTATGATTTGTACTCGTGTAAGAATTAATATATTTTAATCATGCTGGACTCTGAATATTGTGACTGGGCCGGAGTGTGGGAATTAACAGTTTTTAGAATAATTTTTCCTCTCCCATTTTTTCACCTTTAAAGTTTAAGGGAAGGAGGAAGATGTAGGAAAATGTGGGCAGTCCTAGCAAATTCAGTAAATGGCTTAATCTGAAATGCACATCTGCTTAATATTGGAATTTATAGATCTATCTCTACAATAACACATAGCCTAAGAATTTAGGCCTTGCTTGTTGAAGACTGTGTGGAATCCTGATAATAACTTAAATGTTTTCCAAAATAATGACTTGGGATTTCCAGGCCTAATTTACCTGTAATCCAGAAACTTCTTACTGACCCGTGTGATGTTATAGTAAGCAAGTAGCAAGAACTTATTTTTAGTATAAAAGTGTATTCTAAGATATTTATGACATGCTTTAAAATAATAATAATAATAAAAACAAAATAATATAATTATAATGAATATTCAATATAGTAAATATTTAATATATTAATTATATATTTATATAATTTATATATTTATATATTAATTAAATATTTAATATACTAAATATTAACTATACTAATATAATAAAATAATAATAATAATAATAATTTTCCTAATATCTAATCTAAATCTCTCCGGCACAACTTCAGCCTATTTCTTCTCGTCCTGTTGCTTGCTGCCTGGGAGAAGAGACCAATCCCCACTTCGCTACAGCCTCCTTTCAGGTAGCTGTAGAGGGCAATAAGGTCTCCCCTCAGCCTCCTCTTCTCCAAACTAAACAACCCCAGCTCCCTCAGCCGCTCCTCATAAGACTTGTGCTCCAGACCCTTCACCAGCTCCGTTGCCCTCCTCTGGACACGCTCCAGCACCTCAATGTCCTTCTTGTAGTGAGGGGCCCTTTGCCCTAGTGTGGGCATCTAGGTGGAGTAGCAGGTCGCTAACTGTTACCTCTTGGATTATGGGGGCTTTATTCTGCTTCCTGTCTCCGTCTTCCAGCTCAGGGGGCTGAATACCCTGAGGATAACTAGTCTGACTATTAAAGACTGAGGCAAAGAAGGCATTAAGTACGTCAGCCTTCTCCTCATCCTTTGTGGCGATGTTTCCTTCAGCATCCAACAAAGGATGGAGATTCTCGTTGGCCCTCCTTTTGTCGCTGATATATTTGTAAAAACATTTTTTGTTATCTTTAACTGCAGTGGCCAGTTTTAAGTTCTAGCTGGGCTTTTGCCTTTCTAATTTTCTCCCTGCATAACCTAACTATATCCTTGTAGTCTTCCTGAGTTGCCTGCCCCTTCTTCCAAAGGTCGTAAACTCTCTTTTTTTTTTTCCTGAGATCTAGCCAAAGCTCCCTGTTCAGCCAGGCCAGTCTGCTCCCCCACCTGCTCGTCTTTTGGCACATGGGGACAGCCTGCTCCTGTGCCTTTAAGACTTTCTTCTTGAAAAATGTCCATCCTTCCTGGACTCCTCTGCCCTTCAGGACTGCCTCCCAAAGGACTCTCTCAACCAGACTCCTAAACAGGCCAAAGTCTGTGTTTCTAAAGCCCAGGGTAGTGGTTTTGCTGACCCCCCTCCTTACTTCTCCAAGAATTGAAAACTCTGTCATTTCATGGTCGCTGAGCCCAAGATGGCCTCTGACCACCACATCACCCACAGGCCTTCTCTGTCTGTAAACAGCAGGTCCAGTGGGGCACCTCCCCGCGTTGGGTCGCTTACCACCTGCGTCAGGAAGTTACCTTCCGCACCCTCCAGGAATCTCCTAGACTGCTTCCTCTCTGCTGCGTTGTATTTCCAGCAGAGATCTGGTAAGTTGAAGTCTCCTATGAGAACAAGGGCTAGTGATCATGGGACTTCACCCAGCTGCTTGTAGAATACTTCATCTGTGTTTTCATCTTGGTTGGGTGGTCTGTAACAGACTCCCACCAGGATATCTGCATTGTTGGCCTTCCCCCTGATCTTTACCCGTAAGCACTTGACCTTATCATTACCCTCATTGAGCTCTATACAATCTAAATACTCTTTAACATATAGAGCTACCCCACCACCTCTCCTTCCTTGCCTATCCCTTTTGAGGAGCTTATAGCCATCCATTGTGGCAATCTAGTCATGTGAGTTATCCCACCATGTTTCCGTGATGGCGACTATGTCATAGTTTTCCTGCTGTGCAATGGCTTCCAGCTTCTCCTGTTTATTGCCCATGCTGCGTGCATTGGTGTAAATGCACTTCAGTTGGGCTATTGATCTCGTCTCCAACATAGGCATGCCGCCCCTAGGCTCATCCCTAGCAAGCCTAGTTTTATCCCTTTCCCCCTTCAAATCTAGTTTAAAGCTCTCTCAATGAGGCCTGCTAACTCCTGAGCTAGAATCCTTTTCCCCCTTTGAGACAGGTGAACCCCATTATGTTTATGGATCAGTGTATATGGATATGTTTCATTCCTATTTATAATGGAAATATAAAACTGTAAGAAAGTATTGTGAAAAGTCTTGTAGCCAGGGGTTTTAGAGTTATTTTTTCATATGTAACTTACGGAATTAAGGATTAAGAAAGACTGTTTACTCTTTAACAGCTTCTGAATTTATAGTTGTAGCTGATTTGGCCCTTTACTTTAACCATAAAGTAGCTGTACAGCTTTTCTATGTGTGCTAATGCTGAAATTGTTTGCGTTCTTTGGTGGTTTCTGTAGCAAACTGGAAGTAAGCAGAACTAAATGTCACTCTGCTTTAAGTGTAGGAAATGTGGAAGCAAATCCCAGATTTTACATCCAAATCTTGTGACTTCAGACTGGTAGTTTCCAAATAAGACATTTCGTTTGTTAGTCACTTTAAACTTAGAGTTTTATTTTATCTGTCACACCACTTGCCAAAAATCTTTGAAAATAAGTCTGGCACTTAAAATTGTGATAACTTTTTGTTCCATATTTTTTCTCCAGGTTTGCAGAACCTCTTATTCTTGTAATAGACTGCGTCAGATAGCTTTGGACCTCTTTGTAAAACATTTGTTGATGGTGCTAGTTTTTGAGGGAGGTGGATGCATTTGAACTAATGAATAGATCAGGTGAATGTTTTGTGCTTTCTTAAATTAGCCATTTTTGGGGTGTAGTGATTTTTTTTTTTTTAAGTATATAAATGTAAACAGTAAAATTCTTCATTTGAGCACTCTATTGCTTGCCTGTTGCTAGACTCTCATCCTTTGTAATTCAGGTTTGTCATCCCCAAAATATATTTCAGATTTATGTGAAGTAACCATAGCTTGCTAGGCAGGTGTCAGTTTTGAGGAATTTTGACAATAGAAATAAATTTTGTTCATGTGGTTTACCTGATCTAAAATATGAAAGCCAACGTAAGTAGGTATATAGCCATCTTTCAAAATTGTTAGCGTCCCTATATTCTGTAATGCATTTTTTGAGCACGATCTATTGCTGTACAATTTTTGTGAAGCCTTGCCATAATTTCTTCACTAGACTCATCTTTTTTTGAAGGACTGTAAATGATTTCTTAATTAAAATAATCTGTTTCTGTAAAAAAAAAACCCAAAACAAAACAACAAAAAAAAATTTTAGCTGAGGCAGAACAATTCTTAATCCTGTGTTCTATGCTATTCAGAAAACATCTGCCAAATGGATTACTTTCCATCTTATCTGCAGCACGTATTCCTCTGCTTGTGCTTGTTACCGGATGCATTGGACCAGTTGTGATCCAACTTGATGCATATTGGAATTATAAGTTCCCTGTAACTCATTTTGGATGATGTTAAGTAAGATGTGATGCAGAAAATAAATCATACCTTCAATCAAGCTTTCTTGACATTTTAGATCTTAATTGCTTTGTAAACAAAGGTTAGATTGTTCTTCCTATATTTGTATCCCCCATTTTTTTCTTGTTTCATGGTTAATACATGCATTTTACATCTCTATGTTTTTAACTGGCAAAAAGGTTCCAGCCACAGTTGATTCTCTCTTGTAGGGAGCAAGTAGAACATATGGCAAAGACTATGAATGTTGAACCCCTATTTGAGTCATAACATCAGAAATTTTGTGTAAAGATTGGTTTGTAGCTGTTGCAGTGGCAAACTGTAGGGCTGAAAATCACTGCAGTAACTTTCCACAGAACGTGCTGGTGGTTTGTAGATTCAGCTTCACCTGGTTTTGTGTCAAGTTCAAAACATGCAGGTCTGTATGAACGTATCTGTTCGTGATTTTGTTATCAGGGAGATGATCAGATTTTGTGCTGTATTTTTACCTTAAGGTCCTGAAAGGATAAGTTAATCTCTAATAATTAGGTAATATCTCATATCTAGTTCAAGGCATTTTATGAACTTAGAGGGTTTTTTTTGCATAAGTTGTTCATCATTTTAATAAATACCATAGGGAAATGCTTGCTTGAAAAACAGTAGTTTCTTAAGTCAGTTAAAAAGATATAAGGAAACTTCCTTTTGGTTTTGTTTTTTTTAGTAAATTTAATTTTTACAGTGCCTTGTAGATCTTATTCTTGCCTACTGCAGCCATGTTTACTTTGTTTAAGTGCAGGAGTAGTCCTGTTGAGGTCATGTGTAAAAACTGAGCAACAAGAGCTTCAGTAGAATCACAACTTTAATTTTATGTTGTTTATTAAGGTGATTCACTTAGATTTGCTACTGTGCAGTATACACAAAGCTAAAGAAATAAATTTCAAGACTCTTACTTGATTTAGCGTATTCTTTCAGTTTTGTATCACAAATACACTGCATAGTCAAGTGCTCCATACTGCATTAATTTCCCATTTAATTTTGTTGCGTGTCAGAGAGGGACAGAGCATAGTGCTCAATTCATTTTTTTCCAATTACTTTTCTGAAGTATTTTCAACTCATTAATTAATTAAAAAAACCCAAACCCTAACACTGTAATATTTTAATCATTAACTCAAAACAGCTTTATGGAAGAACCAAATCTGATGGAATGTGGTCTGTAGTCCATTCATAAGAGATCTAGTGGCTGCTGCATGAGTAAAATTAGAAGCATACTTCATGATTATATTTTTATTTAAAGCTGCAATACAAGAGAAGAAATGGGTTTTACCACAGCCGTTGATTATCAAGGGATGTTGGGCTCCTTCGTACTTAAGGGGGAAATGAATTGAAAACCATCAAATACTTTATCTTCCATTCTCAAATTTTAGTGACTATAGACTATTTATATTGCACTTTTCCTTCAATATTCACCATTACGCAGGTACATGATGGAGGTTGTGGTTGTTACTATTACCGCTCAGGTTTTCTTGGATTTTGTAACTAAAAATACCCCTTAAAATTACTGAATACTCAGTTATGGATATTCCTATACTCGCGTATAGTCTCTTTTGTCCTGTTGTAAACAACGCTTTTCCCTATAATTGCAATATAATTCTTTTAGTATAGAGATGCTTGTTTTAGCTTTATGTCTTTTCAGTTTGGTTTACTCAAGAAGTCATTTATTCTAAATAAAATAATCCTATCAAATAGCCTCAAAATAATCCCACTCTTATACCAGAAACGCCCATTTTAAGGATTATATTTGTATAATAGTATTGATCTGACTGATGACACTTTGTAGGTTAGGCTTGGTGCTATGCTGTGTCTGTATTAGTTACTGTCAGAACGGTTTTATGTTTTTGGCCTTGAGGAGAATTTGCTTGCAATGTCAATACCCCTTTAGCTTGCTCTTCTTTGAATGCTTGCTTTGCGCTGTGGGTATATAAAGGCTCAAGCATCTGCAGAACTTTTGTCTCAGAAATACCACAGGAGTATGTATGTGTCTTGCTCTCAGAGGTGGTGTCCATGCAAAGGGGAAGGGTCCCCATGTTTCTCAGTTCCTTTCAGCTATTTTGAGGAGCTTTGATTTCCTTGTGACCTGTGTTACTGGCATCTTCCCTTCTCTATTCCCCACACAGTTACCAGTTCAGAGAAAGAATTCTGCCTGTCAGTGCCTACGTTGTAGGTAGAATGGGATGCAGTAGGGATCTTGCAGATTTTTCTGTGTGGAGTTTGTGGATAGGAAAACTTAGGAAAATAGCATAACCAAAAAGGCAAACTGTTAACCCTGCTCTGAAGTGACTCCGAAGTAGATAACTATATTGCTGTCTTAGCTTCATATGCATTTGCTTAAGCCCACTTTGTCCATGCACGCATGTGTGACAGGCCAACTTTGTTCAAATATACCAAACAATCCGTGCAGTACAGAGCTTTTATATCTTATGTTGCTGCTGCTCTGAATTCTTCATTAGTCTTAGCTGTGATAGTGTGAATGTTGTTGAGCTTGAGTATACTGAGTAGTTTATATTCTCATCTTTCTAGCAGAAGTGGTGCTTGATTTCCTTGGTTAGAATAGTAATGAGCAGGGGTATAATTACTGTTTTTTATCAGTGTGTGATGACTGTGATTGCTTGTCTGAGAAAATAAAAACTAAATAATTTGACGTTATATATAAAGGAAGAAATTTTAAGGCGGAAGTGATGCTAAAGTGGCTTAACTTTTGTGTGTTATCCATACATATTTAAAAGTTAAATAACTTCAAAAAGAAACTATTTTATTTTCCACTTTCATGTAGTGATTTTTGAGTGTCTTCATTTGTAAATGATGCAAAGCATTCCTACAGTCAGTTATCAGAAATATGTATGTTTATATATATTAGAATAGGTTTTATGTTTAAGAACTATTAGCTGAGGCATTGCTTAGCAGAGGCACTGCTGAGGCGTTTTTTAGACAGGTACTGCTATAACGTATATAAACTATTCATTTTTTTCAGTGCTAGACATCCCCTATCACAATTTATTAGGTGATGAAGAGGTCTATAGCCACAGATACTTGGTGACCTATTAGGTCAATTTCTGCATCAGCATTAAACGATGATGATACAATAAATGTATCTGTACGATCTCCAGTACCACAACTCTGTTATCCACAGATGATGCTGATGAAGGAAAAAGAATTCTATGAGATGATTTTTGCACTAGAAGGGCAGTATGGCACTTGAATGGGTTACCCAGGGGCCCGTGGTATTTGCATGCTTGGGGGTTTTTTAAGACCTGGCTAGACCTGATCCAAGTCTTGATGGTAGCTTTAATTGGAGCAGGTGTTTGTACCAGAATAACTCCAGAGGTCTTACCCAAAAAGCGATTGCTGTGATGATTTGTTGTGCTGTTTTCTTTGTGCGTTTTCCAGCTTTTTGCTCCTTTGATATTATAGTGGCATATAAAGTTTGTGTCAGAAACATTTTCTACACAATGCCCTACAAAGTTTTGCCTGTTGTTTAAGTATCTCTAGTTTTATGTTCTATACTGCTCTTGAATGACCTCATGTTTTTACTATTTTCTTGTGTTTAGTAGTGTATTTTTTACTAAGGCAGATGTTTCAATGAACCTGCCTTCTGGCAATTAGTAGGAAATATATTTTCTTTTTAAGTTTCTGAAGGCAGATGTTTCTTTAGCCTGAGTCTTTGTTTAGTTGACTGATTAATTTCTGCTGGAAAAGAGTTAATAATTTTTCATTTCTGTTAGCTTCAGATCAATTTCTGAAATATTTATGGAAATTCAGCAAGCTGTTTGAATGACTTCAGTCCACGCTACCCAATTTTTCTGTTTCTCTCCATCCCCTCGAAACTGCTTGTCTAATTTTGTTGAAGTATAATAAAGGAATTAAAATATATTAGGGAGATGAGAGAGAGAAATGTGCTAATGTTTTCCCTTCTGCAGAGAACTCAGTGTTGACGTAAAGAGCAGGAAGATACTATTGTACATTTCCTCCTCTAAATTAATTAATGCAGAGTTTTCATGCTGGAGGTAAGTTTATGGATGACCTTACTGTTTAGTTAGATGGCCTTAAGTATGCTGATAGTTTGTACAGTAAACAGAAGTGACGTGTAAAGTTAAGCTGAAAATACTGCTGTTTGTCCGGCAGCCAGCTGTTCAGTTACTTGCTACGGAAGGGCCAAATGAATCATGTCTTTGTTTCCTCGTGTTCTTTACATGTAAAGCCTAGGAGACTGGAGTACAGTACTGGGCTGGTGCCCACAGTTTCATTAACTTCTTTTTCCATTTAAATCTCGGTCTCTGTTTCAAGGATGGTTTAAGGGATTTATGGATTTTCCTGGCTATTTGCTTTCATAAACTATGTAAGAATAATACAAAAAGCCACCTGGCAAAAAGCTGCTTAAGACACAAGTGAAAGGAGCATTTTGTTATTAGAACCATTGATTAGGCAACAAGTGCCAACTATATACATTCATTGTCTTGGAAACTCAATTTTTGCCTCTGCTTTGGATTTCAGGAAAATGAGTTAACCTGTGACAATCTTTGCATGCATGACTACTTTATTCCTTATAACATCAGTAAGGAAAGAGTCTCTTTTGCTCTTTTGTCAAAGGCATTATGTTTGTTGTGGAGAACTGTATGCACAATTAGCTTTTCAGCAGTGTTTCTGAAGGGATCTTACATTGGATTAGCTAGAATTAAAATATTTTCTATCTTTAGGCAGATTCCGGAATTGATATATCCAAATTGTCTCTAATTGGTATTCTATACTTGCTCTGAAAATCTTCTAGGAATGTATTTATTTGTGAATAAGTGCTGTTATAGCATAAGCTGACACTTCTGTGTTATTTGAAAGGCATTTCCCCTTATGTGTAGTCCTTCAGAAACACATTAAAACATGTTGAAATTTTATTACATTTTCTTTTTATAAACTTGATGTAAAACGTTATTGTCTGCATGTTGCATGTTTTTGACCCATCATGAAAAAATTCTGTTTATGGCAGGATTGTTTAACTTCACAATCTTTCTGTCATAAAGTGTGCAGTAAAGTAGCATTTGTTTGTAATGGATGACTATTGCTATGAAGTATGATTCAGGTGATCACACCATTATTTTTATTTATTAAAAGGAAAAAAGTAGATATTTATTTAGTAGATAGATATTTATTTCATTGATTTGTCTTCCACTGCATTATAATTAGCTTGTGCCGATTATAGTCAGTTTGTGCTTTACCTAATTTGGAAGGATTTGAATGGGTGGTTTGGAATACTGACAACAACGAAAAAGAGCAGGTTGAACAGGAGCATTCTGCAAACCGCCCTGATTCTATTAGTGTGGAGAAATAACATATCTATTACAGCTCTGAAGGTGGCTGGAGTACCAATGGACTGTCTTTATGAATACATTTGTTACAAAGCCTGTTTTTTTTTAATAATAGTAAATGCCAAAGTTGCTTAGCAAGTGGTCTGGTTTCACAGTTACAGAGCTCCTCAAAGGCAAAGCGGAGAATGCTGAAATACTTGTTGGTTCTGATGCAAATTGGTTACCCAGACCACCGTAAAACATATTGAAGGACTACTTGGTAACCGTACTTGGCTGTGGTATGCTACCTGCAAACTTGCACAGCTGGCTTTCAGTAACAGGAACTTATTATGGCTAAAGGACTGCCATCTCAGCCACTTTTGGCTTACTCATTTTGTGCTCATAGTATGAGAAAGCACTGGAGGGAAAGGACTATGGAAAGGGAAATGCTAATTGAAAATAGGTTTGGTTTTTGTTTTTTTTTTTTTTTTTAAATCTGTCACATGTACTTCTTATAACAAAAGTTTATTTATTATAGAACGCAGTTCTAGAGGTTATACAAACTTTAACGCTGATCATCAGCATTTACAGTGGTAGACTGGTAACCTGCTAAAAGCAGATACTGACCTTCAACATCAGAGATTCAAAGAGCACTTATCCAAAGCTGGTGACTTCAAAACTATATAGAAAACATCCTAGTTAGCTACGTATTCAAAGGAATTAATTATGTTTACTGTCTAAACTGCGGTTCATTTTGACACCCCCCCCCAACTTTGCTAAGAAAATTAATCAGAAAAAAAAGAAATGAAAGGAAAACAGTTAAGTGGTCAAGCAGTTACTAGTACTGAATTAAAACCTTATGATGGAGTCATGTAATTCCTATATTTCCTATGAACTCTTGAATGTTTTTTCAGCCCTTTTAACTAACATAAACCACATGAATACCAGAGACACTCCTTTTATACAGTAAAATTGATTGAATTGAGTAAATTTTTCATAAACTCCAGATTTATACAGGATCAAGCTGTAAGTCCTGTGATAATTGATTGGACAAGGTAGAAGTCTGTAACCTTAGCCTTTCCATGTGCAACTAGAATGCCTTTTGTTTGGAAGTCATATCCGGCCAGTGTGAAATGATGTGGTTATTTGCATATTCAAATGTCAGTGAATTACAAATTGGTCATCAAACCCTTTGCAGTGTGGGATTTAATTTTTGTAATGACTGAAATGCAGAATGAAATTTCAAGGATGAAATTCCTTTTCATCAGGGTAAGTGTTTTGGAGGGATTCCTCCAGCCATTAACCTTTGCACAGTAAACAGACACGATGTGTAAAGTTAAGCTGAAAGTACTGCTGTTTGTCCAGCAGCCAGCTGTTCAATTGCTTGACACATAAGGGCCAAATGAATCATGTCTGTCTTCTAAGCCAGCGTTTCCTGTTTCTGAATTATTAGTTCAGGCTTTCTCACTCTTACTGATAAGCAAATCAGAGACAGGAATCATCCAAATTATTAGTATACCTAATATTTAACATTTTCTTGCTTATTTAGAGGCTGTGGTGGGAATTAATGAGATGGTATAGATCAGAAGGTGTCCTTCGGTCTTTCCTTCACTTACTTGTGATTCACTACTCCTTACTGTACAGAGCCATTTAGCTCTTACCTTTTCCTTAGCAATCAGTTGTAGATATTCAGCATAAGGAGCTCACGTTCCTGCATGCACTGTGAATAGGCTGCCTCTTAACTACCAAGAGTTGATCCCCTGGAGGCAAGATGCTGCTGAACAGCTGTGAGTGTGAATGACAGGGGCTTCTGGCCCCTGTTCTGACCTCAAGAGGGGCCCATTTCTGTTTCCTGCTGGGGAAGGAGCTCTTCTGTTTCTGCAAGACACAACCACTCAGCCTCTGGTGAGCACTGAATTCAGCAGGATTTAGCTGTTCCCCTTCCTCAGCAAGACAGGAGCTGTCAATCAGTATATTAGGCTTGTGAGAGGTAAAGAAACCATTTGATTCTTGTTTCATTGTCAGGCAGTGACATCTTCATCTGAAGAAATTTTGCAGAAAGTGAGCAGCCCCTACCTTACAAGCCTGGATGTTGCTGAGATTTGGTATAATATTGTGCGTAGGTAAAACAGCACTCCTTTTGGGGTTAGAGCCCTTTTTCCACATTTAGCACAGCAGAGGTTGCTTTTCCCTTTCCTTTATTATTCCCCATAAGTTTTATCATCTTTCACTTTTTAAGGTTTGTATTGGTGTGCTTTCCTCCTCGCATCTTACTCAAGCACTTTGCTAAAAGTGATAGTTGTGTTTGAGCACATAAGGAGTGGAAGATAAAGGCAAAAGTGCTGACCAGGTGTAGTGAGGTAACGGAAAAGAAAAGCAGCAACAGAGGAGGTACAGGGAGGACAGGAGATGTAAATTTAAAGGAACACCACTGTTGTAAAGCTGTTAGAAATCTGTCTGCTGTACTGTGTTTGCTCTGACACGTGCTCTTTGAGCAAGATGTTTAGCACTCTTACTACCCGTAACATACCCATTTGTAGAATCATAAGATAATTCAGGTTGGAAGGGACCTCAGGTGGTCACGTAGTCCAGTAGGGTCAGTTATAAGGTCCTGCAACTGCTCATGAGTTCTGAACGCATCGGCTTCTCTTTATGGCATCTTGACCCTAAAGATGTGAAGGTAAGGCAGAAAGGTGAAGGGAAAAAGAAAGAAGAGTGTAGGAGAGGCAGTGTATGAATAAATGGGAGAAAAAGAAGTGAAAGAAGGGTAAATGCAACGTCATTTTTTCTCACAGTTCTGTCATGACTCAGTGTTTGATACCTTCCTTGAAATCTCATGATTGTATAATACTGCCTGCTTTCATTTTAAAACAAAATAATTCCCTAATCTTTGGGAGTCCAGAAAAATAGCTTGAAAATATGAATCTCAAAGGCTTGAGAATGAGAGGAAGGCTGAACAGACGTTGTCAGTCTTAAATGTGTAGTAGCTCAGAATTTTGGAACTAATTTAGTGTTTTAGGAGAGGTGCTGATACATGATTTTTCTGAAGATTGCTGTTGGCAATATTATAATGTGAAAAACTTAGATGAGCATGGCTCTAACAAGTACATACTAGTGTGAATAACACATTAATTTGAGTACATATAGAGGCTTCACAATCTAGTATAAAAAAGGTTAAAAATAGTGTAAATACTAGATTAGATGTGTAAAAATGATGTTAGCTGTTTCTGTCTGGATTGCTTTTTGTTGAATATTCAGCAGATGAGTTTTGCAGATGAGCAATTGGAAAAAAACCTAAAAACTTTTATAAGTAGAACGTCATTCGGGGGAGCCCAGCATTAGTTTTAAGTTCTTTTTACTGACATCTGTTGATCTTAATTTTTTTAAAGGTGACTTATTCTTTTGTTGTTTAAAATCCTCTAATACAAAAAAGGAAAAAGACCAAATTCCTGTTTAGGCTGTCAAAGGTCAGTTTTCATAGCTGTCTGACCTTTTTAGACTACACCGAGATAGTGTATGTGAGATGAAGGGGTTTTCTATGCCTGAAGTGATAAAGCTATTTTGCAAAGCTTGCCTTAATAAAGAGCAGATTGGTTGGTAAGATCAGGAGGGACTCCTATTTAAAAAATCAATAAAATGTTCTCATGGAGTTCAGTTGTCTTTTCTGTCCTTTTTATTATTGCCCTATATCTATATATTTTAAACCATGCATTGTAGCGTTCCCTTGTACTCACTTGACTGTAGCTAAAATATCACTACATTTGATCATAAAAGCCTTTCTATAGTAAAAAATAATGTGTACTCTGAGGTTTTCTCTTCTGGCCTTATCTGTTGACTGAAAGTGCATGCTATACATTCTCCAGAAGGATAGTTTATAGGCTTTGTTTGTGATGTTTGGTTTTTGGTTTGTTCCCCCACCTCACCCCCAATGAATGCTAAGCCTGTTACTTTACACGTGTGCACATTCGTTACTTCATGAATGCTGTTAGTTCTCTTAGACGTGCCACGAACATTCAAGTGTGCGGAGTCTGGTCTTCGCAGGATGAAGACTGATACATTCTGAACTGCAAAGCGCAGAGCAGCTATATATTCTTAGCTGTAACGAGGCTCCGGGCAACAAATGTTGGTTTTTCTCAAGCCATTTGTTAGTCCCATCCTCCTCAGAGGTTAGTTAAAAAACAATAAAACAAACCAACACAACTTTCCTGAAAATCTAATTATTGTTGTGATGAACTGGAAAAGTTGAGACACAAAGTAACAATGAAAACATCCAGTGATCTGATAGGAAAAGATAAATAGACTGTATGCCAAGACAATTTAATAGCAATTTTCTTCATTTAATAGAGATTGCTGCTTTTAGAAGTATATGAAGATATAGAATTGACATATGTACCTGTTACCTCTTTTAAAAAGTAAGGATTTATATGCCCTTTTACCAACAAGTAAAGGCATGTTGAGTGTTTCCAAACTTAATAGTTCCAGAATGTGTTTTGGTAAACACCCACTCAGGGTTAAACAAAACAAAACAAAAAAACCACCACCAACAAAAACACCCAAAACAACCAAAAAACTGCCTTCCTCTGAAATGTTTGGATAAATGTGGCTGCTGATTACTTCTGTTCATAAAAATGCACTCTGGGCAGCAGGATATCTTTCTGCCTGCTTCAAACAGACATATTATAAAACAGGTTATTTTATAGAATGTTAATAATAAAAATAGAGTTAAATGAGGTTTTCTCCATTGCAGTCTGATCTATAAAAGAGTGTTTTCCCTGAATCTTTAGCTTATGCTTTTGTTCTGCAAGAGTGAATGGAAAGAGAGCTTAAAAATGGGAGGAGGTGAGCTGTGGAGAACAGTAATAAAAGCACAGTCCTTCTGTTAATGTTGATGGTTTTTATTACTCACTTGCTCTGTTTTGCTTATGTCTGTGATAAAGTAGGATATTTCATGATAGGATTAGTGCATTAAAATTCTGATGCAGAAGTAAGGAAATATTTATACAGTCAGAGCCAGATTTTTTTTTTTTCTTAAATTTGACCCAACTCAGTTACTTCTGAAATTAAATCAGTGGGAAAACTTTTCTATTGAGTTAAGCCAATGCAGGAAGTCCAAGCTGAAAAGAAATGAGACACTGGCATATTTCTAGTGTACCTGTATTATATTAACTGATGTTGAATATCCACATTGGTTTTGCTTAAAATACAATACTTTTGTGTGTGTGTGTATATATATATTTTCATATCCAATGTGTGGTAAGGAAGATCAGAATAGCAATTTCCAAAAGAAAAGGAAGAGCAAATGAGTCAGTAATAACCCCGAGCTATCTGATGTTTTATCTGATTGAACAAATGTTTTAGCCTCTGTAAACAATTATGACAATTTAAATGTAATAGAATGGGCTCCTATTTCTCTGAGAACTACAAAATAATGATAGATTGTCTTGAGTCATCTATGTAGGAGAGTTAGGAAGCAGGTGATTGCTCACCATAGATGCTATTCTGCTTTACTTAGATCTTCTATTGAGAATTGTCCAACAAACAATTTTTCAGTTCACCTGCAAGCTCCCTTTTGTGCCTTAGGATTCTTTTTATATTATATACAGAATTAGGGAAAAGGATGGTTAATTTGTCCCTTGGTCATACAAGTAGTAAAGCTTATCTTCTAGTCTGATTTTTGCATAGGAATTTATTCCTGGTTAAATAGAGGAAGTGATTTACACTTTGAGGGCTTCAGTCATGGCCATATGCATAAGAAAACCTAAAAGAATTTTTACAAGCAGTCTTTGTAAGTACCAAACAATTCTGTCCTAAAATGCTGTTTTACTTTCTGGGACAGTGTCACAGTGCCTAGAGAAAGCCAAGGAGGAAGCTGAAGCATGTGTGTACCATGTAAACGTGGAGTACAGCACTAGGACATGCTTGAATAAGCAGTGAGCGAGACCTACTTCATATGGTGCAGCGTAGCATCTTACAGAGAAACAAGGAACTTGGGTTTCTGCACTGACAGGGCTGTTACAGCTCAAAGAGCCAGTACAGTTGCCATCATCTTGTGTAACTGCATCTTTCTGCTGCCCCTTGTAGATATGTCTCTTGAAAAGGCTTGAGCATTTAGTTCTCCCAGTAGTCTTTGGAGGTCTCTGGCCCCTCTGTCTTTATATCGCATTACAACTCTATGAGATTGTCTGCAGAGCCAAAAAGCATATACTTTCCCCACCTGCAAGCTGCCTTTTGGGTATACCTTAGGAAGGTGGTCTTGGAAAGGCAACAAGATCAGAACAATGAAACAGGAAAAAAAATGTTTGCTGTAGTTTTCTGTACAATAAAACATAATTTCCAGCATAGAGCTTTGGCTGCAGAAATATTTGATACTTTGTGATGCTTCAAAGTAGGTATTTTTTGTTTCTGATGGTTCTGTGCCCTGGCCTTCCAAAATGTGAATTAGATTCTCAGTCTTCATACATTGCTGCAGGTAGGACAACCCAAAAATATCTCCTCAATATAATGGAAATGCTAATTAAGTACCTACTTTAAAATTCTGTGAAGCTCTTCTGAGTTAAATGTTTCCATCTACTTTTCAATGAGAGTGATTTGGAAAATTCACCTATTGTGCAAATTAATTGTATTAGACTGTTAAAGGCAACTGGTGTAGTGGAAAATGTAAAAACAGTGAAACTTTTTTTTTGTAATTTGACTGATGTTTTCTTTTGTCACTGTCAATTCCAGCAGTTTCAATATCCCCCATTATAAGAAATATTTTTATGACCAAATTCAGCAGGTTTTGCATTTCTTGAGTATTTTCAGCCTTGCTTCTCAGTCTATTTCATATATTCATAAGCTTGTAAAATTTCATTTTAACATGTCAAATAATTTGTTTTAGCATTGATCTGGATCAGACTTCCTCTTTTGGGTGGACTCAAATTTATTTTTCACATTTAGGTGTCCCTTTAATATTTTTCTTAGCAAAGGAAAGAAAGAGAATTCTCAAGATGAAGAAGGAAAATCCTTTTTCAAAACTACTTTGTGTTAGAGGCCAGCCTTTGAATGCTGCATTCATGTTGCAGCTCAAAGCCTGACCCTTAGACTTAATGCACTTAGTAAAGGAGTACATTCTTTATAAATAAGAGGCAGACTTCCAGTGACAAACACTTCTTAGTCCAGCATCACTGGAAACAGCCAGACTGAATTATTTCACAAAGCTATGTAACAATAAGGGAGTTGGACATAAGGAAAACAATTTATACTGAGCCTGACAAGTGGAGAGCCAAGGTTAATGTCATTCTACAATCTAGACTGCCATGAGGAATCAGGTAGGGACGTTTTGTGGTGTTAATTGTTTTACAGCTGCTCTGGAGTAAGAGCCTGCTTTATTCCCAAAGCTGAAACCATACTCTGAAGAATATAACTTATTCCTTTTAAATTGACAGATTTATATCAATTAGGAGATATTCAGGTCCCGATACAGCATGTGGGCAGACTTCTCTCTCAACAGCCACACTTTCTTTTCTGGGTCCCCCACTCTGAGTTACACTCAAGTGTAAAAACCACAAACACACTAGTAGCTGTATTAAATGAAAATACTGCTCAGGAAAGATAATCATCCTATTTGCCCGATCAAAGTTGCCTCCCTCCTTCATTCTAAAAGGGGGGTGAGAGGGAGAGGAGGATTGAGATACACTTGCCTCTCCTATACCTTTTTGGCAAGTTTGCCTTTTGATGTAGTATGTATTTCAGACTGCAGTTCAACTGGGTCTTTACCATGACATACTTGTAGATGATGCTGGGACTGGCTGGCCCATCCCCTGCTGCTGCTTCTCTCTCCTCCAGTGTGGTCGTGCAATAAGAGTAGGAAACAGATGTGGCTGAAAGCTGGCAGTTCCCTTCTTGGGGGAAGGTCAGTGCAGTGAAAGGGGGCAGCTGGAAGGTGGCCCCAGGCTGGAGAAGTGGAGGGCAGATCTTCAACTTTCAGCACTGGCCCACACAGATTGAATTAAAGCAGCTGAAGTCGAAGAAGAATATTGTTCAAGTAACCGAGGTGACCACTGGACCATAGCAAAGTTACTGTCCTTGCTAATTGTATTTATTGCAAGATTTGGCAGAGTTCTTTATAAGAAGGTATTATTGTTTCTGACTGGTAAGAATATTTCTTTGTAAGTAAACGTCAGCTGGACTGGCATCCTTCATCTGTTTGAATTCTGCTTTTTCTAGCAGTTGCATGGGAACCACTGTACAGCTATATTAATCTAACAAATACTACATTTAAAAAGAAAAAAACACCCATAATGCAAAACCACAACAACCACCCCCAAAACAAAGAAGCAAACAAGCCCTCCACCCCTCAACAAGTGCCAAAAATAGTGTAGCAGGAGATGACATCATCAAAGTGAAGGAGAGATGAGCTGAGTATTATGATAAGGAACTACCAGAAAAAAAAAAGCATTGGTTTCAGAAAAATGTGTTCGGCTTCGTATAAGATAATAAAACTGTCTCTTTTGGCTTTTGCTTTAAGTTACTGAGCCTTTTTGCTGTACTAAGATTAAATCAATATAGCAATAAATATTCTCTACCTGAATTTCCATGAAAAATCGCCTCTCATTATCATTTGAATTAGTTAGCTGAGGCTTATGGAAAACCTAATAAAAAGATACTTGTTCTAAAACAATATAATTATGCAGTTCTGCTATATGGAATAGGAGAATGCATGTATTGTGTGTTACATGTATGTTTTGGTAGCTGTGTGTTCTGTTGTACTGTGTTACGACTTCAAAGTTGAATAGGATTAATGTCTTAGGGATGATATTTGAGTTTTGCTTATTTGAGGAAACTTTAATGGATTTTCAAGTTTAACTTGCGAAATATGGAAGTATTATTTGAGGACTGAAGGATTATATGAGCTTGAACACTGACAAAAGGCAATATGAAAATAAATGGCTTTTTGCCTGCTTAAAAGTTGGAGTTGTTTGTGCCAAAATGGAAGACCTCTAAGTTCCACAGAGACTTTAAAGCTCTGCTTGACAAAGGCTGAATTAACAGCAATGTTAGGTTCATGAAGCCAAATATTTTTGTTGTGATGATTAATTAAAAATGAAAATAAATCTTTCTGGGACTGTATGGCAGTCTGTCAGTTGGGGTCTTACGAAGGGAGCAAAGCATTATAGGGGGGCTTTTCAGTGTATTGTAGGAAAAGGTCATGTTCTTCAAGGTTTTGCCTTGTAGGGCTAAATTTCAAGCTATCTTCTTTTTTATTGTTCTTCAAGACAACAATTAGCATTGCTTACCATCACAGGGCTTGAGAGATGCAAGGTGAGCTGTAGTGTTTTTAGATGGCAGAAGTTTTAGTTGAATTTATTGCCTATTTGCTGTGATGAAGGACCAGTGTGCCCAGCCGTGCTAACTAACATTCTCTACAGGCTGCGTCACGGCTTGCTGTGTTTCCGTAATTCTAGCTACCGAGCTCCAAATACAGACGTAGAGCAGACAAAAGACCTATTGATTCAAGCTTGGTTTTCTTCATCTTTCAAGGGAATGTATGCTACTTATTGTCTGCACAGTAAGGGAGGATGAAACCTTGCTCGTTCATAACCTTGAAGAGTTAATGTTTAGGGATTTTTCAAAGGCTATAGGCTAATATTTTTTTTAAAGTATTTCTTACTAATTTAGTACTCAGGAGGTTGACTAACTGAGTACTAAGTAGTGGATCTGTTGTTGCTGGTGAAACCTGTTATCATTTTACTTTTTGATTTTTAGTGACTCTAGGATCTATTTGCTGACTTTGCACAGTATGAAAATTTGATGGCTTTTTTCAGGAGTTGTACTTGATATTAATAAATCCCAGACCTCTTAGGAAAACCTTAGGGTTGGAGAATAAGAACAGAGAAGTGTTTTGCTTGCATGGATTTTTGTGCTGTTTGTGGCATGACAGGTATGGTCTGTCCTTGTGCAGGAAAATGGCTCAGAACATTTGTGCTAATGCCTGTTGAGGAATTGGAAACAAAATTGTCTGCCTGGTCCCTCTCATAGTAATGAAGATTGAAGTTGAAAGTGGATATAAGAGAGTGATACAAAAGTTACCAGGGAAAAAAGCATTTACAACAAATCCCATTAAATTAATTGCGACGGTTACTTGAGCTCAGGAAACCATGAATTCAGAAGGCTTTCCACCAAGGCAGCTTGCACTTTATACCGTGAATGAGCTTTAAGTACTTTTATTACTTGTTTTCACCAAATAGAAAGGAAGAAAATTTGTGAAGGTTTTTTTGATTTGTGTTTTGTTTGGTTGTTGTGTTTTGTTTTGGTGGTTTTTTTTTTGTTTTGTTTTGTTTTTTTAAGATAATGCTTGTGAGAACCAGCCACTGTTAAAAATGAGTTACAGTGTAAAAGAAGCCACCTAAGCTTTTGAGGCAAATTTTGTTGTGTTCAAACCCATTTTGGAGAACAAAGCTGACCTTTTGTCTTCACGGTGTATTTCTAACTAAAGGATTCTGTGTACTTTGGCTGTGTTGAGGTTAAAAGGACAAGTCTGAATTATGTCAAACAAAAAACTCTGTTTATGCTTTTATCATGGTTTTGGAAAGCCTGTTTTTCTGTTTTTATCTGAACCTGGAATTTTATCCAGTATTGATCAGGAGTTAATGTTCAATGTTCCTGCTTCCTTCTTGCTATTTGTGCCTGCTGCTGCTGTCCACTAGCTCTGGACCTGCAATATCACAAGAGTAGGCTTATACTGCAGTTAGAAGTGTGCCTGCAGTTTATAGAGATAAGCCGAGCTAATTTTGAGCTGGTAGCTTGGGTTTTAGCAGCATAGGAGCTGAAAAGGTTTTTGGAAGGCTACCTTGCCCTAAACGCAGAGCTGTCATAGCAGTGTCGCTGTCGGTGTCCAAACTGGGTTGGTTAAAGCAAGCTCAGATTCACCGAGCTGAGCTGCAGTCACACGTCTTACAGCTGTGTAATCGTGGGCAGATGTAGATGTTGTGCATGGACAGCTCCTAGGGGCCTTCGAAGGCTCTGTCTGTTGGGAAGCCTGGGCTTGCTTGTCTGCTCATTTGCTTATCAGATGAAAGAATTCAAATATGACTCAGTTTCTTGCTGCCTCCATAAAAGGGGAAGGCATCTGATAATTTCTTTTTTGTTTTTATTTTACTATTTTTTGTATTTTTGTTTTTATTTTACTATTTTTTATTTTACTATTTTATTCAGTACTTTATCAGGTAGAATTAAAATAATTGAAACAAAACCAATAAGATCTGTTGATTGATGAAAACAAACCCAAGTAGTAGCCTGTATTATCAAGATAAAAGTCCCTGTTAATTGTGCCCTGCTTGCCACAGCTGTATTTCAGGTATGGGGGATATAGCAGACAAGTATAAATTAGATTTCTTGATTCTTTTCATTTATTGCTCAGGTAGCCTCAATTAGATTAAAGCCATGTGCAGGACACCAGCTACTTTTTTTTAAACTCAAACAATCCACTGTGTGTGTGTGTGTGTGTGTGTGTGTGCACAGACATACACATACATGTACGCAGGGAACATTTTTTTTTTTTAGGTATAGGATTTTCTAGGTATTAATGTCACAATACCTGTCTACCTAACAAATTATAGGTTTGACCTCCAAGCTGAATTTCTAGCTCAAACACCGTGACAGCACTTGATTTTGCACATGCTGGAATGCCTGCGTCTTCCATTGGCTTCAGTTAGAGCTGTAGGTGTTGAGAACATTTGCATGTTAGTTTATCAAATGGAAGCATGAAAATTAGAGGCAAGCAATGGAGCAGTTCACACAGATATTTGGCACACAGGGGTTTCCAGTATAGTCTTTCATAAAAAGTTTTTCCAAGGATTTACTCATGTGAAAGAGATGATTCCTTAAAATGTATTTAGCATTTTACATAATGTGGTAAAGGTTTTATATCCACAGTCCTTATATACATTTTTGTCATTAGAAAGTTTAATTTTCTGTGACTCTTCTTTATGGTAACCTTCACAAAGTGTAAAAAATGTTTGAAATGTAACAGTGGTTTTATTTTTATAAAATGTACTATTTTATACTTACAAAGCCAATAAGAAGTGAGGAGGCTGTGCTCAATCTCTTAACCTCCATTAAGAAGTAGTACAGGTTTTAATATGTCACCATGCAGTGCAGTCACCTAGGAATATTTTTTTTTTAAAAGCCATTACTCTGTTTTTTTTAAATGACTGTCTGTGCAGTAACTGTGCAGAATGAACTCTGCCCTACTTCCTCTGCCTTCTGTTGTCAGTTTTTCTCTTCTCTTTGACCTGACAGTATAGAATGTAATATCTTGAAAAGTGGGCTTTTTTTTCTCATTCTACCCAGAGCAATGCAGTGATCATTTTATCTGATGAATTTGTTGAATTTGATTGGTTATTTGTAAAATGAAATATTATCTACAAATATATAATACAAAATAATACATTTTTAGGATAGAGATTTAAGCAATAAACTGTATAATAAATGCAATTTATGATAATGATGAGAATTGAACTGCTTTTGTAGTAACTAGGAAACTTCACTGATTTGTGGGTTTTATTCTAAACTACTCCTCAGTAGTAAATTAAAAATGTATTTTTAATAGACAAAGTTAATGACTTTAATACAAAACTGGAGAGTGCACATGCTCAAATATAATGTGGTACTCCAAGTAGGAAATATATTCATATTTCAGAGAACATAAGGATGGTTTGGTACACCTAAGCCTCCTTCATGAAAACTCATTTAAGAGAGTTGTTTCAGTACCTTTTTCCTTATTGTGAAGATGAGCTCATGAATATTTTTACTGTCGATATCTATGTGAAACTCTGCTGTATGAACAAACAGAGTGAGTATTAAATAGGTCTGTCAGCACTGTGTTAGCCCCACTGAGAGAGAAATGCATCTTTACAAATATGTAAGTGCTGACTAAACAAATTCATTATATCTGAAGCAACTGTATGTTGGAGTTCACCAAGCACATGTGAAAGAAATTAATAGTTTTTCCATTTCTGGTTGTGTTACAGATGCGATAGAAAGCCAGACTTTGCTACGCAGGAGTAGTCACTTTGAGAACACACAGTCATTTAAATAAACAGGGCTGCTTACTATGAAAAGTGAAAATTGACAGGAAAAAGTACAACTTTTAAAAACAAGATGATTAAGGATAGTATATAAATATAGTAAAGAGGGATTTATTTTGGCAACCTTACTGTGCATGGGTTTGAGCTCTGTTTCTGGGCATGATTCACAGGTTTGGAATATAATCAGGCTAGAGCTTACACTGATTTGATTGCTTTATATCAACATTGCTTCCAGTTTATACAAGTCTGTTCCTAAGGATGCATGAACAGCAACAGCTGGAAAGTGAAGTTTTAAATATGCTAAAGGTATAGAGAAAGCTCTACCAAATATTTGTGAATTTAGCTCAAAGTGGATTTGGATGCCTCAGTGTTCCAGACAGTTTTTAGTTTTGGCCATAAATTTCATTTGCAATGCTTTGCTGTTACTCATTTAAAATTTTCAATGTTGAGAACTGCTGATGACTGCTTAGGCATTTTCTCTGTCATCCCCAGGAAAGATGTCCAGAGACCGGGCTCTGAGGAAGCAGCAGCAATTGAATAATTTGGTAGCAGCGGTGACAAAGCTTGCTAAGCCTGGAAATGTGATTGTGGATTTTTGCAGTGGAGGGGTAATGTATATTTTTGTTTTCACATGGTGCAATTTCCTTCAGCTTTCATCTTTGTGGTTCTAGGTGATTGCTGCCACAAAGCAAAGCAAAAGTATAAATGCTGAAATTTTAGCTGCTTTCAAAGGTTTTGTCACTGTTTAAGGGATGCTCATCATGTAATGAGTCAACAACAGGGACACTGAAAAGAGACTCAGATTTTGTTGTTTGTTTTTGTTTTGACAGGGCCACGTTGGAATTGTTCTTGCTCACATGATACCATCATGTCAGGTAAATTATAAAGTACAGATGGTAGGAGCTTTTGGTCTCTGATAATCATCTTAAAAAGATGTGCATGTAGGGAGAATAAATATAAAGACAGAATTGTCTCAGCAGAGGACTTAGATTTGAAACATGCAAATTTTTAGCATAATCCCAAATGTGTGCTATGCTTGCCTGAGAAAACAAAAGTTATAGGAAAATATAAAATATTTGCAAGCTGCTTGATATTGGCAAGTATTAAATGCCTTCCATTGTTGTTGGGTTTCTTGCTAATCATTTTGGACATCTCAAGCTCTGCCACAAGTAATTTAGATGTTTTCTCAACTAAACTACAAAGTTTTGTGCTTGTTGGTAATGTTGTATTTGATTTCTCAGTACTATTTTGCCTTACTTTATCCTGTGTATGAAATCTAGGTGGTGCTCATAGAAAACAAGGAGTTGTCTCTGATCCGTGCTAAAGACAGAAGTGATGAGCTAGGTTTAAACAACATTTGGTTCATTCAAGCAAATTTGGACTATTTTAATGGGACTTTCAACATTGGGGTAAGTGATTATAACTTTTCCAGTTCAGAACTTCAGTGTCTGGTTAATTGTTCTTAAAACAACTAAAATATCTGAGAAAAGAAAATTCTATAGGAGTGCTGCCTGACCATGTTGAAGAAAAAATGCGGTAGATTATTGGTAGATTATTGGTTTAATCATGTTATTTTAAAATCAGTGATATAATGGCTATATTTTGGAGACGGTTTTGAAGATGGGAGAGAAGACTACTGTTGCTGAAATTAAGCCTGAGTACAGTAAAGTGAGATCAGAAGTGTAGTTGGGTGACAGTAAAAGCATTCCAAGATAAAGCAAACAACTCGAGACTACATGATGCAAAACTGAGAAGGAACTATCTTGACAGAGCAAATGTTATACTAATGATATACATGTGTATTCATTGTGTAATGTATACTTGAGACCAGTTGTTCTCAGGGTACGCAGGCCGTTGAGCTGGAAGACAGGGATGGGGAGCAGAATGAAGCCCCCATAATCCAAGGGGAAATGGTTAGTGACGTGCTACATCACGTAGACACACACAAGTCTACGGGGCCAGTTGCGATCCACCCAAGGGTACTGAGGGAGCTGGTGGAGGTGCTCACCAAGCCACTTTCCATCATTTACCAGGAGTACTGGTTAGCTGGGGAGGTCCCAGTTGACTGGAGGTTAGCAAATGTGACGCCCATCTACAAGAAGGGCTGGAAGGAGGATTTGGGGAACCACAGGCCTGTCAGCCTGACCTCAGTGCCAGGGAAGGTTATGGGGCAGATCATCCTGAGTGCCATCACACGGCACGTGCGGGACAACCAGGGGATCAGGCCCAGTCAGCATGGGTTTATGAAAGGCAGGTCCTGCTTGGCTAACCTGATCTCCTTCTATGACAAGGTGATCCGCTTAGTGGATGAGGGAAAGGCTGTGGATGTTGTCTACCTGGACTTTAGTAAAGCCTTTGACACCATTTCCCACAGCATTCTCCTGGAGAAACTGGCTGCTCATGGCTTGGACAGGCGTACTCTTTGCTGAGTAAAAAACTGTCTGGATGGCCAAGCCCAGAGAGTGGTGGTGAACGGAGTTAAATCCAGTTGGCAGCTGGTGTTCCCCAGGGCCCACTGTTGGGGCCGGTTCTGTTTAATCTATCAGTGATTTGGATGAGGGGAGCAAGTGCACCCTCAGTGAGTTTGCAGATGACCCAACGTTGGGTGGGAGTGTTGATCTGCTGGGAGGGCAGGGAGGCTCTACAGAGGGATCCGGACAGGCTGGATCGATGGGCTGAGGCCAACTGCATGAGGTTCAACAAGGCTCAGTGCCAGGTCCTGCACTTGGGTCACAACAACCCCATGCAGTGCTACAGGCTTGGGGAAGAGTGGCTGTAGAGCTGCCTGGCGGAAAAGGACCTGGGGGTGCTGGTCGACAGCCAGCTGAATATGAGCCAGCACTGTGCCCAGGTGGCCAAGAGGGCCAATAGCATCCTGGCTTGTATCAGAAATAGTGTGGCCAGCAGGACCAGGGAAGTGATGGTCCCCCTGTACTCGGCACTGGTGAGGCCGCACCTCGAATCCTGTGTTCAGTTTTGGGCCCCTCGCTACAAGAAGGACATTGAGGTGCTGGAGCGTGTCCAAAGAAGGGCACTGAAGCTGGTGAAGGGTCTAGAGCACAAGTCTTTACGAGGAGCAGCTGAGGGAACTGGGGTTGTTCAGTTTGGAGAGAAGGAGGCTGAGGGGAGACCTTATTGCTCTCTACAACTACCTGAAAGGAGGCTGTAGTGAGGTGGGGGTCAGTCTCTTCTCCCAAGTAACAAGTGATAGGACGAGAGGAAATGGCCTCAAGCTGCGCCAGGGGAGGTTTAGGTTGGATATTAGGAAAAAATTCTTCGCTGAAAGGGTAGTCAGGCACTGGAACAGGCTGCCCAGGGAAGTGGTTGAGTCCCCATCCCTGGAGGTATTTAAAAGACGGGTAGATGTAGTGCTTAAGGACGTGGTTTAGTGGTGGACTTGGTAGTGTTAGGTTAACAGTTGGACTGGATGATCTTAAAGGTCTTTTCCAACATAAACGATTTTATGATTCTGTATTTATAAAGGCAGAATGATATCCTAGGTTTGTAGGACTCATGCTGAGCACTCCTATTGTAGTCAACAGGTGATGCTCTGACTCCCAGTTAACTGTAAATGAACAGATCAAAGCAGGAATCCGAGTTCTGCAGGAGCAAAGTAGGTGATTTGAATACTGATTCAAAGCATCCATGTTAGACCCTGCAAGTAATGAGATAAATGTCCTCTCCAGAATTCTGCAGCCCTGGTGAAGAGTAAGGCATAAATAGTCTTTTGTAACTCTGTAAAGGTTCCTGTCCTCCAGTTTTATTTTCTGTTAATAGAATATGAACTTTTGCAGCAAGCTCCAAGCTTTCAGTGTGAGTCTGAATGTTCTTTAAATCATCTATCCAAGGGCCTATTTTGGCTGTAGCTTAGGATGTTTAATGCTGAAGGTTTATGGTACGTGAGCAGTGCTGTTTAACTATTTGGTTGGTTCATTTAATAAAGGAAAAGAAATATAGTGCAGGATAAAGAGGAGAGAAGAAATTGTTTTAGCCCAGTCCTTCCAAGTGTAAATTTCCAATTCTCTAGCTTTATTTTCTGTGCTACGTTGTCATATAAATCTCGGTGGATGAACTAGAGATCTATTTCAAAAAATCAGGATCTCATGAATAATTTATTGAATTCTGTGTGTGAGATGTGTAATAGTTTTTCAGTGAAAAGAGTCTCCAATTTTGTGATCACTGGAGTTCCTGTCTTCATTTTTTTTGGTCTATTTTTAAGGTTAATACTAAGTTAAGTATCTCTGTGGAGTTTTTATTTTTAAAAAAAGTATTACATTCTCTTCTGAGTTTTGTGACAAAGAAAACATTGAAGTGTATGTCAGAAAAATTCACTTGGAAATTCTTCATTTCCAGGCCTGTGATTTCAGTTTCTTTGACTTGATTCGGTAGTCTATTTAACAGACAAACCTGGAGCTTTCCCTTTTTAGGAGACCTCCATCAGTCTCAGCTTCAGAATTAGTTTGTGTTATACCATGATTTACTCTTCAGAATTAGCTCATTAACTCAGGATTAACTTTCCTATGCAGCCACATTTAAGACAGGAGCTGGCTGGTTTGCTGGCCAGTAGCACAAGTGTTTGATGTGTTTGAAGGTAAATAATGTAAAGTGTAGCTGCCTTTGTATCATGTAGATGTGGCGCTTAGGGATATGGTTTAGTGGGACTTGGCAGTATTAGGTTTACGGTTGGACTTGATGATCTTAAAAGTCTTTTCCAACCTAAATGATTATGATTATGTCCTAAACACTGATCTGATACAAAAATGACAATATAATACCATAATACATAGATATGTACAAAGTTTGGCAATGCGTCATTCATGAACCCATCTTCTGAGGCTTGTAAATCTATTTACTCATTGGATGACTTCACCATTTTCAGTAAAACAATACAATGTAAATGTGAAGGTGGACATAATGATAAGAAATTCACTGGTTATAGTACTTAAAATCTAAAGAGGTAGAGAAAAATGAACATAACAGAAGTCTTCATCTCTCTGCTTGTGGTATTAATTTAAAACGTTTATATGCATTTTAGTTACCTTGACATCAAATCTGCATTACTTAGCTATTTTCTTATCTGTTATCTGCCAGGAGTTCAAAGGCAGGTTAAGAAAAATGTGTTGACCACTTCCCTTTTGCTCCACATAAAATTTCTGGCCTTATGAATTGTTGGGGTAATGAAGATCAAGGTTCTGAAACAACCTGTTTTAATGCCAGACTTACTATTACATTTTAATATTACATGTTGTCATACAAGCGCCATAATAAATGGCAGTTTATTATGTACATCAGTCGTAATAAAGGATTTCAATCTAAAAGTGAAAGCTTTCCAAATATTTGCATGCAGTGTTCATTTACATGCCAACACTCAGAGGAGTCTTTGAGATCTTAGTTGTTTTTAATACTTATGGAGTACTCAGAGTATCTCAGCTAATTTGTGAGAAGTTGAAAAGTTTAAGGTTTGATTGGGGGGGGCGTATATTTTTGAGTCTGTTGAGTTCTTATCTTTTTAAGATCACTAAAGTGAACCTGAGGTTTCATGAAGCATTCTTTTCCCTTCGCTTTTCTGTGTGCAGTAGGCGGTCCGGGGGGGTTGCAGCACTGGAGGAGTAATACAGGGCAATGGTCTCACACTGCATTAGCTCTGTTGCTCTCTTCAGGGGCCACGTTGTTTTCCTGTGTCTGTAGATGTATGGATTTATGAACTAAATGCATTATCTGCAGCAGTCCTCACTTTTTATTTTGCTTCAGATAGGGAGTTTAATACATAGGATATCCTGAGAAAGCTTTGTCTTGAATTTTACTTGTGATTTTTCACTTCACTAAATTGATTCTGAGAAACCCAAAGAAGAAATCAGTTGTTGTAAAAGTTCATACCAGCTCAGCAAAGCTACTGGTTTTATCCACTGCTGTTTTAAGCTCTCTTTTTCCAAACATACAAGCAAAGCAGAGGTCTTTGTTTTCTGCTTGGATAGATGGGAAAGTAACTATAATTATATTCTATGATAATCTAATAGCTGTGATATTAAGAATCTATCTCTGATGTTAAACTAGTTTTATTTTTTTGTTAATTTCATACAAGCAGAAAACTTCCATTGTGAAATTATTTTCTTATTAATTTTCAATGTTCTGCTTGAGACAAGAATATTTGTTACCATCTGTATGCAGTTATAGTTCAGTTGATGATTAATGGTCTGCTCAGCTGAGCTTACATCAGGCAGTGTGCAAACAAAAAAAGTCCTTGTTTTAATCTATATCTGAGAGCAAAGTTTTTATCTTCCAATTGCTGTACCGTGAAGAACAACTTTGAACCCTGAAATCTGAGCTTTGCAATTTTAAACCTTTCTCCTAAATTTACAGTGAACGAAAAGCAAAGAAAAGAATGCAGTTTTACAAATCCGCACCGCTGCATAAAATTAAAAATGTGCCACAAAAATATCCTTAGTTTAATGAAAACTTAGATCAATGTGTATGCACCAGGCCTACTCTTTGAGCTACTGAGTACATGGAAGAAGGCAGAGAAGGTAATGCCTCCATTTCACCCGGGGCCATTTGGTATCACAGGAGAGAACCGCTTGCCTTCCCTTGCAATATATTGAGTACAGCAATAACTTGCCTTTCTGTAGTAGAGCATGAAGAATTTGGGTACAACTTGTGTGTTGCCCAAACACACATCAACGCTCACAGGTAGCTGTTGTGATTGAATAACATTCTAATTTTAGTTTGAGTGCCCATCACTAAGAAAAAGGAAGAAAAGAATAAGGAGAGAAAAAAAAAGGAGAGCAAGTTGTATTTGATGTTCCTCCTCCCCCCCCGCCCCTTCAGTGTTTGTCTTCTAAAGTTTTCACTCAGTACCTTACAATCAAATGATCAAAATTTATGCTTAAATGTTGTCCTTTAAATGTGACCTTCAGGTATATCTGTTACTTCTCTTACTGCTAGGTTGAAATCCAGTTTTGAAATAGTTCTTTGTATTTCTAAGTCATTTTTGCTTGACAAAGACTTTTGACTAACCACCACAGTGGTTTTAATATTTTTCTGGAGCTTTATTTTTCATGGGTTGGATATCATGATGCAGTGTACCTCCCTTTTGAGTGCTTTTGGCAAGTGACCCTTGTTTGGTGTTGATGATTCCCTTCTTAATGGAATAGGCCATACATTTTCCTCAGCATAGATATGAAGGAGAGGAATGAAAAACTGAGGAATTAAGGGCCAGGCCTTTGGCATAACAGCTTTCACTGCAAAAACTTCCTCATATATTTAAGTAACTCAGTCAACCAAAAAAAATCCTGCAACAGAATTGTATATAGAATATTGCTATAAAGAATTTGCTTGGTTTTTTGTTTTTAACACTGTAGGTGGCTCTGCATGCATGTGGTGTGGCAACAGACATGGTGATCGAACACTGCATCAAGGCACGAGCAGCCTTTGTCATCTCCCCTTGTTGCTATGGCTTCATTCAAAACACAGTGAAGTTTAAATATCCACGAAGGTAAACTAAAGCTAACAAGATAAACTTTAAAATATCAACTTAAATGAAGGAATACTAAAAGAGTACAGAATTAATCAATTGAAGATCATTGCAAGTATCTAGGCTAAATTGGTTCACAGTTGTAATGCAACTGTTTCCTCCTGTTTCTCTTTGCAAACCCATCCTGAAAGGGAGACAGATCGGTAATTCCTGGGTGTTTTTTTTTCCTGGATTTATCTATTCATAGTTCGGAAGACTTTATACCATCAACACAGTAGAAACAGTACGTGGGAGTCTATGTAATATGCAGACCTTGTACCTTGAAATCACAAAGTTAATAGAAAACTCATGAAAATTACTGTAAGAAGGGGAATTGACATTTTAATGTTGGAGAAAGATGTAACCAATCAACTTAAAGAAACGAGTCTGCTTTATACCACTTGTGAAACTCTTCTGATTTATTCCCAAGTAGACAAGCTCTCCTGTATTTCAGTTCATATTTTTAATACTTTTTCAATGGACTGTGTAGATATTTTGTCGTCTTCTAATCCACCATGTTGGTGATACTTATATATCTTAGGCTTAAGAATTTTAATGCCTTTGATATAAATAAAATGTAGAAGATAAGCATAAAGTGGCAGAAGATAAGAGGCTAACAGCTTTCTGAGGCAGAAGTAGATAGGGGAAGAGGGTTGTGGGGTTTTTTCATAAAGCTGAGCTGTGCATTTTGGATGTCCAAGATGAATTAGATTTAATTCCGCTAGGAATTACAACACTGTCATAGGTACATATTTGCTAAAATAAGAAACTGAAACATGCTGTTCTAAAAAGAATCAACAAATCTAAAAAACCTTATGCATCCATGTTAAATATTTTTCATATTTTTGTATAATATCAAAGTGTGCTGTTACAGAAGTGTGTGGAGAGTAAATATTTAGAATTTGTCAGTTTGAGAAACTTTGCATTTAACAGTATTTTCTTAGTCAGTTTGATTCTTCCATCTCTTTATGTGTGTCCCTTTTTGTTTTCTCTTGTGACACAGTAAAATAAATAAATATTCTTAAGGAAGAGGCAATAAAATTTTAAGCCGTCTAAAGTTAGCAGGCATATAGCACTTCTCTGTTGACTTGTTTTAAAATTGACTGGGTACTGTTTAACTTTTGACCAGTTAGTTTTTAGATCATGAAGACTGGAAATGCTCACTATGTTAGAAAACTTTTGTTGCTGTAGATGCTGCAAGAATGTAAATTATGGTTTTGTGTTTGCTAAAATTTTGAATCTAACATTGTAAACCTATGTAGAAAGTTATTTGGTTCATAACATATCAACCCTAGCTCAAGCTACATTTAAGGTTTGCTTTTTCTTTTTTCTTCATTTTATATGATCATAAAACGTGATAGCCTGCCTATGTCCCCATATTGCCTGTGCTCTATACTGAATTCCGTTGTAGAGGCACCTTACTTCTGTGACACAAACAAAATATAGGCATGTCTAGAGGTTGTGTACATGTAATATGAAATATTTATGTGACGATGTGGAAATGTCAGTAAATCTATGTTACCATTTATAATGATTTAAAGAGAGAATTTTTATGAATAATACAATAGGAAAAAAAAAAAAGACACCAAATGCACTTTTCCAGTGAACTGGAACTGTAATGGTTACTGGTTTTTTTGAATGCCTTTCTGCAGGATACAGATATTGCTGTTTTGTTTAAAATATGTTCAAGTATGTAATGATTGCTTCTATTTTCCACTTCTGCTTTTTTTCGATGTTGATTTAATTGCTCTATTTTTTTTTTCAGTCATCAGTTCAAAGAAATTTTGTCCTACAAGGTATGTAAAAGGGTTGGGGGAGAGGGAGGGTTATGTACAGTTTCCTGCGTTTCACTGAGTCTTCTTATCAAATGAAATATAAGTGGTTATCTTTTAATTGCAAGGAGGAGCATGTGTTATGTGAAATGTCCATTAGTAGCGCAGATGTCATTGTGTTGCTTTCTCTCCACCATCCATTTTTTAAGGCTTTTTTTTCTTCAATAAAACTAAATAGTTTCTCCACAAAAGAACTTTTTTTTATCATAATGCGCAAGCGAGCCATTCCTAAGATACTTCAACATTTATCAGCTAACAATTACAGGATGCCAATTTATTTAGGTCTTAAATACAACTGTTTATACTGTGGAGATGCCTGATTATTTTTTAGGTAAAATTATTGATTTTACAGATGTTATTTTCTGATAAAGATTAGATTTCTCCCTCTATGTCTAGAAGACTGGACATAGTGAGTATGAAGAGCTTATACTCATCCGCAAGAATTTTATGCAGTATTGTTTTAAAAACGTTATTCAAAATGATTTAAAAAATATTCAAATGTGGTTTGACCTTGGGGGGAGCCAGGGTCTGTGCGGAGATTGTCTGAGAGAAAAGTGGGAGAAAGAATCAATGAGATATGCAGATCTGACAGAATGAAGATAACAGATAACAGGGGAGTGAAAAAGGACAAGAGCAGAGAGGTGGACAGCAGACAACAGGTACTGATCTGTTAAGCTTTGTCCAGTGTGTTTAAACTAGTTAGTGATGAGCAACCAGAAATTTGAAGGTTAGATGCACTTAATGTGGCATGGAAAGAAAATGTTTCCATTTGAGAGAAGCAAGGTTATATAGAAACTTTACATGCCAAATCCTAGACAAGGGTCTTGGTGTTTACAATATAGAAAATGAGTTTTAGAGATGCAGAATAATCCTTTGTAACAGAAATATGAGAGAAAGATGGTATTTCTAATATCCAAATGTTATTTGGGACAATGATCATAACACAGGTGCTATATGTAGCAGGAAAATGGAGATTATCCTTTTTAATTCTCAAGTAAGAGAGCATTTAAAAAATTCAGAAAATTTCCGGCCATCTTATATAGGGAAGTTCAGTTATCTGGTAATACACTAATGTTATCTTCATGACAGTCTGGTTTATGTACGCTTTACTAATTTACATGGAAATAAATGACCACAGATTGAGATGATAAAAGCGGCACAGTGGATTTGGACCTGCCATTATTTTTTCCCTTGATTTAACATTCTTTTCAATATATTTATATGTTTGTAACGCATAATCATGAAGAACTCAGGTTTCAGTTCAGAAAAAGTTCATTTACCTACGTATTATTAAAAGCAGACCTGTTGACAGTACAGAGGGACATGGTGACAACTATAAGGTCAAGGATGCCTAGATCAGGATAGTGTATGTAATCTCATTAAAGCTCAGTGAATTTTTTTCTTAATCTGTTATTCCACAGAGGTTTTATCAACCATATAGAAGTTCCAGCATTTTATTATTTGTGTTGCAGAAGGGCACAGGGGCCAAGGACAATGCTAAAAAATATTGCTGCTCTTAATAATGTAAGACAAATGGTCTAGGCTGGTTGGTGCCTCAAATAATCCTAGTTATAAATAACTTTTGTTATACAGCTAGCTATATGCATTTTTATATTTCATATTAATAAATTGTTACAGGTTATTGGCTAGTAGCCAGAGCTGCCATGTGTTAGCCAGACGTTGTCTGTGTCACCCCCCTCCAGTTCCCATTTTAAATTCATTTCTCTTATCTTTCATTTCAGTGAGATCTAAAAAGACATCCAGAAGTCTGGCAATTCCAAAACTTTTTTGATGAGAACATTATGCTGTAGTTGATTAGTTTATAGCTCCAAAGAATAAGGTTATGATAGCTGTAGATTTCTACCATGATACATTTTGAGACTCTTATTTGTCAAGACACTCTCCCTATAGGAGAATTGGAAAGTAAAACCGAATAACTTTGCACGTACAGCTTTGAAAACTTAATAGGAATTGAAGGCATGGGTGTTCTAGTAAGCAAGTTAACTGTTCATGCACACACAAAGTTTGGGCAGTTTATAATTACCGTCATTATTTTAGAAATGCTTTTATTATTCCTGCCAACAGGGAATGTGACAATTTAATGACTGTGTCACGGGGATGCGATGTAGTCATAACTTGGGCTCTAGTTTAACTTTCTGGATCATCTCTGTAGGAAGCCAAGGCATTAGAGTCAGTCCAGATTTTCAGGTTAAGTGGTGAGGCTTACCTTGGCTGGTCTAGTTGGATGAGCTGAGAACCTGATGTTGCAGAGAGCCGGGTTGTGTTGGGTGCCTGAAGGCTGGTTAAGGGTTCTGTGCTAATGTGGATCTTCTCCATCTCCTCTGAATCCCTCTTTTTCTCCCCAAGCTGCCTATCACTGCTTCTTCTCTCCTAACAGCAGCCACATTGCCTGTGGCTCTCCTTCTCCATTCTCCAGTAGTGACATCTGGGTTTAACGTTTTCATCTCCTTTGTACTACAAAAACAGCCATATCTGAACTGAATGGACTGGGCATAACATGTTTAAGTCCTAACCATGTTATAACATGTTCTCATTTTGCTTGCATATTTCTTATGGAGCTGCGAGCTGAAAACCTTCATGTGAATGAGCTGTACTAGGGAACAAATATCCCTGCCTCAAGATATTGTAAATTTATTTAAAGGAGTAATATTTGAGTATCAAGTAACAATAATATTTTATTTCATAATATGTGGGCAAACTTTTTTGTGGTCAGGTGTCTATTAAATTTATTAATTGGATGGGTTGTACTGTGGAGGGAGTTACCTTCTTGATTTAATATGAAGATGGGATTTCATTCAGGTTTTTTGTGAAATGAAGACTTTTGGATGTTTATGTCTCCCTAATAAAAAGCTGGAGTAAGTATCCTTACTTCAGGATACTGAAGAAAGCTGAAGTATCCTTAGGCGAAGTTGCTCTCTCCGTCTGTTACAGGAACCAAACCTTTAAAATCATCATTTTATATCAGACAAGAATTAAAAAAAAAAAAAAAAAAAAAAAAAGGTTTCTTTTTGATGCAAGACACATGTCCTTTTTTCAGAACTATAGCTCTGGAAGCTTTGCTTAGCAGAGCACTTTTTGTCATTGTCCGTTTCTGTTTTCTCCCCATGACATTATAGGAGACTTGGGAATGTTGTACAGTTCTCAAATGGTTCTGATTTACTCTGTCCTGTACTTAATATTGCAGCAGTCCCAAAGAGCACCACTGTCATCAGAGCATTAATTTCATTGCTACACCTTCAAGGCTTTTTCTCTCACCATCTGGCTAACTTGCCTGCCTTAGCTTGGCTGGTCTTTGAGAAACCGTTATGCTAGCATAGGCGGTGGTTTTTGAAGGCAAACGAGGATGGGGTTCTGCCTGCTTGTGTAGTGATCTAAGCAGGGAGTAAGGTGGTGGGGCTAACCCTTCACTGCACCATGCCCCTGGGGGACAAGGCAGGAAGAAACCAACAGCAGCTGTTGTAGAAGCCTCTGCAGAAACTTTAAGTGGAACAGGGGTAGTTTGAAAGTGAATTGTGCTCATTTTGATGTAGGAAACTTTCCTATTCACAGCCAGGTATTTTTTGCCTTCACGATCAATCTTGCTTTCAGGATCTTTTGGGTTGATCTTGAATGGGTTTGGCAGAGCAGAGGAAGTTTGACCCACAAGGTGATTCTTCTGGGATTCAAAATCACTGATTGGGAGAAATGTGCAGTAGCTCAAATCACCTATTTAAGAATTTTGTCTTTGCTGCTTATTGATGCAGAGATGCTCCCCTATGGTGATTGTGCCAGAAGGCAGCTGTGTTGCTCATCAGTAATTGAAGGCAAAATTAGTCTGCAATATGTCTTTGGAGAATGCTATCTTGTATACATTGCATCCAATTCAACTGCTGCAGAGAATTAGAGAAATTTTAGCAAGAAACAAATACTCATGAGTAGAAATGTGGTCACGGTTACAAACACTTCATTTACACACATATTTACAAGCCCAAGCAGTATCAAAATTAGGATTTGCACACAGATAATTTTTCTAGAAATACAGTCTTCAACTTGATAGCATTTTTAATACTTTTAAATATTTAATTAGATTTTTCTTACTTTATTTGGAAGAGGGAAATGCTACTGGACCAAATTTCTTCTTTTTTTTTTTTTTTTTCCTAGGAGCATATGATCCTTTGCAGATTTGCAGATCAGACAGCTGTTCAGCTTCCACCTGAACGCAGGCTTATTGGTATGAATTTCTGCAGCTGTTGCGTAAATGATCTCAGTAATGTATTTACCTTGATACGTAAAGGAAGAAGTAGTACAATTATGAACAGGGCATTAAGTTGCTATCTTCACATAACACTTGAAAAATTTGAGTTTCTTCACATTTTGCCTCTTGCTGTTCTCAACTATGGTATAGAAACTCTTTTCTTCTTTCAAAATTATCAATATGAGATAGAGGGTTTGCATTTTACTGATTTTTGTTGCTTCACCTTTTTTTCTCCCACCATTCTCTGAAAAGAATGAGGTCTTTGTAAAGTTCACTAACATCCTGCTATTGCCAGTTTATCTTACATTAAATGCACAGGCTATTCATAGTAGTGATTTTTAGTGTGCACCCTTTGTCCTGCTTGTAATCGCTGGTGATAACTCTCTTAGAATGGCAAACATGTAATGCCAGCTGGAAACAATAAGGCTAAATTGCAGAAGTTGGGCTAGCTTTGGTACAGGCAGGCTTAAGAACAGACAAACCTGTTTGACCCACCTCATTATTAGGATCATGGTAATAATTTTAGAAAAAAAACCCAGAAGATTTTCTGGGATATTTTTTTTTTTTAATAGTGAATAATATTTATAATTTGAAGACTTTGCCAAGAACACAGTTTGGCTTACCCCTTAGCTGGGGTACCAGCTTTCCCATTGTGGGGAAACTTATGTTACAGCTACAGCAGAGCATGACTCAATTTTTACCTTTCAGTAGTCGGTTCTGTTTCGGGTTTGTACTTTATTGCCATTCTGAGTAAGAGCAGCTGCCTTCTGTTGGGTCATTTCCGTGCAATTAATGGCCAAAGTAAGTTGATCCCTGAGATTTTACTTTCTTGGTCAGGTGTCAATGATTTCTGAGGAGAAGAAATGCAAGGAGCTATCATTAAGATAGCAGGAATTTCTTTACTCAGAAAGGCAGCAAAATACATAGTACTTCAAATACTTGGAATAAGTAAAGCCATTTCTTCATTATGTGCAATATTCTAGTGTCCTTTGACTTACAAAAGGGTATAATGTGCTTCTGTCTGGTATTAATGTTCTGATGGAAGCTATAAACTAGCTTCCAGGTCAGAAAAGACAGAAGGGGCTGGGAACTCTCAGAATGCAATAACTGTGTATTCTTGGCTTGCAAGAAACACCGAGAAAGTATATTAAAGCAGTAGTGGCAAATAATCATAATGTTTTTAAAAAGCTTAATTTGAAGAATTCAAAGTATTTCCTATACTCACTGCACAAAAAGAAAATAATACAGATTCTGAGATAACAATATCTATTTTATAATAAATTTGTTGGCTTTTTTGCTATCATCACAGTATTTGAAAAAAATAAGAGCAGTGTTCAGTTACCAGTGTAGCACCCCACATTGTCCTCTGCTCCTTGCCAGGTGGACTGAAAACTGGAAAAGGACCCAAAAAACTTTTTTGAAAGACTGTAACTTTTACCTGTTCTCTGTCTCTGAAACTGCAAATTTTTTTTCACAAATTTTTTATGTGCTTTGCCCTGACAAAAAACCAAACATAAATCATTTCTCTCCCTTTCCCTACCTCATTGGTTCTTCTATTTTAAAGAATGTTCTTTTTTCTTTAAGTTCCATGTGATACTAATTTGTTTCATTGAAGATCATTCCGATTTCAGTGTTCTGTTTCAGCTTTGAAACTGGTTTTATGGCAATCTTGTTGGGGTACTTTTAAGTTTTGCTTACAAATAATTGAAGATTGAATCAGATCAGTGTTACAGCCATGGTGAGATTTTTTTTGTTTGTTTAATTTTGTGCAATGCATCATCAGGTATTGAGAAAACTATGTGGATTTCATTTAATGAAAATATTCCTGAACAGATGGAGACTTTCTCTTTTCTGTTGTAAATGGTGGCAAAATGGCTCGTTCTGCTACTTTTTGAATATTTAAGGATGGTATTGTAAATTGTATTTTAGTAATTACCACTGAATTTATGCAGCTTCAGTGAAGTGACAAATCATTTTGTTTCATTACCTGTAAGCCCCTAAAGCACTAAAGTACAGCATTCTGTTTGTGACTGTCATGGCTGAAACAACACGTTTCTCAAAGGAGTTATCACCAATTTCTGTAGTATCTGTGAATGTAAAGATAGGCAGTTGAACCCGGTTCCGCTACACACAGCAATTCTCTCTTAAATGAACAAAGCTCTGTTTCTCATTTTCAACGGACATGTGTGTTTTATCTACCATATGCAGCAGTGGGACCTGAGTGCAAACATACTGAATGGTTTTGTGAACATCGCTACAGCGTACCTGATTTATTCTATCTGATCACAGAACTGCTCCATGTATTTCACACAGTCTTACTGAGAGCACCCAGGAAACCAGGCCCCACTTGTGACAATCCCAACTCCCCCTTAGTGTGTACACTTTGAATAATAATGATATTGCTGTCAGTGACAGGAGCGTGTACGTGCCATTTTGTTCAACCAGTCACAAAAGGTGATTTTTTTATGAAACCACAAATGTAGGAGAATAGTGCCACAAGAAGTAATTTACAGAGATCTATCCTGGGTGGTTATATGAACTGCTGATTTCTCCCTGCAACATATAAATCTATACAGGACTGAGTTGGAAAGTTCTTTTTCAGGCCTAACCTTATTATTGTCTCTAAATTGTCTCCTTCCCAATTACTACTCTTCTAAAATTCCAAGCCACCAACAGAACAGAGTCAAAATGTCATAATGTTGGTGAAGTCAAAGTAGTGAATTTCTTTTGTAACTAAAGAATTCAGCTGAGGAGAAAATACTTCTGGCCATCGTCTCACCGTGGACAGACAGAAGAGATTGGGCTTAGTACTGTATTAAAGTATGATGTGCACCAGCTGTTCTGAAATACAAGGATGCTGAGGGGCATGTTAGTGCCACCTACCCAAAACTTCTACAGGCACCCAACAGACGCATACCAGGGCTTGTAATGATAACAGGCACTCAAGCTCTGTATATGTACAGGGGAGAGAGGCAGGCAGTTCCAGAGGGCAGTTCAGAATGCCAGACTTGTACCCTGATGGTAAACAGAATGAGTGCTCCTGTCTCTTCCCTTCATAGAATCATTTAGGTTGGAAAAGACCTTTAAGATCATGGAGTCCAACTGTTAACCTAACACTACCAAGTCCACCACTAAACCATGTCCCTAAGCACCGCATCTACCCATCTTTTAAACACCTCCAGGGATGGGGACTCAACCACTTCCCTGGGCAGCCTGTTCCAGTGCCTGAGTACCCTTTTGGTGAAGAAGTTTTTCCTAATATCCAACATAAACCTCCCCTGGTGCAGCTTCAGGCCGTTTCCTCTCGTCCTATCCCTTGTTACTCTGGAGAAGAGACTGACCCCCACCTCACTACAACCTCCTTTCAGGAGGTCTCCCCTCAGCCTCCTCTTCTCCAAACTGAACAACCCCAGCTCCCTCAGCTGCTCCTCATAAAGACTTGTTCTCTAGACCCTTCACCAGCTTCAGTGCCCTTCTCTGGACACGCTCCAGCACCTCAACGTCCTTCTTGTAGTGAGGGGCCCAAAACTGAACACAGGATTCGAGGTGTGGTCTCACCAGTGCCGAGTACACGGGGATGATCGCTTCCCTAGTCCTGCTGGCCACACTATTTCTGATACAAGCCAGGATGCTGTTGGCCCTCTTGGCCACCTGGGCACAGTGCTGGCTCATATTCAGCTGGCTGTCGACCAGCACCCCCAGGTCCTTTTCCGCCAGGCAGCTCTCCAGCCACTCTTCCCCAGGCCTGTAGCACTGCATGGAGTTGTTGTGACCCAAGTGCAGGACCTGGCACTGAGCCTTGTTGAACCTCATGCAGCTGGCCTCGGCCCATTGATGCAGCCTGTCCGGATCCCTCTGTAGAGCTTTCCTACCCACGAGCAGATCAACACTCCCGCCCAGTTTGGTGTCATCTCAGACCCCAAATATATTTAACTGTACAATTCTGTCAGGAACAAGAAAAGATGTAGGATCACTGGCCTTGACACTGGAGCAGGATTGTGCATGTAGGATCATTGACCTTGGGGACTGAAGCACGATCGTGCCTTGTTCGTGACTTGAGACTGTATGACTATTAGCAATAAAACATTTCAGGGAGGTGCTAAATCTTTCTTGCAAGGGAGCTTCAAACTGCTGAAAATATGATTTGACAAATCAATTCTGTATTTCAGAACATAATAATCAATTATAATAAGTAAATATGTGAAGATAAATGGCCCCATCATCTTGGCATGGCTGTATCATAATACAAACTTCTCAGCAGAAAAAAAAAACCTTGAATTTATCCTTCCCATTTTTTCTGCAAGTAAATGAGATAAGATTAGTTTTTATTAGTAATTTATTATTTTTGTTTATAAGCAGTTACATTAATATTTTTCAAATCAATTACACTGGATCACTGTTCGGTATTTTAGTCCTTTATTGGTATTCAGTAATCAGAGATTTTCAGATTTTGGATCAAGTACAGGAGGAAAACAGTTACGGTTTTAAAGGGAGTAGAAGTTTGGCGATTCAGAAAGCTAAGGAGTGAACTATCAATTTTTTTTTCTTCCTGTGGCTTTTACATTAATGCATGCATTTTTCTGTAAGTTTTGATAATACTTAAAAATAGTTGTGCCTGTTATGTTTCTCCATATATAAAGAGTCAATAATCCTTCTCAAGCGCTTTGCTAAATGAGGGTTACAAGTCACAGATGTGATTTAGAACTGCTAATCACTGTCTATTTGAAGTAAAAGAGATCAATATAGTTTTTAAGTAAATTTGGAACTTATTTTTTAGATGACTTAGTGATGTGTTTTCCTAACATTGAATATTGAAGTGCACGTTTCTGATAATGTTTCTACGTTTTTAGAGTTTCCATGCTTCCCTTTGCTCTAATTTTAGGAAAACAGTGTATGGGGCTTGTGGATCTGGATCGGGCGTGGGCTGCAGAAGAACATAACTACTCTGTTCAAGTTATATCTATGGAGCCAGAGAGTTGTTCTCCAAAGAACAATATGTTTGTGGGCATCCCTACGTAGAGTGCGAAACTTGCATTTGATTTGAAGCTGAACATAAATCTTCAGCATGTAATGACATCCAGCAGATACAAGCGTAGCTGGGAACCAGACATCATGCATCTTGCACCTATTGCTTTGGGAAGAGGAAGCAGCACAAAAAGTCTTAGAAAGCAAACTGCATGCAGAGCATCACAAATTGTACTTGTTATGTGTCATTAAGCAACTTTTGGTTCTCTTACTGAGAAGTTTCTGGATCTAACGGCTGTGCATGGAATCATGTCCATCTGCAAAGGTTTAGAAAAAAGTTGGTCTCATTGAAGGGAAGGTGATTTCCTTTTTTGTAAAGCTACCTTGGCTGCTTCAAAATTGCATTCATGTTCAAAACTGCATTTGTGCTCATAAGCAGAGGAGTTATCAGCCAATAATCACTTGAAGACCAGAAAAGATCAAATTTATGGTGTTAGTGAAAAAGGCTGTGCAACAGGTGGTGGGTTGACTTGGCTGAAAACTTCCACACTCCTGTAGGAAGATTATTTTTAGTAAAAGTTCATCAGAATACTTTGGGCATCATTCTGCTTATAGAAAAATGTATTCTAACTTACTAATCTTTTTAAAAAGACTTAAAAATTATCTTTAAATATTACACAAGAATTCCGTAACTAGGCATTTGAAAGTGTGTTTAATTAAAGAAAGCAAACCCCTATTTATCCATTGACCAGATAGCGGGAGTTAGTGATGATGTTAGCAAATGGATACCTCACTACCACCTCTGCTAATTGAAGTGTATTGCTTCCCATTCTTAAGAAACTTGCTGTCAGAAGAAATTTTTAAGGACAGTTCATGTGTCTATATACATCATCTTCATTGATTTTTATATTCAGTTTAAAATTTGAACAAACTTGCAGTTGTGGAACCATTTGAAAAGATCAACCACAGACATGTTACTGTAAAATGAAAATAAATGTTCTTCTGTGCTCTGATTAGTAGGCAGTTTTCTATCCTAATTTAAAATCATCTGTTGACACTAACACAATGGAAAATAGCTTCTGACGAGATTTTTCCTGCATGTTTATGGGTTTGATATGTTTATGAATTCTGCCATGGATTAATTTAAATACATCTGAAGTTTGGTTATTGTGAACATACCTTCAGTGCATGTGGCAAACAGAATTACAAACAACAACAGGTAGGAAAAAAAAAGGATCCTGAAATATTTTATTCTTTATGAAACTTATATCTAAAATATCTAAACACTTGGGTTTTTTTTACTGTGAAGACTGAAGGAAGCTGCACACTTATTTGGAAGCACAAAGGTAAGCAAGTAGGTATGATTTTATACCTTTTAGCATGAGTTCTTCAGTACATAATGATGTGGTACTTTTTCTGCAACTTTTTATAGTTACAGAAGTAGCTGGAGGTTGGAAGAATGTATAGCAAATATAAAATATTTGGCAATACCAGTTGCTTCCAGGGTTTTCTCTCATACTTGCCCAAAGAGAACTCAGTTTTTAAGATAGCAGTGTGTCAAGTCTGAACATTATCCATGTTATATTACTTTATTTAGAACTCCAGATCCTACATCTGGAGTGAGAAAATGTCTCTTCGTTACCTTTTTGTGCTGAAGGAAGAACTCATCAAGGTGAGACATCTGATGCAGGCTTTGATGGTGTTTCTGTTAAGGATTTTCACAATGCTCTGCAGGCAATGGGTACCAATATGAGTGAATAATGGGTACCAATATGAGTGTTTTAATTGTAGTGATGTTGAATATTTGGCATGGTCTGATATTATGCAATAATACATAGCTTTCAGTAGAGCAAGAATCTGTGCTGTTACATGCTTCAAAATTTCTACAATATCTGTTTCAATAGTCTGTAATAGTTTTTGGATCTACCAGAAAATGGAGGAGGAATGAATTTGGGGTGCGCCACAGGGAGCGTGTGTGCCACTGAATAAAAAAATAAAAATGGCTTTTTTAACAGGTAAAACCAGTATTTCTTGGAAACAGAGGTGGAGAAGGAGCCTTATTTGGACAAATGTCCAAGAGGTTATTAGTTAGCACAGTCAAGAAAAACAGCTAAAGTCACACAAGAATCCAAATACCAATTTCTGTTTTGTTTGGGGTTATTTTTCCATTTGTTTAAAGTACCTGTTTTCATGTTAATGATGCAGTTTCCCACAGGTGTTGCTTATTTGTGACTTATTGTAAATTATTTTATGTCTGCTGCTCCACGTAGAACTAGGCCTCACAGGAAGAAAAGATTTATAGAAGCAAGGGAGAAAACCTGCAAAACCAGTGCTGTGTTTATATGCGTCATGACATCCCATTTTTCTTGGATGGGCCAAACTACAGAAAGTGAGTTTGTGACAGGTTTTTTTTGGTTTTTTTGTTTTTTTTTTTTTTTTTCCCCAGGGAGGGATATTTTGATGGCATCTCATAGTCACCGTTACCTTGATGGCTTACAGGATAGTGAGACTGCATGCCATTTGTAATACTGCTTTGTGACCTTGTCACTATTGGCGTCAATGGGCTCTCGTTTCTTCTCAGGACAACAGAATCTTCCTCATGTCTAAGGATGGAGTTACCTTACTATGAATAGTAAAGCCTGAACTGTACTTGAGGTAAACTGATGTTTTGTTTATTGAAAACTGAAGAGAAGCAGATTAAAAAAAGCAAAAAAAGGAGAAGATATTTTCAACAGCTGATAATAGCTAATTTACCTCAGATTAAATGGCCACTCTGTGCCATATACTTCCCTCTAGAAATGTAAGCTCAATTATATTAATTTTTAGGTGTGTTAGTTTGTTATGTGTTTCCATATACGTAAATGGTATGGAATGAATAGAGCCTAGAATTGCCTAAACAAGGTGACTGGACATTGTGGTCCTGGTAAGTGAACAGCTGTTGTTGTTCTTGTAGCAGCTTGTTATGCAAGGAGCTAGCTTGATGTCTGAGATGCAGACCTAAATACTATTTGTGGTTCTTACGTGTCTGGCACCACTGGGACCAGCTGTAGGGTGAACAAAATGTTGTTCTAACATAGTCATTATTTTCTATTGTCTTGCCAGTTGGCTTTTATGTTACCCTTGTAGCCAGTAATGCTGGAAAAAGTAAGTTTATAACAGGAAACAGACGACCAAACTGAACCGAGCTCCTCTGTGTGTTAGTCATCTGTGTGTACAGGTATCTTTATTTTTGTTCTTTCATTTTTGTCTTTATTGTGTTAATGATCTGCGTTCTCAATCCTATTTCAAGAGGTGTTAGTATTGCCATATGTAGGCATGGGTAGTAATAAACAACGGGCATTCCTAGTAGGTACATTGTGCCCCCTAATTTTTCTGGGCTTGATCATTAAAAAAAAAAAAAAATTGAGATGTTAGTATGACTCTGCTAAACCAATCTATTGTTTTTTTTTTTTTTTTTAATGACTATTACACATGTTGTCAAAATTACCTATCGATCGTTCTTACAAAGAGACACATATGAAATGATCCATTCACAGGGCTGCCATAAATTTTAGACTGATGTTTTCTGTTTCTGATTATTGCTTGACTTCCAGCTACCTGGTGGATGTCATTTGAAAAGGCAATGATAATAAGCAGAAATGTCTTTTTAAATAGCTGTCTTCGTAGATGACATGCTATGCCAGGTATTCTCATTGAAAAGAACAATTAAAAAAACCTGTATGGTCAAGTATGTACACATACAAGTTTATGAGCTTTACGTAATCCGCAGTGAAATGATTTTATAATGGGTTTATATGGATATTAGTTTGGCTAGACACCATCAGCTGCAGCTATTTTCTGTCAAGATTTTGGTTTAGGATTAGTAATTTACCCTTTCAATGAATATATATATTTTTTTTTTTTAAAGAGTATTGAGCTAGAAAAGCGTTGCTTAACAACAGGTAACTGAACAGCTAAAGTAAGTGTTGGTTTCAGTCTTAGTGCTTAGTTGCTTAGTTGTCAGCAGAAAGAAAAGCAGAATTTCTTCATTTAACCCTCTTCAAGTACCACTTTCAGTGTTTTTGCCTGGGAGCATTGGCCTGTCATACCAAACTTCTGATGTACAATCTCAGTCTAAGTTCCTGTAATTTTATTAATACTTTTTTTTATTTAAAAAAAAAAAAAGGCGGGGGGGGGGGGGGGGGGGAGACACCTAGGTATCATACATGTACCTGTCTACATATCCAGTGTCAAAAATGTTATTTACATGCCTCTTCAATAAAATGAAGAAAACCTCAGAACTTTCCATGCTCAGACTTGCGCTTAAACTACCTGGCTATCATGGTTTCGGTTCAGTAGCTTGTCCTTAGCAAGTTTCAGCTTATTACAATTGTTATTAAAAGAAATTCAATTTCCTAAGTTACTAAGATTATATGCAAGCAGTAAAACCGAAATGAAATTAATTTTCTCTTTACTTGTAGCTTTTATTTACTCAGAAATTAAATGAGTAGTGAAGTGTCCTGCTCTGCACTCTTCTCCTCAAAGTGAATTTAAGAAAATACCTGTATTTTCAAAATTCCCCTGATAAGCCTCATATGTAAGGAAGTGTTTAGGATAGTTTTATAATAAATCACTTAGGTCATTTCTGAGTGAAAACGGAACAGTTTTTAAACTTTGTATGTGTCAAGTAGTATATTTCCTAACTTGTAACTCAAAATTGTTTTACTTAAATGTTTGAATTTTTTGCATACTTTTTTTTTTTTTTTTTTAAAGGTGCTACTGGAAATGTACATTTTATGGAAAGTGAGTGATGTTATTTGAGTATTCTTGTTAATTAAGTAATCACTGATTCTAGAAATTAAATTATTGACTAATTCTATGCTTTTTCCCCTTCAGACTATATTTTACCTGATTGTTGCTGATCTTTCATAAGTTTGCACAGCATCAGCTGTGATGGAGCCCTTGAAACAGGTTTGCTAAATGATACAGTTTTACTAATATTGAATATGACTAATAATTTTAGTGCTAATTTTAAAAAAAAAAAAAAAACAAAAACCAAAACCAAAAAACCAAAACCAAATGTTTTCCAGTATCATTGAGAACATGAACCCGTTGTGTGAATTGAAATGTACCTGTATGGCTTCAGCAGTTTTACTCTCACATTCCTCGTGATAAATTTGTCATTCTTCCTTGAGTGAAAGATTTCCCTTGAGCTTTAAGAATTAAAAGAGCACTTACTCGGGATACATGAGGACTGAAATCACAACTGCACTGAAGATGGCAAGCTCTCCATGGTACTGTGGACAATAGGTTTTCATCCCCTGACTTTCAAATACATGAAACATCACTTTTTAATTATTTTTGTGTACTGAGCCCCTTCTATGTTTAGACTCCATTGTTGTGGGTATTTGAAAAGTTTTAAGGGGCTTCTATTTTAAAAACATGAGAGTTAGCTTCAAATGTAAATACAAATCCTTTTGGGGCTATTAAATTGATCTTTGGAGAGGTTGAGTGAGACCTGGGTAATAGAATCTGTAATACCATATTGGAATTGTGACCTCCTGATGAAAACCTCTTGAACTGTTTTATATATATCGGACTTGAACAATGGCAGAAATCTTCTTCAATTCTCTAGGTTGCTACAGTAGACATGCATGCAGCAGAATGGAAAATGGGTATGGATTGCAGAGCCGGAACAAAAAATACCAGGGGGGAGCTCTTTGTACTTTCCCAGCAAGATACAGCTGGTAGTTGCTGAGTGGAGCCGACAAGCAGGTGAGATGGGTCGTGGCGTACGTAAGTACCAAAGTGTAACAACGCAGTGATAGCCCAGGGAGGTGTACCACGTGCACCCAGTCCGATAGGAAACATGCTGACAATGGAGACTTCATTCTTTCAGCATTAAGGAAGCATTTCATTAGCAGGTTGTAAAATTCTGCACCTGTAAATGGGACAACCATCTGTAAGATGTATTGCAACCCAGTTTGATTGGATTCGTCATGAAAATCTTGTAAAATGTTTACACTACCCACTGATCAAAATGCATAGATAAACCATCTGCAGAGAAGAACGGTTACTGTTTCTCACTTAACAAATCTGAAAGTTTAAAGATGCTGCTGATGTGGTGACGTCATGCTGATGTGATATAATTTGTTCTCCTTTTTATATCTGCAGTCCTACACACTTCTCTGCCACCTATGGTTTGGTTAGTTCACAGGAAGTATGTTGGAGTGTAGCAACAGTTTATTGCTGATCATACTACTGCTGCTACTGCCTTTTTTTTGTTTTTTTAATTATCCCTTCTTTTCAATGGATGTCTTTTTGAGTTTGGAATCCATTCACCAACACTACTGCCCAATGTGGTATTTGTATATTAGTGAGGATTAAGTTACATTTCTTGAAGCTTAGAAAAAGAACCTCTGTTCTGTCTGCCTTCGGAATCAGAGTGCAATTAAATGAGTGGTGGTGCCAGGAGAATCTTACATATGTAAGAACTAAAATAATGTCAGTAATTATGTTGTTATATATGTGATGGTGAAATTTGTATGAACTACCACTTGCTAGTTGCAAAAGGATTAGAAATAGATATGGCATACAGAACAAAGGCATTTGTGCTTCTTAGCTGTGTTCACTTCACATGCCAAAGCCAAAGTCTAATTTCAGAAACTGTTTTTAATATTTTTGTGCACTTTAATCCATCAGAAACATTAGTTCGCATTAAAATTCTTATACTTTTCTCAGTCCTAAGTAATTGTCATTTTATCTTTCTACTCGTGTGCTGTTACAGCTCCCATTTTTCTTGCTCTCTCTTCTCCCAGTGCTCATTTTCCAACCCAGATTGTTACTTTGGGTGTGTTGGAACAGCATTCCATGCATATTTTTAATTGTTAACAGCTTTTTCTGAGCATTAAAGTGTCAATTTAAAATAACATGCCAGTGTACTTAATGTGCCCTTTATTCTAATATGTTGTTGTAATTTTTAATATTTTTATTAGTATTTGGTTGCTTTTCCTGCATTTAGTGTTGCAACATTTCATTTAACATTGTAATTAGAATTTGGAGGGTTTTGGAAGGAACATATTTTCAAATGTATGAAAATAGAGTAAGTTACTGTAGTTTGCACTGTTACCAGTACAACTGTGTTGTAGCTCAAACACCTTCAATTATAGCAATATAATTCTAAGTTATATTCAAGAGAAAGGCACTTGTCCAGTCATGGACACGAGACAAAGGAAAATCAGCTCTGTTATATGAAAGTAATAAAGAGGAAAAGGTATAGCTAAGGTAAACAATGCAACAGCAAATTCATTTGTGCCGTGGAACAGAAAACTCAAAAGTTAGCTTTCCTTTATCTCCAGCATTGTCTTGATGCCTAGCTTTTGATGTGTTTCTCAGTTTTAGTGTTTTTTTTTCTTTTGGATTTCTGTAATTTTGTTCGCCTCCAAACAGTAGCATGTCAAAGGCCTTGGCATGACTTCAGTTACAGAGGTATCATTTTGGAATAATTAGGGATTGATATGCCAGAACAAATGTTCCTAAAATGATGTTGCAGGTAAGGAAAAGGAGAGAGAATTTTTGCAGTTTTAGAGCTTGCACAGGGAGGTGATACCTGTTTCTTAAGGAGGCTACAAAGTTAGATGGAAATCATAGACATCCCAGGTTGGAGGGCTTCCAGGAGTCCTCACTCTGTGATTTTCCCAGGGATGGAAGTGAGGGTGACCTGCATATAGTTCTCTGTGTTGTCCTTCTTGCTGTAATATTCACCTTTCTGAAATCACTGAGGAACCTCCCCAGGCTTCACAGCCTTTCAAAGACAGTAAAGAGCAGCCTTGTGATGATGCCAGCCAGCTCTCCCAGTACTCTTAGATGTGTCCTGCCTACTCCTATGGACATGTATGAGTTAGAGAGCAGCATCTAAGTAGGGGAAACAGGTTGTGGCGATGGTATGATGGGAAGTGTTAAACATGGAGGAAGTGGGTAAGTTTTCTCACCTAGGAAACAAACGTGAACAAGTCTAAAATTAACTTTTAATTTATTCATTTGGGGGGGGGGGGGGGGGAAAGCCACACAGTAACTGCTCCACTGAGGAACATCTGACTTTTATCAGATGTTTTAGCCTAATAGTTTCATGACAGCTGGGGTACTTTTGGTGCAGGCATGTGGAGAGGAGCAATGGGGTGTAAATGCGGAGAGGGAAGGGTGAGTTGAATGGAGGATGGTTATTTGAGATGCTCCAGCTGTGGAACTCAATCTCTCTAGCAATTTTGTTTCCCTACCCCCCCATATGTTTGTAGAGAGGTTTTGCATCTGGTATTTCCTGGACTGTGGACCATTTCTGGGTTATCTATGGCTGTTTGAATTGATAGATATAAGAGCTGCTTATGTGTTTTTTGTGACAAGCTGACCTACTATTTGGTTGCGTTCAGTCTATATAAAAATACATATTAAATCACAAGCATAAAGTGATTTTAATAGCTCCTATACAAAGAATCTTATTATTTTGCAAAGAAATTACAAAAGTGGTGGTCTGGGATAACATAACCAATGTAGTGTAGAACTCTGGGGGTACCAATAAGTTTGCAAACTTAAAGGTAAGTGATCGTGTTTATAACGTGCATGTTTCTTTGCGGCATCTGTATTTAGCCAGTGGAATTCCCCATGACAAACTATCACTGAGTCAGGTTTCAAACCAGGGTTTTAAATAGAGGTTTTTTTAAATAAGGATAATGAAGTTATCCATGGTTAAAATAGACAATAGGGAGGAATCATGGGGGATGGAAGCCTCATGTTTTAGAGCTTAGGCCAAGAACTTTGAGCCAACTGCTGTTCATTAAAAACATTTTTGCTCCTTTCTCAGAGGCCTTCAGTCTGGACCACTATTGGCAACCAGAAGAATCAAAGTTCTGATTCACTGTTGCAAATCCCAGGCGCCTTCCTTTAATTGAGGTCTGCAGTGGCTGACTTCTTAAAATTAACTTTTATTCAATTTTATTCTTCAGCTACTAAAAGGCTGTTGAACTGCACATCTTCTGGTTATTATGGTTTTTATCTAGCTAACATTCTTTTTCATGTACTTCAGCATAAACTGTAGATCTCTTTCATGAATTGATACCCATTTTCATACCCCTGCTGTGTTCCAGTTCCTGAGCTGTAATACATATATATGGCTGTGGTTCAGTATAAGCTTGGATGATGGCATAATGGGCTGGTAATAACTCCTGGTGTATTTTATTGACATTGCTTTCTCAAACAAAGTCATGTCAGCTATAGACTATGCATGTTACCTAAGAGGCCAGTAGTTATAGTAGGTATGTGTAATTTTGCACATTGCTTTTGCATGCGTATAGCTAATTTTGTAGAAATAGCTAATGTTTGGCACCCAGGAAGGTTGTTTTTATTCATCTGGCATGTTCCCATTCAAATACCCATTTAATGTGGTCACCAACTATAGAAATAGTTAAACAATACTGTAAATGGACATGTTTTCTTTGCCGGGATGATCACTGACACACTGAATTCTTTTCATTAAGTAATTTGACCGCAAGCATCTCTTTACTTTGGAAAAAGAAGAAGAAAAAAGCTCTAGCAAATTGGTTTTCTCTCAGTTTTCATATTTGCAGTGCTTATATAGAGGGATATAATTAGAATTTCAGGATAAATTACACAAAGTATTGGATGAAAATCAAGACTAAAATAAACATTCAACTCCTCTTTTTTGCATTTGACCACTACACACAAACATTTGGTTATAAATAGATACCTCATCCATGGTGGAGTAACGTTTCATGTTCAAAGTAGGATTCTGGAAGAGAAAATCCTTTTTAAAGTGATTTAAAGCAATTATGCAATTTGAAACCTTCGGTTAGTTTATGAATCTTTATCACAATTGGATTACTTTTATATGCTCTGTAATAAATACCAAAAAGGCCTCTAAAGTTAAAACATGTTCCAGCTGAACTGAGGGAATTTGCAACTGCAGTTGTTTTTAGCTCTTGATACTCTTACATTAGTAGGGTATCTATATACTATTAGTATACACAATAGCTACTGTTACAAGAATAAATACCATTGACACGTATACTGTCAACCTGATGGACATAAATCATCTAATTAATTTCATGTTAGCACTCACCTTGCTTGAAAGAGGTGGGAGCGTTCAAGTTCTGAATCTATTGATGTTGGGGAAATGTTTCATAAACTAAATCAACTAAAAGTTCAGTACAACTAGGTTTGGGTTCAAATGTTTGTTGGTTTGAATCTCAAAATATTAAGCTTCTGGGAGCCAAGAACCAGAGATTAGCATCTTTCATGTCCTTTACAGTACAATCAAATCGGATCCTTCAAGTGGACTTCCTTTGATTGCTTCCGGATTTAATATGTTTAAAATTTATTCCTTTTTCCTTATATGATCATTGCCTTTAGTTTCAGTAAAAGTAGAAACTGAGTACTATGCAGGCTTGACAGTCTAATTTTCTGATGGGCAGCTGACATTCTTTAACTGCACTCAAAGGAAAAAAGACACCTCGTTTATCTGGATAGTTTCCCTCTGTCTTTGAGAGCTGACAGTTTGTCAGTTTAAAGGTGCAGCTTTTACACTATTCAGATTATATTGCAAAATATTTTAGAGTAGTTCAGGCTATCGTTCTTGAAAGAAGGTTGAGCTTTTTATAGACACTTTACTGTCTGTCTTTTCAACTCTAATACTTCCCCTACTTGACCAACCATAGTTATTAGTCATGGTTAATTATGTAATAGAACTAAAAAGACAGGAATAAAATGTACTTTCTGAAATGTGACAGGAACCAACTTTTATCCCTTTGTCCTATTTCCATCTTCTGTCTGTCCATAGAACTGTTCATTAATTCTGTCATTAATTCTATTACCTGTGGATTCTGTTATTTAAAGCTCTACAGGGCCCTTTAAAATTTGAACTGTTTCATTCGTCCTAGAACATTTTGATATGGGCTGCAGACCAGTTTTTAAAATTGTCAACAGATTTGCTTCAGTCTTTTTCTTAGGTTTCCCGTCTCCTTTCATGCTAGCCGTTACAATTTGTTTTCTATTCCTGAAATTTTCTCACTTTTCCTTCTGCAGAGTATCTTCATTACTGATGGAAAAAAGCTTCTAGTCTGGTGCTCCCAGTCCATCTCAGCCAGAACTATTGTATTTCTCTACCAGATGAAAACTGCAGTTCAGGAGAATTCTGGTTTATTTCAACAGTTCAGGTGTGTGTCAAATTGCATTTTAAAACGGAATCCCAAGTTTATTGTCTCCTCTCAAAAGATACCCATGAAAATCCATAGAAGTCTTTAGAAGTGTTATTTGGACTTACTGGTTTTGAATATACAGCTTCAAGAAGAACACAGTACAAAGTAACATGGAATGTTACTGCATTGTTTTAGTAGAATATAGAAGACTCAGTAACTGTCTACCAAAACCTGTAGATAACCCTGAAACTGCTTCATTTCCTTTCATACTGAGCACTTAAACCCATCTTAAATCTTTTCCATCCTCTTGTCTCTCACAATGTATTCTGAAGATGTGAATTTCATGCAGGTTTTAGTCTCTCAAATCCTACCTAATGAAAACCACAAACATAGTCTGTAATGCTGAAAGGCATGAAAAGGCTCACAAGCAGCTATTTGTGCAATAATCATCGTATCAGTCATGTGCTTTATTTAACTATTATCACACTATACTTCTATGAGATCTTTTTGGTTTTGACTTAAAACATATGAAAACTTTATTGGTATAAATTGTTAGTTTCATAGAGGTCAGTACTGGGTCCAGGTCTGTTTAAATCTTCATTAATGATCTGGATGATGCGGCACAGTGTACCTTCAGCAAGTTTGCTGATGACATAAAACTGGGAGGAGTGGCTGATACACCAGAGGGTCATGCTGCCATCCAGAGGGACCTCAACAGGCTGGAGCAATGGGCTGACAGGAACCTCATGCAGTTCAGCCAAGGACAGTGCAAGTCCTGCACCTGGGGAGGAGCAACCCCATGCAATATATGCTGACAGCTGCTTGGCCGGAAAGCAGCTTTGCAGAAAAGAGCCTGAGGGTCCTGGTGGACACCAAGCTGAACATGAGCTAATGGTGTCCTGGGCTGCATTAGGAAGATTGTTGCCAGCAGGTCAAGGGAGGTGATCTTTCCCATCTACTCAACACTGGTAAGGCCATACCTGGAGTGCTGTGTCCAGGTCTGGGCTCCCCAGTACAAGAGATACAAAGCTACTGGAGACAGTCCAGCAAAGGGCCACTAAGGTGATTAAGGGACGAGAGCATCTCTCCTATGAGGAAAGGCTGAGAGAGCTGGGACCATTTAGCCTGGAGAAGAAAAGGCTTGGGGGGGAATTTAATCAATGTGGGCAAATATCTGAAAGGAAGGTATAAAGAAGATGGAGCCAGGCGCTTTTCAGTGGTGTCCAGTGACAAGACAAGAGGCAATGGACGCAAATGGGAGATTCCATCTGAACATCAGGAAACTCTTACTCATTGTGAGGGTGACTGAGCACTGGCATGGGTTGCCCAGGGAGGCTGTGGAGTCTGCATCCTTGAAGCTATTCAGAAGCTGCTTGGATGTGGTCCTGGGTACCAGCTGTAGGTGACCCTGCTTGAGGAGGGGGGTTGGACCAGATGACCTACAGAGATCCCTTCCAACCTCAACCGTTCTGTGATTCTGCGAAACAGCAGTAGAAATAATCAGCTCTCCACACTGTTTTAACTTCTGAAAGTTCTATCAGAGATTGCAGTAACACAGAGTTGAACAGAGGAGCTGGGTCAACAATGTTATAAGTATATGAAAACTCTCCCTCAGATCGTCCGTAGTACGTTTTCCTGCCTACTAGCCCCCTTGGTATCTCAGAATGTATTAGGAATTTTCTGTATGTCAAAACAAGATGGAAATTAAATAAGGAAATAAAATAAGGAAATAAATCAATTAGCCAAGCCCTTTTTCCCCTTGAGAACAGCAATTTAAGCTCATTTATATAAGTAGTTCTAGGTCAATTTATCAGCAACCAGTACCAGAGGATCCATCTCGTTACACAGCTATAGCTCAGCTCAGGCAAGCAAAGTTACAGCACCTGAAACCAAATGAAACAGAGGGGAAATCAGGACCCAGAGTGATTTATATATTTTGAGCTAATTTATTCCATCTTTGCCAGAATATATGTAGCAATTCAGGTTCAGTATGAAAAAAGAAAAACAATCTAAAGGATCAGGTTAAAGTAGTGCTTGACCATTTCTCTCTGGAAAGTCATGGTCATAATTTATAATTTATTTAGGTAGTCTGGGCAGCATACCTGTATTAATATATGGACCTCCAACTTTTTTTTTATCTGATATTGGCAATGAGCCCAAGGCATAGGGAAAAACAAAGTTACAAAAACTGTGTGATAGTCAAGGCTGATATCTTAGGCTACTGTAAATCATTTCCTTCTGGTTCTGCATCTCCCAGTGTATTTCTTGCTGTAAGAGCTGTATTTCATGAGCAGAAACAATTGAATCCATGCTGCACCAGATTATTTGCTTCTTTGGTCCTAAAGACAATTCTGGTAACTTTTCAGTCTGATTTATGGCTGTTTCTTACATGTTAAAATTCTTACATAGCTCAAGAAGTCCTAGCTTGCAGTCTGGGCTCATGAAAGAGAAAACTCATGTAAAGTCCGTAATTATTTCAGGTAATATACAAAACAGTTGGCCTGCTTGATTCAAATCAGTTTACATTACAACTGTGGTCAAGAACATGTCTTCATGGAGATCTCTTCTGTTAATGTTGCATTTTTCTTTAGTTAAAGTTATAGCAGAAAGTGTGAGGTTAAGTTTGGTTTCAGCTCACGTACTTGTGGTTTTTTTTATTCTTAACAGCTTTTTTATAGTTATCCTCTGTATGACATATGTGACTCTCTTCCTGTTGTGTTTTCTTTATTTTTTCTTTTAGTTATAGTTAGTAATCTGGTGATTTGATTTTTGCTTTGTTGTTTTTTAAAGGATCTGTCATCAGCCTTTAATATTGTCGAACAGAAGGTTTTTATGCACTTCTTGTCCATGAAAAAGACAGTACACTGTTGATACTGAGTGTTGCCGAGTATGTGTATTTTCTTGCCATGTAAGTAATATTTCTTTGGTAATTTCCAGTCAGGCTAAATGTCTTGCTTGTGCCTCAGTTCTGGTCTTTTCGCTCTGACTGCTAAGTACGTGTCCATGTAGCCCATGGAGATGATAATGATTTAGGTGACAATATATTAGTGATGTATAGAACAGTTTTCTTGTGTTCAGGTGTTTGGTTTCCTGAGGAAAGGAGACAGCATCGGACATTGGCTGCACGGTGTAAAACTGGACACGAAGAGCTGTAGTATGATCTGCAAAACACGTGCCGTAAAGCTATAGGAGTTGTACTGGACTCAGTGTATTATTGGAACAGTAGGACCCTACAAAGATTATGTGGAAAATGCTGTTACAAAAGCATGACTAAGCCAGGCTCCTTAGGAGACGTAGCCCTGCCTCCATTTCACTGAACCTAGCTGATTTGCTGTGAGACTTTCCCAAAAGCTGACTGAACTAGAGTGGTGAATAACGAGAGCTAACCAGCTGAAACAACCTGGAGTAGATAACAATGATGCTAACGTGTTGTTGGAGGCATTCTGTTCAGTGCTGACAATCTGATTGCATCAAATAGTTTGTCAACCATTTATTCAACAGGTTCCTAAAACTTTCTTCGCTTTCTCCATTTTTCAGACAGCGTCAGAGGGCATATGCGTGTTTTTCTGCTCAATCTGTGAAGGCATTCACAATTGTTCCACTCACATGCGGAACTCATCCCAGTTCCACCCTGCTGCCTGCCTGCAAGTGGGGATCAATGCAATGTAGTTTCTGGTCCTGTCCACAAAAAAATTTAAGCCCATATTTTCCTACCGTTGCATCTCTTTCACTGCTGGCATCACTGAGAGGTGCAGCATGTGCAATGCTGGGATTAATGCAAGCAAGTTTAGCACTATTTTCTGAGGTTGGCTATGCTGTCCCTCGCCATCGTGTTGAAGATGTCTTTTACATCAGTTGCAGGTTTTTCCTGCATTCAGTGATTGTGTTGCAAGTGAGGCCAAGTAGACTGACTCCCTAATGAACAGTGTAATGTTGGATTTGGGGAATTATCATTCTGATCCCCTATGCAAAATACCTTTGGTACAAAAATTGATAACACAGTTAGAAATCTGTTTAGAAGACGTACGCAGAAGGGAATATGAAATTTTACTGGGCTGTGAAAGGTAAATTATTCTTTATTTACAGGGGAAAAATTCTTTCTACTGTAATGAGATGCAGGAAACTTCAACACAAATACCACTCAGTTTTTAAAGAAGGATCAAGCACATGTGGAAAAAACTTATTGGAAAAAGCAAATTAATTTGGAAGATCTGATGCAGAAAAAGCATTTGGAAGCTTTTGAATTAGTATTTCCAAAGCACAGTGTTTATCTGCACAGAAGGTAATTTGATACTACAGCGTCTGGTAGTTTTGATGACTTTCTTACCCTTTCAAGTAGGTTTACTAAGAGGGAGGTGGAGTACCAAGATTGATTTAGCTGATTGAATTGCTGGATTTTCTTGATGCCTCACAGTTTTCTTATTAGCATGGGACTGACAGAGATTGTTACCTAGCATATGATGGAGATAATATTTACTCAATAAATATTATTTTTAAGTATACCATATATAAAGTTGGTTGAAAAGCAGAATTGCATAGCCCCAGAGGAAAAGTAATGACATTGAAAGTTTCATAGATAATTTGGACTTGGATTCTTTTCTTCTGTTCCATTTTGCAAGAAGTATACATGTTATATTAGCATCACAAATGCAGAATATGATCATGCATGCCATTGACTACAAATCCAGTGTTTTTTACACATGTCATAGTGTGATTTAGTGACTTGGGGTAGTGTGGTATTTGTGGTTAACTTTCTTAGCCTCAATGAGGGTGAAATACTTAGAAGGGAGGAAGGATGGATTTGTGGGTTAAGTATGGAATTGGAAAACAGGAGTTCTATTTCTGGTTTGATGACAGATGATTTGATTTGTGGGAAAATCATTTTCTGTTCCTTAATTTCTGCTTATGTAAACGGGAGAGTTACAAACAGTACTGCCTGATTCTGCTGAATAGGGGACTTAATTCATTAACATTTGTAATGCGTTTTAAGACAACAAGGAGGAAGTTAATATTAAAAAAGTGGACTTGAAAGAAGTTACTCATTTAATGCCTCCCTCAAAGAAAAGTTGCCTAGCAGTAGATTGCCCTGAAAGCAATATCTTTTACTGGTGTGATTATGTCCAATTCATAGCTACGTGTAACAATGAAGATAAATTTTAAAGTTGTTTCTGTGTGATTTCCATCATATCTACTATATTCTATTATCTACCATATCTACCAATATCTGTCAGCCTAACATATCTACCACTTGTATCTTTTCAGCTCTTTTTTTCTTAATACTGCTTGTCCAGTCAATGCCAGGGATATTCCAGAAGCTGTTTTTGTTCTGGTTTTTTTCCCCTCAGGAATGATTATAGCCACAAAGAGTGTATTAGAAACCTGTATTTAGCCCTGCAGCTGAAGTTTTAAACACTGAGACTGCTGGGCACAGTCTACCCCAAATGAACTAAAGCTAAGTATTATTGTTCAAAAGAAACAGGTCCCATGCATACAAGAAAGGTTCATTTCATTAGAGAAACTGTAAGTAAGCTTCATTTCATTAGAACTGGGTTTCCTGTTGTTTAAATGCTTTTTCAGTTGATGTTACTTGTATTACCAGTTACATATATTGCTCGTGATATTGGTTCTTTAATGGAGTTTAACACTGTACTGTATTGTTTTTTGGAAAAATACGGGTACTGTACTGAGCGGTGTATTGAACGCATTCCTGCATGCGTTGTTTAACTGTACTGTGCCAGACGTCACTCTGTGACCCTCGCCATCCCAGAGGCAGCAGTGGTCATCACCGCTGTTACCCTCCCTGCAGCAGAATTAGCAAGCCCCACTCTTCAGAGCATTTCTGCTACCTCATCACCCAAATTGTTTTGTGTGTAGTCAGATGTGCCTTTATCACCTATGGTGTAGAATACAGCAATAGAATATACACCTAGGGCTTCATCCCCTGTGAAATTCTAGGTAATTCAGAACCTAACGGGCTTTCTAGTGGCATGAGCAACTGCAAGTATTTTAGACTCTTTCTCCCTTCTCAACACAGACTATCTTAACAAGTTTAGGGTCTTGATTTTCACAGAAAGGTCTCAACCTGAGCTCAATATATCCATGAGACTGGGAGTCTGAGATGAGGATCATGGTTGATAGCGCGGCTTCTTTGGCACAAGGTACATAAAGATCTTTATGGGGGAATGGAGAAGAGTAAAATGAGCATGGTGGGAAGGGGATTTTATTCTTGCATAAAATAAACACCTTTTCAGGCAAAATTTACCTTCCTATTTGCAATTGCTGCATGCATTTTGAGTTTTTCAAACACAAGGGTACAGCATTGCTGTTCAAAATACTGTGTTTTCCTCTGTGTTTCTGCTTCAGTGTGGCTAATTTGCAGCTAAAAACCTGACTGTCATGTTGCACTCAACCAAGTGTCTTATCAGTATCTTTGAAAAAGCTTTCTTGGACACTTGTTCTTCTGTCCATGCTCCACTTCATTCATCCTCTGCTTGGTAGTTGGGTATGTGCTAGTCATCAAGCTGAGTGCTTGATGCACAGCTGCTGGACTTTTATTGCTAATGTCTTGCTGCAGATCAGGTCAGCCCACCCTATGGCTTCAACATTTGCCAGGCTTTCATACTGCTTCCCTAAATATAAGGCACGAAAGTGCTTCTAGTAATACTTCCAACAACTTCTCCACCTCCATCTTCTATACATTACCTTGAAGCACACCCACACAGCAGTGGGGTGTGGAAGACAACTTTATACACCTTTAACTTGGCAAGAGATTTGGTTCTTCAGCAGCTCACTCAGTAATCCTTCTAGTGTCCTGGATATGAGAAACTACCCCATTAAGAAAATTCCACTGGCATTGATAAAGCATTGCCAATATAAATGAATTCATAAATGACTGACTGTTCAGTCCCATTGGTGGGTATGGAAGCGCAATGCGTGATCTTTCAGTGGCTGGTTAATTGTTTTTTCAGGCCGATGTTCCACAACAAATTGTAAAGGCAGCAGAAGTTAACCAAGAGCAGAAAATCTTAATTGGAGTAGGCACCATGTCTGACCAGCACGCTAGTATTAACATAGAAGAGTGCCAAATGGGCTGCTGAGGACATCTTAAATACTGAGTGCAGTCTGGTGAGATTAAATGATCTTACTATCATTTGCGAGTATACAGGCTTTCAAGGAGTAGCGTGTGCTTTAAAGTTGCTGTGTACATAAGTACCACTACACAGCATTGCATGAAAGGAATTGATCTTATGACATGTCCCTTTGGACATCAGAGGGAAAGTGTCAGGTTGCCGTAGACCTTAATTCACAGTGAAGTTCAACTGTTGCTTTTGGCAGCTGTCCTGAACTTGGCTGCACTGTAATTTGTGGACACTTTTTTTCTACAAGTTGGAGAGTTGCAGGCAGATGCTGTTATCAGAAAGAAATCCCTGTGGTTATCACAAATAGGATTTCTCCCCTTTTGCCCATAAAGTCTTGACAGTGAATTCATTCTGCACAGCCTGTTATCCCACATCACACATCCAAGTGAAAAAAAAAAAAAAAAAAGTGATCAATCAGTCAAGAGCTGGAAATCAGCTCTGTATTTCAGCAAGAATCTAATCTGAGCCAGGCGCGCTTCTGTTTTTCCCAAATGCCACTGTGGTGTTGTCTTCACAGTTTGGCTATCAGCTTCTCATGTGAATGAGGGAACCAGGTTTGGTCCTCGGTACAGTTTTTGTATCCGAGTCCTCTAACGGGGCTTGCTTGCTATCTAAGCATAGGCAACGAGCACCTCGCAGAATCACCACCTTGTAGCTTTTACAGTTGTTTTTTCTCTGTGTCTGAAAAGTGCTGGGTTGAGGCTGTGGACAGAAGGCTTAGCATGGGGAGTGTATGGTCCTGAAAAGATACAAAAAGAGGGGAAGGAGCATTGGAGGCAGCTTTCTGCTGCAAACCTGAGCAGAAGGTGGTAAAACCACTCTGGGGAAGGGTTTAATTTTCGAACTCACTGGCACAGGTTGTATCTTGTGCAAAAAATTGTTACCTTTGTGTAGCGTTGCTTGAATTATCTGTGAAGTGTTTTGAAGGTGGAAAATGCTCTGTACAGAACTACCAGCTCAAGTCTAAAGCCTGATGAAATTGTCTTTGGCATTCAAATGCTCCCTAAAGGGTTTGGCTTTGTGTTACAGCACAACCCAGATCATCTTCGTTTTCTGCTTCTAAGCTGCAGCCAGACCCTTGTAAGAACAGCTGATGAGCTTTAGCCTTGATTTAGACACAAATCAAAACCAATGCTGCAACCTAGTCCAAGTTGTCAGCCCCATCTGTCTGTAATCAGAGGGATCTCAGAACAGCCTCTGACCCTGAACTGGTGACAGGCTGTTATTAGAAGTGTCCCTCGGTGAGTCCTGAGAGCTGTAGTTCATAGAAAGAAAACAAAAATAACTACTGTATTTTAGCATGTTAATGCAGCGTACAGATGCAGTTGTTGCTGTTGGTAGTGGTGCTAGGATGTCATGACGTGCTGTCTGCGTAATGTTTAAACTTGTCTCTTTTTTATTTTGGACAAGGGCTGGGGCACCTTATGTCACACGTGCCAACATCTGAGAACTATTAATAGGAGTGTTTGAGCCAGAAAAAACATGTACACCTTGTAATTCTTTCAAAAAACTTTATTCTGGGGGAAGTTTGGTTGGCAAAAGAAGGCCAAATCTTAACGCTCTTGGCTTTAGACGTGGGCTTTGCTCACAGCGAGGAGCGGGTGGCCATCCTCCTTCATGAAGTTCAGGCCAGAAAAGCTGATCAGGACAAAGCCCGCCCTTCTTAGCGCCTTCACACTGTGGGGTTTTGCCCCCACAGCTCGCTCGGCCCCTGTCAGAAGGCGCTGGGGCCTCGCTCCCACTGCCTCCGGCACCAGGTGCACCGGGGCGGCTGGCAGGCGGGGGGCCGGGCCCCCGGGCCGCCAGGTGCCCCTCAGCGGGGAGGCGGGCGGCCCGGCCGCCGGCGCCTCTGCCGGGGACGGGCGGCGCTGCCGCTCCCCGCGCAGCGCCTCCTCCGCCCGGCAGCGAGGCGGGCGGGCCGAGGGTGCGGGGCTCGCCGCCGCTCCGGAGCTGTGGCAGCGCAGCCGGCGTCGGCGGCAGCCGGACCTCCCGCCCCGCGGCCCGCCGTGCAGCGCGGCGGTGGGGAGCGCCGCCGCCGCCGCTGCCCAGCCCGGGGCCGCCTCGGCGGCCAGCCCGCGCGGCGGGAGAGCCCCGCCGGCCATGGAGCTCTCCCTGCGGCTGCTGCTGGCGTCCTGCCTCTCTCTGGGGGCGGCCGGGGAGTTTGACAGAAGGTAGGCGCCGGCTCCCGCGGGGTGAGCGGCGGGGCGGCGGTCGGGGGCCGGGCGGGCGGCGAGGTCGGTGTTTCCCCGGGCAGGTCGGAGCCCCCCGCGGGGAGAGCGGAGGGAGCCCGGGCTCTTCCCCCGGGCGGGCGGGGGGCTTCGGCGCCGCGGCTGTAACGGCCCGCGGGCTCCTGGCTGCCACCAGACCGCCGGGGCGCGAAATGGCGGCGGGGGGCTCGTTCCCGGCGCGGGGGCTGCCTCCCGGCGAGGCGGCGGCGGCCGGAGCCCTCGGCGGGGCTTGTCTCGGCGCTCCCGCCCCGCCAGCCGCGCAGAGGTGCCCGCGGCGCGGCCGGGCTGGCTGCGGGGCCGAGCCGGGCGGCCGCAGGTGGAGGCGCGGGGCCGGCGGGACCCGGTGCCGCTCCCGGGGCTCCCCGGGAGGGGGTCGCTCGGCCCCGTCCCCCCCGCGCCGAGGGAGCGCCGCGCATTGCCCGGCGACCTGAATGCGGGCTTAGGTATAAAAAGTTTATTGCTCTGGCAGGGTTGCGTCCTGCAAGAATTAAAAACAAAGCACTTTGCGTGCTGTAAAAATAAAATTAGTTTATTGACGCCTCGAGGCACTCGAAACAGAGTACGGTGAAGACTGCAACTCAAGTTTTAACATGAAGCAAGGTGAAAATGCATGCTCGGAGAGCGCGTGCCTCCTGGGCTGCGCTGAGCCGCGTCAGGTGTAGCGAGCGGCGGTGCGGCGAGCTGGAGGCGGCTTCGGGGATGCTGCAAGGAGCGGGCTGCCCAGCGCAAGGGCTCTGCGTGCTTGTCAGTCAGCCAGCGTGATCCCCTCTCCCAGGAGTTCCTTTTAGGATTCGTTGAAATGCAGTGTTCGTGTTATTTCAGCTTGTCGTTATAAAGCATTAACAATTTATGTCAATACTTTGTAATTGCTTGAGACTGTGATATCTTTTCCTTGGAACAAGGGAAGACTACAGCTCTCTTGTTGTATTTAGTTTCTGTTTAATAGTTCGGGAAGCTTTTGTTTTGATTTTTTCCCTTTAATGTTTCAGCAAGAAGATTTGGCCATATATTGTGAAATAAACCAATGCTGAAACTTTATGATGGTGGTTTATTCCGCGTTATAAATTCTGTGTTTCAGACTTCTGAAATTATTCAATATCAGCCTGGGAGTGGCAGCAGTGAGCATATTGCAAAGCATGTCAGTTTTTTAAGGCTTTACAAAGTTACCCTAATTATCTTTTCCCCTCTTTGCCTATAGTCATTTACATTTTCTGAACTAAAAGCAGTATTAATGATAGAAATATCATAGACTCAGCTTAGAGCAGTTACTGTTTTCAAAAAAAAGGATATATATCTCCGTGCAGGAGAGGTTTTTGCTGGTCTTTGTCTTTTGTTTTTCTTAATCTAGAATAATTTGACCTACGTTCAAAATGTTTCACCAGACTTTTTTGAACTGTCTTGTTCAGGTGGCCCAGACAAATAGTCTCCTCTACAGGACTCTGTCGGTTTGGAAATAGAATTGACTGCTGCTGGGGCTGGGCCCGATTGTCCTGGGGACAGTGTCAACGTGAGTATCATTGCTGCTGGGGCTTCTAGTCACCTGTAGAAAAGGCTTGTACCCACCTAGTCACGTCTTTCACATGTTCGCACCCATTCTTACAATGCAGGGCTTAGGCTTTTGCATGTGTGAGTCTGATTTACTTATAAGGATGTTGTCAGGGTAAAATTCTGTCTATTATTAACAGTACTAAAAATGATTGCAATCAAGTAAGGTAAACTTTCGTTAGGGCAATGAGAATTTGGGAATTTTTGTTTGGTTTCCGCTTCATTTCATGCTCTGGTCTAATAGCCTGACGTAACACTACACTGTGTCATGTTACAAGCACTGCAGGGCAAGAATATTTGCGTCCAAGAAGGAAACCCAAATTATTGACATTTCACTTAGAAAGTCGATGGAAATGTTCCAGTTAGTATTAAGCACGAACATTCTTTCAGTAACCCCAAACTAAGGGTATGAATCCACCTGACAGCATCCTTTTACTGGGTCACACGTGAAGAGAAACATCTCTGAGATTCTCACATCTATCTAGGATCTTTGATATAATTGCAGGATAACCAAGTAGATAAGTCTTCATCATTAACTACATCTTCAAAAGGTATTCTGTGGTGGCAGCTAGCACTGTGTAGAAGTTAAAATTGTTAGGAGTGTCACAGAGACCTCAGCTTGTTAAAATTACAGCCTTTGGTACTGGGAACGCTCACTCGTGTGTTTAACAGCGCATACATGAGTGATATCCCCTAAATTTTTGCAGGAGTGAACCTATAAATACCGGTTCTCATTTTTTTATTTATATGAAAATGTCTGCAAACTAGATAATTTTCTGCCAAGCCATTTTTAACGTAAAACAGGTATTAAATACTCTAAGTTGCTTACTCTGCAGGGTAATGACTGTAGATGGCAAATATTAGGCAAAAGGTAGAAATAGCATTGGCAATGCAACTGTAGACTCTCAGCAAAGGTTTTGTTCAAATCTGTAAACAGCAAGACTGGCTTCTTCCTTCCCAAGTGTGTTGAAAGCCCACAATGTTTAACAGGTATATAAGATGACTGGTAAAAAAAAGCTATGTAAAGTACTTCTGGAACATAACATCACTGATACAGTTTTTTGATGCAAAGTTCTCAGGTTGCTATCTCTCAGGCCATACCATGAATCATTTTGATTTTTAGGGCTGTAGTTGGTAACATGTAGTCCTTTCCTTGGGATAAATGTTTATAGAGAAGGAAGGAGACTGTGAAGTAGGTTGATTGAGGCTACTCCAGAGATGATAGAATCTCTGTCCATCTTTCATAACACAGTTTTATTTGAAAATCATTGAGCATTTAAATGTTTGAGGCTATAAAGGCTTAACTGGCAAGTATCAATAATTTACATTGCTTAAAAAAAAAAAAAAGGCAACAACAAACCCCCAAAAACTCAAAACACCAAAAGGGTCTTACTGTGGCCCTTTTCTTAGACAAGTTGTCTTCTGTGTTGTGACCATAAATTGCAGCTCATGTTTAGGTGAAAGTCAATTTAGGTTATATTTGTCCTTTAATTTGTCACTATTACCAAGTCTGATTTGGGGTTGCGTTTTTATGATCTTGGGAGACGGGAATAGCATGAAGTGATACTATCAAAAGATTAATAACTAAAAGTTGAAAACAAGACAAAACTAATATACACAGAAAGTATTTTTTACTCTTTGAATTTTGTCAATAAGGTCATTTGTAGTGCCAACTTTTTCAGATACCATAAATGCTCTTTTTTAAGGCTAAAGCTAGGTGAATTCTCACCTCCTTCTGCTGCAATTTAGTCCATTGTTCACAGATTCATTCTCCATGCACATTTCCAAGAAGTGCAGAGGTGGATTTTATGTGGTCATCTCCAGGAATTGGGGCCAGACTTTTAAAAGAACACAATTTTCAATTAGGTGTCTAAATGCATTTTTTTTTTCCCATTTTTTCACACACTGGATGCTGATAATTTTTGAGTTGCTGGTTCAGGAGAGTCTCAGACGTTTGGGTGAAGAACTTATTAAAAACTTAGCAACTCCTTCTAGTTTTCAAATGGGAGCCAAACTCTTAGCAAGAAAATCTGCCCCAGTTGTGGGTGGTGAAAATTCCAGTCGTATCACAGGGTGGGAGATTACACTAAATGAAAGTGTATCTTTCTAGTGCTCACAGCCAAATATAAAATCTGTAGTCAACTCTCCACCTTGGGAATGTGGCATTCGGTATGAAGGATTAACCTGGCACAGAAGGCAGCATTCCTGGCCTCAAAGGAAAACTTGAGTGTTTTACTGTACAAAGGGATATCACTGAAAAATTTCCAAAAAGCCAAGTACACAATTATTTCTCCTGCTTTTTCTACGGAGAAAGGCAAGCCTCTTAGTCCTGTCCCCAAAATGAGTGGCATAAATACATGTCAGACTTTCTCTACTAGATGTAGGTTTTCTTTGCCATTTCTAGAATAAATTGTATTTGCACAATGAAAGCAGGTATAGAGTCAGGCTTCAAAATTAGTAGTGAGACCCAATTTACAAATGAGTCCAAAAAAGAAGCTGTAAATATTCAGGCAATAAGGCTGAGCTCTTTTATTAGTGAGCTTGAACTGCTTTTCTCAAACTAGTTTGAGCCATCCTTGGTATGCCTGCAAGTGCTACAGCACCTTTGGACTCTCACCTGCTTACTCATGCATAGTTTGCTATGTAGGCACTGCTCACCTCTGAATTTATCTTTCTGACAACAAATGTAAGGTGAGAGCCATGCTGGAGCCAGAGTGCAGCAAGAATGTAGGCTCCGATACATGACAGGGTTGTCCCAGTTTACGGAGACCTCTGAACCATGATGAGCCATGGGCAAGTGATCGCTAACATACCTGGATACATTTTCTGCTGCCCAGCTGAGCTGCTCCACCGAACACGTGTGGGCATGCCTTCTGCCCACAGCTGTTGAGAAAAAAAAATGTTAGTTTAAACCAGCTGTGTGAATTAAGGTAATGGTTTAATTGTGGCAGAAGTTTAAGCCTGTATATGTCAGCTTTATCAGGGTAGGATTGTAGCACAGCTGACAAGTGGTAACTCATTAAGCCTTGGTAACTCAGTGCTCCTGATCTTCCATCCATAATCCATCCATACAGTTGCAAATGGAAACTGAACTGTGTTAGCTAAACCTGCTTTTGTGACATGTGGAGTAACTCCTTTTCTGTCCCTTTGACTGACACAGGAGAGCACATAGAGCATAATTGTGCTTACTGCTGCTTAGTAACCCAAGTCAGCCTGACTCATCTGGTTTTTTCACTCTTATAAACATGTAGGAAGAAGTTGAAATCAGGCCCCTCCTTTAATTTACACTCTTCCTTTAAAACATCTTGTCTCCTGTTAATAAATTACACCAGTCAAGACTTGCACACGTAAGGAAGTGCATGTAGGTCTGATCTTCTGTAAACTTGCTTCCAAAGCCTGTCAGTGTCAGCTGTAACATCTCAGCTAGTAGAAACACTTTCTTCATTGACGTGAAATTGCCTTCCCAAATGCTCTTTCCGATTCCAGCAAATGCACTTAGAAGGTGTCCCTCCAGCTGAAATAATCAAGAACTTTGAAACACGTTGGACTTCCCCCCCCCCCCTTCCTTGCAGGTTGTGAGCACTAAAGTGAGATCCACGTTTAGGCAACTAGATCCAGTTTGAGACTGATACAAATATAGCTATATTTTCAAAGGAGCTGAACAAACATAACTCAAATAAATCCATTGGCATTTCTAAGTCCTTGTAAATTGAAAATCCATCCACGCTTATTTAGCGGCCTGATGTAGATTTAGAAGGGTGGGTATATTCCGTCACTAATGTAACTAAGTAGCCTTTTTCATGTTTTGATCTGGTATATAAACCAGGTTTATTGGTTAACCCTGGTGTGTAGAAAGGCTCATTTGGAAGCAGCAGCAATGTTGCTTAAGCAACAACTCTTAGCTCATGTGAAGTAACCTCATCATCGGTAGAGCTGATCTTTTACACTGATGGACTCACAGCATCAGTGCTTTGAACTCAGAAGTTAAATATCCCAGTTGAAATTAGTCCAAAAATCCCATGTTGCCCAGCCTGAGGTATTTACTGGCACCTTAATAAGTAGTAGTGGAAGTAATAGCTGTAAGTGGGAGTAATCACACAAAAGCCTACTTCTGTGAAAAACGGTGTGTTGATAAAGTACCTGATGAGATGTGGGTAAAAGGAGGGCTGTTGTCTTGCATTTTTATGTGTTATTGTTGTGCACACAGCAAAACTAGAACCCAGAGCAAAAGTGAGGCTAGAAAGAGTTTCTTCTGGATTTCTTCTTTCAGAGTAGGGGGGTTTGACTTCCTGTGACAGAGCGTTTTTGGTGAGAGCAGGTATCAACAGTACATTTTTAATTCATAACTCCTTTTGCATTGTAAGGCAACTACATCTGTGGTACTGAGTGTGTTGTCCTAACCCAGAGCCCATTAAATGGATTTTAAAGTATACAGGGAAACCCAAGTCAGGGCATGCATCATTGCACACATCTTGCACAAACACACTTTTCTGTGTGCCAGCAGAAAAAATTTGCCTTAGGAAGTTGATTCAACTTTTTTTTTATGTGTTATTCAGCATTAATTTTCATGATCTGAAATACTTGGCGGAAGAGAATTTCCAGCAGTGGTAGGACTGGAGCTCAGTTCTTTGAGCTGGATGAGAAATGTCAACTGCAGAATAGAAAACAGTCGTGCCCATTCCTGTATTCTAGCTACTGTAGTCTAGGAGACCTGCTGAAGCCTGTCATCTCATCCCCATAATAAGATGTCTGTGACAGCATTCTGCAGGGACGGCTGTCTTCCTGAGTGTTTCTCAAGGAAAGAATAATTCGGGCCTTGGTGTCCAAGTGTCTCTGCTAGGTCAGAGGTAGGCCAAGCAGCAGGAAAGTCCTTGGAACTGCTGCTGACTGACCCTTGCTGATAATCAGGTGTACAGAAATCAACTGTGAATATATACTCACATATTGAGCTCTGGAACCTGGTTAGCCTATCAGAAAATTAAAATATGGGATGAGAGATGCACTCATTTCATGCAGAGACTTACATGAGAAGTTGTGTGATGCTTTTTATTCCTCGATATGAAAGTGGAAGTTCTTCCCTTCAGTTTCCAACAGGCCGTGCTAGGGGGTATTTGAAAAATAGTAGTTCTTCATGGACGTGTTTGCCACTAATCCATCTTAGTTCCCTGAAAGTTATTCTTGGAACTAATGGTCTACCTGCCTTGCTTTTAGCTGGCTTACAAATATCTCTGTAGTTCTTTCAAAAGCTATAAAAATGGTTTCCACATGTGTGTGTCTTTCATGAATAAAATACACCTGCTTTGTACTTGGCTGCATGTCTGTTTGTAATTGATTTGTATACTAGTTATATGTAGTCAAGGTACACTAAAGAGGTAGTCTGCCTTTTGCTTCAGAATTTCAGCTGCAGTTTAACAGCCAAGAACTGTAGAAAGAGCTACTACTTTAGCATAGATTTAAAAGGTTAAGCAAGATTTTTTTTTTAAGAAAAGCAATATAAAACAGCTTGAATTCTCATTCTGGATTACAGTTTGGACAACTCCTTTGCTAGAGGTGATGGCAAAAATGGTTCCTTTTGCTGTGTTTGCATATGTACAAAATAGAAGGTTGGATCTGCAGCTTCTATAAACGGATGCAGATCTACTGTCAGATCCTCTGTTGGCATGAGCCTGCATGACTGTTGGAGTCAGCAGAGGCTACTCTGAGATTTTGTCTACCATCTTCAACAGAAGATGCTTAACAGGAATAAAATCCCACTGAAAATGGATTTTACAAGTAGTGATGTTATTTGATTACTTCACTCATTTCAATGTTGAATTCTCCTTAAACAATAACAAAGTCTATAAAGTCTGTCTTGAGAAGGAGTTGTGAAGATGAGTGTGCTCTTTCAGAGCAGCCATCCACTGTAACTCCATCTGCTAATCTCCCTGTGCTGAGGTTTGAGTTCTACTGAGGGAGCAAAACCAGAATAGGTCAGCAAAGTAGTTTCCCACCACCTTACACTAGAACTATGATAATTGGTGTAAAAGCCTAGGGATAGAGCAATCAAGAAGGTATACAGTAAAATAGCCCATTAGTAAAAGTGTAAGTCAAGTCATCAGTTTACACCTCCCCTTAGCATTGCATCATTAAAAAATGTTAATGGAAGGATGTCAGGTTAGCATTTAGATGTAGTCAAACCTAGTGGAAAGCATACTGTTTCAGGAGGTTCTTAAGAGGACCTGCAAGAGAGAGAGGGGAGCTTCTACAAGCTGAATGCAGGCAAGACCAAATGCTTTGCTGGGAACTGTGCATGCTGCTGCCTTCTTACAACAGTTGTGAAGAAACTTACGCTGTCTATGCTGCTGCTCCTGTCCTAATGAGCTTAAAGACTGTGTATCTGTACTGTGCAATCTATTTACAGAGATGCAAGGTGGTGGTGGCGGGGTGGGGGAAGAGGTGGCTGTGCTCTCATTGATGCCTAGAAGGAGATTTTGTATAACCGATGATAATGTTGATGGAAGTTTACCCATATAAATCATCTCATACATCAATGGGAGAAGAGGCCGTGAGCTGCTTAGGACTTCTGTTTCTTGCACATAACAATGCTTTCAGTGGAAATGGCAATTCTGTATAGTCCAAAGATGCACAAAAATAAAACCATGATTTTGTTAATAATGAGCTGTGAAGATACTGGCTTCCAGGAGGCTGACCCACTACCAGAAACCTCCTTAAAGTCAATAAGAGTTTTGTTACTGAATTTGTCATTGCAAGAATACGGTCTATATTAATGCATTGTTTTGGCAATGTTTGTTTAATATTGATATGTAGCACGGCTGCTTCTTATAAAATGACCAATATTTTTGTGCATCCCTGGTACTTTTCAAAGAAAAGACATTTTATACAGAATTGCAATACTGCTTTAATACTGCTATGCAAGAAAAAAATGAGGTTTTGCTATTTTTATTCAGTTTTTTTTTTTCGGTTGAGAAGCTTTATGCTTTTAAAGCAGTTATGACTTTACTATGTTAAAGATACAGTATCTTTTTCCACTTCCCAACTGCATCCCTGCTGCACTTCATACATAGAATAATAGTTCTGCAGTCCAGTTTTTCCCAAGGAAATCTCAACAGTAACGTGATTTGACCATTTACAACTGTAGTATGTTCGTATTTGGAGCTTCTCTCAAAACCCAGCAACAACCTGGGGAGCCTCCCTCCACTGTAACAAACGATAAGGGACTTTCTGGTTAAAACTAATTTAAACCAATGTAAGTTGCAATCATAACAAACCCTTAAGCGTTGGTCACATACTGCTTAAAATACAAAGAGCTGCTGTTGCTTAAGTCCCAGTCTTTTATAATAAGGCTATGTAGCCGAACAAGCTATGCTGCTAACATTAATTTTATTGGCAAATAAACTCATTTAAAATAAGCCCGAAACATAAATCTGTGTTTCCATCTTATTTAACTTTTGTAGCATATCTAGTTTCATATGGTAGTAAGAGCTGAAAAGGTCTCTAAGCATTAGTTTTAATTTAGATGACATTCAAAATTTAAACATTATAAAAGTTAGCAGTAAATTTATATGCCAGCATGTTTATTGATTGCAGATGTTCAGATACTTATAAATAGGTGTAATTTTAATTACTCTCAAATTAGCATCCAGATGCTAACCCTTTATCTTTGCTCTGTGGAGATGCAGCATTAAAAAATGTATACTTATATTTAAATTAAAGGATACTGTCTCTTTAAGAAAAGTATTTATGTTCTGTTGATGGAAACATTGAACCTAAACTGTGAAACATGAGAATTTTTACAGCTATGTACCATATGAAACATGACAAAGTGTAGCTCCTTAGTTGATTGAATAAGAATAGCATCACGTCATTATATTTAATTACTCTTATGTATCAGAATGTGTTTGTTAAATCTCGTAATGAAATACTGATGTAAGGTATTTCCATTTTTAAATGTGTACCAGAATTTTTTTTATTTCAGAAAAGATCTGAATGTTGAATGTGTGTAAGTCTCCAGGAATGTAACAAGTTGATAAAAAACCCAGCCAAGTCCATCCTCCTTACAGAAAAAAAAGCTGGAATTTCTTTTTTTGGATATTTGTTTTGCAGCTTTCTACGTCTTAAGGCAGAGAATAGCCAGCCTAAGGTGCCAGCCCAAAGGTTAGCTGAACATATTTCTTGAAATAATTTTGGCAAGGTTATGACTTGGAGCTATGGCCTCTAAGTCATAAGTTTACATGAAAACTATAATATGTGACAAGAAGATGCAGATGTTCTTTTTTTTTTTTCTTTTTTTTTTTCTTTCCTTTTTTAAACATTTGATTTGGGGAAGATGAGGGGGGAAGGAAATTAACAGGGCTGTTTTATCCCAGTCACCTATCCGATGAGATACTTATTTCCTACACTATTGCACTTTTCCCTTTTCACTCTTTTCCTTTTTCTTTATTTTACCCTCAAGCCCCAGGCAATATTTTTTTCCTTCCCGCAAATTGTTTATATACTCCCAGCATCATATTTACAAGCTGTCAGACTTAGGAGGCCTAATTTGCTTTCACAGTATTGAATCATGTGCAGTGGGAGGTTAGTTTGGGATGGCTGAAGCGCTTACTGCCCCCCGTTGCCTGCTTTGCACCTCCACTGCAAGTTGTCATTCCCACAACAGGGAAACTGCTCTACAGCAGCGTACAACCTGGCATGTTAACAGCAGAATGGAAACAACGCTAGTTTACATTGGTACTCAGGGCTGTAGTCTGCTGCTGCTTAGGAACTGATAACGTCTTGTTTACTTATCCCTGGGGCAGGAGTACCAGTCTTAGAAAGGGGAGGAAAGCAATCGGCTGTTGATCTGTCTGTGAAAGTCAGCTTCCTTACTGTGATACAGAAGTAACTCTGCTGAAGCCAGTGGGTGCTATATTCTAATAAAGAAAATAGCAATAGGGCCCAGTTTGTTTTCTGCCACCGTACACAGAGAAACTGGTGCTACCCTGCTTCTACCTGCTGGAATTCAGTAGACACACAGAAGGATTCAGGTAACAAAGGGCATATTTGAGGTGATAAAGCACCTTTCTTTAAGCAGTTGTCATGAACCACTTGAAATGCAAACATGAAAAGACTGACAAAGCATGAAATACTTCTTGCTTTTCTAAATTTGCATTGTGTTAGATTGAGTTTTCACTGATTTCTAAAAGGAGTGTTTAAGTGCATAAGCATTAGATTAACTTTCACTGACTTCATTAAATCCTATTGATTTCAGTGTTACCCATGCTCAAGTTATGCATGCTTTTAAGTGCTGTTTTGAATAGCAAGGCATTAATGAGCCAGGGTCTGGATTTATGTATGCAGTTTAGAAACACATTTGGCAGCAGTGTAGGCAAGCAAAGAATTCACTGCAATGAATAGCCCCACTGGTTGCAGTTTGTCATATTAATGTGCTGTTACCAGAATCATATGTGCAAACTGAGTAACTGATTTACCCAGGCAAACGTAGTAGTTGTGCATGAAAAATTAGGAGCCACTTACTTAAGGGAACTGTATGTTTTAGATGGAAGCTTAAGCATGCATTTTGACAACATTTGTTATCATGAATGTTACAACTAAGTGCAAGTAATTTTTGAAAAAATATTCAGGCATTAGATGCTACCATTTTATCTGATGATATTATCAGTCTCTAGTTACAGAAGTTGGTCAAGGACATTTATCATCTTTCAAAAAATAGAGTAAGGAATGTTTTGCATATGAAATTAGCTGAAAATTAATACCCAGTTGCTCTAGTCAGACTTATTAAGTTCTGCAGAGATACATGTTGTGACTGCTAGTACACTTAGTTGGGAAGTGAAGTTACTTTTTCAGAAGTAATTCTGTAATGTGAGTTATGGGTATGACTTACTTTTTACCACCTACTGGTAACTCTGTGGTAGGTTAAGCTTTATGCATTCTCCTGCATTTGTATGTAGTTGAACAAAAAAGAAATGTGTAACTTTGAAAGAGCTGCAGTGATTTATTTTACATATTAGCTCATACCTTTGGGATCCTAGATCAAAATTACTGTGAATAAGGCAGATTTATTTTCCTGTGTGTGTGTTTATGCAATTGCATAATTTGCAAAGAATTGCAAAAAGTAAACAGAAATAGGCAGATGTGAGCTGAAGCTGGCTCTGAGGAAGAGAAGTATAGAACTTGAGGCTGTGGTCTGTTAGCACCACAGGAAAAAGGGAGCCAGTTTCAGTTGAAGGAGGAAGCATAGAGGAAAGCTTGTTTCACCAACATGCAGGTCTTGTTATAAAGTTGGCACTGGGGGAACGTAAGTAGCGATCTTAAGACTGGAAATCTGTTCTGCGTTCAGCAGTGTAAGAGGATCCAATAAGGTTTGTGAAGCTGAATAGTATGTAATCATCTCTGGGCTGCTGCACAAATTACTTTCTGTGTTTGGGCAAACTGAATTTTAAGGAGCTGGGATTTAGAGTCAATAAATAAGGGGGTATACGTTCCTTGGGAAGAGAGGGCAGAAGCAAGGCCATTCAGGCAGGTGGTCAGCATAGTTTGTTTCAGATGCGAGTATTCCTATGCATATTTTTAGACTTCAGAGAGGTGAAAATAGAAGTTCAGTGACAGTTTGGACATCTGCAGTCTGGCATTTTGAGGCAAATTTGAGTGAAGGGATGCAGAAAGAGCAATTAAAGACCTTGAGGGCAACTTCTGTCAGTGAAACCCTCTTGTGGGCATCAGGCAAGAAAGAAATTGCAACAAGTAACTATTAAGGAACAGAAATTAAGAGGCAAAGCAGAGAAAAAGAATGTAAGAATTCTACACAGAATTATACTCAAGGCTGTTTTGATGAAAGTTGTTGGAAGTGTTGGAGTGTTGGAAGAGTGTTGGAAAACCAAACGAGTTAAATTGGTAGAGATACTCCACTAAGAAAGCTCAGGGATTTCCATTGTTGGCCACAAATGAAGAGGAGGAGTTAGATAGGTAAGAAATGCAACCATCTGATTAGGGCTCTACCAAACAGCGTTTGGTAATCAAGAAATAAACCATTAACGTTAAAAATCTAGATGAGAAGGAATAGAGAGGACAGCATGTGGTAGTCACCCATGCCCTCAAAAGGTGGGCAGCTTAGTGCAGAGGAACTGACAAAACCTGAGGGGGCCTTCCAAAGCAGTTCTGAGGGAACTGTGTGCAGGGGGAAAATACAGATGAAATCTAAAACCACCAACATTATAGACCCATAGTGAATTGACTGAATGTGTTACCCATCTATTGCATTTATGCAACAATTAAAAAATAATATTTCAGAATGATTTGAGTCATGCTCAGATACCACCGGCAGCTAGTAGTGGCTTGGAAGATGGCTTTTACACAAGCATAACGTGTGCTAACAGCACGTGCATTTCATCAGAAATTCTTTCTCCCTTCCCCCCGCACTTGAAAAAAACCCCAACCCTAAACCCACACCACTCATTCATATTTCAGTTCCTTGTGTTATTTTTACAGGAAGTTTAATTTGGCCTGAAGTTTAAGTGAGACTTAAAATGTGGTATTTATCATCTTATTTTGGAGGAAAAGGTAGTTCTTGCCAACCTTTAAAATAGGTACTCTGTTAAATTTATGGCAAAATAAAAGGCTCTAGGATACCTCCTTGACTCCACTGAAGTTAGTGGGAACCGAGACAGAGCAAGTCTTCACATCTGGCCCAAAAAAAGAATTTAAAATTATCAAACTGAAATGAATAATCATAACACCAGAATTTATTTGCTGATATCTCTTGAATGAATTGGGCAACAAAATGAAATGGAAGATTTAGTCGTAGTTTATTCTGTGGCCTAGATAAATCAGCAGCAGTTGACTAAAGACAAAAATAGCTGTGCTTAGGATTTCTTTCTGTCTGTCTCAGTCCACACTACTACCCGATGGGAGTGCCAGCTTAAATGCTTTCAGAGAGGAATGCTTGGAGAAGTGGTAGGTCTTTGTTGATATTGATTGAACAATAAATTGACAATCTTGTTTTTAGTGGCACTTGTCTATACAAGTGCACTTGTAACTTTTGTTTAAAACAATTACTATTATAAAGAGTAGAAAGTTTTTCCTTCTCTTTGGCAACCTTCTCAGGCTCTTATCTTCTGGACTTCATTGCCCTAAGTGTGTATGAAAGTGACTTTCTCAGCCTGGTGTAACTCCTCACTGTCTACATTTCCTTCTTGCCTAGTAGGGAAGTGAGTGTTACGTAGCAGACTGAAGTCCCTGGACATGGCTTATTTCAGTCACTGTAAATGTGAGTTGATCAGAGGGAAATTATGTTCTATTGGTTGGTGTGGTCGGTTGTGGGGGAATTTTTTAATTGTCAGGATGCAAAGCATATTAGTCAGGAGACTTTTTTCCCCACTACTTACAAGTCTAATTGTGTTAAAAAAAATGGATAAACTCCATGTGTTTGTGTGTGAGCAGAGCAACTGATATATCCTATTCTTCTATTCTATCTGGAATTTTGCAAGAAAATAAGTAGAGTGGAAAATGCAAAGAAAAAACCTAGTCACATCAGCATACATAGTGTATGTCTAGACTCATATGAAACAGCTGAAATAATTGCCTGCTATTAAAATAAATGCTGGAAGTCAGGCTCAAGCTTATTTTTATACCTGGATGTCTTTGTTGACCATGTTCAAACGGAACCCTTTGGGAAGGGAGCGTTTGCAGGCTGCCGATGGCAGAGCCTGAGCCAGCCCAGCCCTCTGGGCCTGGTGACTCTGGTGGAGGTCAGTGGGAAGGGCGTGTAGATGTGGCTGGTGGAACCCCAGCCGGCTGTGCAGACTTGGCTGAGCGCCATCTGCTTCTAAGTCCTGAGCACCGTGCAAAGCCCTGCTCAAGGTAATGGGAGGATATACAGATTGCTTGGTGAGGATGGCTTGATTCCGGATAGGAAATGCTGTGGGATGTATCTGTGGTTGTAGCTGAGCTACAGATGTTGCTAAGCTTACCGCAAAGCGCTTTTCTCTTGTATATAGAAATTCTTCAGTAGTAACATTGTGTTGAATTTCAGCAGCTGTGTATAAATAAGATGCATAATACTTAAGTAGCCGGAGTGCACAGAATGCACTCTAATAAACAGGATTTCTTCAAGTAGAGTGTTTGGCAGCAAACATCAGTTTCCAAATACCTGTTGAATGTGCAAAAATAACATTTTATGATGACTTTGACTATATGGCTAGTGGTTTGCTAATCATTAGGATACTTTCCTTGTGGTAGTAGAGATTCTTGAGCTGTAGACTGCTGAGGATCTGAGATCTCCTTTAACTGAGACTTTTAAAAACAGAAGAGAGGGATATCTGTGATGTGATTTAAGTGCATTTCTTAATTATATCTTGAGACTAGGAGGTAGGCTAGATCAGAAGTTACCCACCTGTATGTCTTACAAGACATTAAATACTGCATAGTATGGAGCTAAGTTTGTTGGACTAGATGATCTCTTGAAGATCCCATAGATCCGATTGCTTGATTTAATAACATGGCCTATGTTATATGTTTCATATCTGTAGACAGTTGTATATCATTTGTTTTAAACAAATGCTAATACATAAGTTTTGTTCTGGTACAGTATCTGACCTACTTGGTTAACTGAGAGAATTAAGCAAAACATCTGATTCCTAATACAAACGTATTTGACCTTCTGGATTAGAGGAACATTTTCATTTCTAAATGAAATTAAAATCTCATTTATTTCATTACTGAATTGTAGAAGGCTTTTTGTCTTCAAGTATGAGATCTTTTTTTCCTCTTTCTGGGCTGCTGCTAATTTACAATCTATGCAATTGAGGGAGGGACGAAGACTTTAAAGAAGTCAGCTAAACTAAAGTTGCCACAGATTCAGCTACTGAACTGTAACACTTCACACGAAGCTGATCCCCTGGTGCTTTCTGTTTTTTAAAGAATAATTATTGCCTAACTGTATCCCACTCCACAATATATGGATTTTCTCTAAAGTGCAGTTGAAATTTCATGGAAGCTTTCAAAAACATATTTGTAGTCATTTCTGTTTCTCTACTGTAGTTTAGATCACATCTTTTTCTGTTTCCCCAGTGACTTCAAAGTCATGAATTTGGTCTTCATAGTCTTCGTTTTGCTGCCATCAGCTCTAATTAGACTTGGGTCTATGATGTCAGGAGGACAAGAGTCTCAGTGTCTAAATGAGCTCTTACACAAGGAAGATCTTTTTTTCTGTTTATGACCATAGTGATTAAAAAAGTAGTAATTGTTTCCAAGTATAATGTTCTGGAAGTTTTTCATGATGTATCAGTTTCTCTTCAGTCAAATCTTTCCATTACCCAAAGGCATACTTTTTGAAACATACTTTTTAGTAGTCTAAGCAGCCCCTTACCCTGATGCTTTAATTGAGACATGTTTCTGAATCTGAATCCCGTTTCTTTGTTTCTGGACAGTGTTTATTGGGGGAAAAAAAAAAAAATCTTGCATTAAGTAGAAACATCCCTCTCTGTTGCCTTTTAAGATATTCCTTCAGACAGTTTTCAGAAAGAGACTGCACCGTTGTGTTAGGAAGATCCAAGAAGAGCAGTGCTGTAGATTTAAAACAAGGTTTTATGTTCTCAGGGGATATCTCTGGCCATGTATATATAATGTTTAAACAAAAAAATGCCCTGATAATAAAGGGCAAATGCAGTCCTAAAACTGGAGCAAACTCCTTCCACACTGACAGTTGCTTCTGTGGATGCATTTGTGGGAATTGCTGATTCTGGATGCTTTGAATCTTATGGAAAAGATTTTAGAACATCAGAGATGTATTTGCATAGTTCTTCCACAACCAAAACTAATCTCTTGTTTCTGTTTTAATTTTGTTTAATTCAACCCTGTTGAACAGCTTGGCTAGAATGCAAGCTACATTTTTGAGTGCCTTCTGACAGATTTCTGTTAAATTACATCCTTAATACATCCAGTTTTATGATACAGCCTGTTGTTAGATTAATTAATATTACAGCTGGATCTAGTTAGTTTGCAAATTCCAAACGATACTGGTAGTTTAGAAAATGAACTTAAAGCCAGGGTAAATAATAAATCCTGATTACAGGGTATTGAAGTTATGCCACCCTCTGATTTCTGTCTAATTTGTGTCCGTCTTGCTTAGCCAGTAAGCTCACCTGAATTTTGCATCTGCATTTTGTCATATAGTGATAAACAACATTTTAGAGCATAGTAAATACTTAGTTTTCCAGTAGGTTGGAACAGTATGTTCAGTAATAAAGACATTTATAATAAAAAAGACTTGGAAATGTTTAAAATTTTCGGCTGTAAAATGCTTTCCAGAGTTATGCAGGATTTGTTGCACTCTGAAAATATTCCTGTTAGCTAATCCTACATCAGTAGAAATACATTTGTGCATGAATTCTTATATTTCTTCAAAAGCAATGCTTGTTTTTTATTGACGTTTTAAAAGTTTGTTTTATGAATTTTATTTGTGTTCTATTGAGAGCACTACAAAAAAATGGCTTCCTAATTATTATTTCTTGGAGTTCTGTATTTATGCTCCATTTGGGGAATTAGCAATTACCTAGCAAATTTGACTCTGGAAGCAGAACAGACCGTAACTTCACATTCTGAGACTATATCTGTACAGCAGGTTGGGTAATAAATGCTTGAAATGTTCCGAGTAGAAGTGACTTGGATGTGTGCAGTGGTGAAGCAGCATATTACAGTCAGTGTCGCTTTTGCTTTTACCCAGTCCTTTTTTCCTCCAAAAGAAAAAAAATAAAAGTAATTCCCATGCCAGAATCCAAATACCCAAAAAGGAGAGCTTCGGGCAAAACATTGCTTAATAAGGGGGTAAAGAGTGTTGCCTTATAGTCATAGAGGAAAACGGTGAACGCTGGGATCTGTGCTACTGCCTATCAGTGACTGAACTGTGGCTTTGTACGTCACCTGTGATGCTGGTATACGCATTTTCGATATAGCTGTGGTGTATTCCAGGTTTACCAAATTTAATGTCAGGAATCATACTACATACATACATAGAGCAAGTGAAGGCGTAGTGCCTGCTTGCTGATTAGGTATTAAAAGGGTTTAATATCCCAGAAACAGCACAATGTAGTGTTGTACAAAAACAGACTACTAAAAAGCGTCTCACTCTTCCCACATGTATTGGGGTGGTGATTATTTTTGAAAGTGCACCCGATGTTTGAACAGTGGTATTTGAAGCATATAATGATGCTGAAGGGAGGAACATGAACGGTACTATTTGTTAGGTCATTGCCATTTGTTTCAAAGTAAAGCGCTGTCAGCTGTGACTGGAGTGGAAGAATAATGAGTATTCCTCTCTTTGCAGCTATATGCCAGCCAGGATGCAAACATGGTGAATGCATTGGGCCAAACAAGTGTAAGTGCCACCCGGGGTACACTGGAAAAACCTGCAACCAAGGTAAGAAAGTGAAGTACAAGAAAGAGAATTTCTTCTTGAAATCACAGAAGAATTGTTGATCCCTCTCCCCGCAAATGCTGTGTGGGGTGCCTGCATTTATAGGGTAATGAACTCATATACCAGGTCTGTTACTGCTGTAGCTATTCTGATCTTGGGACTGACATTTGTAGAGAGAATGGCATCTGCAATGGCATAACACAGGGGAAAAACCGCTTTCATTCAGATGAAATCAATGAGATTAATGTAAACTGTGTATTTACATGCTCTTCTGAATCAAATTAGTTTGATAATTAAATACAATTAAATCTTGTGGTCAGGATTGTTATTTCATAAAGTCACAATTTTCAGGTTTGGATAGTGAAATAATATTTGTTTAATTAAAAAAAAAATTAATTCATGCATTCTCTATTTTAGCAATAAACTGTAGTGCATACTTTAGAGTTGGAAACGTGAAGTGTTCTTCTACTGAATTATCAATATAGTTTCATTGTGTTTTTTTGCCAAAAATGATCTCCAAAACATGTGACGGTATAAAGATCATAGAGTATAGAACAGAATTGTAATACAGGATTTATTAGATTTTGATGCCTAAGACGTGTTCACATACAAAGACATCTCAATAAGACTGTTCTCTTCTCCAGTTGTCTCAGCCTACAGAAGAAGTTCATACGTTTTCTGAGAGTGCTGAGGAAGTATGGTTGAAAAGTGTGACATTTAGAACTATGTTGTTGTTCAAAAATGTACCCTGATGTTTGCTAACCTTCTTTTGACACATTGATTTTAGAGTGAATTATTTTTCTTTAAAAATAAGTACATATTTATTTTCAGATTTGCTAATCCTGCCTGAACTGATGCGGAAATGAATGTTGTGTTTTTCAGTTTTGTTTTAAGTTTCATTTATTCTGTCATCTCTCAAATTATCCTGTCTCCTTTTCCCTTTACTCTGGGCTGACATTTTAAAGGATGGGTTGTTATGATTTTATTGTTCTACACCTATTTTGGTCACTCTGGAACTTTTTTAGAAAACAATGCAGTGAACTAACAGTTGTTATATGTTTATGTAACAGTTTTTATATGTACCAATTACTTTAACAATATCAAAAGAATGTGTGCAAATTGCTGGAGACTGCAGTCTTGAACTAAACTATTCACTTTCCAATAAATGCTAAGGAAGGAAAAAAAAAGTGGTAATAAATGATTAAAGGAAGCCTTCTAGGCGGTATCGATCAAATATTCTTGCACGGTATTGGTGGCAAAGTTGCCAAGGCAGATGTGCGTGAGGTTTCCGAGATGCCTGCTGACTGTGGTGTCCCAAACGTACACCAGTTCAGGTCACTACGGCCTATACCTGTTCTATTACATGGTGAGACCCCTGAGCTGTTCCTGGGGTCAGGGTATGCGTTTTTGCCGCGTGCTGGTTCCTAGGATGAGACCTGAAGATGCGTAGTGGATGTAGAGTCTGCTTTTGCTGGGAGGAAATTCAAATCGCACAGGATAAGTATAACCTGTGTTATTATTTCTTAACATAGCACCTGTCCTGTTCAGTCCGTGGGCCATCTTTCTCATTTCTGTTCTAGAATAATAATAAGTAATAACAGAAAGTAATGGTTTTGGCAGAAGAAATGGTGGAGTTTCCCTGCAGAGATGGAAGTCTTTCTAGGATGTGTGAATGGTGCTGGGCTGTGAAGTATGCTCAGGTTCTTGGTGAAAGGCGTTCTTTGAGTACAAGCGCTGATAAACAGGCTTCACATCTCATCCGTTCATGGGCCTTGTGGATCAAGCCGTGTTCCAGGGACCAGTCCAAGAGAAGAACCCAGCCTGACAGCAGAGCTGTTGAACCCTGACTGTGTGATGATGCCTGGATGTTTGTCCTTTTCCAGTGGCACTGCCGCTGCTGTGGCAGTCTAGACCTTGCTTTAGGTCCCTCAGAAGTTAGGATTAGCTGATACTTCTTTTATCATGTTGCTATCATCAGCAATTAAATTGCAGTGACTTTGCACAAGAGCTAACCACGTGCTCTCCCCACAGCATTCAAATCTGCTGAGCGGCTTTAGTGTTTCCCGTCTAGCTTTTTGATCCAGATTTACAGCTGTAACCAGTTAAGAAAAAAGCTGAGCAACTTGAAAGAAAATACCCTGTGCCAGCTCTCTAATTTATAGTGATAATAATGGAACTAATACTTCTTTCAAAATGTGTTCATCAGAAAATTGATGCCTGCTCTTCAATAAGATCTATGTTCACAGAGAAATACGAATAGCTGAAAACTTGTGATTTTTTTGCTAGCAATCTAAAGCATATGCAGGTTAACTTCATGTGGCTGGGAAGGGTTGTCTTTATGCAAAGCTGCTTTTCTGTAACTTGCTATCCTTTTACCCTGTTTGTTCCAGGAACGTGATGCAAAGTTTGCTACTTTCTCTTTTTGTAATGCAATTCTTGTCAGAACTTGGGAGAATTTTTTAAGGTTTTTGTTTGTGTGTTTTTGTGTTTTTTTTTTGTTTTGTTTTTTTTTTTTTTTTTAATGATGAAGTAATGCATATTACAAAGATCTGGTAATTTCATTTTTATTATGCCTTCTTCCCATCCTGTGAAGATGAGCAGCTATATACAAGTCCACCTGGTCAGAGCAGTGAAGCACTTCTGTTCCGCCCCCTGGATCATCACGCAAGAAATCTAGCATCAAGGGGTGAGATGGTCCTGTGTTGCAGGTGGCGTGCTCCTTCTACCTGCACGGCTTGAAGCAGTAATACAATCTCTTGCAAAGGGGTTGGACGCTAATAGACGGATGGCTGTGATGCAAAAGCTGAACCTGCAGTGTCATTAGCATGCAGAGCAAATGACTGATTGTATTTCCTTGATGCTGTGTGCCCGTATTCTGAAAAGGCTTGACTTTCCACCATGCTCATGGTTGTAACTTGCTTTTGTTTCTTTCGTCTGCCCTTCTTTCAGGGCCTGCACTTTTTATTTGTTTCTGAGTTCCTTTGTAAAGTGAGAGCAATGGAAATTGTTTGTCAGGTTAGATAAAGACAAAACTGTGATTTACATAAAGCTGGAAGTTGAAGAAAATGAGGGTCGTTAACTTGTGCATTTGGCAGCTGTTGATTAATCGACTAAGTGGTGTGAACAATGTGATGTATCACTCTCTTGGGGTGATACAAATCTCCTCTCATAAGTTTGACATGGTAGTGTGATGATAGTTGCTGGAAATGAAAGCTGATCTACTCTTTATAGTATGGTTAGAACAGTTTAATTTTTTTACCTGTTTTCTGGTCCCTGGTTTTCTGTTTCCAAAGTTAGAGTAAATTTGATATTCAATATTTGACTTCTGTGTTGCCTGATCCAAGTTAGCTAATAGGCAGAAAAAGGCAGAAAAGGTCTGAGTGCTGGAATCTTCTGCAGAAACTAATTAAAAGAAAATAGCAGACTGTATTGCATCTTCCTAGGAATAAGTGCCCTGTTGTTAAGTGTGCACTGAAGTCAGTCATTATCCAAGATTATGTGTGGTGCCACACAGTAGTCAAAGTTGTCACATCCAGATTTGCCAGCATAGCACTCTTGTCCTTTCCTTGCATTCACATTTTCATTTCATTTCTTTAAAAATAAAATACCTGTGCTCAGCAGCCTGCGCTGATGTTAGACCTGCTTTCCATGGTGCCCAAAACTGTCAGTCTGCTTTCCTGTACAGTACTGTCTTACGTTATTTTGAAATTAAGAATGCTGGTTTTGCGTTGACTGTACAATTGTAGGCAACATGGGAATTTAAGTGGCTGCGCAATGAAATTCTCAAGTGCAGGACAGTGAGCGGACATTCTCGCAAAGGAATTAAAGGGATTTGTTAAACTTTTTAATAGTGTTGGGCTTTATATTTTAAATTCCAGTATGAGATTATAAGTGACTAAAAGAAATTATGATATTTTATTAAAAAGAAAAATGACATAAAAGTGTTATTTTTATTACCCTTTGAGCTTATACATGTTAGCTTTCAATTTTTTTAGAGGAAAATTCTGCTGTTTTCTTATTTCCTCTTTTGATGCATAGACATTTATACAGAGATGTCTTTATAGATGTTGTTCGAAATACACGATTGATAAGTAACCAACATTTTTTTCAAGAGGTATGTTGCTACGCCTGATTTTTTGACTGCTAACATTAGCCTGAACCTCTTCTTGAAAAAACAGACCTTACTTAAGGAACAAGAAACGCACAAGCAGATAGAGTATATAAATAGCAGGAATGTTTCAGCGCTGCCCCAGTCCATGTGCAGTACATCCGGACTCTTCTTAGGGAAGCATGCTGTTACAGATTATGGGTGCGTGGAAGTGGATCAAGAGAGCTGTCAGCATACTCAGGCAGGCCTTCATGTAGAACCAGGGGGACCTGCCAGTAACCGTACAATGTGCCTCCTAGGAAACCGGGCGGTGCTTGTCATGCAGTTTACGAGGATGTGCCCATCTGCGCTGGTGAAAGGAAGAAAAGTTGCATTTGGGGGAAAATAAAATGGACTGAGCGGTATGCTTTAACGCGCCTAACCTGTTTGCAGGCTGGCTTCTCTCTTAAGCAGCTGCAGCACTGCCAGGACTTGTTTTCCTAAGCAGCAGCATTCATTCTGACTCCGTAAGGTTAAAAACATCTTTCTCTCAGTAGCTAATTTCAAAGGCAAAAGTGGAAACCCATGACACGTGAGGTTTAGGTTTAAGTGGAGTTGTGCCAACAGCCTATTTCTGCTGCCTTATGACCTTAGCTTCATTTACGTCAGCCAAGGTTAAAACATTTGAACTTTTTCAAGGCACAGACATTTTACTTTCAGCATGTTTTTTAACATGTGAATCAAAAGCTGCTGTTGACAGCATTTGTTCACAGGCAGAAACAGAATGAAGCAAAGACAACAGAAATAATTTAGTCAAAATTCCACAAATGAAAAGTGTGTGATGTGATATCCTAATAGAGTTGATTGCACCTACTTTTTAAGAGCAGGTTATTCTCAGACTGTGTTACTAATAGCTGTCTATTTGTCAATACCAGAGCTTTCATTTCTGTACTAAGAATATTTTGTACCAAATGGTGGTGTAGTATTCAGAGTCCTATAGAAAGATCCAATTATTTAAGGCTCATAATGTAATCTCAATTTTATGCAAGATGGTAAACCGAGAATAGTCATAAATTCTTATCATTTTCAACTTTGGATCTGTGATTTTAGCTCTGGAAATAAATGCGAGACAGTTCTTAAGGGTGAAGTCTTCAGGAGTATCTGAACTTAGGAGCTGAAGTGCAGTGGGATGTAAGCACTAGAAGTTAACACAGGTGCTGTTAAAATCCTGCCCAGAGAACTTTGCCTCCCAAAATGCGAACTTTCACCTGTTTATTATTGAGCATTTTTATGTCAAGTTTTTTTTTTTTACATGAAGATTTTCATAATGAAAACTTGCCCTTCCCCTCTAGCGTAATCATCTGCTGCTTTTCCATTTGACCTATGCACGTACTCTGTCAATAGTCATGACTATTAGCTGAAGATCCCGCTTTCACAGTAGAAACTGTACATCCCTTCTACAGCTGTTTCTCTCAAACCCAGCAGGTACACTCTTGTGAGTGTGGCATTGGTGCCTGCTGGGAGAAGTATGTTCTCCTGGCAGCTCCCAAAGAGTGAGAGTTGAAAAGGGATGCTTTTTCTGCAACGCATGGTCTGCAGGAAGACTGTGGAGATGGTCATCTCTCCTTGTGTCCAGGTTTCGCCTGGGATAGAGTTGATTTTCTTCCTAGTAGCTGGTATAGTGCTGTGGTTTGGATTTAGGATGAGAATAATGCTAATAACACACTGATGTTTTAGTTGTTGCTGAGTAGCGCTTACACTAAGTCAAGGACTTTTCAGCTTCCCATGCTGTGCCAGGTGCACCAGAAGCTGGGAGGGGACACAGCCGGGGGGCTGGCCCAGGCTGGCCACGGGGCTATTCCGTACCATACGATCGGTCAGCAGGTGGTGAGCAATTGCATTGTGCATCACTTCTTTTGTATGTTCTTTTATCATTATTATTATTTTCTCTTCCTTTGCTGTCCTATTAAACTGTCTTTATCTCAACCCAGGGGTTTTACTTTTTTTTTTTTTTTTTTCCTTCTCTGATTCTCTCCCCCATCCCACTGCGGGGAGAGGAGGAGGGGCAGGGAGGGTGAGCGAGCAGCTGTGTGGTGCTTAGTTGCTGACTGGGGTTAAACCATGACACCTTGTTTGTCAGGCACGAGTCCAACCCTTATTTTGGCAACTTCTCCTCACTGAAGTCCTGCCTACGCTCACCTGGTCTTCCTTGCCGCTCTAGGAGCACGTTCCCCTTCGGGCTTCCTAGAAATATCTTGTTCAGCCTTCTGCAGGAAGACGGGGAAAATTATATCCCTTACCACCGCCCTCTCACAGCAGCGGGGAGCAGGAAGTATTCGTATCCCTAAACTTGCTGCTCTTCCCAAGGCCTTGGAAAATGGAGTAAAAAAGGTCACATCCATCAGTTAGGGTAAGGGTTGTGGGGAGGGGCAAATACCTGTCTGCATGGCGCTCGCTCTTCCTTCACCTCACAAAGATGAAAACAAAGTAGGTCAGAAGATAAGAAATGTTACGATACACATAAACACTGTTAGGAGCTCTCGGGAACAGCAGTGACATAACAAGAGTGCTTATTACAGGCACTGGCAAAATCCTTGTGGCTGATTTTGGATTGAATCAGTGACTTGTAGTCTGATACATTTATTTTTCTCTTGATTGCTCTGCGCTTTATCAGTCATAATGAAAGGGAAAATACTTCTCAATTTTAGAACGCCATTTAAAAACACTTTGGCCTGAAAAAAATAAGATGAAGAATGTTGCCCTCCAAAACTAAGTGTTAAAATGTTTCAAGATGAATTTGAAATCCAAATACGAGCAATTTGAAGAATTCCAGGTGTAGCTGTCTAGAAGCAATGTTTTCTCTGACTTCATCTCCACAGTGAATGTAACTTTGTCTCCCTCCATTTACAACATAAACCTTGTTAAGGTTGCTACTTGTAGTCCGTAAAGCGATCAATGAATTACGGACTTCATTCTAACCGGAGGTGTATTTGTCTTTCTGTTTTAACATCTTAACTCTAAGCCTTCGTATCTAGTTCAATGTGTTTCCTTCTCAGCTGGCATTTCATGAAGTGGGTACTGTGTTTGTGTGTCTGCCACACGGCAGGAGCCCCAAGGCTTCCTTTTCTGCTCCATGGGTTAGGGAGTGACCCTTGATGCGAAAGTGCCTCGTAGTGGGAAAGCTCTTTGAAAAGTTCCTGGAGATAACAGTGGCTCTCTTACTGTCACAGAGCTCTAGACGGCATTGTGCAATATTAGAGATGAGGGTTGGTAACTCAGTTGTTTAAGTACTTGCTGGCTGGATCTGTGAATAGATGTATTATTTTCACCTCTATTGTCGACTTTACTCATCAGTATACGAATAACTAAGTAACAAATTATTCTGGTTTACCCAGATAAGACCAACACATATTCTTGGAAGAGAATTCTCAAGGAAATCCTCACTCAATCTTTACTTTTTGTTAGAAGCCTTGTATACTAATATAAAAATTGTAGGCTGAATATTTTCAGTTTAAGTCATGAATTCTGTATTAAGTTACAAATCTGAAATACTAGCCTTTGTGGATAGTCCTTGACAAATATCACGGATGTCAGATACTTTTTTTTTTTTTTCAGTATTTTCTAGCTGGTAAGGAATACATTTTCTCGGTGAGATTGTTTAAAGTAGGTTAGCATCAGCTTTCCTACCTTCCTCTGCGACTAATTTTGAAGCATGATAGTGAATCACTGAATCGCTATCAGAATCACCGATAGTGATCGCAGCAGTGACATTTGCTTTCTCCCTTCTCCTCTTCCAGAGTTCTGGCTGGTCCTGGACATGGCATCAACATAAATAGTGGCAAGATGTGGGCAGCCTGAGCTTGTGCATTCCCTAATGAAACAACTTACTCTAATGCTAATACTGTCATTTCTGAAAGGATAGCTGTGAAAGAGAAGAAAATACGCCACTTGGCAGGAACAGTGTTCATGCAGGATGTTCTGGACACTTGCTATCAGCTGGACTGCATATAAAAAGCTAATTGCTATAGTTTTCCTTCTTTCTCCAGGAACTTGAACTAGTAGTTTTTTCACACATACTTTGTATGTTTTCTTTTCCCACCCCCTTCCCTTGTACCCTTCATTTCAGATCTAAATGAGTGTGGACTAAAGCCGCGGCCGTGCAAACACCGGTGTATGAATACCTACGGCAGCTACAAGTGCTACTGTCTGAACGGCTACATGCTTATGCCAGATGGAACGTGCTCGAGTACGGCAAGGCTTGTTTCTTTTTTCAAATTCCTCAAGATCCCTGCTTGGGTTTCCCTGGGAAACTTGTATGAAATGAAGTTCAGTCCCAAAGTAAAAGATTAATCGTGCTGGATATTAGGCAGTTGCACAAGATGAGTTTCTTTTTTCTAATGAAATTAGGCTGAACAAAACAAGAGCAAATATTTTGATTTTATTAGTTTTATTACGAGTTTCCCCAGAAGCATTCTTCAGTACCGTAAATCACTGCTAATTGGCCTCTAAGGACAAGTGCTTGCAGTTTTCATTGCAGCTAGACACCTGCAGTTTTGCTGTATTATGTCCTTATGAATGTAAAATCATTAAAGCTGCAGATGTTGGTTGTTTGACTGGTATAAAATTGTATTGTCATCTCTCTGGAGATCAGGTTCCTACTTGCTTCCATAAAAGTGGATATTTTGAGTGTCTGGACAGGGAGAAGGGGCGAGAAATTACCTTTAATTAGAAATGCTCCTATTTTAAAATGGCAGTACTGTCCAGGAGGGTTTATGGTACATACTGGGCTTTATGTTCCTTATGGAGGCTGCATTCCGTGTTTGGTTTGTTTTTTTTTTTTTTGGTTTTTTTTTTTGGTTTTTTGTTTGTTTGTTTGTTTGTTTGTTTGTTTTCCTTCTTAGAGGTGTAATTTGTGGAAAGAAAAAAATTACTACATATGCATTTGCTGCTTAAAGCCTGAATGGATACCTGTCAAATTCAACAAGCATTTTTCCACTTCTATCATAATTATATGACGTCTTAATTCTCCAAAGTTTTTAGTCATTTTCTGGCACTGATCGGGGTCCTTATCTAAATATGTTCAATTATTTTTCCCTAGATGCCCTTTCTTGCTCGATGGCAAACTGTCAGTATGGCTGTGATGTACTGAAAGGGGAAGTACGCTGCCGCTGTCCTTCTCCAGGACTGCAGCTAGGGCCTGATGGAAGGACTTGTGTAGGTAAGTGATCAAATGTAGATTTAATTTTTTTTTCCTCCAGAATGTTTTTATCCTTACGCTGAATGCAGTTCAAGAGAGTTTCAGATGTATTTAGAATGCAGTTTAATACATGCAGTTTCAAGACGTTACTAATGAGAATTGAGATAGGCATGTTGCTCAGGTGCAAATTTGTGCAAATCGTTGAGATTTTACTGGGACAAGGTGAAGGTCTCCCAGTATTAATGGGATTGAAGCTACTGTCTTTCTTCCATACAGTGAAAACTCCAGATTAAAGTAAACTCGGGAATTCAGACTGTGTAAAAGTGTTTTGTTCCCACGTTCGTGAGCATGGAAAAGGTGCTTATGGTTAATCAGACTGTATTGTGCCACACTCCACTATGGTCTGAAGAACAGAGTGATGTGTGATTTCATTAGTCATTAACTATACAACCTGAGTGGATATGATGCTCCAGTGATTTTATTATTTATATCCAATGCAGCGCTACCGTTCCATAACCAGTAACACTTGCACTGAAAGAATGTAAGAGAATGTGGATGCCCTAATTATCCATTTGGGTATCGTGGCTGTCCACAGGGGAGGTGGTTCTCCAAGTGGCTGACCCATTCTGACCAAGAATTTATTGGCAAAGCAAGGGACAGATTCTAGATCTTCTGATGTGAGGAGCAGGCTCACCTCTAAGTCAGAAGCTTTCTGAAGTGCATGATTGGCATGTCGATGTATGCAAAAGAATGGGTGGAATGGGAGAAAAAACCCCACCATTGTCACATGCTGAAGGGATTGAATTGTGATTAATCACGCTGTGGACATTATGGCAGGCAGAGATCTTTGGAAGAGACTTGTTCCGTGCCGTAGTGAGCTGAGTGATTTTAAGTACAAATTCAAGGAAGTTATACCAAGTACAGAAATTTGCTAGAAAAATACTTGCAAGATTCTCCTAGTGTGCATTCTTATATTCAGGCAAACTTCATACTTTAAAACAAACAGAGTGCACTTTTAATGCCGAAGACTAGCACTCAGGCCAGTTATACGAAGCACTTTCAGTTCTTCAGTGTAGTTTTCAAAAAACCACTTTTTTTTCCAGAAAGGTGAAGAACTCTGTACCCACGTTTCAGTTGGGTGTGCGTCATTCAGGTTGATCTCACAACCTATTTTTAAAATTTTCCACAAAAATTTCAGAGCAGCCTTGTACAATACAGAGAAAGTAGTCACAGCAAGAGATGTCTGTCCTTCATGGGTCATAACATGATCCACTCCCCTTTTTTGGTAAGAAGTGATTGTGAAACGCACACTTTTTGTATTATTTCTCGATCAAGTTTGAGTTGTACTAACACCAGTAAATACCTCCAAGAATTGAAGCTAGGCTAAGGGCTATTTGGGGCTAGGACTGTGCCTTTTCCTCACATGTGTACAAGCCTGTCACCGCTGGGGAGGTGTCAGCTTCAGAGAGGGTCTGGATATTGCTGCAGTACAAATAGAAGTGTAGATGGTGGTAAAAGAAATGAAAGTGTGCATTGGCTACAGCTCATGAAATCCTTGTTTGAGGAGAGTTTGAAAGACAGCTGGGAATGTAATGCTTATTTTTAGCACAGGTGGAAATTCCTGTAGGCATTATTCTATTCTTAGCTTAACCCATGCTGATCATTCTCTTGTTAAAACGTTCCTTCCAGATAATCAGTGTAGAGCCACCAAACAATTTGGCTACGAAGGTAAATCATATAAATTAAATAACAATGAATTGAAAAAGAGTTCAGCAAAGAATTTAGTGAAAATATGGATTAATTGACTAATTAATTGATTAATGACTCTTGAATCAATAAATCAATCAGTGTTGCCGGCTTTTGGGATTGGGATTTTCATTTAATGAAATTAGCAGTATACACATTTCAGCTTCAGAAGGTCTGAAATTATTTGAGGACTGAAAATAATTATTTTCATTGTAAAATAAGTTCTTTCTAGTTGTCTTGGTTGTGTATAGAAACTTGAAAATATGAACTTGTAAACTTAAAAATCATACTATTTTTAAGTCAATTTCATAGCTGTTAAGTGCTTGAGTTGGAAATATGGTCGTACTCACAGCAGGAGAGAAGCAAGACTTTGTAATTCTGCTTCTCTGTTGAGCACTGACCATGGCACGCGTTAGGTGCTGTCTGTATTACGTGCCTTCGGAGCAGCTCCCTGGCGCCGAGTCTGGGCATGCACCTCCACGGCAGACCAGGCTGAGATCAGAGTACCAATCACCCCCTCATGCCCGGGTTTTCATAGGAAGCAGGCATGAGCCACAGCATGTTGCAGCAGGCGAAGGGAAGCAGCCTTACACCGGTCGGGCCCAGGTGGGAATTGGCATGGGTCCATGGACTTGAAAGAAGCCACAGTCGCTGTACTATTTGAGAACTGCAGGGAACTAATCGTAAGCACTTGCATACCAGCTTCTAGCTAATGATCGAGAAGTGTTTTTCCCAACAGTAACAAGTATCCACCCACCTCTCCTATTAAATGCAAGCAGCAGACTGTTACGTTTTTCCATTATTTTTGTGTCAGTTTTCAACAGTGTATCGATTAGCAGTTCAGTCCTGTATCTTTAGGATGTATAACTGCCTAGAAAATTAAACAATACCACTACAGTGCTCTCATCATCTAACATACTTCTTGCCTTTTGGGAATTTGCAAAAACATGAATATGTACAGAGGGAAAGGCAGGACAAGCTACATTAGGTTTTAAAGAACATAGTCCATGCCATGATGAGGTATATTCAGCGGCTAATCTTTTTCTTACTGAATTGGTTTTTGAAGTTGTGGTTTAAAGATTAAAAACAACAACAGAGAACCCCAACTAACTCACAGTAATCAAGAGTCTGAAATTTGCAGCCTTGAAATAATATTTTAATTAAGGACAGAAAATGGTGGCTTGTAAATTAAATAATGGTAAGGAACACGGTAGAATTTATAAAACTGTTAATAATGTACTCAAAGCCTAAAACTTTAATAATAGGTTCAAACCAAGAGGCAGATTTATAGGGAGATTCAGGCATGTGGAGAGGTGCCCAGTATTGGCCTCATTTTCTTTCTCCATCAGGCCTTTACTGCGGCATTGCAGAAATGCTCCCGACTGAGAGCAAAGGAGAGCTGCTGTGTCAGAGCAGCCTGACCGGCCAGGAGCGTGAGAGGCAGCTCAGGGGCTGCATCCTTGCTGTCCTCAGTAATTCTTCATGTAGAGTGGGACAGTGCCAGCAGGAGCTACTGGGGCAGCCCATCTAGCCAGTAATTCATGGCTTTAGGTCACTAGTTTTGGCTGTGGGAAACACAGCTTGGAGAATTTGAAGTTACATCTCCCCTGCCTCAGGTAGCTGCCCTAACTAACCAGCAGTTTTGTGGTAACGTTTTTCCTGTGTTGTGCAAGAGACTCAGGCTTTTCTCTGCCTTGTTCAGGCCTCTTTCACAAGCAGCAGGGCATCAATCACTTGGCTTTGTTTTGCACTCTTGACACCTGCCGCTGAAGTGCTCCTTTTGGGAAAAGAATTGCGTAGAGAGCAAAATCTTGCTTTCCTGATAGAGCTGCAGAGCAAAGGCTTGAACTGTGCTCTGTAGATAACCAACAAACGTCTGGAGCGGCGTGCGTCAGAGGCAGCCATGCATGGCAGGCCTCTGCCTCAGCGAAGAATGAGGGTTCAAGCACTCAGCAGGCTTCAGCTCGGTTTCCAAGGGCTACAAAGTGAGTGGTAGCGCAAGCAGCTTTTGTGGATCAGCCTGACCTCATCTGAGAGCTTCCCAGACAGTGAAAGCAGTGCTGGGTGAGCATGGGCTGCTCCCTGCGTCTCTGCCTGGCTTGTTAGTCAGCATGAAAACAGCATCTTCTGGGAGATGAGGGGCATCAGACATTTACTGAGCATCACCTGTGTCTTCCCACTCCTCTGTCCTTGCCTGGACGTCGCTTGCTGAAGCACTGCTTCAGGTCCTCCTGGGAGCCCCTGGCAGGGAAAATGGGAGCCATGTATCTCAGAACCTCGGAGATATTTTAAGGTCACTTAAGTAACCAACCTCTCTGTGAAAGAGGGGTCAGCTACAGCGCAGGCACTGCAGGATAACAGATTGCAAACGGCAGGTCCTCAAAAAGCATTTGGCCTGTGCTAACTGACTGGTAGGAGACCCAGAAGTACTGCACCCCTGGCATTAGCTTGAACTCTCTTTGTTTAGAGCAAGTCCTGAACAGATGAAGATTTCCTGATAGGCTCAGTGGGCAGGTCATGGATTAGAGACACCTGAGATTTTAAAAAATCAAACCACTTCCTACTGCAGGGTGATGTACTTTGAATATGCACGTATGACCTGTGCTACAGGAACAATATTTCACGCATGTTTCAGAAAAAGAATTACTGGGGTATTTTTTTATTGTTACTCTTTGTCTGCAAATCCAGGTGCTGTCTTTATAACCAGGCAGGGCTTAGTGGGACAAAAGAAAATTAGACAAATAACATGAAATAGCTTTTCTTCAGACAAATGCCATTACACTTTTAAGGGTGAGTGTTTTGAGGCCTCGAAGATGCTGTCGTGCATCCTGTGGGGAATTAGAGAACGTCTCCTCTCCAAGGGGAAGGGTACCGGGACGGCAAGAGCATAGAGCAAGCATTCCAAATTCAGTAGCAATGCTCGTTATGCCGGTGCATCTCTTGTCACTCACAGTATTTGTAAAGGCTTCTGGCACACGAGGCATAAAAATTTGGGCTGAACTGAGATGGCACTGCCAGAAGAAGTGCTCAGGTATTACTGCTGGCTGACTAGCTTGTAGCCAAAAGGACCTTATCAAAAATACTTTGGCTGTTCTTCTTCAGTTTTTCATTATGTGAAACCAGTTTAATTTAGATAGTATAGGTTGTATTTTAACTGCTATTAAGAATAATACAGTTCCTTTGTTTCCACAGATATTGATGAATGTGCTACTGGGAGAGTTATCTGTCCACGGTTTAGGCACTGTGTCAATACCTTTGGAAGCTACATTTGCAGGTGTCATAAAGGCTTCGATTTAATGTACATCGGAGGCAGATACCAATGCCATGGTAATAACAACTTATTTCTTATGTGTATGTAATAGACCTGCATGTTCTACACGGAAATTAATGGTTTAAAGAGGAATGTTTGCTTATTATGGCTGAAATGTCCAAGCAGGTTGTTTTATATTGCACTGCATCTGTATTTTAGGAAAGAGTGGATTATAGAAATAGACTGTGGAAAAGAAAGCATATATGCGGCCCCCATTCTTGTAACTGGTTCTCCTGTGGAAGCTAGTGGGACACCAGAGCTGATGACCCCAGGAATTCCTTTCCAAGGCCTTTGTCCCCACAGGTTTCGCTGTGCACAGGCAGTTGCAGGTTTGGAGCAGCGTTTGAGCTTAGGCTATGTCTGAGCTGTAACGCAGGTGTGCTCCGTGGCATGCCCCAAGATCCAAGATAAGAAAACGTGGCTAGAGCACACCCCAGATCCTTCCAACCCAGGCTGCCCAACTTTCCTTCCCCTGAAGACAGGTGGGGAAAAGGCAGGGGTTGGGGAATAACCTGTCTTTGTCTGGACATGAGACTGGAATGCAGCTGGTGTATGCCCTTCAACAAAGATGTTCCCAGGTCCCACTGTGTTAGTTTCCCAGGGCCTCAACTGGTTATGATCCTTTCACTGAAAAAAGGATCATGTGGAGGTAATGAGGAGTTGCTTTATGTTTGTTTAAGTATATTTTTTGGAGGGAAATCTCTGTGCAGAGCACTGCAGTTTGGCGATTTTTGCTTGCATCACTAACAACAAACATGGAAATGCCATATAAAATGTTTGAAGCAGTTTCTACTTGATGTAGAAACATCTATACAGATGTGTAATAGAGGAAGCATTTTATGAAAAAACAGTTTAACGCCCGTGTGATTAAGAACATACATGTTCCCATACTTAGTTTTTCTTTTCTTATCATGTCACCTTTAAGAAGTGGTTATTAAAACTGTGATCTCAACTGCAGTCTACCCACAGCACATGACTGAAGCTGATGCTAAGGTATAAGCTGAGCAACACCAGAGTTGCCCAATAGTCCCTTTTACCCTGACGTTTGTATCACCCCATTGATTTGTGACTGTCTTCCTTTTCCCACTGGCAATTTAGTTTTATTGTATTTTTCAAAATTAATAATATTTTCCTAATGACCATACTACTGTTCGTGTTTTTCCAGGGATAAGCGGAAAGTCAAGTTTCTTTGATGTAAATGATTTTTTTTAATGTAACTTTCTGTTGCAGATATAGATGAATGTTCCCTTGGCCACCATCAGTGTGGTAGTTTTTCACGATGTTACAATACACCAGGATCCTACAAATGCAAGTGTAAAGAAGGGTACAGAGACAATGGAACAAACTGCATACGTATGTAATGCTCCTTTTAAAAAAGGAATTCTGAAGTAAATGTGTCCCATGTTTTAAATTTTGAGATACAGCACTATGAGGCTCAGTTTCTTTTAACTATTTTAATACTTAATAAGAGGCCAGGGAATGTAGTCAGTTTTCTGAGTCTTAGCATGCCTTGGTAAAAATACCTTTCCCTGAGACATTTTCATAATTAGAAAGAAATTCACCTCTCCCTATTCACAGCTTCATTCTAGAGATTGCTTCAGGATGAGAACAACTGAGTAAGCAGGGTAGGTCTGGTCAAACAGTGCGTATTACTCATACCCTGTTGTTATGTACACTCTGCCACTGGCCCGTTTCAGCACCCCACCCCATCCACTCCCCACTGCTCCCCAGATGTGAGCAGAGCCGAGAGGGAGGGTTTCTGTGGAAGAATTCCCTGTTGAAGAATTCCCGTCCTCACCTCTCTCTTGGGAGAAGCAGCCATCCCCCTTGGTACCGAATAGGCCATTGGAGCTCCCCCATATTTGACATCCCTCAGGACTGTGCAGCTCTATGACATCTGCTGAATCTTTTCGAGGACGCTGTGTTCATACGTGGGTTCTGGTCTTTGGTGACTCACTGATCTCTTCAAAGAGCGGTACCATTGCGGACGTGTTTCCTTTGGCTGTAGCTGTCACGGTGATGTGATCTGGCTAAGGTGATCTTTCACAACCTGCGTGCTTGCAGTTGTATGTGGGCACACTTCACATGTGTTACTGGGGCATAGTCCTAAGGTGCGCTTTATACTTTAATATACCATAATGTAAAAACAGCAGGCTATTAAAAAAAATAGTAATAAAGAGGTGGCCGGAGAGAAAACCTTTTTACCTTCTATCATCAAACAATTCATTGTTTAACAAACAGTAGTTCTTCATTTTAACTGTGTGTTATACTTGAAACACTTGTACACAAAATATGTGACTAGAGTTCTTATTGGGCCTGTTAAGATCTCCAGCGAGATATAAAAGGCTTATTAAGGAATAGAAAATTATATATAGCAAAACAGATGTTCTTGCATTTCATGTCTGCAGAAACTCACTGTGTGAAACCAAGTTAAAATTTGTTGTCCTTTACGAAACATTTTGGGAGATGGTACTGTAGGCACAGTCACTGTGGTGTAGGTGGTGCTCAGTTCGCCTTCTCCTTTTTGTGGAGGTTGGAAAAAATGCCGTTTACTTAGTTTCCTAGTGTTTAGCAAAGGTAAAGATCTAAATGAAGGCTATTGGCATAGGTTCAATCTCTGTAAGATTATTAATGCTTATTGACAAGGAGAAAAGTTTAGAAGAAGTGGAGAGGTCTGAAAGATAACTTTCTTAAGCCAAAGGTATCTGCCCATCCATGACCAAAATGGTTGTAACATTGGGGTCTTACTAAACTCGCCTCCGCTCCCGAGTACAAACTTGTCCGGTTTAGAGGGCTGCTTAACCCACATCTTCCTGTCCATGCTTTTTTACTAACAGTGCTTTTGGGTAAGTTTTACCACCTCTGAAAGAGCGTTGATGCTTCAGAGGAGGTGGGGATGGAAGTCTCTTGGCCTTCAGTCATTCTGAATCGTCTCTAAACTGCTGTAATGAGAAGTACTGTCTAAAGGGATGTGATAATTCAGCAGTGCTGATGCTAAAGTATGTTTCTAATTAGCAGAAACATTCAGAAGAAGAGAAATGATTTCAACAAAGACTCTCCGTGTCACAATGGCATATATTGTTAAGTTTCTGGAGCGAGAGACTCCTATGTCCATTTTGGTCCCATTTTGATTCTCTTTGCAGTTATTCCTAATGTTACGATTGAACCACCTGGTCCATATCATATATTCAAGGGCAACAGCACGCTCCCTAAGGGAGGCAGTGGTATAACCAATAGGATTCCTGATGTTGGGGGCCCAAGGAAACCCCTCAGACCACCATTTGTACCTGCTGTTGTTACAGAAAGGCCAGTGACCAGGCCAACTCAACCTACACCTGGGCCAACGACTCATCCTACACCCAGGCCAACAACTCGACTGACACCAAAGCCAACCACTAGGTATGTGCCAGTGACAACAAGGCCAGTAACGAAGCCAGTGACGAGGCCTCCACCTCCAACACCACCTCAGCCTACAACATTAAGACCCACACTACCACCACAAAGAACTCCTCTGATAACAACTGAAGAGCCTTCACGTGTTCCCATTGAAACTACATCTTCCCAAGGAATTACAGATGACAACAGGATCCAGATAGATCCTCAGAAACCCCGAGGAGATGTGTTCAGTAAGTAATTTTACATATCCTTTCGTTTATCAGAATTGTAGATGCAGTGAGGTGAAAGCGTGCGCTGTACTGTTTGGTTTTTTTGGAACACTTTATCAGTGAGAACAAAGACATGAAACTGAAAGCGTTCATATGGTAAAGCTGCACAAATAATTGATTTTATGACCTAACAAAAATGTAGGGAGGAAGTTCTGGATCAATTCAACCAAAAATTTCAGTTTTTCTTCCTGAAATTATTTGTGCTTATATCATACTGTATAAGTGCTTAACCTAAGAATGCTTTCAGATGGAAGTTTTGGGAATGAAAGACGTTTTATTGAAAAACAATGAAATGCAACATAACTCAAAAATAGTTAATGGATTCAAATTCAGGGAGTTGAGAGTCACTCTTAGACAGCATATTTCCTTAGCTTTAAGAATGGTAAGAAATGGGACCATGTCTGATTACCTGAAGACTCTGTTATGTCACCTTATTGTATCAATTCAAATGGTCCTGGATGTTCATGACTAAGCAATGGCAAAATTGCATAAAAATAGCATAGAGGCTAATTTTATGGACTGCATCTATGAAAATGGATACATGAAAAGCTAAAGATACTAAAGATTCTCATAGCATAAACACACGTCATTTTAAGAAGCTTTTCTGAAAGCTACAGCACCATTTCTGCGCCAGCTTTAGTGCATACCACAGAAGACATTACTGGCCCATGCAGAGTTACGCATATCTGCCAAGAAATACTCAACACCCGATTTCATCTTCAGTTCTGCTGCTAATTTTAGAGATGGGGAGGGTGTGCTGGATCAGCCCTTCTCCTTCAGCTTGATGTACAATAAAGCTGCTGAAGCAGTGTAGTAGGAGGAAAAGTTTGCTGCCTCAGAGCAGGTGTACAAGCAACGTGGGAGTTTTTTTCCGGTTGCTTTGGCATCTGTGCGGTAACTTCTTGGGCTGTGTTCTCTTAGGTCATTACGCGGTGAAATACTTCGTTCCTTCTAAAAAATGGTTTGTTTTCGCTGTTGACATTTTATCTGTTGTAGACAGTTTGGTAAATTTAAAATGGAGACAAAAGCTGGCTTAGAATTTGGGAAGATAAATCCTGGTACTGCTCAGCGTGCTTTCGGCTTTTTCAAGGTTATTTTTTAAACAATCTGTATTAAGTTAAAATATAAAAACATTTTTATGTAAAATTCTAAAAAGAAATATAGTAAAGACTCCCAAAACTTCATGGGAACCAATAGTTAAAAATACAGAATTCTGTGGAAATTATTCCAGACTCTAGCATTGCACTTCCCGGGCTGTCTCGTGTTGCAAGGATTCTCTGGAATTCTAAAGCAGAGGGATAGTTTTCAGTTATTTTAATGAAGTCATAACAATCATCTGTATAAAGCTTATTATTTACAATTAGTCTTTCTCTATTGTCCCTAGAGGCTCTATTTTGAAGCTAATGCTTTCAATATGTCTGCTTCAGATACAAGGGTTTGGCAAGTAGGGAAGTTAAAGTGTTTGTTTTCTGACTGTAAGCTTACGTTATGGTACATACAACAAACACAGGAAAAGTTGATCTCTGCTAAGTGTTTATCAACTGTTTAGGCCAGCTGCCACCCTTTGAGGTTTGTGATACACATACGTAGCTTCAAAGGCTTCAGCGCACCGTACAGCGGGATTCCAACAGCTCAAGCATCAGCAACTGTTACTGGCTTCAGTAGGTAACGCCGGGAGAGAGAGCTCCTCAGATCAAGTCAATAGATATGTCTTTAATCCCATATTATTTCTTCTTCTGTCCCCTGCCAAAGATATACTTGAGGCATATATGTGTGACATAACTGCGGGACAAGGCAGACGCTCCACCTGTGCTCTAGATGGTAGGAATTTGCGTGGTGCTAGTAGTGGAATCCTTACGAAGCTGGTATCATCTCTTTTCTTTCTGTCTTCGTCTTTCTTTCATGACTACTTTGAAAGTATCATCCAGGTAGTGGTCACTGCTGTCCCCTCCCATCTTTTCTCTGTCCAGAGGAATTTATTTAGTGAGTGCACAAAAGCATTTGGTTAGGATTTGAAAACTACAGTCAGGTGCAGAACAGTTCTGGTCCAGAAGAATGTGCTACCTCGTCAAGGAAAGCATTGCTTGTAGAGGAAGGTGTTACTTTACCTGTTGAATCCTGTTACTGTAGGAGTTTGTGGGGAAGGGGAGAAGTTACAATTCCTCATGTAGGACATCTAGCAAAGCAGGTAGAAAAGTTACAGCCACATACATTACTACAATGGGATGTGCAGGGCATGACTCAGCTTGTCCTTGCCTGCTCTGAGACCTGCACTCGTGAGGATGATACAGAGATACTCAGTCATCCCCAAATGTCGTCACACCAGAGGTTCAGCAACACGGGAGCGATGCTGCCAGGCGCTGAGTTCCTGGGCATTAGCTGGGCTGCAGAACTGGCTGCATGCGTGCCCGTGGCCAGTGGCAAGTGCAAGATCAAGCGCATTAGCTCAAATGCCTTTCATGTTAGCGTACAGATGTCATGTGCATGGGCAGGTTAAGCTTCAGGTTCCTGCTGGCGTGCTGCAGGCCAGCCCTGCCCCTGCTCCAGGCCCGTGGGAGGGCAGTGCCTGACTCCGTTAGGCTGCAGCCGCTCTGCGTGAGGCACCGCAAGCTCAGGACGGCAGTGCTTCCACCAAGCGTAAGCCAGGGCCTCTCGAAAAGCATTCCTCACAGCCAAACACAGTGTTAACAACCACGATATTAAGACGATACAGAATTTTAAACTGAAATAACTAGTAACACTTAGCTAACCTCTGATGTGCTTCTTACCTGCCGTGTGGGTGTGCCACCCCCCAAAAACGTTTGTGGATTTTTCACTTGCCTCCGTATTTCCTCAGGGAAGGGGCTTTTGCAGCTAATTCCTTCAGCTTCTTTAAAACTGTGGCTGTTTTAATCTCACCTACATCAGACATCTTTGTGGTATTCCTGGGCTGTGGATATGAGCTAATTTCATTTGGCTTATACTGAGCCTCTTTAGGTGCATTTCCCCATGTCATCTCCTTCTCCAGTTGAGGCAGCAAAGAAGCTCAAAAATGAATTTGCACTGTGGTCCCCATATGCCTACCTGAAAGGAGGAAAGAAAGCCTTGCTCTTGCCGCCTTTGCTTGTTTCCCGTGGGAGAATGCAGGCAGCGATTCAGTCGTCTTATAACACTCATTGTCTTGGAAAACAGAGGAGGATCCACTCAGATCATGAAGTAGGACTTAACTTCAGTTTTGTGACGTCTTCAGAAGAGTTACGGTGTCTTCTTAGATGGCTGCTTCCTCACGCGTCGCCAAGGGCTGTTGTATCCCAAAGAGTCGCAAAAGGTAGTGTTTTATCACACGAGGATGGGCAAAACCCAGCACAGAGAGCACTGTAGCCAGCAACCACTGGCAATTCTGATCTTCCAGCCCTTAGCATCTGCTGCAGACCTCAGTATTTAAAGTTGTGTTTTTAAACTAGGTTATCTTGTGATGCATGGACTTTTTCCTTCCTTTTTTTCCCCCCTCAGGCTCTGAAGCCTTAGCCTGCTTTGACAAAGCAGCGTGACAGTAAATGCTGCTTTGCTTAGCCATCTGAATAGGTGCTATTGCCTAACTGCCGTTCTGTTGGGCAACCCATGGCAAAGGCGTAGTCGGTGGCTGTACACCGATAGATGTCCTAGTGCGCTAGACCAAATCATGCAGACATACTGGTGGTCTAGGACTGGGCCAGATCAGGAGAGGAAACATGCCTGGGCAAGTGTACTTGTTCTCTGCAAGCATCTCTCAATTTTTAATTTTTCAGTATTTAACCTTTTCCTGAGCTTACCCTTGGTGACTCATTGCTCCTTATTTTCTCCCTTTGTGATATTTGACCTGCCCTCACACACGCTGAGTAAACTTGTCCTAAGCTTTCACTTCAGAGCATTCTTGAATGTGCTGCTCAGCTTGAAATCAGCTGAGGACCGGTGAAGTTGGTCTGTTCAGTGGTGACAGAGCACAAACGATAGTAATGCTGATAATGTTATTTAAATACCTTTGCAATTTTTGAAAGGTATTGGGTTGTTGTGTTTCTTTAGGTGTTTTACCCCTTTTCTAAAAATGCCTGCAGTGACTTTGGGGAGCTGCTTTTTCAGAGAACAAAAAAATGAGTATTTTTTTAAAATGGAATTCCTACACTTGGCCTTTGAACCACTTAGTCAGATGCAGACAGTGGAATCTGGCACCAAGGATAATCTTCTCCTGTTATGGATATGGGGGGAATGGCAATGAGGGAGGAATGCAGCGATGGCTTAATATTTAACTATTTCAGGACTGATACAAACTACAGTGAAGTACAGAGGAGTCTTTTCTGGTTACTCAAATGGATAAAATCTCTAACAAATAGAACGTATTTCTCAATAAGACTATGAGTTTCTGCTACCATCGGGATCTGGGTGATAATATTGAAAACATAAACTTAAAGCATAATAGTAGATATCAGCAGAGCAAGAACAAAAACCCTTATCTGTATTAAAAGATAGTTCAGCAATTTTCCTTCTTAGCCCTTAGTGGAGCTGAAAAGATAGGAATTAGGAGACTTTTCTCATAACAGCTATTAAACAAATTTAAAGATTGGATTAAAACTTGATTCTTTCTGCTCTCCCTTTCAATGACTGAAAAGTCCTTAGTGCAGTAAATGCAGTTGTGTGATCCTCGAAGCTGTTGAAAAAAGGGAGATGCTAAAAGCAAAGAATGCAGGTTTTGTTATTGCTTGATATCATTAGAGTAGCATCATTTTACAAGAGCATTTCATTTGTCTTCACTGGTCTGGCACCTATTAAAATGTATTTGTCTTAATATTTAAGCATTTAATAGAGGCACTTTGGTCCTGTTTGTACTCTGGAGCTAAATCGTAAGATCTAGGAGGCTCACAAATGACACCCTCCATCAATCTTCCAGCTAGTTTTATCCCCAGATCTGATATGCAAGCTTCTGTAGGCGACTTATTTTAGCTGTGTTTCCCTGAAACTCAGTTGTCACTCTGCACCTCCTGAATAGCTGCTCACAGAAAAGCAGGCAGGTCACTCTTCAGAAAATCTGCTGGGAAGATACAGAATCAGATGATTGATTTAGGTCAAAGTTAACGAGCCTTGTAACTGCCCGAGAAATGCAAGATTGGACTTGAGAGTGGTCGCACGGTACCACCATCTCTCCCCTCTTACGCAAATGGTACCGTAGAGGGTGGGACAGTCCGTGAAAGCCCTTCCTGAAATAACGCTCACTGCAGAATTTGAATTTGCAGAGTTTTAGGCAACGGATCCTGGACACTGCAGGTACCCAGCTAAAAGGGTGAAGGGTACGTCTCTGTTGCCCCTTCTTTTTAGCTCAGCATATATCAAAGTCTTGGAAGGACTTGGAAAACAGGACCTACTCTTGTTTATGAAGTCTGACTGACCTCTGGACTACCCTTCCTTTTAGCTATTTTCTACTAGTGCTGCATGAGATCTCATCGCTTGTGGGGTTTTTTTGGAAGTGGAATTTAACAACTTTCAATCGTAACTATTCAGTCAAAAAATCTTTATCCTTTGTTGTTGTTGATGTTTTTAACGAATGGGAAGCGTGGTTATGATTATTGTGTGGAGTGGAATTGCATAAGAACGCAGTGTTTGTTGTAAGGCAGAACACTGCGTTATTAATAGTAATAACAATTACTAATAAGACGAAGCTGCATTCCCTGTTTTGTTTTGGTTTTGCAACACCAAAACAGTGATTATTCTGTAGTTACAAATAACCTGACGTATGTACCCACCATCTCTTACACTCCCAAAGTCAGCAATTAGTAAGTAACTGAAAAAAAGTCCTAGTGTTTTCCCAAAGGATTAAAAAGCTGAAAAGAAGTCAGTCTGAGGCAGTTATTAAATGTTCCCCCCCACATTCATGCATCTATGAAGAACTTAGCTCATGAACTTTGAGAATATGGTACTGTTGATGTATTGGCTCACTCGGAGCTTATAAAATTCTCCAAGAAAAAGAAGCCAAGTTTATATTTAACAAGCTTTATCAAACCATTGAAGTTAAGTGAAAAGCACACTGATACGCTATATAAAGTACACAGAAAGGGCTTGGAAAGCTTGCAGAAAATAATTGTGCCAAATACTTTCTCCCACGATCGCCACTCAACATATTAGTCATTGTAGCAAAAAGAAGCGTACACATGGATCACATTTAGAGTCCTGCATCTCTTGTTTCATATCAAGTGCACATTCCTCTAATTAGGTCTGAGCACTGGTGTGACTGGTTTAAAGCTCTGCAACACGTTCTTCTAGAAGTTCATAATAACGGGGCTTAGAGAGGACTTTAGAGAAAGGTTCTGAAGAAATATTTTATTGTAGAGCTTTAATTATAGGCAAATATCAACTTTAATTTGGAGAATGCTTGTATGTGTGCACAGACGTAACTCAGATTTGTATGAAATAACCGTGCGTACAGTGTATATGTACGCCGCGCTCAGCAGTTTTGAAGCAAATTGCCGTTCTTCATTGCTCGTTCTTCATAGCGTAGGAAACGAACAGTATCTTTTTTCCTTAGCGCAGTTGGAGAAGAGGAAAGGCAAGGTGATAGTCCCTGGGGGCGCGGCATAGACGTGTCTCCTGCGTGGAGACCGCTGCACTCCGCGGGGAGCAGCAGCCTGCAGCGTGGTCGTAAGGCGAGGCGAAACTCCGCTGTGAGGGCTTGTCCGGGGGGCAGTGGCAGTCAGAGCACTGCCCTGCCAGAAGTGACAGTGACTAACTTACAGGATGCTGTTCGTTTAGCAGCCTTTGTAAGTAACTACTCCTGCAAAATTTGCCGTCCCAGGTGGCTGGCCACAGTAAGCCCAAGCAATTGAATTACCAGTTTTTAACATCCCTGAGCAAACCCACCGCAGCCGAATTCAAACGGTGCGGATAGCTGCCGTGTGTACCGCAGCGGCGGTGGTCGAGGCACACGCGGACAGCTCACACACATACCTACTCCATGAGCTACTGCTCGTGGTTGTCCGTGACTGTAACGCAGTTAGAGCAGTGTAAGAGAGTGTACGCCGTTACGCGTCAGAACAGCTTGTACCGCCGTAAGCGCCTCTGCGCAGCTGTGCTCGAGCGGTGCGATACGCTGCTTCGGCTGCCCCGCCGAGGTAGAGCTCTTAGGAAGGACAGCAGTGCACTGCTGGGAGGGATTGAGGGTGAACGATGGTTTTAGAGCATTCCTGTTTCAAGTTTTTTGCTGCCTGAGGTAAACAGATTTTTTTTTTTCTGTATATAATCGACTGTAGTATTTGCACATAAATGTCCTGCAGGGTGATTATTGGCCTAGGTGGTGTGGACTGTGCACATTTGTAAGGTTTCTTTCATGTTAAATCTCAAAATTCTCATCATGTAAGCAAAAAACCACATTAAACAAAGCAGCAAAAATATTGTTACAAACAATGTATCCTTAAAAATTAACAGGCCTTTACTACCCAAGCCAACCTGAAGTCCTTGAGGCTGTTTGAGCATTAATACCCTAGACTGTAAATAGACATAATCCAAAATCTACAAAAAAAAAAGAAAAAAAAAAAGATGTAATGATTCCAAAAATGACTGTAATACTAAGGCGTTAATCAGTTTCCTAAAGACTTCAAGCTTTTTATTTATTTATTTTTATTATACAAAATTTCCATCCAAGATCTGTAGCCTGTAATATTACTTTTAAAATACATTAGCATTTGGTCGACCTTTTATCAGGCTGGTTATTTTGTCCTAATTCCAGAAAGCAGGAAGCTACTTCATTCTTGTTATAGGTTTTCCTCTGTCTTCTGGCTGTCCTCTTGCAGCAGTGCTATTTACATGTTGTCCTAGTGCAAAAGAAGGTCCTTCTTACCTTTGGTTTGATTTCCTGCAAACAACGGTCCTGTATTTCAGTTTAGAACTGTAAATCACCCCAATTCTTCTTGTTCTCGCTTGCCTAAGAAGCCTGTAGAGACATTAAGATACTTATTTGAGCACTGCAAATGGAAAAGGTGTCAAGTTTTTAATAGATAAGGCCCTTACAAATACCGTAGGTGTCAGAAGTGGACATGTCTGAAACACATTGCTACTGTTATTAATTATGTGCTAGACCTGCCTCTAAAAGAGGAATTTCCAAGACAGCTCTATCCAGTGCAATCTGTTTATCTCTAGCTGACAGCTCTCCATCAGGCGCGATATGGGTGTGTTATTTCTGGAGACTTACACAGACTGGCACAGCGCTTTCAGAAGTAAGTCAAAGTCTTTGTAGCCACCTGACTTGGGCAGCCATCGTTCCCGCAAAGACCTCTTAAATTCCACGTTGTCTTGGCTGCTGAATGTCTAATAACCTCTGGGCCCGTTAATCACCGAGAGTGTTCCTTCTCCTTGCAGCTGAGAACAGCAGCTGAAGGACAGACTTTGTTGGAAAGCAAAAAGTATAATTACAGTTGAATTCCAGGTTCCGCTAGAGCTCCTCCTCCTCAGCTCAGTACAATGCTGGTAATGGTTGAGGGAGCTCTAACCCTTTGCAGCCAGGTGGATCTACCTTCAGCTGTGTTTCAAAGCTTAGGTGCCTGTGCGGCCTCTTCCAAGTACCACTGCCTCCTGTTGAGATTCCCCTGCGAACATCTGTGGAAGGTGAGTGGATCAGAAAGTTTGAGCAAGGGCTTCAACGTGGCTTTATTTTATTGAGAAACCACTATCTTTAAAAGTGCATTTGGAGGGGAATAGCGTGCTTCAAGGTTAAACCTATTTTTTTTCCCCCTCCCTGGTTAAAAAGGAGCTTTCATTTGAAGAGCCTTTAGCGGATTTGGAATCATCTTTTACACTGCTCAGATAAATGTTACAACATACATCACAAATCACATCGGCATAAAGTTTATGCATCTTCCTGTCAAATATAATTAACTATATTGAATTCTCCAAGAAAAGCACAATGCCCAGAGCTGCTCTGCTGGTTTTTATTAAAGATAAGGAAGTAGGTCACTAACTACCTTTATCTCGCTCATTTCTGAAAAACTACTTTTCTCGCAGTTCCACGCCAGCCGGGAGTGAGCAATAATCTGTTTGAAATACTTGAAATTGAAAGAGGGATTACCGCCGATGAATTTGAAGCAAACGATGACCCAGGTAAAGATCACGTCTCCTGTTCGGGGCCTAGGGTTCAGGATTTTTTGACATTTCTTGGGTTTTTATACATTTTTACAAGACTCCTATGTCTTATGCCCCTTGTTTAAACTATGCTTTGTAAAAAGGAAAAACCCCACCACATAAGGGAACCCGTATAGTTTTATTTCCTAACAGATTTAGCACAAAAATAGTGTGAATTGTTAAGAATAACACTACCATCCTTTTTATTGTTTTGCTATTTTTGTAGATTCTTTTTCTAGTGCTCCTTCTGCTGCATTTAATTTTCATATTTACTTACTAGTGCCAGCCACAAGGGAAACGGCTGTAGTTCCCCAACCGCAACAATCAAAATCACTTTTTGTTTTTTTTGACCACCTTCTGCTCTGTTTTGCCTAGGTGTGCTGGTACACAGCTGTAATTTTGATAGCGGGCTGTGCGGGTGGATGAAGGACAGAGATGATGACTTGCACTGGGAACCAGTGAGAGATGCGTCAGGTAGGATGCCTGCGTACGATCGCATCCTGTGGTTGAAGAACCACCCAGGCTTGAGGCTGATGACAGTTCTCGCGTTACGCTGAATTTACACAGCTTCTGTTCCCTTTAGTTCCGGGATATATTTCACACCCACGCCTCTTATGTGTATAAAAATCAAAACCGAGGATTCCCAACGTGAAAAAGCAATTGAGAATTTGGACTTTTATCATGGCTGCTATCTGTACAATAGGAATGTCTTTGAGGGAGTAGTAAACGTATTCAGTAAAAGGTTATCTGTCTTAAAAGAATCAGAAAGAAGAAAAATGTAGACACAAGAACAACTTTTATTTATGGTGAAACAAAGTTTATTTTTCAAACCACCATGCAAACACACTTATTTCTATATTACTAGTAAAATTATAGAAAGTGATGGAAGTAGTCTTTGTTCTGCTGCCAAATATAATGTTCTAAGTTAACCTCTCCGTTTGATTTTATGGAATTCTGCTCTAAGTTACAGCAACCTGTATATAGGAAAACTGTTAAGTAACTGGAAGGAAGACAAGTTAGGCGCTCATAGGCAGAGACTTCTGAAAATGGGTATGGTCGAGACGGTAAAAAGTGCCCTCGCAATGAATGTTACAGGGGAGCATGTACGAGCCACTTGCAGAGTGGCATCGGCGCGGGTGGTCAGCCAACGCAGCAACCCCTCCCACTCGCACACCCACGCTGCTGGAAGCGAGCTGCAGTTTGTCCCCTGCTGCCTTCACTGCGCGGCACAGAGAGGCTGGCCGTCCTTGCCTGCGCGGCACAGAGAGGCTGGCCGTCCTTGCCTGCGCGGCACAGAGAGGCTGGCCGTCCTTGCCTGCGCACCCTTCCCCCAGCGGGCTGGGGATTAGGCACACATCTCCGGCTCCCCGCAATGCCGGGATTACTTCATCCCCAGAAGAGCAGCCTTTGAAGTGCACAATGCTTACATTATGCGAGGGGATGGCAGACTTGGGAAGAAAACGCGCTCTCGGGCGGTGAGATGTTATAGGTTACGTTGAGGGAGGGTGAGGGCACCGAGAGCCACGTTCCTTATGCCCCACCTCACCACAGATGTCTGCCCTTACGCTGCCACTGATGAGACGGTCATTTGCCGCCGCAGCGGGTGACCTGGCACCTTCCCCGGGCTGTTCAGCAGGCGCGGTGGAAGTGCTGTCTTCACTTCCCGGGCAGGCCCCCTCCCCACCCGCAGGCAGGCTCTGGTATTTTGTGTGCTCCTCACGGCACTTAAAAAGGCTGGTGAATGACTCCGACAGCAGAGCTCCTTCCTCCTGCAGATGAGAACACAGGTAGCGCTCTCCTGCTTGCAGACTGGCATTTTAAAAAAAGATCACACAGAATTCAAACGTCTTTTTGAAACAATGGATTTAAAAACGCTCTGAGAAAGTAAGTCACTCACGGCATATTCATTATCTGTACTCAAAAATTGTTGTTAATACATATAAGTTCCAGAACTATGATTTTTAACTGGCCTTTTTTTTTTTTTTTTTTTTCCCTCCTGTGTTGCTTTCCAGTCAGGACAACCACAGCTTTTTGTTTCCTGTGTATGTTCTGCTGCTGTTGACATAACCTGTTAAAACTAGTCCCTTGAAGTCACCCACCCACTTCCTCCCGTCTGGAATACCTTGCTGCAAGGATTTATTTTCACAGCTTGTTCCCGAGTGTTTGCTTTCACCTTTCAAAGTTTGCTATTTATTGGTTTATCAGAATCTGCATTTTGAAAGGTGCCGTGCTGAAGCCTTATAAGCTTATCTTGCATGCAGAAAATGCTGATTTGAGGGGACCTTTTCCTGCAGGGGCTTGCCTACCGCTACGGTGGCTTTGTGCTTACCTAAATCTGTTTCCTATTGATTGGATTCAGTCACTGTAACTATCTGAAACAGAGGCAGGTCAGTACTTTTATAGTGTTATAATTGTATTTGCAACAAACAGGTGCAGTTATTTAAACTCTATTACGCTTATTTTAGCAGTTAGTGACCTTGATGCGAAAACAGTGCATTAAAGAAACAAAAACAAAAACAAAACAACCCAAAAAACTTTAACAGCTCCATAGACAAATGGATCCCACTTCATGCCCAAATGCAGATCTGGGGCCCCAGACAGCAGCATAATACTTTGGTCTCAATGAGCTTTAACAAAGCAAAGAACTTAAAAACCTATGTACAAGTAGTGAATTGGAGACAAGGTTGGCTTTCCTTTTAGGTGTGTGATGAGCCCTGGTACATCGTCATTAAAACTCACAGCTTTTGAGGGAAATCATTGTGGCTTTCAGAAAGAAGCTTTCAAAAAAATAAAGCTCTGGTTGAGCAGCAGCAGGGTGACAATTTAAATGAAAAATATTTTTCTATTCTATAATTAAGTAAAGACCGTGTATGCAACAATATTACAAACCCCCAATATTTCTACATCATTGGTTTCAACTAAGGAGCCTAAATGCCACCTTTACCTTAAGTAAGTTCATTACGCTTGCATTTTTTGATAAAAAAAGTTTAAAAAATCTGATCTCATTTTAAAAAAAAGATTCTTAGGTTCACAGTAAGGTAAAATTTTTTTTTTAAATCTTTATTTTTTAAAAGTGAACCCTCCTCCCTTTGGTAATTTCAAATTTTAAAGTTATCATCCACTTTGCAAAAGTTTTCATGAGAAGTACAAAGAAAAAATACAGGTGTGGGTTTTCTCCAAGATGTGAAGTCTCGTTTTGAGTGCCTGTAGGAAAGGGGTTTGTTTTTTGGTTTTGTGGGTTTTTTTAGGTTTAATGAATGTTGCCATACCCGAGATCCTCTGCTTTTCATGTTCGAGGTGTTTTTATGAAGGCACCTTTACTTCATACGTGATCAGAGATAACATTAAGTTAATAATATAAGTTAATTAAGTTAATTAAGTTAATAATTAAGTATGTATGTTCACTGACAACTTACTACTGTTAGAGAAGACTTCAGGGAGTGTACCAAGTTAACAGCCATTTGGAAATCATTACTCTTTCTAGCCTTCTCTATCTAAGCCAGATTAAGAGTTTAAATTATGGTTAAATAAAAAGGCTATCCATGTTTGCTAATGTACACGCTTTGAGACTTACACCTGTTAACACCGTTCCCAAACAAAAGGAAAGGGAGAGAACCGTAGCTCAGTTACACGCTAACATTTACGCTGGCCTTCTCATCCATCTATCCAACAGCAAAAAACTGCAGCTTACAAGGAGCATAAATGTACGCAGTAGTTTTGGTGTCACCGTGTGTTTAAAATCACGCAGTCATCAAGGGGTTGTCAGAAATGAAGGAATACGTGAAATTCTCATTTCCAAAAAAGGTAGTACTTGCTTTGTAAAAAAGAAATTAGGTGGGCAAGACCTAACCTGCAGTAATGTAAACAGAAGACCAGCACTGTAAATCTTACCCTGCAGGAGGCAGATCCATCAGTTCTGGTTCACGTTCCAGCAGCTCTATGCCTTATTTAAGACTCACTGGACCTTGTGGAGCCCTTTTTTATTTTTGACTTTTTAATGACTCTTGTGCATTTGGTCCTGCAACGTAGTAGAATTAAAAAAAACCCCAAACCTAACTGCTTTTTCTTTTGCAGGGGGACAGTATCTTACCATCTCCGACCCCAAAGGCAAAGAAGGAAGAGCCGCGCATCTTATCCTGCCGTTGGGTCACATGGCTCAGGCCGGCGACTTGTGCCTGTCCTTCAGGCATAAGGTGCCTGGACTGCATTCTGGTGCCCTCCAAGTCTTTGTAAGGAAAAACGGCGCTCACGGACCAGCTGTTTGGGGAAGAAATGGTGGCCACGGCTGGAGACAGACACACATAACTTTACGAGGACTAGGCATCAAGAGTGTAAGTACCAATGCATCTGCTGCCTTCTGGTTTTTTTGCGTGAGAAGCTGAAGACACTTAGATGGTGTAGCACTGGACTGTTTGTCTTCTGGGTCCATTTTCAGCCTGTGTTTTACTTCTTTGATCCCTGCCAATGGAATCACATTAAGGATAAGAGAGAACTTGTGCGTTTTGTCAAATTAGTTTTTTGCAAAAAAATCCCACCTACAGCAATAGACACGTAGGAAACTACAAAAGAGCCTGGACTGAGCTACCTTGTAGAGCCTGTTTTCAGGGAATTGCCATGTAGGAAAGAGCAGTTTAATGAACAATGGCATACTGTACATGGATTTCCAAAAAGCCTGGATCAGGATTTCTCATGAACAATGCTTTAAATAATACAGTGCCATGAAATAGGAAGAATCATCCCCTGTGGATTAGTAACTGGCTAAACCAGGGCAAAGATACTGAAAAGAAGTCATTTTTGATAATGCAGGGAGGTTACCTGTGCTGTCTCACATGGTTTTATGCTCTTCAGCACATCTGCAGCTGATCTGGACAAGGAGGGAAATGATGACCTAACTATGCCAATAACACAAAATGGTTTAGCGCAACCAAAAGAAGCTGTCTGAGGCGCCATGGAGAATCTGTTAATACCTGGAAACCTTAGAAACATTGGGTGATAAACTGATATATCAAAAGCTCAGCATTTTTCTTCAACCTCTGCTTAGCTTTGAAGGTAGTTTCTATTTCAGATCTGAAGAAGGGCCTTGTGTGCTTCAGGGCCTGTTTTGCTCTGATTTATATCAGGTGGTCTAAAAAAAGGTCACACATCATAATGTTCATGGTGGGAGCAGGCTACAACACACACACAGTGTATGGTTCTAAAATTAATATTAAGGCTGGAATTACTGCAGTTAATTTTCTGAAAACTTCACCTCAGCAAAAGTAACAGAGACACCTGACCTTCTGTTAGCTGTAAATGAACATCAAACTGAGGATGTGGAATTCTATTGCAGGTGAACAATATATTTGCCACATTCTTACCCTTTTCCACCAAGTTTAATGCTTCTTGTAATCCTCAGATAGAGCAGTTCATTAAATAAGTGTGGATTACTGACATATTGTCTGGCAGAAAAGCAAATGCATTTTAGAGAGGGCAAACACGACCGGCAGTCCCCCCTTGCACTGTCCCCTGCCTCTCTCGACCACCGCGGCAGTAGCTGTCAGCGTGGCTCGCCAGGCGTAACCCATGGCTGGCCCACGCACCAGAGCTGCCTCACGGCACCTTACGCAACCGTCGCGTTTGGGATCTTTTCCAGCCAGCACGGGGAGCCTGGGCTGCTGACCTGACCCACTGTGACATTTATTCCAAGGACCAGGGAATGAGAGAAAACTCTAGGTAATCAGGGAAGGCCTCTGCCACAGAGAAACTAGGAAGAAATATGGCAGCTTTATTTTCTAGCTAATTAAAAACCAAAAGCAACTAAACACTAGTGATTTAAGGGGGGCCTACTGGAAACCTGAGGAGAATATGAATGGAGACCAGAACCCTTCGTCACACTTTCTAATGAATTAGCTCTGTGTAAATTATTTCTTAAAAAAATAATTAATTTATTCAACACAGAGTTGAATAAAAAAACTTTCTAAATTTTTTCTAAAAAAATAATGCAGTATGTTCAACACAGAGTTTCTCTGACCTCCTCTGTTCCTACTCCTGATTTGAAAGTGTGCTTTCAGCAAGCATCCAAGTTATTTTTAACTACACAGCTGAATTTCTGATCTATGATCTGTATTAACTCTTTCCAGCTCAATGATAACAGCCGAGTCTCGCAAAGTTTTGCTGTAGGCTTCGAATAATTTTTAAGCCATGGTCAAAAACACTGACCATATTAAACAGTTCAGGCTTCTGAATCTACAGCAGTAGCACAGGTGAGCAATACTGATTTATGGTAAGTGTTTCTTAAAGTCAGCTGGCCATTCTGCGTATCATCTGATTTATGCTCCAGTCCTTCTAGTCAAGCTTTATATGTGTTGAATTTTCCTACTCAGGCTAAAGCTGGCTTGCTAATGACCTGCTTCAATCCATGCCCAAAGTTCTGCCGCCATTTTGCGAGGAGCCAGCAAATTTGATGGATTTATCTATAGCTTACCGCAAGTCTGCAGGAGCCAGAATTTGTTAAATATAAGATGGGTGTTTCTAGTTCCCATCAGTAAGGCAGCTGCAAGGTGCTTTAGCAATGGAAGGCTCCATTAGACAACGTTTTTCAGAATACAGAGGATTTTATGTGTTTGTCATGAGGGACAATGAAAACAGTGCAGAGATGAAAGTGTCCAAGATTCTCTTACGTGGAAGTTATCTCACCTCAGCAGCTGGAGCAACACTGTCCTGAACTGCTGGTTCTTCACAAAGATCCTGCCAAGGTGAAGAAGGGAGAGGATCAGAAATAGAAAAAGACAGCCATAATTCTGAGCAGAATAAACAGGCTTTTGTGAGTCAGTTACGATTGCCTGAGCTTTCTTATGCTTTTGCTTCCTTGCTGTTGAGACCTCTTGCAACCGAAGCTTCTTTCATTTTACTTTATTTTTGCACTCAAATTGTTCTATTTGTCTTCCCAGGTTATTTTCAAAGGGGAGAAAGGGAAAGGAAGAACTGGGGATATTGGGCTAGATGATGTGATCTTGAGGAGAGGACGCTGCTCTGAAGAGCATTAGCAGAGACAATGGACCAGCACAGTCATCTCCTCTAGCCCTTCTCATGCTATTCCTACCAAGCTTTGAAACAAAACTGCACAAAGAAGAAGAAAGAGTTGGAGAGTGACAACTTCATAGTGACCTGCTAAGGGCAATCTCACTGAAACTTCACTTAAAAACATGGCGAGCACCTCCCAGGATTCAGGAACTCCAATCTTGTGCTGTTTCTTTCTATTAATCCTTACCCCTTAAATCATATTTTGCATGTAGTAACTTTATCCCCTGTTAAGCCTGGTGAGTGCTCACACAAAGAGCACTTGTGAGAAAGGGAGAATTAATTACAAATGGTGGCAAAAGAAAGCTCCAGCTCAGAAAGTTTTAGTGTTAACTGATATTCGTTATCTTCCCATAGTGCTACTCTTTCATTGATTAGATTTGATAGACAGTGGGATGGGTCTGGCTTCAGAGTCACCTCGGATTAGCGGAAGCCTGGACCTGAACTTTGGCGTACTGCCACCGACCTTTGAAGAAGGGTTTGCTTCATATTAACTAGCATTTATTTTGGTGTTGCATCTGTATTAACAAAAAGCAGTTATCTAGAGTAGGCACTGCATCCTGTAATGTTGCTACTGCTGTGTTTTGTGTATATGTGTATGGTTATTAACATATTTATGTTTTTAATATTTACAGACTCTAGTTGCAAGGTAATTGGCAGCTGTGCTTTCTTATTGTACAAGACAGGAGTTCAGCATATCCTTTGATCCCGCTGGTCGTGCCAATAGATACGTTACCAAAGTCAGTTAATGGTGCTCATTGAAAAATGCTGGTGCCGTTTTTCATGTTGTAATATGCTGAAGGCAAAAGACCAAACCCTTACCTGACGTAAACTGGCATCTGATAACGCTGTACAAGTTTGCATTTAGCTCAGGAGCAAGCCCTAAAGGGCTCTCAATCCCGCGAGAAACTCCTGGTCCAGTTGAAGACTGAGCAGCCTGGGGAAGGTAACTTGCGTCTTGTAAGACTGAGCCCGTTGACAGCACCGGGAACGTTCCCTTCCCACGGCTGGTACGCAGGGGCCTGCGCGTAAGCAAAAAGGGCAGCTGCATTAATGCTCTGTGCACAATTCAGACCATGAAATGCCTTGGGTGATCTTTGTCAACTGTCCATATTCCATCCAGCCCTTCTGTATATAACAAACATTTTATTCTTTAGAACTAGAACAACTATTAGCTCTAGCTGGAACTGAATATTTATCAGAACTTTGGACTAATTTTATAGTTATGTATCATGCATGTGGTGTGCAGTTTCCCGGGGAATTCTTCTGTTTGGTTTGGGATTTTTTAAACAAGGAACCATCATCACTGCTAACAATTCTAAATTTGACAAAGTAATTGTAACGTTTAAGAAAATGACAAAAGATTGATAAAATGTTGTTAGTGGCGCAGCCTTAAAGCTTCAAAACTGTATATATAGAAGAAATAGGTCTCAGATCTTTTAAATACTTAAATACAATGTAAAATAAATGTCAGCTTCATATCATAAAACTATCATTAAAAAAAATTCATGTTAAGCCTTGCACAAAGTCCACAGAGACAAAATCACGAGACCATTAGAGGTCATATTCCAAACGCCTGTTTCTGACAAAGCACTGTTTTGAAAATATTTTTCCAGTTTGTCCCCTAGGACAAAGCACAGTATGTATAGCAGAAGTTTATTTGACCAAACAGATAGTCTCCTGTAAAACTGTATCAAGAAACATTTTGAAAAGGAAAAAACAATTCATTTGTAAACATTTTTAAACTATTTTGCTTCAAATACGATCATGATCTTTTTCTGTTAACGTTACTTTGTAAGATGTCAGAAATATTTGTGAATAGTTGAAATACCTTGTCCTTATTTTAAAGTAATCAGTAAAGGAGGCTGTTACTTGCTACTAATTGGAAATCTTGTTTTCATTTCTGGATCGAAAGTCTCATTTTTATTGCAGTGAAATGAACCAAGAGATGACAATTCAACCAAAGTGAAGTTGCTACCAGATTTAAAAATAAAAGTAGGTTTCACTGTAATACGACAAGAGCATTATATGTATTACTCAAAAGGAAGAATGACAATTTTCAACCTAGCTTTTTTTAAGAACAGTTTCACAGGTAATTTAAGAGCTTCTGCAATACAAAATGTCCATTTTACAAGCAGCAGCAGCTACCATAGTACCTGCACAAACTGTTAGATTCTCTGGCATCTGACAAGATTAACACATTTTGGTCTGGTTCATCTACAGTGGATGAAGATGGTCTCTACCACATATTACTACAGCTTTCTGAGATTGAGGCTCCTTGGTTAAAACAGAAATCTGTCTGTCTATCCCCTAGCTCTGCAAGACTGTAAGAGTTTTTTGCCCCTTTACAAATGGCCCTTAGAACCCAAACTTGAATGAATTCAGAAGGGAAGCAGAAATAAGTACTCGGGTGACACGCGGAGGATTTGGGGTCTCTGTGTTTTATGAACGCGTTTCATCATTACAATCCAACAAGTAACATGGTAAAGCCTTCTTAACGACCGACAGCTCAGCTGACAGTGGACACTGGGGTAGTCGTCACGAGTCTGGCTCTGAAGTAGCTGCTATGGCTGTAAGTCACTCACCGCTGCAGCTGGTGGTGCCGTGCCGCTGCACGTGTCTCCTTCTCTCAGCGTTTCCGATGCGACGAGGCCAGGTCGGTCAGTGGTTCTGTTGTGACGATCCTCCAGGCCTCTCAGGCAGCTCCACGCACCTCAGCCGGGAGGGAGCTGGTACTGCCGTTTTCACCTGAGCCTCAAGAAAGAGATGAGAATATGGCCTGAGGTCTTCCTATGAAGTAGGTTATAACTGCCCTTCCTGCCTAGGGTTTAATAGGAAACTGTGCCAAAAGAAATTCCTGCTTAAATACCTAGGCAAGCAGAAGAAATTGCACTAAGTTAACAAGAAAACATTTCTCAAATGCACTGTATAACCTTTTGCCAGCTTATAATTTAATGTTTTCAAAAGACAAGTTAAACATTTTTCCCCCAGAAAAGATGATTGAAAAATAAAGGTTTTTCATAAATTACAGGTACCATGACCAGTGGCAGTGTGCATTTGCTGACACAACAGAAGGGACCGATACAAGATTGTGTTTCCAGGTTCCATTCTATGCACTCGCCTCACCTCTCATCAGAGCCATGGCATTAAGGCACTAATGAGTGCTTCCAATAAACCCCATTGGTTCTGGAGAAAAGCTCCCCTCGGTTTCCTTCAATAAATTACCCTAGCCTTGGAGGTCAAAACAGTGGTTTTAATATAGTTGGAGATTACAATAACCACCCTAATAAGAGTCAGATTAGTCATGAGAAGACAACCCTGAGCAGGAGAACGCTCCTGACAGCAGCCTCCATCGTCCTGCTCCGTCCTCAGGGAGAAGAGACGCAACCGCAGCACCTGCCTCCGACCCCAGTGCCAGGTCTTTCTCCATACGCCCCGTTATCGGTGGTTCCTCCCTGCAAATGAGGCACAGTGAGTGTCTCAAAGACTGCTAAAATTAGAGACTTTGGATCAAGCTGTCAAGCATGGTGACAGTCACCTTGAAATGTGTTCACTCTGCATTTGAAGAAGATACACAAGATAAACTATAGCTGTCTGTCTTTAAAATTTTAATTGTGAATGTCAGAAAGAGTCATTGTCAACTGAGACCCAGTTAAATCCTATGCAATTTTTATTTATATAGATCTGTATCTCAAACACCGAATTATCAAACTTTTCCTGGTAATTAGAACACTTTCTTACCTGCTGTTTTATCCTGATGTCCTGTAGTCACACAAGGTTTTATGACCTCAAATGTTCCACACCAATTAAAAAAAAAAAAAAAAAAAAGAAATCAAGATGAGCAGTGCGTTGGTGTAAACCCACACCTTTAGAAGGCAATAATGGACATTATGGTGGTAACTTCCAGTAGTGGTTTGAAAGGAGACAGAAACCTCCTCGTGCTTTGGAAGTGAGGACATTCTCAGAGCACACCTACTGCCTCACACTGACCTAGCAGTAAGTGAGGAAACGCTTTAGTTGGTTGAGAGGAAGATGCCGACGGACTGCAGATCTTCAGAGGCTGCAAAGACACCTTTAACAGTACAGACTGAAGCACCTATAGAGTTCAGACACCAGCTCCTTGTAGGTTTTCAGGATTACAAGTTCAAAATTAATCAAATCACCTTCTAGCTGCTCTGCTCTTACCAATTCTTGCACACTTGTATGACCTCTTCCAAGCCCAAACCCTGTTCCTTCGCTTTGAAACAAATTGTCCTCTAGACAGTGCTCTTGCTGGTTGCTTTGGGCTGAGATAGATAGCCTCTTTTTTGAAAGACTAACAGTTTATTTTTTATTTCTCTCTCTTCTTAAACTTAACAAACAGCCTGAGTAACATTACTGAGATCAGGATAGCAGTTTCTTTTCATAGCAAATAACCCAATGACTGGATCTGAGTGCTGACTGGACTGTTCACGTTAGGTTGCCTTTTTTCTCCTAAGAAATCTCTAATTTAACTCCCAAGAGCCAGATGGGATATCATGCTTACGCATGCTTGATACACGTCAAAAGTATAGATCTGTCCCTCATTTTCTTAATAACATGTCAAACGACGAAGCAAAGTGGACCTGAATTTTCTAAATAAAGACCAAAATAATTCCCTACTCTACAGATCAGGCACTCCCCATCATTATTTTTCCTCAGGTTGCTTCCCAATTGTAGTTAAGAATCAACCAATTCTCTCTTTACTCTTAGCAATATTTAACCTCATTCTGTAGTACATGGGCAAATTTTTGCCACTTTACTGTTTTCCTGTAATCCAGCTATTAAAGGACTCCCCAAGACCCAGGAACAAGGCTCCGTTGTCATCAAACCACTCTTCCACAGCTACCACAGACACCACATCCCTAGAGCAAAAGGGCCATCTCTGGACTCTCTGTACCGGGAAACACTATGTATCATTGCACGTGCTGTGCGCACGTGTGTGTGCACACATGCGTATTGCGCCCACCAGGCTGAGGCCAGGATGAAGTGTTTGAGCAAGGAAGCCAAGTATTTATCTGGCACACAGAATGAGGACGCCCCTTCTCTCTGTGCTACAGCCAAATCCTGCCTTCCTCTGACCACAGGATACTACAGCACTTTTCCAGTAATTTTTGTTAATCTTCTACTTTATGACTTTTTACCTTCTGTTCAGGCCAGGAATAGTCCTCTTTCACACTCTTCTCACAGTTTTTTTTTTTTCCTCGTCATGCATTTCAACAGCCCATGCTCTCGTTTCAAACTCTCATCCAGAATCCTTTTGATATTCATTGAGTTTGGCAAACGCCTGGAAAGACAAGGTCCAGTGTGCACTCCGAGAATGATTTTACTGTGTTTGCGTGCAACACCAGTGCTAAAGCTGGGGATTGCCATTTACACGGGAGACACCATCGTTGCTCTGATACCACTGGTGCCCCAGCAGAAGGAGGGGACCACGTCATCTCCTCCCTTGCCTTTTGCCCCTGCCCCCCCTTTAGGTCAAAAACTCGAAGAAGTGGACTTACCAGATTTCTCCCCCGTCAGGATGGTCCAAGACACAATTCCCCCACGTATGAAGCAGGATTACTGCGGCGTGCATATGCTCTGCTTCAGTGCCTGTGGCTTCTTACTGCAAACAACAAAAAAAAGCCTTTCAGAGAAAATTGGCTTTGAAACAACCAAAGGCCTGGATGTGTATCTTAGTGAGTGCCCATCCTTCTCCTCTGCAAGGAAGCTGGTAACGTTAATCACAGAATCACAGAATGCGTTGGGATGGAGGGGACCTTTAAAGGCCATCTAGTCCAACCCCCCTGCAATGGGCAGGGACATCTTCAACTAGAGCAGGTTGCTCAGAGCCCCATCCAGCCTGGCCTTGAATGTTTCCAGGGATGGGGCATCCACCACCTCTCTGGGCAACCCGTTCCAGTGTTTCACCGCCCTCACTGTGAAAAATTTTTTCCTTGTGTTAAGCTTCCATAGACAATGCAAAACCTCTCGGGTCTGGTGGCATAGTCACATAACATTACACTTGGTTTAAGCAAGATTCCTCTTTCAAAATGGCTCAGTTGGTAATAATATCAACTTAACAGAAATTAAGTCTTCGTGAGCTCCACAGCAGCCACTGCTTTATCAGTCAATTAAACATGCCTGGGACTGTCCTCTGGCCCTGAGGTTACACAGCACATAATACCTGTATCCATACTATTAAATCTATATCCATGCATCCATACTATGAAATCCCCTTCTCCCCAACGGGGTGTCGATGTGCAGTCTGTCTGTGGACAGCTGACCCCAGGGTGAGCTGACTGCCAGCCGTACCAGGAGCTGTTTGGAGCAGAGCTGGCTGGTGAGGGCTGATGCTGGGCCAGCGTTTGCTGGAAGAGCTGGAGCCCACGGGGCTCAATGTCGCTGCAGGTCCCGACTCCCCAGAATGGCACCCACAGAAACAGCCCTGAATCCACCCAGCCACAGCCCCATCTAGCAAGTCCTGATTTAAGACAGGAGAGGTGTGCCCTGCCTACTGTAGGCAGGTGACGAGAGGGCTCTCTGAGGACACAGCCGTGTGACGTGGACAGTAAAACACATCCCTTCCTTCAGAAGTGCTCTGCCAACCCCTTGACACAAACACACACAGTTTGCCTCTCAGTTTGCACAACCGGCCTGCTCTTAGCATGGCTGCCTTGCAAAAAGTACTTTGCAGACGTACGTATACAACAGAGCCAGCAAACAAGAAACCAGTCATCAAAGCCAGAGCTAGGGCAGGTGGCATCAATGCAAGAGGAGTGGGCACAGGGGAGGGGGAGAGGTCGCCGTCCCCCCCTGCCCCATGCACCACTACTTTGTGCACAGCCACCACTGAGGTGCAGCTGTGGGACACTCTCGCAAAAATCCCTACGAATAAAATCCCAAGGATGCTTGGATCCACCACTCCCACACCAAGGTCCAGTCCCTAGTAAGGGCTGTGACTGGTGTCCTCAGACATGATCATACCTTCTTGTACCCCTGGGAAAAAACACTGACTGTGGCTACAACCCTCAGCTAGTGAAATCAACAGGGGGACAGACAGCTGTATTTCTTGGCTGTACCTCTCAGGTGCTCTTGGCCCACACAGCAGTCCGATGTGGAAGGAGAAGGAAGATTTGCTCTTGGTCCCCCTCCTGCTGTGGCCCATGAATGGCACCTTGTCAGGCTTCCCCCTTGCGACACATTCCCCATCCACAGAGGAAGTACAACGGGAAGCCCCACGGACACTCCTGCTGGAAGAGCTGCACAGTCCACTCCTAAAACACAAAAACACATTTTCCTCAGATCCCGTCTCAGGTTGTCACACAGCTGCTCCACAGCGATTCTGCCAAAGAAAAAGGAACCACTGCCAATTTAAAGTATGTTTTTACATGGTTTTATTCCCAGATGAGCACAATAATACATGTGTAGCACAAGTGCCCAGAGAAAAAAAGATAAGCAGCCAAAAGTATACCCTGATACGTGATCGGTAACAGATCGAAGGCAACATCCAAATTTTAAATTAAGAAAAAAAAAAAAAAAAAGCTGGCTGACTTAAAAGAAAAGTCTCTTGCCTATTATTTTGCTCCAGCAAATGTTGGAACTTACTTACTCATTGGATCTTAATACCAGTATTTTGGGATGCCAAGTGCGAGTAAGCTTTCTCCCCTTTTTCCAGACCTTTCCATCTAGATGTAAATCCTGTGAGTGGCACAGTGAAATGCACTCTCGCATCCCTGGCTTCAGGTCTAGCAAGAGAGCAAGAGCTCCCCATCTGGGAGCTGAGGTGATGTGTGCCACCTCAGCTGGCGATGACAACACCGGAGTTCTCAGCAAAGACCACCCTGACGTCCAGCCCGATGCGGGTAGGGAACTAAACCCAGATAAGCACTGAGCAGTGCCAGTTATGCTTTTAAATGAGGAAAATAACTGGAAGACTGTCTAAGGCAAGAAATTTGATTAGTAGGATTCAGAGGGGCATCCAAGAGAGACACTTTGACTTCCATCCCTCTCAAGTTCTGAGTTAGCTCAGGAAATGTTGTCATCTTAGCTCAGTTTCTTGGACCAGGTGGAGAACAGGAGAAGTTGTGATCCCATAGGGCTCTTCAAGGTTTCCATGCCCAGATGGGATGTTTAGTGTTCTCAAATATCAAATACACATGATTCTCGTTATAGTCTAGGGGATCCCTTTAGCCATTATGCCTTGGAGTGTATAAACAGGGCTCGAAGACACTGAAACTGCTCACTAATATTAAACCCCACAACTCTATAGCGGACAACAATTCACACAGAAAGCAGGCACCATCATTGCATAGTTAGAGGTGTCATTAAACGGCGAGCAATTCAGTTTCCCTCCTGTCGTATGCCACTGGTTTTATCCTGCTTATAAAAAGATATTTTAATTGGCTGAGCGCCATTACTGAAGGCTGATTGCTAAAAGTGAGTGATGTTTAATTACCCACAAGGTACACCAGGGAGCTTTGCGGGGTGTTAGGAGACCTCAGCACTCTGGCAGCTTGGCTGCATATTAGCAAGCAGCCCTGGCACACTCACACGCTCGCTGGGAAACTCACTGTGAGCTATTCTGCCAGCTTTTATCGGAGTAATTTGTTTGCCAATAAAGATATGTGACTGGGGCTTGAAAAAAATATTTCATTAACATGAAAAACAGGCAGAGAAAGTACATGGTACATCAAGGGATGCCTTCATCGCCTTTGATCCGCTTACATAGGTGGTGAGAGGGCTAGACAAAAATTGTCAGGGTTCAAATACGGCCATAGAGCTCCAGTCCACAGGGCTCTCACTCAGGCTCTTCGTAACACTGTTCCTCGTCTTCCATTCAGCCACCCTCTCCCAGGACACCACTTAGTCCAAGGAGTGTGTTTGGCATCGCAGCGAACACACGAACGATGACTAACCCTCCGCGGCTGGCTGGGGCCAGGCGGTCCCTAATGCCTGCAACTCTCCTCATTTTTCTCTTGAGTTTTGTCAGAGGTATGAGCTGTGCTACTGAAGACATCAGGCAAATTCAAACTTTCATGTTCCCTGATGAAGATAAGGAGGAGATTTTCCTTCCCTGACATGCAAGTCTGCTTCCTTCCTAATGAGGGACCCTCAGCAGAGGAGACCCATTCAGTACCACCCTCTGCACGAGCTGCTCCGACTGAAATCCCCTGCGTACTGCAACCAAGTCCTAGCACGGAGGTAGCAAACTGCACAAAAAACCCCAAATAGGGCAATATCCCGAGCGTGTGGCAAGCAGATCTGAACTATGACCCTTCAAGAGGCAACTACGGGTGAAACCACAGGAGGCACAAATGGGGAACACAAGCAATCCTGCAACTGCACTCACCAGTACGGGACTGCAAAACAACTGGACGCCATTTCTGGTCCTGAAATGCACTGACACACACTTCAACTGGTGAGTTTTCCAGTGGCCGGCCTGCCTGGGACAGCCTGGGAACACAGCATCTCCAAACCACACGAGGCTGCCAACAGTGACGACGAGGTAATCTTGCAGCATGCAAAATAATACGCGAGGGGGATTTTTGAACCTCACACTATTAAAAACATCCTTGGAATAATGGCTGCATCCTGACACTCAACAAGGACAACCCATGCTTCACGTCTCAGTGATGGGGCAACAACTCCCTTAGGGGATGTGTACAGACTGCACAAACGAGCTCCACCCTTTGAAGACCGCGCTGTTGGGAAGACGAACATCTTGCAGCCGTAAGGGAACTGTGCAGAGCTGCAGCAGAATAGGCACAGGCTGCTCCAGTGGTCTCGGGCTGCTCCAGTGGTCTCGGGCTGCTCCAGTGGTCTCGGGCTTTGCCCACCAGACCTTCAGCTGAGGGGTGAGGCTGCCCGCCAGCTCCGCGAACATGCTCAAGGGACCGGTAGGAATTTTCTCTGTGCACCTCTCCGCACCTCTATTTATACTGCTGTCAGTAAGGTGAGTAAACTCACCCACGTGGCAGATAAGAGAAGTGGGCAAATGCTTATATCGTGCACCCAGAGGTAGGTAAATGCCATTTACTTGAACTTACTCGCAAATCCTACTGCTACACACTGTCCTCTTGATACAGAGACAGGTCAACGAGCCTAACCTGCAATAGCAGATAGTTAAAAACAGCAGCACACTTAAAAGCTTCCATTATCCAGCATTACTGAATGGGGGAAGCTTATAAACAAGTTTAATTTGTCTGTAACTTCCAGAAGCCCGGACCTCCGACTTGGCCCTTTTGCCACCGCCACAGTCAGGCGAGGCACGCTGAAGACACTTCAGACCCAGCTGCCATTGGCTTCTGTGGTGCAAGATCAGGTCCTTCGTTAATACCATACAAAACCCCTTGCTTCTGATTAAAATGAATCCTCTGAGCTGCTCAGTGAAGCGCATCTGACTTTCCTGAAGGAATTGCTGAACAGGGCATCTTAGAAGGCTGCTGTACAGAAAGCCAAGAAAACCAAAAACACGATGCAGAGGAACTTGGGCAGCCATGAGACAAGTAGATCAGACACTAATGAAATCACCATGAGCTGTTCGTATGTGATTTTTCTCAGTCGCTTGCTAATTTTTAACAGGCATTTCCCCCGGCCCTTGCCAAGCAGTTGGCAAACTCACTGCAAAAGAGCCGCAAGTGCTCCAGTAACAAACATCCAAGCAGCGTTTCAAAGCGGATGTAGTAAATGGAGTTCTTACTCCAAGAACTGTTGTTTAAAACCCTATTTCTCCTGTACCTGAAAACAAACTCTTTTGCCTACATCAAAGAACTGAAATGCAACATCCCTCCCTCCTCCACCATGTTCTGCTTTGTGCTACAGCTTTTTTTTTCCTACCTAGGTATACCATGTCATTCCTATCTCCTACGCAGAGTACTCCAGAAGGCTCCAAAGTAGATTCTTTCATTAAACAACAGCTACCAACATTCGAAGTCTTTTACAAAGTGCATCTGCCACAACACTAAACCAGGACAGCACCAGGGCAGGACAAAGGGAGAGCTCTTGCAGCCTCACACTCAGCACATTACAGTTTTGCTGCAGAGCTTCCAGTCTAGCCCACAGTGACACCAACCTGTCAAAAGCCCTTCAACAGACCTACCAGCAATTTTATAAAAACTATACTTAAAATACTGGCATTCTCACCTGCAAAATACAAACCCTCAAGCCACCTCCTCTGGTTCCAGTCCTTACAACCCTTTGGGCTGGTGGAGAGGTGGTGCTGCTTGCAATTAGTCCCAGCTGAGGGCTCTAACCCCCGGGCAATGCCCACTGCCCAGCTGCAGCCCCCGCAGCTAACGGTGCTCCTGCACCAGGGGACCCAGTGCCGAGCCAACACCACTCCGGATGGGCCCTAGATGTGCCATTTACCCCCACTGGGAGCTGAGGTCTCTAGTGGGATAAACCAGCATGGGCACTGCCTGCGTCAAGCCAGCTGTGCTGCCTGTGCACACATGCTGGCTCACTTGGGTGTCTCTGCACAGCCTGACGGCAGGCAGCCACAGGCATCGCAACACCCGCACGCCTTGCCACGGTGGGGTTTCTAACTCCTGGCAGGACCCAATCCTGCCGCCAGTGCCCCTGGCTCCAGTTAGGGCTGAAGCCCCCAGTGTGAAGAGATTCAAATCAAGTCTCTACAAATAAAACTGGAAGAAGCCCCATTTGCCTCTGAGCCTTCATGGTTGGGCAGTCCACAAAGAACAACCACTTGAATTTATACAGCTTATCAAGCCTGCACTACCCACCCCGCACTGCCGAGGCAGCCCTAGCAGCCCGGATCCTGATGGGTACCCTCAACCAACAGCAGGAGAGCGGGCACTGGTGTTGCTTCTAAGCATAACCAAGTCTTCGATTAAGCAGCAAGTTGCTAAGGCTGCAAATTCAGAACTGGAATATTTCTTTATCTTGCCTGTGGTAAGTGTGTGTATGTGCGCTTTGGAGTTGGATGCACTCACCACAGCACACCATGTGGGGGTACAGCTCCCCATCCTCTGCACAGGTTGCTTCCTCTCCCCTCCTGTCTTTTCCTCCTCTTCCTCCTCACACAGCTCTCAAAGTTTCCCAATTGCGCTTTTTCTCTTACCCTCCAGTTTGTTCCAGGACCCCAACTTTTTTCTCTCCATCTTCCAGCTCTGTGTTGCTGCTGCGGTCTTGAGCTTCTGATGAAAAACAGGCTATCAAAGCCTTTATCCTCAGCTGCATACTTTTAAGTTTAGGCCCCCGTCTACCAGGAAGATTCACGTTAGGTATAAAGTGCTGCACCTGGCAGCGTTTGCCAGATCCTGCCCAAACAATAATAAAGTTTCTTTGCCTCAGGACCTGCTGAACCCAAAGACTGTTTTCCCTGGCAACGAGAGGCCGATCTACTCTTCGAGATAAATATTAAGCAAACAGGAATTTTGTTACTTTAGGAACTAAGAAGCTAGAACTTTTTCCTTGTGCCCACAACGCTGAGCTATTTTTAAAAAATTAATTCCTGTGGTATTTTCCTAATAGCCATAAAGCAGCAGGGCATCCTTTCAGACACACTTTGCTATTATTACTCTGTCTATGGCTCGTGACTATGACCTTCCAAATTCAGAAAGATTAGCCAGCTGTCAAAAAAAAAAAAAAAAAAAAAAAAGAAATTCTTCTCTTTGTAGCCTTTCCTCTATTGCTTGTTTTCCCTGGGCAGCAGCTCAGGCCTGGCAGAAAACCATCTTTTAGTTCCTGCCCTAAGACTCCATCACATCTTGGAAAGGTCCAAGTACTGAATGTTGCAACTTGGACCTTCTGCATACCAAAAAAAGAAAAAGAAAAACTCGTACCTCTTGCCAATGTTTCAACAAGCAAAAACAGTGAACCAAAACCCAAGTGAAGTATTGTTGCCCATTCATGTAATAACAAAACTTTCTATACCTGAAAAACAACATCAGTAACTTAAAATGACCAAGGGGCACCAATATCAGCCATTCCAACAATCATACTGTTCCCTTCATCTCAGGAGATGACAGGTAAATGGAGTTTGTGACTTTGCAAGTAATTCTAATAAAAGCATGAAGTCCATAGCAAATTATGATACAGACCCCTATCAGCTTGAGGACCTCTTTTTAAAACTGCATTCAGAGACACAGTAATTAGCTGTTCTCTCTCCTCTGTACTTGTTCCCTGGTTTAAAATACAGAACAACATTTTTTTCTAAGACTATGTAAAGATAAACAAAGATTAAAATTAGGGCAAATATCTCCTTTCCCTGATTTCATTGTCTGAACCTTCATTAAACTCCTCAGTAAGCAAGGTCAGACCCCATCTGTTTTCTATTCACACACACAATTTATTTCTGCTTGCCCATGGTCCGTGCCCAGGGAGGGCACTCCCAAGCAATCAACCTTTCATTCCCAGCTCCTGACCCCATTCCTTTTCTCCCATCCTTTTACATTTTCCAGCCTTCTGGCCATCTTCTAACAGCAAAATCAACTTTTTCCTGCCTGGGCCAAGAGAAGAGGCAGTTGCAACATGCCCTTATGAAGAAGAAATTGCCTCTTGCCATGTTTTCTACCTGCCAGAGCGAGTCTGCAGTTGTCTGTCCTCCTCGCCCTAACCCACTCTGTTGCTGCTGCCCTCAGCAACGCCTGTAAGGCCACAAGATGTGGCAAGATCTGGAGCAGCCTCTCGTGGCTCTGGTTTGCATCTTGTCACACTCCCCCTGCTACTGCAAATGCACCCTGAGCCAAAAGCCTCTTTCAAGTCAAAACCTAACTTACCGACACACAATGAGTCAAGCGACTGGTAACAGTGGATTTTGAAACTTAAAACATTTCCCCTGCATGTTAATGCTCTTTTCCCTCTACTTGATGAGTCCATCTTCAAACTCTGTCCTAGAGAGGTGATGAAAATAAGATACAGTGAGACACACGCAGGTCAGAGCTTCACCCATTGGCACAGCCCATCTGTGCCACCTCTCTCCTGGAGCTCAGGTACTGACTTCAGAGATGGCGGGACTAAGCTTAGTGTTGCCACTATGCTAAGGAAAGTACATTTACATAAATTCAGCTGATAGCAAAGTTATGGTAAAGGTTTTAGTTCAAATGGTGCTATGCTATTTTTTCATCAGCTGATTTTCCGGCCCATGAATTCATTTACTCAGAAAAAATATTTAATTCTCTTGTATGTCAGAATCACAAAACTTACTATGCTTGTTCCATATCAAACTTAAGGAAAAAATAGGCGATGGGTTGCAAAGCTGTCTAAAGCTGAACACTAATAATTGCTGGATGAGAATACAATAAACAAAAAGTTATCAACAACTTCTGGCTAATTTCAGAGGGCAAAAGGGAAGGACTTCATTCAGCAAAAAAAGAGCAAAATCCCAAGAGGAAAAAGTAAGCAATTTTTCCTCCAGTCAATATTGCTTACAATAATTCCAGTGTTCTATTCCAATGCTACATTTCTAGACTCGTTATTTGTTCTCCCAGGCATTGGAAATAAAAAATAAAACCAACTTTTCTTCCCCTCTGAACAAGCTACAGTGAACTGCAATAGATGACGAGCTGAGCGTGCCTCTAGCAGGCGGCCAATTCCAATACCGCACCTTTATTTATATAGGAGGAACAACACACATATAGATATTTTTAATATATGTATCCCATATATATATTAAAAATATATGCCTATTTATGTGTTCAGGTAAAACATGTAACAAGGGTTGCTTGAGAAGTGCTGCCAAGGCTGGTCAGTGGTGGGAAGGCAGGACCTCCCGACCCCCTCCCTGGGGCCTGCTGGGGGAGCAGGTGCTACCGAAGAAGGAGCAACCTCCCCTAGTGCCAGTTTCTCCCCATTTCACACGTGCAAATCCTCAGCAGTTTGTCAGGCTCTGCTTGGTGTAACAAAAGCCTTCAGTCTCCTAACATTTTAAAAGGGTTCAAAGAAACATAACATGAGCTAGTTAAAAATACCACGTGGAGTGTGTATACACACCCACCCCACTCTAAGCCAGAATCACAGAAAGCAAAGTTTGTACAGCCTAATAGCTCATCCTGCCTATCCCCCCTCCCCTGCAGGACTCCTCCGGAACAATATCTGCTCTGTTGCCTTGCCTGGTGTGCTTTGAAAGCCCCAGGTGACCCCCTCTTCAAAGCAGGCATGCAGACTGTAACCCTGCGTATGCCTATACCCTGCCTGGCACAAAGAGGCTCTAAGCTGAACCAGGCACCTCCTGGTGGTACCCGATGTAAAGAGATGCTGGAGAGCTCAGGCTGCAGTCCTTTTCCTGACCTTCATCCAGAATTTTTCTTCAGCTAATTTGAAACTCCTCCTCTTGGGGATCACCCAAAATGTCTTTGTACCGTTCAGATTGTGTCTTAATCACCTGGCCAAACCTAAGTCCTGCAGCTCTTTTGATTTTTCCTGGTTAATCGAACTTCTTGGTCACTTTGCCATTTTTGATGCTGCTCTCAGGATTCCTCTCACATACAGTGATCTCCTCCTGCTTCAGACAGCTGCAGAGTGCCAGGCAGCGCGATAATTGCAGACAGCAGGGCGTTCCCACAGCTCTCACTGATGAGACCAGCGCAATGCTCAGACAGGGCTCACCAGCGGAGCACAGGAGCCCGTGCCGAGCTCCATGGTGCTATTGCTAGACTGCTTTTGAAACTGCGATAAGGTCTGTCTGCGCCGTGTTGCAGCGCGGTCGCACCGTTTAATTACCCAATCCATTCCCAAACATCAGTTCACAGTCACCTGCTTGCCTTGTCCATGGCACAGACAACATCCCCCTGCAACTGCTTCTATGGCAACTTCCCATGCCAGAGGGCTGAAGTGCACCCAAAGCCCACTGCCAAGCCATTCGGTTACAGCCCTTGCTCCCCTCTCAGTCCGTGATCAATCTATTTCCACAGCCTGAGGGAATCAGAGGCAGGGACTGCTACAGAGAGAAGAAAAAATGATCAAGAAACAAAGGACAAATAACAACATCCAGGTAATGCAGGTAAACCACCACCACCAGTATTCTGGTTCTTTGGTGGGCAAATTCTACATGTCCCAAAGTTTCCCTAACACTGAACAGTTACACAATGGCATTTTATATTAAAAAATAATGTAAACTATATCACCAATCCTACTGTACAAAATACCAGAAGGTTACAGACTGTGCAGTGAGCAGCCAGGCAATGAGGCTTCCTGCATGACAGTTCTGCGATACTTTGACACTGTGCCAAAGCCTGACAGCGGCCCTGGATTACTGCCTCTTAGCGATGCCTCTAGGCTGCTCTTTCTACCACACAATTCATCACTGTCCTGCTGTTAGCATCAGCATGCTCTGAATGCCAAACGCCAAGTTTTGGGTCAGGGTGTGTTTCACATCACCTTTGCGTCAATGCAAAAGTGATGCCACAAAGTGGCAGGAGAGGAGGCATTGGGCTCTCAGACTAGAAAACATCTAAATAATTGATGGAGAAAATCCTGTGCCCCTGTAATAGAAAGAGCGCTTTTGGAAAGTCAATAGTGCCCAAATAGGTGATGCTATAATAATTAATAAACTTTTATACTGTGTCATAGTGATCCATGAGAAATCTCACACTAGATGCTGTACGAACAGGGAGATTTCTGTTCAGGGGAATCCCACCTCTTATGTCATTTGCTTAAACAGACAAAACCCGAAAATGGTGTTTTCTTCTCTTCTTTGGGATAGTTTTCAGCTGAACATATTCCTTTCAGAGAAACAGCATTCTATAAAAAAATTACTTAACCCTTGCAATACCCTCCTGACAGTGGTAGAATGCAATCATCCAGAAGAAACTTGCCTCAGATGAATTCAGCATAGCCTGCTGACAGCACTTAAGGCACTGCTGTCTTCATTCAGCATTATAAAATTGTTTGTCTCCTGAGTGTAAGAGTTTCATTTCAGGTCCTGCCAAGGCTAATATGCAGGATAAATACTCTCCTCACTCATGGCCTAGTGGGAGCTCTCTTAAGCCCCTCAAGTTTGCTCTGCAATACCTAGGGAAACACGATGATCACCATCTTACATGCTAAATTATGTCAGACTTCAGAATGCAAGCAGGATTTTACTTCAGCCACTCTGTTCTTACCCTCCTCTGATACTAAAAAGAAGCAATCTTCTGTAAACCTGAGATACTTTGTCTCACAACACTAGAGAAAAGAAATAATTATTTCTTACAGGGATTGCTGCGAGCAGAGCTTTAGCTGAACAAGAGCTGTCGCACCAACCCCTCCATGAAAGGTTAAGTGCCAGGAACTGGGGGGAGGGGAGAGAGAGAGAGAGAGAGAGAGAGAGGGAATACCACCACCCCCGCCCCAAATCAGAAACAGATCCATTTTAATAATTTTCTCCCTCAGAATACCTTCCCTAAGAATCACTTTTTTCCTCCCTTAAAAATGGATATATTTTTAATAATAACATTAGCAGTATTTATTTTTGTTATTACTTTGCCAGTGAAACTCCAGGCCACTTTGAATAGTTAATTTTTTCTCCAAATAACCCGTAAGTTTTCATAGTGGCTGGCCTGGAATGAATATGTGCCCTGATAAAGTGCAATGACATCTTGCTGAAAGGTAACTACTGTACATTTTATTTGGCAAAAAGGTGGAATCTCCTTCTGGAAATGGTTTATAATTCAGAAGCCTACATACTCCTCAAAATGTTGTGGTTACTCAATTAAGTTCATAATGAAAGAGAAGCCATTCATAGAAATAATTTGTTAAGCCCAGAGCAGAAAATTCATACCTGAGGACACACACCAACACATGCATGAAAAGATGATGCGAGTTTATCTTGGTTGGACTCCATCTGTAGAGTTTGTGTCAATCTCCAAGAGTTTCACTGTCAGTACAGCTACTGCTGTCTGCACTACCAAGCTAGAACAGGCTAATTAAGTGTAGTTAACTCTGAATCCTGCCCCCAATGTGTCCAACAAACCTCCAGACAGTTAAGGAAAAACTTGCCCATTTTCATTTTCAGCAACAATATGTGCTATTGAGACTTGTCAGAGATGCTGACATCTAAATATGCTTCATGAATTTCTGAGGTTTGACTGCTTCACTGTATTTCCTGAATGCATTATGCCTCCAATTTTCCCCCTCTAAATCACACAGCTCATCCGTGTCAAAATAAATTTATCACCTATTAATTTCCAGTCTTCTGCTCAGACAGTTATTCCACACCTCCAGCAGACAAGGGCAATGCAACGGCAGGGCATCAAGCTGCTAATCTAACATCACGGAGGAGGTTACAGGATTTCCCCCCTCTGCAGCGTGCCCGCTTGGCACTCTTCTGACCGTAGGTTTCTGACAAAATAGAAACCAGATATATTTTTTCAGTTTTGAGAGCGCTCTTCCCAGAGTTCATGGACTTGGGTGTCCATTCTACCTCTTTCAGTTTAAAGAGAGATGCAGTTTTTCTTGTTCTGCTGTAACCAATGAAGGCTTTTTTGCCAAAAACATTTCATAGGAAAGTAAAACCCTACATAGAAAACGTTTCATAAATGATGAAAAGCTGTCACCTTTGATAATTCCCTTTTCAAGAGAAAACAACAAAACAGTAAACAAGCATGTTTTAAAGGAGCAAGAGACAATTCCTAAAGGAAACTAAATCCACGGATCTGACAGAGCAGTGGTACAGCTGGCTAGAGCTCCACTTCTTGACCAACCACGTCAAAAATAAAAAAAATAAATCAAGACCTTTTCTAGTGTGGAGTAACTCAATCTCTCACAGGAGAGCTCTCCATTTGATTAAAACCCCTGCATCCTGTCTCTCAGCCAAATTAAACTCAGTTTTGCTTTAACTGTAATTCTGCTTTACGATGCCTCCTTGTTACAATCAGAGGGGGTGTATTTTTCCACGAGAAAGGACTGGCACAACTGCAAGGGAAATGTACTTACCGTCACGCTTCCACCCTAATGCTCGATTAAAGCAAAAGCTGAATAAATTAGCTGTTTTCGTGTTTGGGAAATCAGGTGGTCAGTACCAGCTCTCTCCCATCCGAACATCATTTGACACTGCTGCCACTTGCCAGCGGGAAGCACGGCTGCTCTGTCAGCATGGAACTGCAGTCTCTCATTCAGAAGATGTTAATTTAATTAAGAATATTTAAAAACAGACAAAAGGCAACCAAAAAGCCTATCAGTCATTGTATACAGTTTCCCAGCTTTTCTGTTCTTTGAATATGAGCTCATCACAGACCTGCCACTGATGTAATATGCAAGCTATCAGTCCTCCTGACTGTACAATGCCTGTAGCACACAATAAACAACCTCGCCACCTCGTACATTTCCTCAGCTCAGTGGCAGTATCTTCGCATCCCCAAACGACTTTAAAAAGGTGGTTGCTTTTTGGAAGTACCTTATAACGTTCTCAGATTACCAGAAAACTGTCCAACAGACTTCAGACATGGTTCTTTTTAAAAATAGACCTACAGGATTCCTTCTCTAGCATGAAAATGAAAGAGAGTTAAAACCTTGGACACCTGGTGAACACAAGTAAAATCTTCCTCCCAGAAATCCAGGTTAGCACCGTTAGATGAAGAGCTATGCTTTGTCTACACCTTTCATCCCTGAGCCTTGAAGGAAGGCACTCCAGGGGGACCACTGGTGTAGAAGATACCTGTTAGTAGTACCACAGACCTGCATGTGGACATCTGAGAGTTGAGAAACACTCCTCAAGCCAGACGGGCCAAATGTCACACCAGAACCAGTGATCTGCAACAGATTCTAGCGTCGCTTTTGGAAGCCCCACCTCAGGGAACTCTCCGGGCTACTGCGTACGAGCCCTTTAGGTTGCAGAGTGCCAACAGGGTCTAACAGCTCTGATGCTAGATACACACACAGGATCTAATGCTGTGACCATTACAATGGCAGCTGCTGGGTTTATATTTTTAAGTATTGTAACAAACAGGTAAATGTTTAGTTCTGGATCCCCATACAAACCACAGGATGATTTAATCAGCAATACTCTTATTTCTCTGCATGCAAACCATGATACTGATGCAGTACTAAGGTAGACAGTCCTCATAGTCTCCATTTGCTGGAGATATTAGGTACAGGTTTATCCCAGAAAAAATAATTCAGTGGAGGCTTTTCAAATATTGGTATTAAATACCTTGAAACTGTAATATATTCATCATTTCAACTACAATAGCATCCAGAAAACCAGCTGCAGTTGGACCTTGCATAAGCATATAAGAAAACATCCGTCTCCCAAATAGCATATGCTCTACAGAGTCAGTCAAATCAGGCACACACTGGAAAAAGAAACAAAGTTCTAATGAAGTTAGTCGAGCAGCCTCAACTCAGTAGCAGAGGCAGGAATAAACTTGCAGTCTCCCCAAACCAGTTTTCTACCCACATGGTCATGTTGTCTCACTGGTGGTTAAAAGAAATGGCGGTGAAGCATACTAGCCCCAGCTCAGCACAGCTTGAGAAATAGGATTTTCACAGCTCCCACAAACATCAGTTCCTAGCATGAGGAAACTTCAACGTTGCTCTTTAATGCCTAGTCTATTCGAGTTTCATGCTCAGATAGCTCTGCCAAAATCGTGGTATCAAATGACAAACTATCATATCATCCCATTGACTTGCACTGGAATACACTCCCTGAAACGCATTCAGGAAACGTCATAAATGCACGCACCCAGAAGTTGCAAACATAATAACCCCAGGAAACAAAAAAAGGAGGCAACAATAGCAGAATTCATTGCAGGAGCAGCAGCGTATCAGAACAATGGCAGAAAATCAAGTCCTAACAACGTACAGACGTCATGCAGAACAAACACGACTGCTATCATTGTATTAAAGAGCAGGAAAGACAGACAAATCAAACACTGGAGCACACAGTCAAGTTTCCTCGTACAGTTTAGTATGGAAGTTTCTGGCCAAAACAATGATGTTTACTACTAGCTTTGTGTCTCACTGCAGTGTTCATTCAGGAGCAGATCAGATTCAAATGGTTTTCTTTCTAACTGATAACTTTTTACTCATCATGAATCCTAATAAGAGACACGGGGAATGAAAAAAACAGTCTGAATTGCTTCATTTTACTTTTCTCCTTCTGGGTCCAAATCTACATTGCTGCTTTTGGCAGATGCATTTACCAACAGGAGACAGTGACCAGCTTGTTTCTCAGCTTCTCAGCTAAAAAAAGCACAGTGATCTCCCCTGAGTAGGACTATCAGATTTGCTCCACTGTTTCAACAGCAGACTGAGCTATTACTGTAAATGTAATAATTTTTTGCGGCTATTCACTATCAAGCTTGCTGCATTAATGTCAGAAGATTTCCTGTGCTCAATTTTAACTGTAAAGAAATCATCAGGCCTGATCACAGGCTGAGTGAGAATAACATTTATATCCTCAGAGGTGGTAAAATGAAAGAGAAGAGAGACAATAACTGGCATGAAACAGAATCTGTGTTGCAGAGGAAAGTTGGAGACCTGCATCTCCCAGGTTTCTATTAGCACCCTGCCTTTCAGCTCCAAGCTGAATGCACTGCCACTGGAAGATACTGAGGTGTTGCTCAGTAGTTGTATACAAATCCCAAAGACAGTAAGGGAAACAGCAGGATATGAAAGCTGGCTAAACCCAAAAACCCTAGGCATGAAAAACCAACACAATGCTGCCATCAGTGATACTTCTAGTAAACAATAACCAAAAGAGCCGATGGCTGCAAAAAGGGGGGCAAAGAAATTGGAAGAGAGAATCTGCTATATTATATCAAATAAATTGCTTATTTCTCAGGATATCCATGTGTCATGAGTGTGTTATGGTACACTTGTCACGTTAAATGACTGTCCACAAGACGTAAGTGTATATCTGATAATCTGTTCTTCTGCATGAAATGTTCTGCATGTCGTGTTTTGAACGTCTTCCCAGAATCTGAGCTGTTGGCTCACTGAATGAAAAGCGCACCTCATCCACGCATGACTGTGCCTGAGATTTCACAAAGAGGCCAGACCTACCTGTGGGTCTCTGCAAAGCAAACACCAGCTTCAGCAAAGGCAGTAAACACGTGAATAACTCTTAAACAAATAATTACACTAGCGCAATACTGGGAGAACGGATGCATTCCAGACTTGCACTCAGTTGAGAGTTTCTGGATAACAAATTTGTTCAGCAACACTTGACATTAATCCCTTCGTTCTCTGTGCGTATTAAGTTGCTCCCATACATTTTCTGAGGTTAACAGATAGACTATGGGGACCTGTTACCTGCAAATAGTCTGAATACTGAAGAAAGAGCACAATTTCTACTTTTTTTTTTTTAATGGTAAAAAACCTTCCATGCTGACAGTACATTCTGAATGCCTACACAAACATTTTATTTGACTTTGCAAGTCTCCCAGGTTTCCCATAACCCTTCTTTCCCCTCTGAGTGGGTCTGGAGTTCAAACTCTTCCAGTAACACCCGACTGTAACTCCCACCTGCACTCCAATATTCTCCAGCCCTACTGATACCTCAAGAGGCCCACTGGGAGCCTGAAGACTCTGGATCTTTTGGATTAAGCTACAGTAAAATATTCCATTTAATTAAGCATAATTTTGTATAATTAATCTGCACAGAAAGCATTAATTTACCTTGCTATCTCAGATTTCCCCAGAGAAAACCTTTACAGTTCAGATGATCCCCGCATCTATCATTATAAATCATCATACTTTAATAACGCAGCCTCCAAGTACAAAGAGCTTCCCACGCACTCATTCTAATCAAAACAGAAATGCTGCCATATACAGCATGCACACGAATTCCAGCCTTCAGCAGAAACAAATCCTGCCACAAGACACTCTGTAGAGCCAATCTGTCAGCACCACCGAGGCTCTCCCCATTCACAGCCCTGGTGTTTCACATGTGTCAGCAACCGAGGAATCATCAGTACGAGCCAACTGAACCACAACCCTAGTGACTAGGCTGTCTAGTTTCCCAGACTTGCCCCATTTGGAAAACTGTTCCCTAAAGTCCTGTTCTTACCTATTAAAATCAAGGCTGTAGTCCACTTTTCTTAAGACTGCGCAGGATTTTCCCTCGTGCACTTGGAGATGTGCAGCACAGTGTGTTGCAGAGATGCCCGCTTGCACACCAGCTTTGTTAATTTGCCTTGGAGGAGGGAAGAAGTACTCCACTGCGACAGCAACTTGGGGATTCATTTCATGCAGCATCACCAGCCCTCACTAGCCCTCCCAGTTCTGCTGCTGTGTTGAGAATAACTGCACCAGAGAGGGAGGACAATTCAGAAGGAAATATTTAAAATTGAAATGAAAAAGACATCTCAGGCCTTGAGTACCACACATTTGTGCATTTTTAGGTCATCTCTACCCTGCAGTCAAAACTGGGCACACGCACACAAGACATAGTCACAGGCTTGCACAGCGTCACAAGCAGTGTTTCCCCAGCAGGTAATCAGAATGAGCTGTGGACTGGACAGACACCTCCAGAAAGATGGGGTTTTCTGGATAAACAGAAATGAACTTTGGTTTGTGCTGAAATGCTTCTTTGTTCTTGCCTCCTGACTAGTCAGTAACAAGTTCTGGACAACCCTATACCATCTTCCCACAAAATAAGTCTGGTCTATCTTATGGGTACAGTGGCATAATGAAATAACTATTCCCTGTAGCAATTTGTGCTCCAAAAAAGCATAGGAATTGCTGTCAATTTGGTCAGTATTTACTTTTACTAGCTGCCATTTGTACAGGTGAAAGCGTCTTTTGCCAGGACTGTGTGTGTAAGGCTCATTGCTGTTAGAGAAGGGCAACAGCGTGTCATCCACAACCATGCTGCTCTAACACAGGGGCAGCTGCGTTAGGACATGTATAGATAGTCTCGCACACCGTTACCTGGTTCAGCAAGGACACCAGCATATCAGAGATCAGCAGGTTCGCACTCTTCAGTTCCTCCAGGAAATGGAGTTCCAGCATTGAAGGAACAATCCTGAAGAAACGCAGGAAATATGAAGTTCAGATTCTCCCTCTCTCCTTCTCCTGCGTGAGAGTTTCAAATTGTCCTTTGATTTCAGAGAATTTGCCATTTATAGTTAATTGCTATGTCATTATGTCTGTAAATATCCATTTAAAAAAAAAAAATTAGTTATCCACTTGGAATACCAGATAACACAATGTACTATGCAGACTTTCTAGAAGCACCATCCCTGCTTTCAGGAGCACATGTGTACCTGGGAAGCAGGCATGAAAAGAGAGCCTGTGTTCACATATGAGGAGAAAACTGGGAGTGTGCAGGACAGGCCTGAGAAGGAACCAGGATTAGAGGCTGAGCACTTGGTGAATGATAATTCTTTCCCAAGTCTCAAGATCTGACTGACCAATTGACAAATCTGGGTAGAACATCTATTATACTCGATATCTCTATTTTCTGCATGCTCATTTGTTTTCACTGACATGAGCTTTCCAAACTTTTAATCATCTTGATGAAAACAACATAATTTCAACTTCCTTAATACTTCACTTTTAAAAGCTACAATAAAAAATGGCTTTTGGTTCAAATAGGTTTTTCTTCTAAGTATTCCAAAATGTGCTGGGATAATTGTTACTGCTTGACAGCAAGCAAGAACAATGCTACATTGGATGTACCTATGTATGAGAGATCCCACGGTTTCCCAAGCTCCAGGGTTATCATTAAAAAAAAAACCAACAAAAAACCCCCAAAAAACCCCAAAAAACCCCAGCCACTCAAATAGGTGGTAAAAAAAAATATAAAAGAAAGAGGGAGGGGAAAAAACACTTCTGAAATGCATTAAGTACATGTGCACTCGTACACAAAACCTACCTATAGTATGATTCTTCAGGAATTTAATTTATAGTTTTGGAGAGCTGTATATGACCAAAGGTTATGAGCACCTCTTGCAGCAAGACTTTCCTGCTTCTTCTGCGAAGCTCGCGCTGGACTAAACTGGAGGTGGGGGAGGGTTATTACTTACTGTTTTGCACTCTAGGTGGGGATTGACAGGCAGGCTTTCAACATCAGCCAAAAAGTAATCAGCAATTACAAACTGTATTGTGTGACGAAGACCACGCTGTGCACATGTGGAGCGTTCCGGCTGCACACCGTCTCCTCGCCAAGAGTTAATGAGATAATTTTTCTCCTTGGAGGCTACGCCACTGCTAAATCCAAGAGTAAAGGCAGCCTTTGCACAAGCAGTACCTCCCATAGAGCAGGCCCCTGAAAACATTACCTAACTGTAGGCTGCAACTCAACAACTACAGCAAAGAAAGGCTCCTCCTCTCTCTGACAGTAACTGCGTGCGAGTGGGATGTGTTATTGAACGTGAGAAGCTCCAGGACCTGTGCGCATACTCTCAAGGCTGTTTACATCCCTTCAACATGTCTTTGGTGGGTGGCCTTCCTCCATTTTGTTTTTGATTGTTTCTTGCCCCTCCTCTTTCGCTCAAAGTACCGTCATTATTCTTATTCTTCTAACTGCTATTCCTTAGCCTGATTAAGGCGCTCTGGCTATAGGAGGTATTTTTAATTTTTGTTTAATAAAACAAAACACAAACACAGCAGAGAACCCTCAGGTCTTTGAGTGGATTCAGGCAAAGCTTGATGTTTTGATCATCCCTGCTAATTGTTTCTAGCCAGATCAGAATAAAGTATTTAAGGTATTTAAGTCTATGCCTAACTTAAAGCTAGGAGTTATGATGTCTTCAATCTGATGGTGCCTCTGACCATCTGCGTAAGTATGTTTCTGAGTCAGTAAAACCAGTGCAGGAAAACAACCCTCGTGCCTGCTAATACTTAAACTTCTTAAGGTTTCTTATTAGAAAGCACTCCCTTGAAAATGAAATCTGAAACAGGGTCAGCAGAGACTTTAAGAGGATCTTCTAGTCAGTCTAAGATTTCATGAGTAAAACAGATGCAGGAGACAATTTTTTTTTTTTTAATCAACTAAATGAAATCAGTAAAGAGAAACTGCGGCAGTGAATGCCATATTTAGGCTTGTTCTATTGCACAGGCAGAATGGGTGGTCTGCCAAACAGGTTAACAATTAACACTAGAGGCATGGCTCTGCCAGCATTTCCCACTGAAACCATTTACAGACTGTATGTAAATCCTGACCCTTACGAGGACAAATTTTCCAAGCTCAAGTCCAAATTTTTAAGTGTTTAGCAGCGAGTGTGGAGGTCAGATTTTCAGGAACTTGGGTCCCATTTAGAAATTTAGCAAAGGGTTCAGATTTTTGCAAGTCCTTTGTGTAAGTAACGGAAGACTTCTGAAAATTGGCTATGTGTTACAAGAAGCGGTTTCTGTTCCACGAAATAACCTTTACTTAACCTGGTTCATACCTAGGAGCGCAGACATGTCTAATATGTTTCTGCACAAAATTGCAAGAAGCCAACGCTGTAATAATCTATCAAGATGTTATACATCATGAACAGGTGAGGCTTTGCAACAGGACAACACAACATTACAGCAAGTGAACAGGTGTACAGGGCAGATTACCCTAACCCTTAATGTAGTGGAGCAATGGAGTAAATATGCAATTATGCCCACCAACAGGCTGGGGCAAGCATTCATTCCTTTTCACCTGCTCCCTACATCAGTAACGACAGCCAGCTATGCAAAAATTTACAATAAGGTGAAGTCCTCCATGCACCTCAAGCAAATATAGGCTTAAGCCTAGCTCAGCATAAGAGCCTGGAATCATTACTTTCTTATCCCTGGGACAGTCCGCTTGACTCAAGTTTTAGACGTGAATTTACACAGAGAATAAAACACACCTTGAACTTCCTCACACTGAGTCAAAACTCCCAGTCTCTCCTGCCCAGCTTCCTATTCAAACTGGTGAGCCATCCACTGCTGCACTTTGATCTAAGTTGCTTGCTACGGATGACCAACCGCTCTTGAAAACTGTGTACGATATGCTGCTTAGGGGCTTCTCCAGCGTAATTTTGTTCTCACAATACATGTTTGCCTGTGCTAAAAAACAAAATCCTGAAAACACCAAGCCAAAATCTGAGAAAAGTTGCTGGTCATGTTCTTTTGTAATTTGTAACTCAGAACTATTAAGTGATTTTTACTCAATAGTAGCTGAAGGTCACAGAAAGAAATTAGGGTCTCATGTGCTAGTGGCGAAGGGTCAGGGAGGGCACACGCTAACAGCATTATTCGTAGATAACAGCTGCTTAGCAGTCTATCATCTCCTCATCATGGTTCTCCAGCGATCTTTCTAAGCTCTTGACTGCAGTTAACAATAGTTCTGAAAAGTTCTGAAACTCTTACCTTTTACAGCACATTTAACAACGGATTTAAGCTCCAGTTCCTGCATTTATTCTGGGTTCAGTTGTCAGGTCCTTATAAACACTTAAAACAAACAGACAGTTAAAGGGCTGCAATCTAAAGGGCTAATGACTCTTCCCATTTTCTTAGACTGACCTCACCTCATTTTTAGGGACTTCCCCTTGACTATGTGCATGTGTATAATATTATTCATAGGGAAAGAGATAGATACATGCGCTGCACTTCACGTACCAGCTAAAGATTTCTCAGTGCCCTTGGCAAAATTAATCCTGTCATCCTGGAGGATGAAAAGCCTGGTTGGGGGCCACTGATCATGGAAACTAGAGGAGGGTTGGAGCTGCAATGGAAAGCTGGCTTCGAGAAGGCTCCAGGAGAGCCAGGCCTGCCCTCCCTGCTTCCTCAAGGGACCAGAGGTACCCAATGCTGCTTTTGGGAAGAATTCTCCATCCCTGGGAGAAATGGTGGTCCTGGCTTTCCAAGACTGACAGAGGAGATGTGGTGAGTTTTCCTGGACAATTACTTCTCCTCCTGCACTTCAGCAAGCTCTCTCCCTTCTTGGACACACACACATATATGCAGGTAAGGTATAAAAATGAGGGGTACTCAGTTTGCATACCTGTTTGTATCTGCACAAGACCCAAAGGCAAAAAACTTTTAGGGCTCTGTAACTGGCAAAATTTCCATTTGCCAAAACACTAATATTCCATTTTGTAACATGGCATCATGGTGACCAGTCTGTCACAGCCAGAGCATGGTATTTATTCAGCCTTAAGTACTTCAAATTCTCAGCAAGTTTGCTGAACACACAAGGTCTGTCCTACTGCAAGCTTAAGAGGATTCATCCAGATCTGGATTCACATGGAGGGGTATCACAGAGAAGAGATGAGACAAAATGAGAAGAAGCTTGAATAAAGTGGAAAGTGAAAGAAGGCTGAGGTTCCTTTTTTTTTTTTTTTCTTGGCATTCACTAGATGACCACCAGAAACAGGGTATCTTCAAGTTCAGTATAATAAATTCCTAATACCCATATGTTTAGATTACTTGCTACTGTGACTGTTTATTGCACAACCTCTATGTGCAGCACATGTAGTAGGACTGCTTGACTTTTTTCACTGCCTGTTTTTTCCCCCACTACTTCACAAAAAAAAAAAAAAAAAAAAAAAAAAGGAAAAAAAAGGCAGCCACCTTGTCTTTGCCACAATGGGGGGTGACAGTTCATGCCACTGTCTCAGGATGTGATAACGCAAGAGCAGCCCCAGTCCATGAAGGACATTGGTGCTCCTGTAACGAGCAGCGGGCAAGAGGCAGTAGTTTGAAGCACAGCCCTAGCTGTCAGTCATTCTACCTTGTCAGGAAAGAGTAATTAGAGAATAACTCCCTGTTGCCTTCAATTCTCTCCTGCCACCCCCACTGGTCCTTATCCATCATCATGAAGACTTCTCTCAGTGATTCATTATGAGAGGGCTGCCTTTCCAAGGGAGGCACTGAGAGGAATTTTCCACTTCTCCCTCCCTCCCGCTCTGCACAGCAACAATCTCATTTCATTATGAGCCCAGGATCCCAATGTCAGTGGCTTCGGGCATCTGCTAATAAGGAACAAGCAGTTTCCAGGATCGGGAGACACAATGAGTGCATTAAAAAATTCTTCTGAGAAAGAAAACCCATCACATGTTTCTGATAGGGAAGGTGAGCAAAAGGTAAGGGCCTGTGAAAAGCTGAATGAAATCCTGGAGGGAGGGAGGGCCTGTAAAGTACACAGTAAAAGCACTATCAGGCAGGATTAAAGAGAGCAAAGAAGCCTGGGCAAATACTGGTTTACCTACAGGACTTTAAGAAGACACGTAGGGCAAATATATACATTTGCATATATAGTAGCAAGAGGCACAAAGCATTTCAAAAGCAGTAAGAATATTTGGAGCTCAGATACATTGCAACAGCACTGGGTTCCAACTCTGCCCATTTTGCTGGTTTCTCCTTCAGAAGTAACTGCAAAATTTCTCTCTGCATGAAACGGCAAGAAGACTTACCTATTTTGGTAAAGCACTCAGATTCATGTATATGTGCATGTACTACATATCTATACAAATATTGCAAAGGAGAAGTTTTCATTATTCCAGTTCCTTTGGATATTCTAGCTAGGTTCAGAGGATCCTCCAAAAAGAGCTGGAAGTTTTTAACAGCCCTGTCAGTTTAAAGAAAGCTGTTTGCTAACTACATTGTTATAGTTATACATATATTATACGTACATATAGCATGTAGTTAAATGCTAAACTAAACTCTCCACGTTCATTCTTCCAGATACATATTGTAAATGGGGCATCTTTCCAGACCTGGGGTAGGAGTGTCCCAGTTGCTGAAGAGTTGCCATCAGACAGCACTGAACTGGTCCTACACTGAGGGCATGTAATACTCGAGAGAGCCACTAAGTTCCTCTCTTGAGGACATCATCCTGCATCTGATGTCACCTATTTCTTTGAGGCTGGGAAACAACATTTCTTGAAAAAACAGCTTTACTTGAAATAAAGATTTAAAATCGAAGATATCAGCTCATTCAGGTTTTGAAGGGTTTGAGAAAAATTGCATTTAGGGTAGGAACTGAACCAAGGCAAATCAAATTAATTGATGTAATGGCAAGAAAGTTAACCCTTTTGTGGAAGCTGAATGTTGTGTGCTCGCTAAAAGTATGTTTCTGAAACTCCAAGTTCGTACAATACTTTTAAAGTAATAATTGTAATTACACAGCAGAAGATAGACTGTGCTACTCTTGTGCTCACTGGTGCCAGAACTATGCACTAAGCTCCCAAACAAGATAAAAGTTCTCTTTATGGATGCAATTGAAAGAAAAAAGTACAGCTCTGGCTTGTTTTGAGTCAGCTTGCTGTGAGGATGCCAAGTGAGAAAAGATTAAGACTAAAAACCTCTCTTTCAACAACTGTTAGAACATATCAGGAATATCCAGAGGATGAATGCATTCAATTTGTATAAGAACACTGACAGTCTGAAACTATGGAAAACTGAGTAATAACAGGGTATCACATGCTAATTTATCTAAAACAATGACTGCTAGCAAAGGCTAAATATCACATGATCGACTCCATGACACTGAGTTCCAAAATTCTAGTCTAGATTTACCTCTGTTAACACAAATTATTTGTTCCTTATTGAGTCCTTTCAATAGAAATCTGAAGTGGAGAAAAGGTGGATTGGATAGGAAGAGAGAGATCCATCCAAAAAGCTTGACATTTCCTAGCTTGTGGTATTTTAGTAGAGCATATAAACCCATCAGTGAGCTTAGACCCCCCGCTATCCCTTCATGCAGGCCTCAGTGCCTACATTTCCCTGTTGAGAAGCTGTGAGAAAACTGTTAGTGAGAAGAATTTGGCAGAGTTTTCATGCCTTAACAAACTATAGAAGGACAAAAAAGTGCTGTGCAAACTGATCTACTTCTCTTCTATGCATAAGTTCCATGCACACAACACAAACTCACTTGAATTGCTAAAAGAGAAAAAAGAACTGAAAATAAAAAATAAAAACACTTTCTTATTATGCTCTGACCTCTGCTTTATAAGGGAGGCTATGATTTTATTTCTGGTATTCTAGGGTTATAAAGCCTGGTATTTGGTTAATTTTACAGAAGGTGTCAATCTTGATCAACGTTAAAGAAAAATCTAAGTATTGTAGTCATCGAAAATACATCTTATTTTACTATGGCCTAACTGCACAAGGGTGTTTACTATACACTATTGATTGCTGGATGTAGCTAACCAAAATTTATAACAAGCTTTGTAATACGAGGGCTTCTTCATCACTAATACTATATTCTTGATAGATGCTGTGAATTGTTTGTGTGAATGCTAAAATTCATTCATTAACAGTACTTACTAGTGAAAGGATTGTTTACAAAATTAATGATGGAGAACTCATGTTGTCATCTGTCTTTGGCTTCCCAAGGAAACAGCTTGTTCCTAGGAAAAAAGCATTTAGCCCTTAGTGTCTACATTGTCCTCATACTCACACATCTTAAGTGGTCACAGTACCCACTACATGTCTTTTTTCTACACTGAGTAAAATTAGGAAATGTTATTAGCCTCATTTTACTGAGAGGAACTGAGCCACCCTCATTATGCAGGACACACCAAAAGTTTGTAGCAAGGCAGGCAATAATAGCCTGCTAACTGAAGTTACTGCTATAATCACTGGATCTCTTAAAACCCCACAATTATTCCGTGTACCTGTTCTGTACTCACAGGACTTTTACTCCTTTGGCCAGCTCAGCTGGCAAGAGCTGATACCATCAGATGCTATGACTCCCTAAAATGATGTAATGCCAGATAACCCTAGACAGACAAAGAAGAGACAAATTTAATACTGTTTCAGTTAGGAAATATTAATTAAAACAGTGATCTACAACTTTTCTCTCGATTGTTCCCATTGAATATAATGATTACCACATTGATCTCTGAGTCACTTTACTGTATCTGTTCTTTCACACAGATTACTGTGTCTGGAAATTCATTTGGTGTCTGTGCATTATAGAATATAGGTCCTAAAGTACATAAGGACCTACCACTGGGGAAGCAAAATATGTGAATTACAACAGTTTGTGCACTGGTGTCACTTTACCATCATGTGCAAGACCACTACCAGAGGTTAACCTGAACATGGATTTACATTACGGTTAAACATATTTTGGGAAAAAGCTTTACAAGAAATACTTGGAAATTGATTCAGTGGTAATAATACTTTACTAATCCTATTTTTTGGACCAGTTTCTTTAAAGTCTGCATAACACTGGTTTAATAAATACTGATATGATAAGACAGCCACACTGCAATATTGAATTATGTTCAACCACATGTTTATGGTAGTACGAGATTAATTTGCCAACCATTTAAAATTGATAGAATACAGACTCTGTTGTCACAGAACACAAATTGTTGTCTGGTGTTACTATTTAAAAGGCACCAGCAGCAGCAAACTTCAAGCCTCGTGGTTACTTGAAAGGCAAATGAAACACTATTTTGGAAACAGAATGCAATTTCTGGCATCAGCTCTCTACTGCGGCTGGAAATGTAAAAAAAATGACAGTATGGCATTATAGCTTGGGATTCAAAGAAAAGGGAAAATCTGTAGTTTTGCTAGTCAAATATACAAATCTGATGCTAGCTCAGTCAGCACAGATCAAGTTTCACTACTTGCCCTGGAAAGAAACACTCTTTTGGGAGGAATAATAATTCTTTCAAGCAATGTTTGCAAGTTGGGCCCAGGAGAAGGAATTAAAAATAGCAAGATAAGACTGATGACGGTAGTTAAGTTTCTAACATAACAGTGGGAGAGGCCAGTCTGACTCATCACCAAAGAAGAGATAACTGGAAATGGGAGATTAAAAGGCCACACTCATTCCCACACAATTCCCAGACTTCCTAGTAACTCAATCTGAACACCATGAAAGCTAAATAAACATATAGCTTTTTATCTCAACTGAAGAAGCTTAATAAGCCACCCAAACTGAAAACGTAAATTAAAACTCTGGAATGGATATTCTGGACAACATTCACGTCCTGCAAATAGGAACAGCAAGTATGTCTCAGGCCACAAAACCAGCAGGCTCTCACAGTACCTCTCTGAATAACAAGGCGAGTGATGCAGCTGCTGAAGAGCTCATGTGATGTTGGAGTTTTTTGTTTTGTTGATGCGTGTGTGATGCAGCGCTGGAGTCCAGCTAAGAGATACTCCAATAAGCATCTTCCTTAGCTGGCTAGAATAGCAAGGGAAGTCTAGATACTGATATCCAGAGGTCACAGAAGTAACATTGCACGACTGTATTATACCTACACAGATTATGTCTACACAAAGGCATAGAGGGATGGCAACAAATTAGTCTTGTCAATTAGCCTAAGGATAGATTAAGGCCTAGAAAAAGAAACAAGGAAAGGATGGTACTGAAATGGAACCCCTTACCCACTCTGACAAATTATTTAGCCCTTTGCACTTCTAGAGATCATTCAGGAGAACAGAAAAATAAATCACCTAAGTAAAAGAATACATACCTGTCTCTGCCGAGCTCCTATGGTTACTGTTTCTACTTCAGAAGTATCAAAAAGACTGTCTACCAAATACCCTAGACTACCAGCGGGGAGAACATAAACCTAAAAAGAAAACTCATGTTAAATTTAAAAAAAATAACAAACAAGAAATACCTGAAGTGAACCAGATAAATGAGAGCTAAAGTGAAATAAACACCCCAACTTCCCTACTTTCTGCTACATAAGGTGAGTTGTTCCCACCCTGAGCTGGGAAGGTACGATGGCTGCAGGTGACCTAGACTTAGAGAAACCAGGATGACAAAGGGAGACAAGGTAGGTCCAGGAAAGGGAGGTTCCTAGGATAAGGACAAATAGTCTTCATCTTTGCTCAAAAAAGTGGGCCAAATAGGAAAAATATCTACATGTAAAAACCAACCCAACAAACAAACAAATAATAAAGTATAATAAAAATCTCAAAGGACTATGTCTGGTGTAAAGAAAGACACTCTATAGTTTAACAGCAATTGTGTCACAGTCTCCAACGATCAATAGGTCTGAGACTGCCAAAAGAGGGTTTAACTCATTTGCTCTGTTCTCCTTAGATGCCCACCTGGTACCCTGCAGGGAAACCTGGCTGTCCTGGCAGGAGCCTATAGGCACAGGTGGCTGGGGCAGATTCAGGATGTTTTTAAAATGGTAGGAAAAAATAGACAGGGAGAGGCTGCCTTTTCCAGGCCAAACAGTGGGAAATATTTAGTTGGGACATTTTTCTGCTAGCAGTAGACATCCGCTTGGAAGATTAATAATTTTTTTTTCCTACTAGGTCTTTAGGGTATCCAGTTGCAGTCTAAAACAGAGAATGACCATGGCACAGCTGGACAAACCATGGTGCTAGAAATGTACCTGTTTGGAAAACCTGGCTTCCAGAAATCTTTCAAGAGCTCTACAAAACCTGACAACTGCTTGCCCCACCAGAGCAGTGCCAAAATTGGTGGGGTAACAGAGCAAATACATTTTGATGCTCTTAAACTGGGCAAATACCACAAAAACTAAATAAAATTCTTTAATAAGAAATTACCACAAAATGCAAGGATTTTCCTTGTCTATGGAAAAGGAGATCAGAAGCTAATTTTGTGACTGAGCACTTGTCCTACATAACTGAATTAAAATAAGTAGGCATAGTATGCCTATTTATAGCCACAGTTTCAAAAATGCTGACTAAAGCAGTAAGTGCAGGTACATCAGCAACTAGCAGCCATAACCAGCTTTTAGCCAAATAATAGAACTTTCCAGGCAGTTCTATTTGCATGGGAAAAAATTCAATACCGTTTAGCAATTCTTGAAATTTCCTGCTTTTACACACATCCTCTCTCACAACATCTCCTGGAAAATACGTGCAAACATTACTTTATAATGTAAACTTTTACTTAATGGCAGCTTTTAAGTCTTCTGTCAAAAACTTACCCATACACAAATGGAATACGTAGGCTTTGAATCTTACTCAGCTAAACTGAAAGCGAAGACTGAACCGCATTATAGCTGAAATCTATAGATATTAAACATTTAAATAGTAAAAACAGTTATGTTTGTCAAAAAGGATTTGTTGAAGCCATTAAATATTAGGTATTTTTCACTCAAAAGATAACTTAGCTTCTCTAAGAATGAAAATATCTGTAGGAGATACAACATACTTCCTACCGTTCCTACCAAAGGAACAAGTAGCTGGGTACACATTAAATCCTATTTTCTCAAAGGCATTCTATTCTTTGTTCTTACAGAACTTTTCTGAGTACTGTATAAAGGAGAAGGAAATATCAAGCTGGGATTAAATACATAGTATCACCTGAACTGCTGTATTGGGTATAGCCCAATATCCACTTACAAAAGGCAAATGCTTGAAAAGGGAAGGCAAGAAAAAGGGTGAAATCTTTCTCTGGTGTATTCTCCCAGCCTCTTTTAATCAACAGATCAGGAAAGCCCTGAGTTGAATACTGTTTCTTAGCCATTGTGGTTAATAGTCAGTCAGAGATACAGCTCTTCCACAAAGCTGTCTAATCCTTCTTTCTGAGTATTTGTATAAACTGTTGGCCTTTTCTTGTGACAAATTCCACATTTTAAGGATGCACATTTGGCAAAAGGTGGGATGTTCTGTTTTGGTTGCCTCTTTTTCCAAACTGATGAGTTTCAGTCAACATAACTAACAGCATCTTCTTCTGACTGTTTTATGTCCATTCTAATCCTGTGAATCTTTTTTTCGAATTATGAAGCATCTGTGCTGTGTTCAAAATGTACCAGATGGGTTAATTCTCTGATGGCATAACTTGTTTTGTTCATTTCCTTCCTTACAATCACCAATATCCTGTGTGGCTTTTTGGCTGCTGTTAGGCATTTGCAATGATGTCTTATCTGTCAACAAATTCACCACTGAATATGGTTAAAACTGTTGTTCTCCAGGGCCCCATGTGTACCCTTCCATAGTGAATCTCTCTGACACTGAGTATCACAAGGTCTTTCTCATTCTCCATGCAGCCAGGCAAAACTTTGATCACAGCAGATGATTTTGTAAGTATCAGAAAGCTTGTTATTAACCTCACTGCTCCTCTCTGTTTCCAGGTAATTTTTAAAGTCAGCTGAGCACCATGGGCCTCACCAGAGACTGCTGCAGAAACCCTCTGCTAACAGAGGAACCTCATGATCTGTCCCTACGTTTCATTTCTGATCCGCTACTTGGTCACTCTGCCAGGCATCTTGGATTTTTAAAGTCAAAAACTTCTTGAAAGCTTCAGTATATTATGCTGACCTTAGAAAGAAAGCCCATATATATCAGCATGTTGCAATTCCACAGCGTTGGGTTTTTTTTGGTTTTTTGTTTGTGTTTTTTTTTTTTTTTTTTTTTTTTTTTGACAAATCACAGCTGAGATAAAGGGAGCTAAAGGCCTTTCTTCCCCCATATTCTTTTCACCTGTCATACTTCTCCAATAGGGTTCTCAAAACCACAGCTGTGGCAAGACTAAATCTCCCGGGAGACAGCACATAGCACTAGCGACTAACTTCTGAAGATTCAGGATAAAATCTTCTGATTGTCACACAGGTGAGATCGAAGACTTCCTCTTTCAGCACCTTCCACAAGGTCTCATCTTCCTTGGTTTCAGTTAAAAAAAAAAAACAAACAACTCCAGAAACAACAAAAACCAAACCCCACCACCACCACTAAAAAACCCCAGAGAACAAGTGATCATTTTGCCTGTCATTTATAGACACTGTTTGCAGCCTTCTCACTGACCCCCTCTGTCCTCTCACAACTGTCTCAGTTTTGGAAATCTCTTGTGACAGAAGAAAAATGAAATAAAGTCAGCTGCTGCAATGTTCCATTGGCCAAACTAAAAACTATTAATGATACAAAATCCTCAACTAAGGTGTATGATAACCATATCTTCCAGAGCAAATCCTCATTACCCTAAGAGTGAGCTTGTATTGTGTAAACTGCCATATCCCAGATGATGCTCTAATAAAGAGCATGGTGTCAAATTCACAATGCACGCTAATATGCGAGTGTAATGAGGTGAATAGATCTTTGGTGTCATTTTGTTCATTTTAAAAAATACATTTTAATCCCTGCCCTTCAGTCATTATTAAGCCTCACTTCACACCAGTGTTTTCTAAACTTTAAAAATGTAGAAAGAGAAATCTAAAAGTTTGTCTTCTAAAATAAATTCTTCCAAATTCCCATTTAATTTCAGAGCCATACTGTCAGTCTTACATTACCACAACTGGGTTTCCTGGATTAAAGGTACTATTTTCAAGTAGCATTCTTGAAAAAAGATTCTTGTCTTTTCCTAGCCTCCCCCCCCCTTATTTTTTAGAATAATGGACCTGACATGCTAGCAAAGCTAACCTGGGATTTTGAGGGGGAGAAATTAGGGTGGTGGGATTCCCTCCCCCCCCACCCCCCAGGGTCGTACTTGTCTGAATCAAATTTATTTTTAGCTTCTTGGCAACAGAGAGATGCCAATTGCTGTTTCTGTTGGTGCTTTCAATACTTTTGGCTTCTTATTGCAAAGTAATTTCCACATTTCTAGTGCACTGTCACCTTATGCCCTTTGTGGAAGCCTGCTTTCACTCATCTACAGCACTCACATCCAGTTGAGTTTAGAAACAGGTTTGCTGTCTCAATCTGTCAGTTTTAAAGTTCATATTTAAGAAACAGAACTTAAAAAAAAATTGACACCACTAGCTCAAAGAGTAGAGAACCGAAGAGAACTTTGCACCTCCAATTCATACAAGAGCGAGTACTCTAGAATGTTTTCATATGAAAATTAAAATTGCATTGTTTCTTTTTAAGGCATGAGCTTCAAAAATGGAAAAGCACTATTATTTGCTGAATAACTGATCTATACTCATAAGACATAGTATCGTCAAAAGCCTACCTTTCTGGTAAATCTAATTGTTTCAGAAATTGTTGCATTTGCTGTGTTTATAGAAATAGAACATTAAATTCTCCACAGAGGAGTAGGCCTTCTCCACTTCCACAGGATATGATATGGTTTGGATTGACTCAGCAGCAGCTCTTGCAGTGACTTCCAATCTGGGACACATCTTTATTTCCAATCCAGATGAAAAAATGCTTTCTCAAAAAGAAAGTAGGTGACAAGGTACAGCAATTACTCTTTAAAATATTAGAGAACACACTTTTTCACAGGATACACACAGAGTACAGTTTCAGCTTGTTACTTTCAATATTCACAGTAAAATACTTTTGAAAAATAATCTATTTAAGTGCAGCTTAGAGCCATCAAATGCCAGTTTTTGTTCTTCAGAAATATTTATAAGACACCAAACGCCATCTGAGTTACTCTTTTTGTGTTCAGACTTGCTCAACCAGTTTTGCACTACATCAATGCTGAAAGAGGTTTCTTGGAAAGCTTGGAGCTTCACAGTTTTCATTTGTTCCAACTGAAGCTCTATATCAAAGAATAAACACAAAGCTCCCATGCTCTAGATCTGCAGGGTAAGACACTGATCATCAAGATAGCTTGGATAGTGAAGACACCATAATGCCCTTTGGGTTCGGGATATCCACGTTGTACAGTAAGACTTCTCTATTCAGACAGATTGTCCTGAATGTTTACAGCCACTTAAATTTGTGGAGAAGGAACAGTGAGGAGACCAGTGGGCTTGATCTTGTTGATTCCTCCATCTAGGATGCAGACCCTTGGGTACTTGTTTTTCACTAGATGAGCTGCAAACTGAAACAGATATATCATTAGCACACTGCATATTATAGTCCTTAATTCGAAATAACTTTGTGTTAAGTAAGTCAAGTTAAACAAAAGAAAAAATTATCGGACCCTAGAAGTTCCTTCTTTGCACCAACTAGTCCAACCCAGGAACCCAGGACTGTCTGTTGAAACAGCTGGAATGAATTTGGTGGTCACGGAAGTGTCACACTGATAACCCTGAACTTTATCTCTGCTTAGGCAGGATTTTACCTCAATCTAATAGGATTATTTAATCTCAGAGTAATCACTGGAATGCCTCTCAAAGCATGAAATAACAGATATTTTTCTCTGCATTAATCTAACTCCCAGCTGTTTTCTGTAGGTTCCCAAGTGTACGAGCATCACAGTTTGATGGTATAGTCATTTGCTTACCTGTCAAACTTGTCTGACATGACTTGATTTCACAGATGTCAGCTATGAATTTTGGGTCTAGCATCTGTACTCCCCTGCCCCGCCAATCTGCCCATAGGCAGATTACACAGTGCAAGCACACCCGCCCCCCCCCCCCCAGGTCCTTGAAAGACTCTCTCCTCAATTAATTCATTCCATAAACTGAACACAGCAGTTGCCAGTTGATGAAGGATCAATATTTTATATATCAAAATAATAATAATGATGAAAAAATCAAAATAACAAAAATTATGTATCAAATATCAAAATCCAAACCCAAAGGAACAATATTTTGTGTATCACATGTCAAACTTGCCTTTTAAATACTGACTGGCATACATTAAAAAGCAAGCCACCAAAATGGATTAATCAGAGAGAAACTATAATAGTCTTACTTTATTTCCAATAGCTGTGAGAAAGACTGCCCTGCTGTCCCAGTCTTTGAGATTGTTGCTTTATACTTGGTTGAGAAATTAGTACCATTTGTAAAATCACTGAGTGCTTCCAAATGGGCTATGTAAAACATTTGTAATTCCCTTTTTGACTCTTTAAAATGGTTTGTGATACTCTTCCAGAACCTGTGCAAGGATGACGTCCAAAATAACTAATTTTGCACAAACAACTAAATTACCAACTCAAGAACAGCAGAAGGCACCCCGTCCAAACTTAGTACATGGGATTTCTTTTTACATTTACATTCCTTCTAATTACCCGTGACAGTATAACAGATACTAAGGCAGAACAAGATGTACTACATGAGTACCCGATCAAGTACAAGTCCTGAAATAATCTAACAGGCAAGAGTTCATAGTAGCAAAGTTTTAAACTTCCATAGCCAGAACTTTTGCTTCACACTGAAGGTATTTTATACATGCAAGGAATTTATTTCTGTCCACTTATGTGTCAAACATAGCTACTGCATTCCTTTCTCTGTGTTTCAGGATGGATTTAACCAGGGAGTGAGCAACTAGTACATGATCTGTAACCACTGAGGACTTGTTGAGGCAGAGTAAGAGGTCACACCGGATCAGTCAGGACATTTTGGCTGTTACGTTTGTTTCACGTACTTGCCTAAGGAAGTTCAGTCATCTCTTCCCCCATTAGTTTGGGTCAGTCAGTACAGGATTCAAAGGATCAAATGAAAAAATCCCCACAAGCAAACAATCGAAACAGCTAATAGTAAAGCTAGACCACATATGGATGCCAGTTTTCATGAGAAAAGTAAATGCCATGCTTTTAGAGAGGCTCTCTGATGCAGAGGTGGTATAATATGCAGAGAGATATCACTAGGAGAGTCCAACTACCTCTTGCTATAATCACAGTCCATAAAGATGTGGCGTATAGTAAAACAGAGACAAAAGATATTTCTCTTCGTCAAAAATAGCGCTCATCTGTGCATACCATGAGCTACAAAAATAGTATATATTCCTAGTGAAATACTCCTACCAGACATCTCTACTTCATATGTACAGATCTGTCACCTCGCAGTGCTCTCCACCTGTGACTAATGGATAGTGCTCTGTCTTGGACACCAATGCTGCTCATAGCTGGCAGAAATGAAAAATGGCGACAAGCGTTCAGACTGACAGAAAGCAGTATGTTATTTGCTAAGTACAATGTCCCATGTGTCAGCAGAGAGGTTCCACTCTCTGTCTCCTGATAATTTTACACTTCCAATAATAAACTGTAAACTGCTCCAAGTTTTTGGATGCCCTAGCCATAATATAACTACCATCCCATGTAATCTGAAAAGAAAATATGTAAACAAATGCTTTGTAGTTAGGGTTTGAACATTAAGGCCTGTGTCCCAGTGTATTTTAGAACTGCTTTAGTAAGCCTGGTATGCCTGGAAATAAATTTTCTTCACTGCATATGACAAGAGGTTCCTTGATAACTTTATGGTGAGCAATCTCTCGCTTCTTCAAGGGCCTCTGTGAAGCAAGCACTGCAGATTCTGTGGCTGTTAGCAAACGACAGGCAGAAAGCACAAGAGCACAAGATTATATATGCAAGATATACTGCCTTTTTTTTTTAAGTTGTCACAGAACTGTCTGGAGTTGTACACATAGCTTTGGTGAGAAAGGCTGCCAATACAGCTCAAAATACTGCATCTGAACATCCAGCCAGGGAAAATCCAGTGAGCAGGGAATGTACCGCTATTGGTACCTCACTACTGTGGAATTAGCTGCAAGTCAGGGGCCCAGAGGCACATACATTGCCATAAACTGAGAGCTGCTGTCAAACTCCAAATACCAGCCTCCAAGAGCTTTGCACATACACCTGTCTCCACACTGCAAAGAAGAAAAGAGTCAAGGTTTAACTCATAGGGTAACAGGATCTGATCCGATTAAAGACATTCCTAGTTTTACCTTCTGCCTTCCCACATTGCGGGGAAAGTAGAAACAATAACTTTTGGTAAAGAGTAGATTTAGAAGTAGTCTCTTGCTAGCATTGCTGTCTTCCTAATTAAAAGCTTTGACTTTCTATAGTTCCGTTCCTCAGTACATGTTTCTGCCTTTCTCTCCCAGACAGAGGAGTCTGTCACAGACAAGAACGGGAACTTGTTCACCATGTTTCTAAAATGTGTCAACACCACCTGGTATCTTTCCCTGCCAAAATACACTGGATGAAGCTAGTATTTTCAGAACACATCAAAGTGTTATTACTGGCATTGTGCACTGATGGAGGGGCATGAGAGGAAGGACTATTTGAAACAGCTACATGGACTTCCTCCCCAACGTGACCTTCATGTATGTTCAAATATAACTTAAATCCAAGAAATTAAGAAAGATAAAAAAATTAATGTTTCCTAAAAAGTTGAAGAAAATCGGTGATCCAAAAAGAGCAAAATGTCATGTTTTTCAAAAAAAGCCCAAGGTGCTCTTCTGAATTAATGCCACAGACTATCTAAAGCAGAAGCTGACACCTTGGACTTCGCACATGGGCTCTATTTCCTTTATAAATGCTATCATAAAGTATCAACTAGAAGTTTAATAACAGGCACCTGAATACATAATCTGTAGTCCACTACACCTGATTTACAGAGGTGGTCTTAAGACAGAAGATAACATGGTGAGGAGACAAGCAAATGGTTACTTCATCCTTAGTAACCTGTAAACCACCTACATTTAAAAGAGAGATTTATTGAAACATATATAATGGAAATTTAATTGTGCACCACTTATACAGGTTGATTTTAAGTAGAAATGAACCTCTGTCATTTCTCAAATGTATCAAACGCTTGTGTTGACATTACTTCTGAGATATATCTGTTTCCCCATACCACCAATGGATCACAGTCCTCTGTAATGCTTCTGTTTTCCTTTAGACAACACCACTACTTGGGGGAAACAGAGTTATGCCACAAGACTTTAAGCTTTTTCTTTTCTGCCTCAGGTGGCCTTTCCTCAAAATGTACTTCCCAAGAAAGTTCAGTTACGGTGTGTTTACTGGCTGCATCTAGCTTGAACTTCCTCGTGCTACTTTCACAGCAAATATTATGTATGAAAGGATGAATATGTGAGCAACTTGTTTAATGACTACTATGTGATGGCTTTGGTGAAGACTTTGGAAACACTGTTCCTCTATTAAGTAATGCATCAATCTGTTCCACATAAAACACCCTTCCTGGTGAGTATAACTGAGCCAGAAAATTGTAATTTGCATTTGAAAGCAGTCAGCTAAGACTCTTTCATGCAAATACAAGAGGTCAGGCTTTCAAAGACAGACAAGATCACAGCAAACGCATATCAAAATTTGGGCAAATATTAAACATTTTATCCTGTATTGGTGTTGCTCTCAATACAAAGAGTGTAACAGGACTGCTCCTTTAAGTACCGTCAAGAACCTTAATAATCTGCACATTGGAGCATTTATCAAGATGTTTCTACTACCCTGTTCCAAGCAGTAAAATCACAGCTTTCAAGTGTGCTGAATGTATTACACCAGGCACGTCACATTTTTAGACTGTCTGCAGCAAAGAGTCTAATAACACAACGGCTTGAGCAGCATCGTTCCCAGCACCCTCCAGGCTAGCCATCAGGGTTGCTATGTACACATTATTCACTTTCACAGACATTCTTGTGACAGGTTGTAATTAAAGGGCAAGTTGGAAGAGAAGGAGGAGTAACATACTGTACCAGAATACCAAAAAAGACTGCTGTGACAAATGTTACCAGGGTATAAATGTTAATATCGTACTCTGAAAGAGTCAGGAAAAAAAAGAGGTACGTTAAAAGCTGGAGGAGAAATATCGACCAAATTTTGTAGTACTCATTCATTGCCACAAGATTATTATTAGTTTTTCATTTGTAAACATATGCTACGCAAACGTCTCGGGGACTGCAGTCTGTTTTGCTGTATGATTTCAGTCAAGAGTTCACACACTGAAAGCACACCATAGTCAAAGTGATCAGTCTAGAGCTTTTTAAACAACACTTTCCATAAGCCACAAAGCAGACCCAGCACACAACGTTATTTTTAGTTTACTTCTTATATTAAATGATTCCAGATAAATGAAATGGCACTTTAACACCAAGGGAAAGATAGGCACCTAAAGCCTCCCATATCAACAAAACAGTGCCTAGTTAATGGTTACAGTATTAGCATAAACTGAATGGAAGCACAAAACACAAAAAGCACAACTTTGTGCAAACACGTACTACACTAAAAACAATTTCAAAAAAGTGCAGAAGTTACTGCTCTAACAAGATCAAGGAAAAATTCTTTACACACAGACCTGGCCAAAAAGGAAGACTTTCCATTCCATCAGTACAAAAATACAGCAGTAACTTAAAGGACTTTCATGGAAAGATTTTAAAATAAGCCTACACAAACAAGTATTTAATAACTGGTTTCAGAATAAATTTTACTGAGAATGAAAGTAAGAGTAAACACTCAAATTTCTCCAAGTAATAAATTTTAAACACCTGCATTTTTAATTTTCCACTTAGAAATTATATATAAAGAAAAAAAAAAAACAGCTGAGAGCAAGCGCTTGAAAATGAAAACTCAATCGCAGAGATTTAGCTGTTGTAACACAGCTAATTTATACTAACAAAAATATATTCTGTGCACCCAATACAGTTGAATGGATTGTAAAATTAAAATGCAGAAAGCAAACCTATTCTATTTTTGATTCCACAGAAAATAAAATAAAGCTGTATTGAATAGAAATACGTGTTTTTAAAAAGATGCATAACAGTTGGCTTGAATATAAAAATCATGAGACTTTCTGAAAGATTCTACCCTCCTCCAAGTCTAAAGATTGAACATTTTTCAACATCCAGGGCAAAGAAATACTTGATAGTGAAAAACCTTTCTTCGTGATTTGCAGTACTTTTTACTGCCACCACCCAAACTGCCAGTTTTGTCTCATTTCTTCTTGAGCTCCAGGACAAAAGTCTTTGGACCTCCCACAGAATGGACACATTCCCTCCTGAAGCAGTCAGTCCGTCCTCTTCAAAAGCTGATTCAGATACAGTTTAGAGAAAAGCAAAACAATACTGCCCCAGACAAGCAGTATGGATACTGGAATTGCCAAATTCACCAATACCATTCTAGCCAGCAATATCCTTACACAAGTCTCCTGGACCTATAACACACATCTAATTACGTTCATTACCATCTCTATTTCAGTTATCACTATTTCAGGTTCTCTGAACCAGAATACCAGGAAATATAAAACACTGTCTCGGAGCTGAAAAACAGCCCCAGAAAGGGATAAATCTATGTTATAATGCAGTAGCCCTGAGTCATAGGGATACAACCTAATCCGTGCAAGCTCATGCAAGGACAAGGGTGCTCTTTCAGAGGTGCAGACCACAAAGACAGTATAACCAGACTGAAGGAAACTCTGGAGCCTGACAGCACCACTCCAGGATTCAGGTTCACCATCTCCCATCTTTCCTGTCCTTACAGATCTCCCAGATGATTGAGAAGAGCTGAGATCCTGCTTGCCAGCATCTCTCAGAAGTCAGACATATTTTGATAGGTAAAGCTGAGGACTCCACAATTCCTCATCTCAGGAACATCCAAACCTCTGTGTAGTAAGGCACACAGATGGGCCAAACAATGTCTACATCAAACAACCAACTAAAATTTCTAATAACTGTAACCGTCAGTCTCAGTAAAGATTAAAAAAGAGAACTTATTTGGAGTTTTAGAAATAGCCTGCTTTCCTTGGCATCTGCCTCAGAAGAGGAAAAGGAACACTCAAATTCTGTTCCTGAGCCTCCATCTTTCATTTTCCCCTTTTACTCTTTCATACCTAGCTGCAAAGGGGGAATATTTAGGTCATCTCAGCGGTACCTGAGGCATTCAGTGCAAACTAACCAAAGCCACTGACAGGGCAGAATTACAACAGCATAACACAGCTCCTGGCTGGCAGCCCAAGTGTCTTTCTCGGGCCGTGTGAAGAGCAATGTACTGGCAACAGCAGCTGGGCTATCTTCTGTCAATGAAGGAAAACATGCATACATGTTACAATAATAAAAAGGACTAAATAAAATAATACAGACTTTACAGAATAAAATAATGAAGACTTAACCATGTCTTGGGTAGAGTTACAACCAGGAGGATTGTTGCTGCTTACCTAAGCCTTTCAGTCTCTTCAAAATATAAGCTTAATCTCTTCCTCTTTAAAGGCAACAAAGAGGTGCCTGATGATTCCAGTAGGCTCTGAGTCTGAATGCAGAAGGGAGGGTGATGCCTTAACAAAACAAACATGAAAAAGAGCCATTCTGGGAATCATAAGGAGCCCCTCCATCCCTGCAAAGAGAAAATACCTTTGGTTTTCATTCCGCTTGTTCAATCATTTTTTTGCAGAGAATATTTATGAGGAAATGTAGAATCTAAAAGACGTATAGTGGAAACACATCAAGAAGTTTATTGCCTAATGTCTATTTACTTTCACTCCAGAAGTTTCATTAGGCCCTTCTAAGTAAATGTATCTGTCTTTAGAAGCATGAATGCACCTACCCTTTAGAATTCTATGCAAGACCTAATCTTCAGATCACCCTATGAAGTTTCATGGGTATCCATTTGTGTTTTTAAGACAGGTTTATAATAAGAAACCAGCTTCAGCATGCAGGGATTTGCTTGTCTGGCAAGGCCTTTTTAAAGGGCCTGAGGGAGGTGACAACAAAATTACACAAATTCAGTGGTAAATGGACACTTTAACCTATGTGTCTCAGTCTTCATATAAGAAGAAATGCATTTTTGGTAGTGTGCCGAGAGACAGAAAATATTACTTTCATATACAAAAAATTATTTTTTTCCAGGCTAGGAACATGTTATACGAAAAGAATCTTGAACTTGACCCTCTCCCTCTTGCCTTGAAAAGGGTCAGAAAGATCTCATGGAAAATCAGTACTACTTGTCTTTGCTTTGGAGATAATTCATATATTTTATCTATTAGCTACTGTGATGCAATAAGAATGACTACTTTGCTTCAGTAACTTGTAGAAATTGTCTAGACAATGTATTTATAGCAGCATAACTTATTTAGACAAAAACTAATCAATGTAACAATCACAAGTTACAGTTTAGAATCTATTTCCCTGCTATAAAGATAGATGTTTTTTAAGCTTTGACTTACAGCTTATCTAGCCATCTTTTTCCAAGGCAAGAAATAAATGAGTTGCTAATTATTAGATAGATTAAAGTGTTCTGTATACTTTATTCTGTTACAGCATTTAACTGACAATAAAACACATATTAAACCACCAGGGAAACACACATACATATATTAAACAACCACATCACACAAGTAGAAGCGTGCCACTGTCAAAATTGAGTTGCCAGAGCATGATTTAGTATCAGGTAAGGTATTTCTCCTGTTCTAATTTCAGTTGACATTGCAGTAATACAGACAAAAAGTTGGAAATGGAAACAGATGTCTTAGCACCCCAAAACTGACTGAAGGAGGGGAGATGAAAAAGTAATGTCACCCTTCCAAAAAAAGACCCAAACCAATCCCCATCCTACATATACATAACCATGATCCGCCTGTGCACTTGCTGTAGCTCAGACTACGAAAGTGACAAAAGTTAGGAGACGTGCTATTTGCCTTGCTCCAAAAAAATAAGCTACAGTAGAGCACTCATTGCCTATTTAACTATTATACTCCCAACTGTAATGATCCCTTGCCCATACTGGAATTTACAAGGTACTTATCTATCAATGGATGTGGGAAAGGGGAATTTAATTCAGTTAAGAGATGCTGCCGCTTAACATATTTAAAAGTTAAAAATCAAAATAGAATCTGGTTGATTAACTCCAGCATAATGCCTTTTATGGAGTTTTGCTGCTGTTTTCAAAGACAAACAAGTATCTGCTCTGTTAACAAGTGCCCAGAATCCCCTAGGTGAAGAAAGGCTGGCACAAAGTGAGAGCCAGCCTAAAGGAAGGAATATTCTGCAGAGAAGTGTGAGCCAAGCACCACCACACGATGCCAGTGCAAACTCCTCTTTACAATACCTTTATGCCGCTAATGGCACATTCATAAGGCTCTTGTACATCAGCCAATCTATTCATTTAACTGTTAGGGTGAGTAAATTAAATGGCTTAACAAGCACGATCACCCTGTTTTAATTCTGTCCTAAGGAAGTGTTCAACTAGAGCCAGAGCTATGCTGAAGTCTGCAGCACTGCTGGCTTCCTTTGCTGCCTGCTGGAACAGTGCTGTGGTGAAGTTTTCAGTTTTCCCTCTCGCCTATCAAGTTCTAGACAGTATTTTCTTTTCAATTTAAATGTTTTATCATCTGGCACCAAATCAAATACAAAAGATAGAAACAGAAAAGAAGTGTGAAAAGGGGAAAAAGGCTTTTTCTACACATCTGTTCAGTACACTCAACTTTGCTTTTTATTTTTAATTTATTTAAATGATGCCAAGTAGGCTACTAATACGAAACACAATTGAAAGAAAGATTTAACCTTCTAATTACAAATAGCCCCATAAATTATCAGTGGTTTTTCACACTTAGCCACCTCTCTCAGTCCTGCATAAATTTAAACCAAACATCTAACACAATCTCCATGTTTTTATTGGAGTAAATATCAATGAACACTTCTGAAAAATTCTGCTTTATGGTGAAGGGTCCAATTTGTGGCTCATTCCTTTTCAGCTGGAAATACATAACTCTGTTTAGAAAAAAATATATTTTAAGCTGAACATCTTAGAACATTTCTTTGGACAGAATTGTTTGTTTCCATGCATTCACTTTTATGATTGGATTACCTAGTAAAATTTTAAAAGTAATAGCTTGTCAAGCCTCAAGCTGCATAGTTTTGGACTGGTTAAGTTCATGAATAGTGGCAGACAGTTCTATGCAGCCATGCAGAGTAAAACTGAAATTAGCCTTAAAAAAAAAAAAAATCCACAAAAGAAAGGAGTTCTAAGCTTTATCAACACAGTCAAATGGAGGCTGGTTTTATATGTACTCTAAGGGTGTGATAGAGGTGGTGAGTCCCTACCAGTATTTAGGCTTCAGTATTTAATTAATCTGTGTTCAAACTGGTCAATCCAGTATTTTGTTGCTATTTAAAACTCTACACTCTTTAGTTAGACTTTCAAGAACTCTAAAAGCAAATCAAGAGGCAAAGCAGCATTTCTCTTTTATGGAAAGTTATAATATTGACAATTCCAGGTAAACCGGGTCAACATTGTCTCAGTTGCAGAAAGTGTGGGTTTAGAGAGTAAGGCAGCACCCTCTCACCTGACTGAAGCATTTGCACTTACTAAACACACTGCAAGTTTTCTTTAGCTGCACTGCAAAGGAAACACTCAATTTTCGTTTAACAAAACATTGGGAAAAAAAAAACCAACTAAGTTTGAACAAGAAGTGTCACTACATTACAGGATAAAATTGTATCTTCTTAGCTATGGTGTAACCCACAACCCGCACTGTAAAGCCTCTGTCTTTTCTTTCCTTCAGACGCTTGTTTCAGGTTGTTTCTTCGTTCTGTTTTAGACAGAATACCTACAGTGTTCCTTTGTTTCAGATAAAACATTACTGACTGGTCCTGGAAAACAACTCCCAGAAAATGACTTGGTATTATGTGGGATATCTCCCATAAAGACACTCATTAGTGAATGCCAAAGCGCCTTCTTTTTTCTGTTCCTATTCCTCAGGAGATTAGTGAATGGTTAGGCTCTTACTGAGATAAATTAGGATATTCAGTGATTAAAAATGTAATTGTTGAAAGCAGCTGCATAACCCACCATCAAACATGTAAAGCGTCATTTGTATCATCACCATTTGGCTCTTAGCATTTTATGCATTTTGCGTTTGTTCCTTTGAGGGGGGGATATTTATGCATTCAGCATTTTGTGAGCTATGGTGATCATTCAAGTTTATTGATTTCATGTTGAAATATTTATCATAGGCTTACCCAGATCTCACGCACAAACCTAGATACTCACTGACAAACTTTTTGAGATACATTGTACAGTCTCTTTTATGCCACCTCTGTTACTATTTAAGAGACATGATGTATATCACAAGTCCATTTTCTAAATGATAAACGCAGGTTAATAAAAGCGATTTCTCATACCACTTACAACTCCCTATATGTATAAAAAACTCCAACATGTGTCGTGCCGATGCTTCTGCTGTTCATCACATGAAGATCTTTTAATGGTCCACAGCCCTTCTTGTTATATCAGGGTCACAGTTCATGCCCTTTGAGTGAACAGGGTTAAGAAACTGTGGTGAACTGAAGGTATACCATACTTAAGAGCATGTCTTAAAAAAAAAAAAAAAAAAAAGAAAAAGACGATAACTTTCCTTCACCTGAGAGAAGAATGGCAAAAGAAATACTTCTACTTGCTATTCTGCTGGTTCACAAGCGCCACCAAATATTTAGTTATAAAAAGGAACAGGCAAGTCTGAATATTCTCCCCGTCTAGTTAAAGGCACTGACAATAAAAGTATCATATGGAAGTTACCAGTAGGAACCATTCTCCTCTTCGCTGAGCACTACTGCATGAGCTAAATGAGTCTAAAAAACTAATTAATACATTGTTTTATCTTTTTTTTTTTTAGTAGGAATATGAATTATATCTTATTTCCTTTGGACTTCGTAACATACCTGTCCCCACCCTATTATTTTGTGTGTGCTTACTAACAGGACAGAAAGTAAATGAAAGTCAGTTTCGAAAACTAGATCTTACCGATGCATGTTAGAAGTGCTGATGTCACTTCTATAACCTCGCAAAAATAAAGATTTTAAAGCTGAAAAAGGTAATGTTAAATAATTTAATTTCAAAACATCAACCTTCTCAGATGTTGATCACTTGAAGAGAAATGTCTTTGTCTAGAAGCAGAAATGAACAACATCAAAAAAATCACCCCAAATCCTGTCATCATACCCAAAGTTACTAATCTGAATTATCCAGACTCTAGCATTTATTTACTACTGTCTGCATTCATGCCACTGAAGTATTTTTAAGTATAAACATACATGTTATAGCAATATACTTACAGCAGCTGTGTTCTTCACTGCATTTCCTACAATCACCACAACTCTTCCCTTAAAGCTCTGGAGCGTGGCAGTTGCTGGGCACTGGATGAGATCCCCTTCTGCAGTAAATGCTGATGCGAACGGGACATTGATGCTGCCAGAAATGTGGCCACGATTAAAGCTGAGGAAGATCAGTTAAGGACATCTGAAAGGCGGAGAAGACTGTGGTACACGCACAGCTGTGGGATGAACCTGCTCTTCATCCTGGCCATCATGATACAACAGTGTTGGTCTTTTCTGGTAGTATATTTTGACAAACCTCATTTACTATGTACTCATATGGAGAAGACAACTTCTGACATTACACAGAAAAAAAGGACAGAATGAAGAGTTGTTTGTTTCATAAAGGACATAGCACAGCACTACAGAAACTGATCTGCTAAATGAAACACTTGGGGCTAAAGAACCAATATCCACAGTATACATATTTTTGTGGATTTTACTTCAAATCAGCTCTAGTCTGATAACAGGAGCCAAATACCAATAAGCAGCTGGAGCACCTCTTCCAGAGGAGTTTTATGCAAAAGGAATGAAGTACGTACAATAAGAACCAAAACTAAATATGGGTTATTGGAAAATTTCCTTAAACCTCCTGCCAACCCCCACAAGCCCCCTACAATTTTGGTCCAAACTGAAATTCTAATGTCCATGCACTCAGATTCCCAGACAATGAGCATTATGTATATTATCTGCAGTCCCACTAACAGCAAGTGTGTATTGGATATTGAAAAGCAAAGAACATATGAGTGCCAGCAACTCAGATATAGTTATTTATGCTTCACTTTCAAAGGATGATCACTCAATGAGATTTTATGAACAAATATTGAATGTGAAAGTCTCTTCAATAAAAATTAAGTTGGACCATGACTACCTGGATTTTATGAATTTGAAAATGCGCCATGACCTTGACAAACCTCTGAATTACTTTCATAGACTGTACTCACATACCTGGAACACTCCCCTTCCCCAACTGTAAACAAGAATAGCTTTGAAGAGATGGGAAACAGCAAAGTTCTGCAAAAATATATGCAATGTCAAATATCCAGATTAGTCACTGTTTATTACTGTACTCGCAGAAAGCTAGTTTAATTTATATTTAAATCCCAGAATCCTTTTACATAAAGGAGCTGCCTTAAATGGAGGTAAGATTTAATTGACTTAGGTTAATATTAGCATTCATTTCTCATTATTTATGTAACAGTTTCAAGCTTTATGATCATCATTGGTTTAGCGTGGGAAAAACATGGCTATATAAAAACATTTGAAAGAACAAAAGATTATCGCGTACCATTCATTAATTTGTCAGTTTGTTCATATTTTGAAGGGGAAAATTATGACACCCCTCCTTCACTAATCTGTGGCAACGCCCTTTCCCCAACCCCGTTTATAACCACATCACTCTAATTGCTACTAACCAGGGTAAAAGTTCTGAAATGATCATCATTTAGACAGAAAATGACTTTGGACTGATTTAGTTGCTCACACTTATGCCACTGAGTATGCTTAACTGATCAGAGAAACTTGACCTAATCTTTTAGAAAAGATATACAGTTGATATCAACATTAGAACCAAACTAGATGGATCCAAACTGTATTTGCTGTCATTCACATTCTCCCGTATCTTAAGTGTCCATCTTAAAACATTCCAGTACTAAGACAATTAACAAAAAGGCCAAGATTTTGTGCTACAGACTGAGAGACCATAAGTATGCAGCTATAACTTTCATAACAAGAATGGAAGGCTGCCAGTATTTCTGCTAACATGCTTAATGAAATGAGCCTTAGGCGAATTGCTGGCCAGCAGAGAGACTGCTTTGGGTATATTACCTTTTCATTAGAAAGGCTTCTGTTACAAAGCTGTCTGTTGGGAAAAAGGGTTAGTAGCTCGTGGCCTTGCAACATAAGCTTCATTACAAAACAATGCCTTAGCTTTCAAGTGCATCCTAGTATGAAATATGAAGCATGTTTGATACTTTCTGAAAGTCCTCTCATGCTTTTTTTGGAATCGCATTGAAAGCAAAGTGAGAGTGAAGTTCAGCATGGCAGGCATAGACAATGAGGAAGACTAACAACAAAACCTAAGAAACGATCATATTTTTGAAACACCTCACAGTGGTCTGCCACATTTTAAAACACGCGCCACAGTAACATACAGACTGCCTGATCCTATTGTACAGTTTCTTGAAATTTTGTGACAAACACAAAGACTGCTTCCTTACTGTGAGAATGAACAGGACACTGAGCACAGTATTCCTATGGTTCCCCATGCATATTCAAGAACTGCTGACAGTTTAATAGCTTCCTATATACCGTATGTTTTCGTCTACAACTGACATACAAACCACCTCACTCAAGGGGTAATTTTACTACCTACCAGGCTGCCTTTTTAATAATGACATTCCCCACCTCCTAATACCAGGAAGATTTAAGTCCACCCACTATTTAAAGGACAGGACATTTTAGTCTTCCATAGTCTCCAACTAGACCGAAACAACAGTGATTACAGTGCACCGTTCAAGCTATGGAGATTGTCTCTCTCCAGCGTGCCTCCTCATTCAAGAAATATAAATGGAAAGTCTGATTAAAATTTTGTAATATGAAAGACAGCCTCATAAAACCACTTACTTCATAGGAGTCAAATGATTTTAAAATAATTGAAATTTTGAATCCACTCTGCTAGAGTAGAATAGGATTAGTATGCCAGTAGAGTGGAACCTATTATCAAGCTATTAGGAAAGCTATAGAAACATTTAACCAAACGCCTTGCCTTTGATCCTGATCATAATATAAATAAATCCACTACCGTACACAGATAATAGCCTTTCAGTGCAATGACTGTAGTCTAGGCATTTTATATTACTTGCTCTCCTTCGGCATTCTCCTTGATGATTTCTAGGAAGTAGCTTAAATAATTAACAGAATGATGCCTGTAGAAATAGAAACATTATTTAACTTGGTAGTATTGAAGCTTTCTATGCAGTAACAATAACCTTTTATAGTCTTTAATTCCAGGGGCTTCTCTTTTAAACTGGAGTCTAAAAAGTACTATCTCTTGATGAAGAAATTCTCTCTCAGAAAATAGCCTCCAGTTTTACTGTTTTCTGAATAAAGAGGACCACATTTTCAACTATCTAGGTCCAGAAGTAAAGAAGCTGCTGGAGTCCAGAAAATAAAGAGTCAAACTACTCAGACACATGAATCTCTACTTAATTGGAATCCTTAACTGATGCATGAAATTAATACATGCAAGCAAAAGAAAAATTACTTTTTTTGTGTTCCTTTGACCATTCTGTTTTATCTACAGAGCAGATCACATTACAGGTTCAAGTTTGGCATACAATAAAATTATAATTCCTTGAAAATATAAGTTTTAATTTAGAATAGTCCAATTATACTATTCTTTTTACTATGTAAATAATAAATTTACCTCTACATAGTAAAAATAATATTTATTTTTCTACTTCACCATACTTTGTTATAAATATTGCTAAATATTTAATAGAGAAAAATGTTAGTGGCAGTGTTTTTCTGCATATAGAATTACCTTTAAAGTGGTATTTTAACATACTAGATGAAAAAAAACAAGGTTGAAACATTATTTATTCAAATTTTTACTAAATGTTTTAGCCCAAATATTGGCATTGATCCACCATTCACTTCACTGTCTAGAGTTTACACTTTCCTAATATGCATGCAGTATGTTAGGAGCATTTGTTAGGCACTGGAAGATCTTTTCTAATGGTAGAGATGTTGGGAGCCTGTTGAATCTCTGTCACTGAAGATCTTTAAGAATGAGCCAGACATACATAAAAGGAATGATCCTCCCTTCTCAAAGTAAAAGGTGGACTAAAACTCATGATTCTTTTGTTATTTTTCCAGTGAGTATTGTTTGCCCATTCAGAATTATACCTTGTGACACAGCAAGCTAAGAGTACATCTACTGCAAAAACAATTATCTACATCACCTTTGCTATTATGAAAGGAGCGATGCTTATAAAATTATACAAATACTTATAAATTATACAAACCAATAATAACTATATTCCCAAATACTCGGTATAACGTTAAGAGTTACCTTTAATAAAATCTTGTCATTATTCCCACTTTTAGATGGATGTCGATGAAGATGTGTGTTCCTGGCAAAGCACAGCAGTAAGAAAGACTCCCCCTTCCAAAACCCAAACAAACCCAGCCCCATAACTGTGCTACTTCAGAAAAACAATAAAAAAAACCCCTCCACATGCAAAGAACTATGTATTTGAAAAAGCACAAATGAGTAAGGTGTACACAGGATAGTGGCCCTAATAAAAATATAGCTTCAAGATACCTTTTCTGATCATAAGCTAACTAGATGACGTAAGTTAGGGCAGCCATATGGCTTCATTACCTGACAGTAGCAAGAAGGCACTCAATAGGAACTGATTTTCCACGGAGAGATTGACAAAACACACGAGCTATCAACTCTTCTCTATCTCTGCTTCCACTTAATTGGAAAGCCTCACACCCTTCCAAAATACTGGTCATATTAACTGGGGAAGGTCTGCTGACAACACCTGTCATAAAAAAAAGTAGCATTAAAGCACTTGTGCTACTGGTACAAAGTGGTTTCACTAGACCCACAGCTTAAAATTGGAAGGCAAAAATACATTTGTCCTCTTCTTTGCAAACCAGGTCTCTCCATGACAAAAAAAAAAAATCGGCCTTTGGTTCTTCCACTGTACCTCTACCACATCCCTTTTCATTATTTACCATTCTAACATCTCACTGCCTGCAGACAATGAGGAGGTAACTGACACAAGCATGATTTGGCAAGGCTGGCACTCAGATTTGAAGGATACTCTTCGCTGTTACGAATGTCCACCACCAGCAGCTTTGGCTTGCTAGACTTCGTTTTCTTTATAGGTGTTTTGGAATGACTTGGTCCTGTCAACTCACACAAATCAATCAGATCTTCTGCTGAAATTCGTGGTGACACCTCTGCCTTCAGGTCATCCAACTTGATGGAATCCCTAGACTTTAAAAGAAGAAAATTCATATTAGAGGCGATAGAATTAGAGACATGGTGTTCTTTGAAACTTCTACTTATTTGACAACCTCAGAGTGTGACAACTCAAGACAGAAATAGATCTTTTCGTTATAACTCTGACCTACTTAGAGTTAAAGTATCCATACAGAAAAGCTCCAGAGCAGTGCCAAATGCCTATCTGCCAATTATAGCCCTATTTTCTGTTGAAGTTGTTAAAAAATAAAATTGTTTGACAATCTGTGCAAACCATTTTAGTTTGTGATTTGTTAATGAATTATTCACTGTGGCTGAGAGAGTCACAAAACTCACAGAATGTTTCCCAGCATCAGAAATTAAACAAATTGGCTAGAAAGCACTCTCTGAAAGGAAAAGCTGAAAGGCCTCATGCTTGGAGCGGGAAAGAATGATAGCAATTGGACACTTGGCACAGAAACTGCAGGGATGCCTCTGTAAGATACAGAGCTATCTACCCCAACCCAAAGACTAGGCACAAATAAGGACACCAGAACTGTAAGAAATAGTCCTGTATTATAACCCAGAAAATTTGTTTCTTAGTTTTGGGGAACAGGGGAATTGAGGGACAGGACAGGTGACGACACAACACACACCATCACACACCTGGTAGTACTCAAGCAACTAGTTTGATAATACTTGTTTTTCATAAGAGAGCGTTCATTGTGAATTATCTCAGAAATATTCCTAAGTGCTAGCATTTCTTCACTTTACATTCTTAAAAGCTCATGCATATCTAAATAAAGCAAAAAACAAACAAACAAACAAAAAAAACAACAAAAAAACCAACCCTCCTTATTTTTGCAAATAGCAGAGAAAGCAAAAATGCTGTATTTTCATTAATTACCAACACATTCAAATCTGTGAACTGCAGCAGAAAAAATAAAATATGGTCACTTTAAGACAGTTGTGAAACGTTTGAAGCCATGTCTTCACCTTCCTTCAGATTGTTTTACACTGCTTAAATTTTTAAGTGCCATTACAACTACACTTTCACCCAAAAGAATTAGCTTGACTCACTCAAAATAAAGCATGAGGGAAACCTCCAGCTTGTTCAAGAGGGTCAAACTCGGATTCTTTACAAGCAATAGGCAAAAGGATCTGCAGGATGCCCTAGGCTTTTGTCCTTGGGAACACCGGGTTTGCAAAACCTATTTGAAGATCTAAGTTAAAAGACTGCTACAGTCACTTTTCCTGTTATCACATATGGAAACATGAGAGTTTTTTCTTTAGTCCCTCAGCTACCCTGGTGGAACTTCCAGAACCATATCCGCACTAAAAGGTCCTCATATCACTTGAGCTCAATGTTGAAAGTGCTTATTTTTAAAAACTTTCATACACTATGTAATTAAAAAATACATTAGCATGCATCATGGTGTTAAAGAGTTAATAAACTGTGCTTATTTATAGTCTTCTGCAGCAAGAACTTTTTTTTCTGTTGGTGCCATTGCCTCAATCTGAAAAATCACAGGTAAATTTTAAAGCAGCTTGTTAACAGGTTGGTTATATATGCAACCCCCACCCCACCCCCCGCCCCCAACATTATGGCTTACTCCAAGAGTTATGTACATCAAAGATACAGTTATGGAACTTAGTCATCTTACAACAGAACTGGTTTGTTTTGCGCAACCACTGTGCTCCTGTTGAGCACGAGGTCAAAAAGAGGCAAAAGTTGTTTATAACTAAGTCCACAGCTGTTTCCAGTGAGTTATTCTGGCTTGTCAGGAGACAGGAACAAACAGAATGACTAGAATTCGTTACAGAGAGCATCTTCTGAAAGATCTTCAGACTGTTTTGATGTCTTATTCTTGAGGAAGACCACCTATATTAATGAAATAGCCAACCATTTGATCATGAAGATTTGCTTGTGTACTGTCCTGGTTTCAAGCTGGGATAGAGTTGATTTTCTTCCTAGTAGCTGGTATAGTGCTGTGTTTTGGATTTAGGATGAGAATGCTGTTGATAACACACTGATGTTTTGGTTGTTGCTGAGTAGTGCTTATACTAATCAAGGACTTCTCAGCTTCCCATGCTGTGCCAGGTGCACCAGAAGCTGGGAGGGGGCACAGCCAGGACAGCTGACCCAGACTGGCCAAAGGGCTGTTCCATACCATATGATGTCACGGTCAGTATATAAACTGGGGGAGTTGGCTGGGGGGCAGCAATCACTGCTTGGGGATGGGCTGGGCATTGGTCAGTGGGTGGTGAGCAATTGCATTGCGCATCACTTCTTTTGTATGTTCTTTCATCATCATCATTATTATTTCCTCTTCCTCTGCTGTGCTATTAAACTGTCTTTATCTCAACCCAGGGGTTTTACTCCCCCCCCCAAATTCTCTCCCCCATCCCACTGTGGGGAGGGGAGGGTGAGCGAGCAGCTGGGTGGTGCTCAGTTGCCGACTGGGGTTAAACCATGACATGCACTCACTCTGCAGTTGTTCAGAACATGAGCACAGGCCTACAGAGAGGGACTACAGAAAGCAGCAAAATAAAAAGAACAAATAGAACACTATCATGTATTACTTTTGAGAATAAGTCCATACAGTGCAGTCAAAATTTAGGTCTTTCTAACAGTACCAGAGTAGCAAATTTTCTGCTTTGAAAAAACATTCCTTTTTTGTCATCTCGTTTTAGATTTCAGTGATCACACAACGATTCAAGACACTATGTGCTTATAGCCCGTGAAAAAAGATTCAAGAGAACAGGAGTAACACACTGAAGGAAATAGAGGCATTACTAATTAGTATTAGCCCAGCTGACTGTTGTTAGCTCTAGCTTTTGTTTCGGTTTCTAAACATACTAGTTTCTCATTTAATCTGAGGAGTATTCCAAGTTTAGGGAACATTCTAGAGAGAACAGAGAGGCATAGACCTATTTTCCTGAGTTATGTCCCAGAAAAAAAGACTTCTTAGACAGTGGTTCTGCAGTTAGAAATACCTTCGCTGTAAAGCAGGTTATGAAAAAGCACTCAAAATTACAAACAAAATCAGTAATTGTACTTCAGGGAATATATTAGCCCACCAAACTGCCTTTTCCATTGTATATGACAGTACTGAAAACAAAAGCACTTACAAATTGCTAGTCTCGCCACATGATTTCCTCCCAAGTTCAGAATAGTGGAGGTCATGATGCTTTATAATCAGAAAAATGCTTGATTTTCTGGGTAACGTATTATTTGTTTCAACAGAACAGCCAATACTCAAGGGAAACCTGTTTCCATAAAAATAAGCATGACAGAGGACACAGCCAACTCCCAGTTGCTGTCTAAAGCCACCTCCCAGTTGAGTAGCTGGATTTCTGCAAGAGGAGTCCAAGGAAATGCATGGCATCAAAGGGGAGGAGGAGGAGGAAGAACAAAGTCAAAAAACTCTTCTGACAAACTTCAGACTTGCTAAATGAATTCAACAGTCCATGTCTAGGGGATTCACAGCAGACACAAGTTTGCAATATCCAAGAAAGGTAGTAACGTAGAAAGAGTAGCGATTACATAAATACACATTTGGCTGAGACAGCTTAACTTGTCTGATGACTAAAACTGACAGACAACACTACACCCTCCTCAGGCGACAGCTTCTCCCCCAGGAGAATGTTTGTGGAGCAACACCGAGAAGGGGAGGGAAGCAAGCCTGCTGCAAAAAGAGTTCAATCCTTGATGCAGGGTCAGACAATTACAGGTAACAACGAACACTCAGGTAGCAAAGTCAGGCACTATAAATGTGGACTATGCCAGTGAAGCTGGCTGAAGTGACCTGAATTAAGTCTTCTGGAGAAACATTTACATTATGAAGGACTCGAATTACACAACCACTTCCTACTTTCATTTATATAATTCTTGTCTAATTCAGCAGATGGGATGAATGCCTCAGGAAAGAATAAAAGGTTAAGAGGCAAGCATGAAGTCTACAGCAGGAAAACAAACCAGTCAAAATTCACCTATACCGATATAGAAACATTTTCTCCTTATCTAAAAGTATAAAGCCACAAGAAGTGCTCCACAGGTAGACAATATCTGTCCTGTCAATAGGTTTTAATAACCTGGACAAGCATTTTTTTCCTTTAACGGGGTTGAAAATAAGGAGAAACACATTCAAGCTGTGAATTTTACAACCATCTTCACTTTGCTTTGACCTAGTATGTCCAGATCTGCCTAAATGGCTCCTCGACAGACTTGTGGGAAATAGAATTGCTGAATCAATTCTTTAACAACTGTTTTCTCAGACTAATTTATTTCCTTCAAATTGCAAACTGAAATATGTGCATGCACTTATAAGATCATCTTTCCTAATTACATTTAAAAATTTGACTTTATCTGCTGTATCTGGTAACAACTACATTTCATGTCAGACATTTTCTCACAGGAATTTTCTAATGAACTGTCAGTCAGCACAAGCTAAACATGGCTAACACCAAGTTGTCAATCCTTCTACCCAGTCCTCCTCACACCTCCTCTTCATACCATCATCCTGCTACGGATACCTGTAGTGTGGCACTGGACAGCTCTTGAGGCTGTCGCAGCCCCTGAGCACCCAGATCATAGAATCATTTAGGTTGGAAAAGACCTTTAAAATCATCCAGCACCTCAACATCCTTCTTGTAGTGAGGGGCCCAAAACTGAACACAGGATTCAAGATGCGGCCTCACCAGTGCTGAGTACAGGGTGATGATCATTTCCCTGGTCCTGCTGGCCACACTACTTCTGATGCAAGCCAGGATGCCATTGGCCTTCTCAGCCACCTGGGCACACTGCTGGCTCATATTCAGCTGGCTGTCGACCAGCACCCCCAGGTCCTCTTCTGGTGGGCAGCTCTCCAGCCGCTCTTCCCTACGCCTGTAGCGTTGCATGGGGCTATCTTGCAGGTTTTCCTGAACCTTTAACACCTTTCCTACTCCTCTCCACAACAGTGTTCCAGCTGTTGTCTGCCACCTCAGTGACTAGTCTCTTTGCCTCAGCCTGGCCAACTAAGAGGAGATGCACGAGGTGCAGGCTGATATTTTAGACAGGAGGCTTAACATTTGTCCTGACTGCCGGCTTCAATTCCCTGTTTACACTTTATTACATCATTGCAGGCATTGGTTTCCAGCTGTGAAGAACCAGAAGGAACCGTAGCTGAAGGAAGGGAGAGGGCCCACTTTAAACCAAATCCTTTGAGCAAGGTTAGCTGCTCTCAGAAAAAGTTTATGGCACTGACAGTCTCTTAGTAAGCATTTACAAATATCCAACAAATTGTGAACAGGCAGTAGTATCCAACTGAAATTTTTAATCCAGCTAAATTAAGTTGCAGGTAGCCACATCTCAGGACAGCTGCTTACAATATCTTGGTGACTTTGTCACCTGCAAGTTTTTGTTTGTTTTAAACAACGAAGGGAGCATAAGGATTATCCCACAAACCAAAATTTGGGGGGTACAAACAGGACAATTGAAAAAAAACCCAAAAACCAAAAAACCAACATAGCCAGGATAACCACTGGGAAAACCTTAAGTCCAAATAGCATATCACATATATGACACTTCTTTTTTTCCCTTCAATTATCCTTCTTCTGTAATCTATTTACTCTTTTCCAAGGCAGACATGGTACATAATCTCAACCCCTCCCTATTCCTTCTTAAAAAAAGGCAAAAGCTCTACTTTAAGCACAGTGCCAGAGTGTAGTTAAAAGTCCAGTTACACACTTGTGTAACGCTCCAACGGTTTAGTCAATATACTCATGGTTTTAGAGGTAGTGTAAGAAATTGTATACTGACTACAGCACTGAAATTGAGAACTGTCTTCATATACAGAGATGAACTGCCTGTCATTACTTAGAAAAGGTAAAAATTATCAGAAAGATACACACACATTTTCACACACGCACATACACACAAGTCTACACGTGCTAAGATACTAAGCTTACTACTTAAGTTGCTTCACCTGTTTTCTTCCAAAGAAAAGAGACTTATTTTAGCATATCCTATCTTCAAGCATGAATCTCGCTTTAGACTAGTCAGCTATAAGAAGTTGTTCATCAGGGAAAACTGCTTAATCAGCAGGCTGGTAATAGGAAAAAAGAGTACTTAAGCTGAAGTCTGAGGTCTACTTGCCTCCCGGAAGTTTCTCTGACAACACCCTAAATTCTTTACTTTCAAAGTACTTATTCTTCTCACCCCATTAATTTTCAAATAGGCCTGGGAATTGCTAAACCATATGCATTTACTGCTCTTAATAAGAAGAAATAGGCATTAAGAATTTAATTTTTTTTTAATATTAGGAATTAAAGCTGCTTAAGCATTCTCAAATTAGAAGTCAAGCTTCAGAAAGATTAAAACACTCCAGAATATGAGGCTGGCACAATCATAGCTCCTATCTATTTTTCCATTAGCCTGTAATCTCTTACAGGCATTTCATCCTGGCTATTAAATGAAGATATACTTTTTTTTTCTTTTTTCTTTTCTTTTTTTTTTTGAGAAAATAAGCAAGTATCTTTAGTTCTGCTGAACCTGAACTTAACAGTCCCATCTGATAAACACAGGACCTATAAAGCAACTCTTTATCCATGGAAAGGATAGCTTTATCTGAGTAGAAGCAGGGTTTCCCCCCTTTTGTCTTCGAAGTCAGCAAAATTTATTGCAGCAAATTTAATACAGAAGGAACTTCACTCTGAAAGTCAGTATAATTAAAATCTGGGGTTCAGGTAAAATAATCTGTTCAAAGTATCAAAGTCCTTCATAAAAAAAACACGCTTCATGGAAGGAAGATGTTGTTCCATATTTTCAGAACATAACGTTTTGTTTGTGAAATCAATGCATGCATGTATATCTAGGAATAAGATGACAAAAACATTTCAAAACCAGCTTAGAAGATAATGGTTTTAAAAGGTTCCTGAAGAATTGATTAAACAGAGAAAGAGACAAAAGCAGATTCACACAGCAACCACAAACAGATGCAACTCCGAATCAAGGGTCACACTAGTTTGTAGCAAAGACATTGCTGTTTAGGTTTATTCTTTACTTTAAATAACCACAACGGAAGAAAGCTGATGTATTTTTTACAGTGAATTCGACCTGAATATAATACTTAATGTCACGGTGCCATCATATAAGCTTTGGGATAAATATATTTATATAGAGTAGCACTATTTTATACCAATTAAAATATAGCAGTCAGGTGAAAACAACTAATAGAAAAGAAGAGGGAGAACAAGCAAGAAGAACATGACCCTTCAAGACAGAGTTGTAGGCAAAGCCACTGCTATTGTGTTTTTATCAAAAAAGCCGTTTTCACAACAGGCAGAGTCAGTTTTCAGGAAGTATCTGAAAACAAGACCAAATAAGAACACTGGATTTTAGCTGCATCGTCTAAAAGGATTTTATGACTGAAACCAATCATTACCAGTGTGTTTGCACTTAGTAGTTCCCATGCAAATGTTTTTGTTTATACCCTTCATAATTAAGTAGATGAAGGCAGTACTTAATCCCCTAGGTACATTGTCCTTTGCACATTTATTTTTGGTGGGGTGTTTTTGTTTGTTTGTTCTTAAACAAATAGAATGACTCCTGTTGCTCCCTTGAATTCTGCTGGCCTGGTAAGTGAAAAGTACTTAGCTCCTGTACCAACTGAGAAAGAATGATGCTTAAATCCACTGTTACTGACAGAAAGAGGCCTATAAAGGCAGGGAAGTATTCAAATGATCATAAATAAATAAAAAGGAATACATGTCTTGACACGCTCCTGAATCCCTCTCCCCCTCTCCCCCCCTGCCATTTTTTATGACCATTATTAGCAAAGGGTCATATAGAAAGGCTTCAGTGTTTTTTGATGTTCCATCAGGACTACTATAAAGGAGGAGCAGACAAACTTTCAGATTTTAGGAACTGTTTTCTAAAATTTTTCAAACACTTGAGAGCCACTGTGCTCTACCCAGCCTCTCTAGCAAACCCCTTCTTGCACTTCAGATTCAGTCCTCCCTTGCCATCATATTCTGCTTCTCATAATTCCACGTCAAGACATTGGTGCCTACCTTCTCAATGCTCCCTATCTCCCTCTACTTCCTGTTTCTTAAGTTTGCTCCATTTCATTTTGCAAGCACCTTTTGCAAGCTGTACTCTTCCAGCCCCTCCACCACCCTGAGCCCCCACAAAGCTCTCTGCTCCGAACCCACACCTTATGGAGTGCGCAAACAGCAACTTTTAGCCAGTTGTCATTCATAAACATCCTCTAAATGTCTTCATACGCCATTGCAGGCAGTCTAAAAAAAAAATGTAAGTGAGCTCTGATTGCCGAAGTAGCTCATTATTAAGGAAACCTCTCTCTCTTTCTCCCTGGAATAACATAATTGAGTGAATAAGCTGAGTCAGCAGAGCAGAAAGACAAATTATTCCCTGCGTGCAGCTAGGCAGACATGCTGCAAAGTCTCATTAGTTATTGCCTCTAATATGATAAAACAGGTAAACACTTCTCACCACTGCATGGAACCATTTTAAAATACAAAGCTGAGCCATAATGCAGTCCTGCCTGAAAATACCCACAAGATGCTTTAATGTGAAATAAAACTTGAAGTAAAAGCAGCAGCAAGAATGATCTTGCAAGCCTTCCTCCCTTTCCATCGGTGCCTCTTTTTTCCTCTTGATAGATGGTCTCTCCTTGGCAAGAAATTGTATTACTTTGCTTTGAGGAAAAAAAATTATGGAATCTTAAAGAATACGAACTGTGAGATATTCCCTTGCCCTCTTTAAAAACAAAACCAACAGGAATTTAATATCGCATCTCAATGCAAACTGGAACTGGAAGAAGAATTTCCTTTCCCTCACAATGTGATTATGTATGTCACTTGGTGTCAGAGACCTTGGATTTTTACAATCCATCTTTTTTCAGGATTCAACTGTAGTTGCTATTTATCCATGATTCCTCTTTTCTGAACTGGCATTAATAATGGCAGCAAAGTTCTGGGACATTTTCCATTACTTACCACTGTGAAGCCTGCCAAAGAGCAAAACATACTGTTAAGGCTCTACCTTAATTGGTAACTATGAAGAGGAGTGCTGAATTTGAGTAATTGTCAAAAAGTTTGAAAATATGGTTAGTCAGACAGTTACCCTGTAAGCTGTATGTGCTTTTCACATCTGTCTCCTTGGATTTCTGTACTGTTCTGCTCATTTTAGAAACCTGGGCCCAAGCTTTGGTGAGATATACCTAAGTCATTATTTTAGCATCAACAAAAACATTTATGCCCATCAACCTAAATTGCATTCATTCACATTTGCAGGATGGGCTCCATGACTAACTTTTGCTGCAGGTCCAACTTTGCAATCAGCATGCACTCTTTCTTCTAGTTATGCTGTCACACATATTTGAAAAAATCAGATTTTCCACTGGTAACAATGGCAGATGAGAAAATATATATATGTAGTTCTAACAATTTTACTAGTAGATTAAGATGATGTTGACATGATCCTGTAGGTCGCCAGCCAATTTTTACTAGGCTATCAACTGCAAGAATGCAGCAACAGCATGAGGCAAGTGAGCTGCATTCAGGGAAGTTTTCCATCCTCTCACTGCCCTTCCTAATAAAATTAGATCGTAATGACACTGCATTCTGACTCAATTGAGAAAACGCACAGCACTTAGCCTAGCCTGACGTGCATTAAGAAAGGGATGCGATGGAATCCTGAAATCAAGGTTAGCCTAAGGCGGGCTCCTATAGAGACCTATATAGAGAAAAAGAATAGGGTAGGACAGAGGACAGGGGAGTAGAAGAAAAAACCACCTTAGGCCTTTGATAAAAATAAGTATCTCCGACATAATACACCCCCTCCCTATGTCATGAAAATTCATTTTTATTACATTTTCTCAATAGCACTGTTACACAGCACTGTGCTCTAAGACATAACTTTCACAGCAGCAATATATGGCATACACAGGAGTTAGTGCATGCTGGAATTAAAGTTTCTGTGAGTGGCAGGAGGTAGCTATGTCTGTGCATCTGAGCATATTTGTGTGTGAGATAAACTACTAAGATCCTTGAGTTTACTCCTCCTCCAAAACCTGACTTCAAACATTTCTCCCAAACTCCACTGCCTTCTAACGCTACAAGCACACACATAAACTGTAATACCAAGTGGATTATTTCTCTCTGCAGTATCTAATTGTGCTTATCAGAAGCTGAATAAAGCATTAAGCTTTTTAGATCTGTGCTGGTCCTAAAACACATTTTTAGCACACTCAGTGGGTTATTCTGAGTGTTACTTCTCTCCTCCTTAAGTAAATTCACATACACACTGGACTGCTTTTTCATTTTCCTTTTTTTAGATGCAGGCCACTGGGGTTTTTTTGATAAAATATGGATTATCTAACAAAGTATGAAATAAACCTCCCACCCAGGAAACCATACCAAATATTTATATTGATTGCCAAAAAGACTTATTTCCACTATAGTCCTCCCTCTCAAAGAGGGCCAGAGTCAGTGCTAAAGCATGGGAAAAACAAAGAAAGTAACAACTGTGTCTTTAGCCAGCCAGCCAGCTTGCAATTCAGGACCACTATGGCCTGAAATTGTGCTCTCCTTAGGAGCTCACAAGCTGATGTCCTTATGTATTTCTCAGTGGAAAATTCTGAAGCATCCCTCACAAAATGTTAACTTTACATCATATTGTCAGCAACCCAATAAATAATTACCAGTGAAATTACTAAAACACTGAGATGTGTAACTATTTCCTAACATTCTCTGTGCATTGGATGTGCACACACACACAAAAAAAAAAAAAAAAAAAAGTGTTTGAAAATTAGCTTACTGTTACTACTCTTCAGTGAGATCAAGCAAATTCCCCCTTGCTAAAACTTAGGTATAACATAAGGCTTAGTTCCAGCTGTACTTGTGGAGAGAAACATTTGCACACCAAGTTTTCAAGAATGAAACTGTACCAACTCACATATCACAGAGATCACCCACCAATAATCAGTGAGGAAAAACAGCATCAATCAATGCAGATGGAAAAAGCACAGGTAAAAACCACAGTGCCACTTTGCAGAGCTCAGATTCAGATTGCCAGCTACAGCTGAGTATTGAGTACGGCTGGGCAGAGGGAAGACTGGCCAGAGAGACTTCAGAAATTCTGGTTTTCTTCCATTTTTCATTTCAATATTCCAATAACTTACTTTGGCAAGGACTGACCTCAGACTACATTACCAGTGCTACTATATGCATTTCAGACAACATCTTCTCACAGGATTCACTCCACAGGAGCTAAGACTGGGCATAGAAGGGAAAAACAGAGCTGGCTCAAATCCAAACTATTTAACAGCTGTAGCAAACTTGAATGAACTTGAATGTTGTGTTCACTACTTTATTATGGGCTCAATCCTTTCTTTATCTTGTAAACAGCTCATTTGTCAATAACTTCCACACCTTAAAGGATGGTGATGATAGCTGCCATATTCCTTATTCTGCCATACAGTGGTTACTGCTTATGATTTTTTAAGTCAATTTCTTTTCCCCAGTAATATGGCAAAACTGGAAAAAAAAAAAAGGGGGGGGGGGAGAAAAATGAAACTCCTAATATTTAATTGATCAAAGGCTATCAAACCCAGAATCTGATTTTAAAACAATTTACAAATCAGAAAAAAAAAAAAAAAAAAAAAAGTAACATTCCCACAAGATGCAGAGAGAGAGAACTGGCTAGATTTTTTTTTTTTTTTTTAATTAATTTTACAGGTATAATTACCCCCACAGCTCCCCAGCACACTTGTTAATCAGTCATGGAATCCCAATTGTGGGAGGTCAAAAAGGTCAAATACACCCAGCTTTCAACTTCAAAGTGAGTATAATTGCAACGGCTTGTGAGGAAGGACTAGATGGACAATCAGGGAATCCAGAACCTGAGCCTAAGGCTGCAGCAGAGAGTGCTCTAGCTGCTCCGACTGCCCCATTTACAAGAGACAAACATGTCCCAGGGAAACTCGGAAACCAAGTCTGTACAAAATATGTTTACAATCCTTAAATATGATCTAAGTGACTGTCTAACAAACTATCGAACTCTCATATAAATAATATTTGGATTATTATAAACACACTCCTTTAAGTCTGCCTCAACTAAGAAAAAACACAGCACATTTGTTCCAATGAGTTTACATTCAATTAAAATAATTGCTATTTATATTACAACTTAAAAAACAATGACAACATTCATCAGAGACTCTTAAATTAACATTTAACATCAGTTATTTCCTAAGCGATATATTTCTTGTTTTATCCACTCTGGTAATTGATTTAATGCCTTATCTTCTATCAGAAAAAGTCCTAAAACATAAGAAAGTACACCCATATTTTTAAAACCAAGCAGAGTAAAAAAAGTGCTAGAAAAGGCTTTCTTCAGCTAATTTCATCTGCAGAACCAAAGCACTGGAAGCCGAGGTTTCCTCACACTCCCCACTTTTTGGTTGCTGGCTGCCTGGGTTATGAGCATCAAAAACAACTTTGAAAAGCTAACAAATACACAGATAAAGTTTTGAAGCTTTCACCAATTCCTAAAAGTATTTGCCAGAATGTGATGAGCTTATGACATGCCTAATTAAACAGCAAATTGTTTATTCACTCAATGGAGAGCGACATAAAAAGTGTATTTTAACCAACTCATCTCAAAAATCACAAACAAACGTAACTTCTCACTCAAGCTGTTGGCAGCTACAGTCAGAAAAACAGAAGCATCAAAGGCACGTGCAAAATAAATCAGAAACAGTAACTCAGATCTTGATCAGTTAATGCTTTGCACAACATGAACCAAAGGCAAATTTGAGGAACAGCTTTCTGTTGAGTTGTAGAACAATGCAAGAAAACAAACACGAGTTCCCTACAAAACAAACCTGAAATGGGTCAAGGCAGTCAGAAGACCCTTAAGGCAGTGTGTATATATATAACAGCCTTTATGAACAGCACAGACATTGCACCACTGCACTTGGACATTTCCTAGCTTGCACACTGGAGAGAAATGTTGGTATACACTACTCATCATGCTGCTTTTAGAACAACAGATGGACTTTACACACCTGTTATTCAAGGGCTTAATATAAACCTAGCCAATACATTTTATATGGACAAATATATCCTAGGTGCACACAGGAACTTAGAAGCAACTGAGCGCTGGCATATTTATTGCCAATAGGCCTGAATTCCCATCTGTAAGAAGTCTGTCACACAAGCTATCCTTGATTATCTGCAAAGAAATGTTACCATCAGGAAACTTTGCTCATACTATTTTTGATAGGGTTTGATATTTTTGACAAGAGGAAATGGCCTCAAGTTGTGCCAGGGGAGATTTAGATTAGATATTAGGAAAAATTTCTTCGCAGAGTGGTTAGGCACTGGAACAGGCTGCCCAGGGAAGTGGTGCAATCACAGCCCCTGGAAGTATTCAAAAAACGTGTGGATGTGGTGCTTAGGGACATGGTTTAGAGGTGGGCCAGGCAGTTAGGTTAATGGTTGGACTCAATGATCTCAGAGGTCTTTTCCAACTTTAATGATTCTATGAAATGTTTTTCACGTTTGTACTATTTCGTTAAGCCATTAAGTCACCTTCCTGCTTAGGTATTTCTCCTACTTCATCAAAAACAAAAAGCTGAACTGGACTGGTGGCATTTAAATCATTGCAAGGATCAATAATAATCTGGTAGACTTTTCTCCAGTTGAATGCTTTCATTCCCCAACATTCATCAGGAACTCCCACCATTGAAAACAGAGGATTGGTGGTAGAAGACCAAGATGAAGGCATAATTGTATCAGCCTCAGGATTTCTGGGAGCCCACCTGCCACATCCAAGCAGACATTCATAAAGAAACTGCATCATTCTCTTGCTTTTATTTAGAAGTATACAGGTAGCTGGAGAGAGTGTACATCTACCATGTCTATAATAAGGGAGATACAGGCATAGCAGAAAATTATTACATGACAAGTGTTACTTGTCTCTGTGACTCCTGGATATTCAAGAAAAATACTTTGGGAGTTTCCAGGGGATGAAGGTAAGTTTCAGGAAGAGTAAGAAGAAAAAAAAAAAAAAAAAAAAAAAAAAAAAAATCAGTGTACTGGTCAAGAAAGAATTACAGACACAAATTTGAGTAGACTGCTACTAAAATTCAGCAGTGAATTTAAAGGGTTTTTTCTGTTCTTATTTTTGATGTTTTATCTTTCTCAAAATAAACATGCAAACCCACTTAAGATGTACATTCATTCTCTCTGAAACTATTTCCTCCTTGAGATTTTATCTCAGTAGAACTATGCTTACTGGCTGAAAGAGTAAAAGATTAAGCAACACACAAGCCCAGGAGGGAAGAGAGCACCCAAGCCTATTTATGAAGTTGCAAATAGATGCCACTAAAATGAAAACTAAGCAATACTAGTGATAAAAAGAGTCAAAACAGTTTGGTTTTACTGGCTGCTGATTTAGGGAGAAAAGTGCTCACCCAGGGGCAAATACTTCTCATGTTATTATTAACCAAAGCACCGTAACATGCAGATACACACAAATATTTGAGTAGCCAATAAAAAGCACTTAAGAAACAAACTGAAGCAGCTTAGAAGGAAAACACAAATATAGGAGTAGGAGACAGCTGATGTTTAGAATTAAATACACTAAAGACTTAATGTTTCAAGAAGTCATAAATTACTTTCAGAAGCAAACCCACAGCTATGTTTACAAAGGAATTGTTTCCTGCCCTACCCACCCTCAAATACAGAGGTGACCCACAAATATAAAACTGGAGATACAAATGTAGTGCAAAGTGCTTGTCCAAATAATGACCAGCTAAACAGGTGGGGAAACAGCGAAGTAATGTTTTAAGAGCTAGACTGACCAGCAAGGACACCATGGTGTTTTAGAAAGTCCATTAAAGGCTACTGTGCGTACTAAAGATTGAACTCAGATTCCACTGCTTTCAAATAGGAAAAAAGTTTCCCCGTGGCAGCAAACACCACTAGAAGACATGTCTGAAGAAAGAGACCGATAGTTCTAGGATTAAGGTTAAAAAAAAGAAAAAAAAAAACCAAACACCTTTGGGTGTAAATAGTGTATTTCACCAATAATTTCAATTTTTTTTTTTTTTTTTTTAGCAATGTTGCTCAAACCCCTGAGAAGCATCATCTTATATAGGCAAATATCCAGAAGTGCTGAACTGGTCACAAGTAAGAGCTAGCTCATTAGGGGCTCACATTACACAGGATTTTCAGAGTCTGAACTATGCCTCCTGACAGAACCATAACATACTTGGCTTGTATATGTCTGTCTCTAAATCTGACGCACAAAAATACAGCACACAAGAGCAAACACATTTGTAGACTAAAACTTAACATATGAATCGGCTTCCTTGTCATTCAGGTGTCCATGAGATCAGTTTCCTCTTTGCTACAGAAAAAGCCTGAATATGTTCACATATTTCTGTATAAATCACATAGCGCTGCTCCATATGATGAGCTACAAAACCGTACAGCAGTACCCAAAAGATCCAATACACTTGAGCTTCAAAAGAAGTTAAACCATCAGTTACAGTGCAGTAAGTGAAATGCGCTTTGCTGTTAAGTAGAAAGAAGTAGAAATGAAAGAGAAAGCAATAGAAGTTATGGTATTTACTTTTCTTCTCTATAACATACCAAAAACATTAACTTAATTTCTTGGAAATTGTGGGATGGATGAGCCTAGTTACTGGCATTATAAACAAACACAACTTCTGGTATGAAAATAAAATTACTATCGTGGAAAAAATCACCCAAAAAAATTCTCAGGAAATCGAAGTATGTTGAAAGAAACTTTGCTTGACCCAAAATAATGGATTTTTATCTCTGCTACAAATATAAATCTTTGTTCTATTTACCAGTTCAGTAGACCATTGCTGCTTTCTCCCGTCTCCCTCCTTGCTATTTCTAAGTCCCTTCACTCTTGCTTGGACACAGAAAGGCACAAGCACATCCTTAGGATGGAGGAGACTTGTCTTTTTACTCTCTTGTCATCATAACATTAAGTAAAGCTAGCACATACACAAAAACATTTTCACTGTTGGCACTGTCAGGCATCAGACTAGGCTGCCAAGAGAGACTGCATGTCTTTCCTTGGAAGTTTTCATGACCTGACGGAACAAAGCCCTGGGCAACCCCATCTGAATTCAGTGTTGGGCCTGTTTTCTGCAGGAATTTGTACCAGATGACTTCCTAAGGTCCTATCTGAATTATTCTATGAATGTGCAGCCCCTAGCGCCTTCAGAAAGTCTCTCAACTTATCTCTAGAATAGCACAGCAGCAATTGCATTGGCTACAATTCCTGTATGACAACAACCAGTATTCTCCTGTCATTTCATTTTTCTTCCCAATTGCCTTTCTACATCCACCTATTATTTCTTAAATCCTGTAAGCTCTTTGGAGTTTCCCTTTGTTCTGCATTTGCATGTCTAGCACTTGGAGTCCTGGATTTGTGGCTAAGGCTTCCAGAAAATACAGCAATAGAAATAAAATCAAAACTAAAGTAAAAAACAAGATAATGACTGAATATCAGACTCAGGTTTAAGGACTACTTAAAAAGTAAGATACACTTGATTGACGAAACACTTCTTAGTTTCTTAGGAAACACAGAAAGACTAAAACCTAATGCAATTGACCAAATAGACGTGGCAGGTCTATATATCCTTCTCCTATCATTGTAATGTACTTGGGAATGAATTCTGACTGTAGGAGAATGTAGAAGGAAAACACACCAAAACAAAACTGCTGATTTTTAAGAGACTGACTAGATTTATGCTGCTGAGAGGAGGAAAGGAATAATTTCAAATCACCACTCTTCAGATGGTGTATTTGACAAGAGAAACAACCATCAGATTTTACTGGACAGAGAAGCGAAAAATATGTTTGCTGAACTGAGTACCTATTTAATGCAGATATACTCTTAGCCACTAGTTACTCTTTGCCAAGACAAACACAGGCATAACTCACATACTACCTCTCAAAATAACTTGAGCCATACCTTTAACCTGACATGCCAAGATGGAAAAAGCAGCGAGAGCTGCCTGCATCACTTTCCAGTTACCTATTTCTCACTGGCAAACTGTTATTTTTACTGTTTTTCTCCTAAGATAAAGCCTGTTTGTAGTTCTGCAGGTGAGTCGTGGACATTGGTCTGTTGTGGTAACAAACACCACAGAACCAAAGGAGCAGGAGTTGGGAGAGGCACAAATATGGCACAAGAAGAAATAATTTTATTGGCACATACATCAAAGAATCTGAAGTTCAAAGCAGTGAAGTTAAAAAAAAAAACAAACCAAAACCCAACAACCTTTCAGTTAATTCTCATTCACTGCATAGGATTGTTCATCAAAATTAATAATATGGGATAGGCTCTAACACTGTGCACTAGCTGACAAGCAAATAAGAACATCTGATGAATGTGTCAAACCCCTGTGCTTGGAAGTGACAACATAAATTCCAGTAACTGAGGTTTGGTGGGTATTTTCTTCCTGTCTAAATTTTAAAGAGACACCTGGGACAGGAGAAACATGCAATCTGAGTAATTCTCCCCCCTCCAATTCCCAGGTCACTTACTAGGTCACTTCGAGGTGCTTCCTGATAGTCTGCTGAAAAGCAGGACATTGAACTTCTTGCGCCGTTGCTCTCACTGGCTTGCCGTGGAGGCTGTGCATATTGCCTGTATGTAGCACTCTTCGGGGTCCAGCGAAACAGGTTGATTGACTCACGAACACAACGCTCAATATCAATCTCTGATCAGGGATTTCAAGAAAAAACAAGAAATGCAAGTGTGAAAAATCAGTAAAGTCAATTCACCCAGCTATGACCGCTAAATATACATATATCCATCTACACCTGTCTCTCTCCAACCCCCCTTAAAGGGCATGTAGTTTTCAAAAACATTTTGCCATTTGAAAAAACAAAACAAAACAAACACTTAGGAATTTTTTATCAAAAAATAGCAAAGACATTTTTAGCATCAACTTTATTCCTAGTTATGTATGGAAATCTGTTTAAGAGAAGCGTAACAGAACTTTAACCAATACAACGACAGGAATATAATCAAAGCCTAGTCATTGTAAGGCATCTTCATTAAATGTCTTTGCATGTCAGACTATTGACTCTTACTGTAAGTACGTGCAGTACATCAAAAGTACATGTCATGCAGCACACGGACATTAGGATTTTTGGATGAACTGTCTTATTCGTCAGTTAAATACTGCTACAAGTCAGACAAAGCTTTCAGTTGTCGAACTTTGTGTGGCCTGGCATTTTGACAAAGCTACATGTTACCTGCTTGGTGGAACACAGGAGTTCTCAACACTAATTTCTGCTTGATCACAAACACAATGGCTTTGTTTTAGAGCTTTTTTTAAAAAAAAAATACAGTCAAAACCCAACCAGACATTCACAGCGAAACATTCTGGCTGAAGGAGTGAAGTGCCATCTGTGACAAAATATTGCTCAACCCGGGAGGAAAGCAGACACCCATCAAATGGGAAGCATGCTAAAATAAGCTGTGGTCAAATAAAAATTACCAAAGCATAACGAAAAATATATGCAAAAGAAAAAAAAAGTAAACCTATTACAAATATCATTTTTGCAACACTAAGCATCCCGCATGTATCTACCTTCTAACAAGACGTAACATAAAACCCATTTACTTTTCCATCACTATAAAAAGACTGGTTAGTTTCCTGTCTGCAGTGTCATGAAGAGAAAAATTATCCTAGCTTACATTTTATGACAAACCTAGTGTAGTGCGTCAGACAAACAATAGGTATATTAGCACTTCTTGTACCTGTCCCAAGCATCTTGGATTATTCATTACAGCACTCACAATTTAGAAGATTGAAGCATCAGCTTCTATGAAGAAAATAGAGGTACTGTAGCTAAGCCTTATCTGTGTATCTCAAACAGATTTGATGCATTGCCATCAACCAGGGAGTTACTCCAGAAACCTCAGGCATTACTAGGTGGTGAGGGAAAGAAGCTGAAATTGAAGCTTGGGGCAGAATTTTCCAGTTGGATGAGATTATTTACTTTGTTTAAAATCTGAATGAATGATGCGATCTATTAATCTCCTATTCAAAAAGCTGTCTGTATTCAGGTAGGATACAACCTGCAGCATATGCTTTAATTCCCTTGAAGACAACATGCTTATGTGCTATCTTGCTTCTGAAATGCTGAAAAATCTGGGACTAAAGATGTGGTTTACCTAATTTTAATTCTAGCTCTAAAACCTTTTTGTAGATGTGAAAGTAAATCACAACTTTCGTTAACCATATCAGGTTCCCTAGCTACTTGGCATAATACTTGCCAGAGATAAATGGACAATGTGGTATCTCAACAGTAACTAACAATTTTTCATTCTGCAATGAAAACATACCAGATTTTCATTTTGAATATACTGTAAAGGAAGCTTGTTATTTAGTATCATTCCCAAGGAAAATCCATGCAACTTGAGAATTTTACACAATTTCTAAATTCAGGTAAAGACAGTAAAGATAGCAGATGCCTTTCACTGGTTATTATTCCTAGAGCTCCAAATACACTCCGAAGCATGGTCATTACAGTTGCACTTTCTCTACATTTCTGGAGACTCATTATATTTATAAAAAGTTGAGAATTTCAGTTCAAGACTGTAGTACATTTATGGCTTTTGGGTTTTTTTCTGTAAAGAGACTGCTATAACTATGAGTTATAGCCCTGTCTCCTGAGATTCTTAGCTAAGGAAACGTTAGCAGTACTTTTATAATAACTGAGATGAAAGCAGAATTTCACCAGGAAAAAAAAAATCTGAACAATAATTAATAGCATGAGAAACATTCGGTTGTGAGACAGCATAATAGCCTACAAATATCTGAAATTGAAAACAATGAACTGGGGGATGGAATAGGAACGCTATGTGCCGTAGAAAGTTATGAAAAACCTGAAAGCAGAAATTGAGATTGACAGAGTTAAGCATTGATATAGACTATCAAAATATTTTTCCTAGAAAAAAGCTCTAATTCCAAAAGGAATCCATTTAGAGAATTGGAAAATGCAGCAATGGGTTTCCCTAAAAACGATAACCAGTTCTCACACATCAGGGTGCAAGTAAAAAATTTAGGATTCTGTTGTTCTGTGATTCTTGGCTGTTTGTTTTCTCATTTCTTCTAAGCAGCATTTCAGAAGGACGGTGGCCATGCCTGAAAATGAAATTCCATGGAACAAGAGGGAGTTTTAAATGGTTTGAGAGGGAAGCCATCGAAAGCCTAACATCAATTTACAGTCTGCTGATTGATCTGCTTCTAAGCAATGCAAATAAAAAAATATAACAAGGAGACTGTGGTTTCCACAAATAATAAATAAAAAAATATATGTATGCACATGGGCACATGCATGCATACATATGGAAATGGTCAATATTTATCACCCACAAGGGAGACAAGACTATTGGTGGTGAAAGAATTTACTTGCATTCTTTTTTTGAAAACAATTAGTTTCAGGATGCTGGAGTTTAGGACAACATTAAACTGGTGTAAATATTTACAGAATATTTATTAGTCACATTGCACAAACAAGCTTCACACTTGAGTAACCTTCAAGCCCGCCTTCACCCTTTGTTTGAAATTTCAGTTTAAGAAAAATCACTTCCCGTCAGCAACTAAAATACAATGCAATCTTTTGCAGCCTTGCTGGATAAGATCTTTTCTCCTCCTTTTGGCTAATAAGTAAGGGTTTGCTGTGCTACTGCAATTCCGATTTCTTCCCGTGTCCTTTCAAATATATGATAAATGAGTCAGTCTCCGATTAAATGTCCATCTTTTGTTATCGCACCAAGACTTTGCATTCACACGGTATTAAACCTGCTCATACTCTTCCTGCTCTCAAGTAACTGTGTTACAAGGCAGAAAACATTAAAGCTTACACGTTATTAAAAACATACTGTTGGTATGTCGGAAGTGTGAATATATCAAGCCAGTGCCTAGATTCTTGAGCAGGACTATGAACAAACAAAGAGAGTACTTCACCAGAGTACTTCGCCAGGATGCCAGACTACTTGTCATGTGAAAACAACTTACAAGAACATCCTTCGGAGAGCAGGCTCTGCATAAATCTCAAGGCATCAGCAAGAAGCGAACAGAAATATTTAGAAAGGAGAGGAAGGGCCTGCTCACTCATGTACATGTAACATCGCAGTGTTCTCCAAGGTCCCAGCGCCAGGGTGTTTTGTAGTTTAAAAAGCATGTGCCTTCTGTTTTTATTCATACAAATTATTTTGCTGGAAAATGTGTAACGAAAACGTGCTGGCACAACATGCAGTCATTAACTGTGAAGTGTGCACTGAAAAAAAATTAAGCCTCACTTTAAACATAATATAAATATTATAAAAATAAGTTTTCATTTCAAAATTTAGTACTTCTTCAAGCGGTATGGTTTTCAAAAAGTGCAGAGCACCTGTATTTCAAAAAGTCAAAGTTGGCACCCAAGTACCTAGGAACTAAAAATGACAAGTTTCATTTTAAAAGTTCTACCTGAACTGAGCTCAAGTATTTCACAGCCAAGCAGCAATCAAGCCTTACAGGAAACAATTCTATGGCACCAGCTAATTACTCCATTACTTGGCATCAAGAGACTTTTCCTGAGATTTCTAAATATGCAAATAATACAGGAATTGAAAAAGGTCGGGGTAGGGAAGTAAATAAAAAGTAATTTAACAGTAATATCCTGGCTTTGCCATGGCCCCATCCCAGTATTAAACCTACTGAAATATTTTGCTCCTTTTCTGAATTAAACTTCCTATTTGCCCTAAGCTGTTGTTAATTTTGCTCTGTTCATGCTAAATTAGCACTCCCGACCAAGCTGCTGCCTCTCTCTGTCAACAGCTTCAACTGAAAAGGATGGCTCAGCCTGACATAGCTGCTTTTTAAGCTACATATATCTATGTTTATTATTATAGATACAGGAGAAAAGTAGACCGCACTTGAAACAGATGTTAGAAAGAAAGCATCAGTTTAAAGCCAACACACTTGTGACAAAAGCATATAGACTTTTTTATTTTTACAGCAAAACTGGACATGCATATGTTGTTCACAGCAAGTGAGAGAAAGTAATGGAGGAAAACATAACACGAATAGTTCTTTCTTAATGAAAATGTACACAGACCGAGTCTGTGTGCAAGTTAATCAATTCCAGAGCCCCTTCCTTGGGTAACAGGACACCAGTTAAGAAATTTGGCCAAAATAAACTGCTTCTGCATTTTGGAAACAGCCCAGAATTATGGGCTTGGTTTGACCTCTCCATCACAACTAGTTTATTACTACCCTGCCAGGCAACATGAGCTTTCACCACACAGCCACATAAATAGGCCAGAAAACCTCCGTGCTATAAAAGCAGCGAAGCTGAAACAGGTCAGTCAGTTCGATCTCATGATTCCTGCTCTCAGAAGAAACAGATGTGAAAAGCCATAAACCTTTTCTTTTCTGATGACATAGAAAAAGATGCATTAAGCGTAGATATTTAAAAAGACAAATCTAAGAAGAAAAGTGACATTCTAGCTGACATCTCTCTATCACTGCTAGAAGGTTTCTATAAACAGAAAGGTCAATGCAAAATTATTCTTTTTATATAATTTATTTCATACATTACAGGGTAGTTTTGTGATTTCATTGTTTTGTGGATAGTAATTTGTTCTTACTTACACACGTCAGCATCTGGGGACAAAATTTCAAAGGCAACATAAATATCAGTCATTAATTTTAAAACTCTCCAGCTAATAAGATAGAAGTCTTTGTTCTTTCTACATGGATGCAAGGTGTGCCTCTTTCAAGAGCTGCTGGGAGGACAAGTGCTGTCAAACTAGGAGCCATCATATTTTTTATGTAATGCAGCAGGCGTACAGAAGTTGCAGTCAGCTAGAAAAATGACTTGATGCAGAAGGAAAGGAACAGACTATAATACCGTGTCTTCAGACAGATTGCATGTTGCACGGCTGTAATAAGGATCAATAATTTCAATGCCGCATTGACAGGCTACCTTGTCTGAAAGCATATTACTCTACAATTCTTTCAGTATCTTGGAATAAAAAAATTCTCTAGACAGTTCTCCACAGCCAATATTGTTTATTCTCTCTGGATGATATTGCCATTTTCAGTGTACATGCGACAGTTATCTTGTTGTTTGAAAGGAAAGACAACAATTTAAACTCTTCTTGAGCCTCAATGCTCACAAGCAGTCGTTAGTGTATCAAAAATGAAATAGTCCAGGCCCTTGCTTGGTGAAAGCACATCAACCATCTGCATCAGGGTTCAGAAACACTAGGAAAAGAAGGACTTTTGTTTTTATGTAATGAAATCACACGCAGTGTCCAAAGAGCAGAAAAAGAACTCAGTCTCTTGTCTTCATCCATAAAGGAGAAGTTCGAGGACTGAGAAATTCGGAATATATCCAGGTAAAGAGTTCTGTAGCGGAGGGTGTTATGAAGATAGTAATTCAAGTAGAAATGACATATCTATGTGAGATACTAACACTTCTGCTGAGACCAACAGCAGGAATGTTTGCGGCCAGTGTATAAACAAGAGAAGCTGAGAGAAGAGTTATGGAAAGTAAAACTGTTACAGTGCCTGCAGTTAGGCAGTTGTCTGGACCAGTTCATGCAACACTTACCAAAGTAGTGAGCAATAGAGAGAAGCAGCAGCAAACACTGTGAGTTATTCCCTGAGACATTAGACTACATAAAGCACAAACATGAATCCTTTTCTTGCTCGTGATTGTAAAAATTGCTCTGACTCAGCAGTTTAGTGAAAAGGCTTCATAAAGAATGCCTTCCAGTATGGAAACACGACGTTGTCCTGCACTGATAAAGATGAGCAGGGAAGACACAGAACGATGAACGGCTGTATGAAGAGTAAAGGTTTACTGTACGTGAAACACCAAACGCCACACACTATGTCTTACTGAGAAAGAAGACCAAAATATATTACATAAAGACTGTAATGTCCGCTAAGCTACAACAGGAAAGTCTATTTTAAACAGTTTTATAAGCTGTGCCATGGCTCTTTAACAGCAGACATTTCTACAAACTAACAAAATGTTAGAAGACCTTTGTATTAGCATAGTTCTCCTCTTGTTAGACTTCAGGATATTTTTAAGGAGATAATGCAAAGTAACTTAGAATTTCTGTTCTTGAAATAAGACAAAAATTCAAGTAATCTTGAAAAGGAGTACCTGTTGCCATGACAAAAGGAACAAAGCCTCTAATTTGACCCATTGGTTCCTAGACCAATAATGGAAAAAACTCTGGGTAAAGATTAATATAGATAAGATATCTAGATCTGCCTAAAGAGTATCCTGAACCATGTAACACCCACAAACTACTACGGAGCAAGAAACATATTATTCAAGACTGAAATGCTATTCATTTCCCACAAATACAGCAACTGTAAACAGAAAGGGTAATAACCATCTTGCTTATGTACCCATGTTTAAAACTGCTTTCATTTCTAAAAAAATGCTCGTCATTTGACACTACAGTAGATAACTTACTGAGATGCAAAACTTCCAGTGTTTACCATTGGTCAAGCCTATGTTAGTGTTTCACAGTGCAAAAGTAGTAGCTTTAAGCATCTAACATCAGGCCAACCTTGTCAATATGCATTTCTAAATGATTTAAAGTTTGCTGCATAATTAATCTACTCAGAAGCCAAGGAAAAAAGTTCCCCTATTCTGTGAAAAAGCTTTCTAACACCCCCCATTTGAATTTACACGTGAAACTATTTAAGAAGTACATTCCTAAATATCATATTTTCATAACAAAAAAACCAACCAACCAAACAAAAAAAAGACCATCTTTAAGATATTTTTAAATTTGTGTCATTTCAGGGTTACATTCTGGGCAAAGTGTTGTTTTTTTTCTTCTTTTAAGAACTGAAGAACCAGCAAGAGATTGTCTAGCTGCTTGCCTTGCTCTGAAGCCAAATGATATGTGACTAGCCTATCCCCTACAGAAGCTTGTCTAGACTTCTTAAATTTTTGCAGTGACAGAGGTTTCACCTGACACACCCCTGATGGGTACTTAGCCCATTTATCACCATTTTGAGAATACAGACAACGTTCTTCACATACAGTGTGAGCTTTTCCCAGTTAGGACACCTGTCCTTCCTGAACAAATTTTGCCCTTCAATGCTAACAATCCAGTCCTGAAATTTATTCCGAGCTTGCAATATCAACAAAGTCTTGGCTTTAGGTACAAACCCTGCTCTATTTCTCCATGTTTAGCTTTGGCCTTTCTGTTGATTTCTACTAAACTTCAGCTCTTAGTATATTAAGAACAAAGAAGTTGGATAGGCAGAAACAAATGCCTCATGCAGATTTATAAAGGCAAGAGTTTAAGTTCTTTGTATGTGGGAAAGTAGACCAAAGGGAACTGACAGCTATCCCAAAGTATGAGACCACTGAGAATTCACTTAAACGGACCTTCTTTCTCAGTCCTCATTTTGGCAGAAAGGTTTTTCTAGCTCTCAGCCTACACTGCCATTCCAATTCTGTATTTAATTAGTTATATGTATCTCTATTAACAACACTGGATATACACACCCCCAAAATATATCTACAATCAAAGATGTGCTGCTAATGTACATTGTAATCAAGGAATTTTAACACTGCAGTATTTGTGCAGCTCATTTAAAAATCCTCCTCAATCAACAATTAAAGAACTAAAGATTATTAGGAAGACAATTTATACCTGTACAGGCAAACAAACACATTCAGCATAACAAAGATATAGACAGATACCTTATTAAGCACCTTGCTCTGTCAGCAACATTTTCCATAATTGTAAAAGGAAAAAAAAAAAATCTAGTGCACGCTCTTGCTTTTTAAGCACTAGTCTAATCCTGAACCAGTTATGCTCATAATTTTAATGAAACAAAACAAACAAACAAAAAGGACATATTTTCCCAAGACACCTTTGTAAAGAGGAAAAATAATAATTCGCCACATCTAGAAGCAAAGCTCAGGTAAGAGTGGCCTGAATTTTGTCTTTCCATGACTAAAAATGCTAGTATGTTTGACAGCCTACCTTCATGTACTTCGATTTTATTCCAGGGTAAAGGTGTACAAAATCCCACATGACTAACAGGTGGATTATTCTATTCTCTGAAGTCCCCTTTTGCTATGAAGAGTACATACAGGTTCTATCAAGAAACAAGAAGCATAAGCTGTGCCTCAGACTCATTTTAAGACATGCACTAGGAAAGCTCCACTGGTGAACTCACTTTTCACCCTTTTTATGAAATACCGTCTCTTAAGACAGACAGCCCTTTGCTAAGGGATATGTATTTGATTTTCTTCTGCCAGTGACAACTACAGACTAGCAAGAAAACTAATATTAACAAAATAAAGGACTTAGGTATTTTTTGTCCTTACCATGTCACCTAGCATAGCATTTCTCTTTAGTGTCAAGAAGGTAGAATCTATAAATAGAACTGCATTTTGTTCATGTCACTACAAGTGGAAAATGTGAATAATTAAAGAATTCACAGCTTCAGGTAAAATGACATCAATCTTACAGAGTTTGACACTACCGAACAGCCTCGGTGAGCAGGTGTGCCCCAACAAATTGCTCTGCTTCTGTACCAAAGCCAGCTCCCAACCCACAGTTGGCTCTAAGCCATTAAAAAAAAAAAAGGCAAAACAAACAAAAAGCAACTTACTAGCAGCTATGCACAGTTTCTGCTACATAAATGCCATTATTCAGCAACAATAACCTTCAGGAATTGCATTATGAAATACACCTGCCACTTGCATCTAAAAAGCAAAGATGAGGAATATGTTCAGAAAAAGATGTTTCCATAAATATCAGTTGGGCCTACATCTTTCAAGAAAAGAAAACTAGAAACGTGCTTTCCTTTTTGCTTCTGATGTCTTTTGATATTTCCAATCAAAATTTTTTTATGTTATCATTATAGCACCATTATCATGCATATCATGTGACAGAGACCAAATTGCTGTTTTTCCTCAGATATACTGTAATTTGAAAAAGCAGTCCAGCTTCACTAACTCCATGATAAATCACCTTGCAGTGTCATCTTCCATGGGGGACAACAGTTTTGAACTTGGGCAAGGTACAACAAAGCCACGTCAAAATTTTATAGCTGAAGTTGTGAAAAAGGTTTCCTTTTAAAAGAGCTATTATGATGTCTATTCCTCAGAGCCTTAATCTAAGCAATAGGACATTTTCAAAACTGTATGAAAAAAAAGGCAAACCCTAATCAGAACAGTATATTGCCTTTGTTTTTCTACTGCTCACTGGTACACGGAAGACCCCACTGTATCTCTTTCAGTCTCTTCAAAGTTGGTGTTTTGATCTCAGAGTTTACATTTTTATTCTAGAAGTGGTGAAACAAATGGGGACAGGCACCAAACGCCCACAAACTGAGTGGCTTGGCAGCCAACTGCCATTTCTTCCTCCTACCAAATCTTAATTAACTAAATGCTGAACCACCAGAAATTCTGGCACGATAAAAGTGTATGAATCACAGATGTGGGCAGGCAAAGGATTTTCAGGAAGAAAAACAACTGAAAGTAAAACAGTAGCTACCTAGGGTTGGATATGTACCTAAAGTAGAGTTCTCTGACGTGCGTCTAATTCTGCTGCTGTCAGCAGAAACATCATTCAAAACTGCACCATACAATCTTAGTGTAGAATTTCCACTGTTTTTTAATCTTCAGTCCATTTCTGAGCTGGATGTAATTCTTCTAAGCATTTATATGGCTTTCACCATCGTGGGATTCAGCATTTTGGCACGTCACTATAACGGCAACAGATACAATTGTTTCTCCCACATTAGAGAAACTCTGTCCCTTGGAGAATCATTTTTGTGGTTTGGTGATAGCTGTATTTTTGACTACATGTTGCATCTTAAAGCTACATGTCTGTGTCTCACAAAGTAGAATCCTCTACATTTTCCACTTCAACAGTTTTACTGTAGCTCCTCATTGCAATGGATTTCTTTTCCAGAGCCAGTCTTTCTGGACTTCCTATCTGAGGCCGAGGTTCTTCCTTTGGAAGCACTGACTAGCCTGGAGCCATCAAAAAGACACCCTTCCTAAGGTGCACAGCATTAAAAGAATGAACTGTTCTCTCGCACCAAAATTACAGAAGATGAGGTTATTGTGTGAACTAACCTACAAGGCTTATTTGAAAGTATGTTTTATCTCACGTCTAGGATTGGTGTCTAGCTATTCTCTAATAGCATCTGTCCCCATCTTTTGGTAGTTGTCCTCTCCAGTTTCAAGGCCATAATTAATCTCTGTATGTCAGTGATGATATTAGCATGGATCTCTGGAGGAAGACCTGTTTGCCAGGCCCTATATTGCACCCATTCCAGGTGGGAGTGAATTGGTCTACGGGATCCTTCAACTGTTTGCAAAGAGCTGTACATACCTGGATGCTTCCTTCCTGGGTCTGTTTCCTAACAAAAGGTGCTGGTGACTTTGTACTACTTGTACAGTGGGTAATGAACTTAGTAATTAAGCCAAGCTACAATAATAATGATTTTTGAGTTGCATAATGTACATTATCACACAAACTTACAGCAAGATGTTAAAGACTAAGCTATAAGCACACTGCAGGTTTTAAAGTAAAGTTACTTATACAGTTGGCCCTCAATGCATGAAAGAGCCTTCTGGGTTGTAAATTTGCTGATACATAAGACGCAGACATATCCAAACTGGCTTAGTACAAGCCAGTACTGGTCTGAAAGCAGAGTCCTGCCTCCATTGTTGGTAATTCAGGAATCACGTCGTAGTAGTGCCACCCTTACCATCCTAATTTTCCTGCCACATTCTCCTGCTAGAGAGATTTAGATAAAGGTGTCAGATTTAGATAAAGGAAAAACAAAGGTAACGCATACTGCGTTTGCTCTCTCTGCATCATCCGAATAGGATGAGATTTACTACATCTCAAAACTACACATAAAGAATTAGCAATGACTCTAGGGTTGGTTTTGTTTGTCTGTTTCAAATACTACCTCCTAAATCGTCTCTGGTATTTACATTGTTTGAGTAAAGTTTATACTTAATGGAGCTCCTTAAACACAAGTTAAAAAAAACATATGAAAGAACAAATGAAAGAGAATTAAAAAACCACCTTGGGGTAGTAATTTCCTAAACAATCTAACTCTATTTAAGTTTTAGCAGTTGCATATATGTCCCCTTTACACAGCCCCACGAGGAATGAACTAGGACATTTGTTGCTACAGCAAAGGGACTTTCCAGTATTCTTAATTGACCAATTATTTTGTCAAATACTTCAAATAGATTCCCTAATATGCTAGAATATTGTTAGAACTATATAAAAACAAATTAAGATTTCCAATAGAACTCCCCTAAACAGCAAGTAATGCCCAATTGTATTGGGTTTATAGATAAAATATGGCCAAAACGTTGAGACAAGCATTGGAAGGGGTCTTCAGAATCAAGTAATCAATAATGGCACTGTGCCCCTTCTTTTTCCTCACATCATTAACTTTTTTGTACAGTAATTCAAACTTTGTTATATGCAGTGAACTGGGAATAAAGCAGTTTTTTTTGTTGTTGTTGTTGTGTTGTTTTGTTTGTTTGTTTTTTTTAACTTTAAATACACATTTTTAGAAATAGCGATTGTAAAAAACAAGAAATCTTAAAAAAGTGTTCCACAAAGTTGCAAGATTGCAGTAAACTAGCTTTATCAGTCTAGAAAGCCAGGCGCTTTCACTGGCAGCCTGAGATAAGCCATTCCAATGCCCAGAAAGCTTAAAAACCACAGGAGTTTCAGACTGTTGAGCAACAACTGATTTTAGATTGAAATTATTCCAGATGTTTTGAACAACACAATCTCTTCCTCAGGGTGACCCAGTTTCAGGTGAAGGTTGCTTATAAATTACTTTCAGGAAATTCTCAGACATGGTACGCTATTTATTTTAACCAAAATAACAGAAGTCCTGTTTGGAAGACATAGGTGACAAAAAGCATAAGCAGTCAATACTTCTTAACCAGAAATAAGACTCTGGTCAGAAGGAGAAGGCACGAGGCTATGATAATTATATGTTCAAAGAAGTTACTGATTACAGAAGACTCAGCTAGACCAATAACATTTAACTTTTAAGTCACACTAGGATTGTCTTCCATCCTCATTCTTTTTTCCCTTGGTAGTCAGTTTATGATATGCTTTGGATTAATCTTACAATATTCAATTATGCCACTGTTGACAGCCAAAGTATCGCAGACACCACCAATATAAAACAAACAAACAAAAAAAAAAACCCCAAAAAACCAAACCCCCAACTTTGCAGAAATTGGTGTTTCTTTTCAGAAACACTATTCTACCAAAACATTTCCTACTAGAGTATCAGCAAAGTTGTCATAAACTATAATCAGCAGAAAGTATGTACATTATAACACTACAGATTTTAGGGATTTAATTTTATTATATAAACAGACATGTATTATGAGAACTAATATGTTCTTACGCATGACCTCAGCATAAAGTACTTGAACTGTCAGTAAATCAGCTGGTTCAAGATAAATTGGAATATATAATTTAGAACCACTCAAGGGAAAAAAAATAGGGAGAAATGACCTTAGGCAAGAAAATAAGTTAAATATTAATGAATCTACATTTAACTAAGAAATATAGCTAATAGATGGGGGAGTAGGGAAGGGGGAAAGAGACAATATTTTAGTTTAGCACTCACCTTTCAGACCATCTGAAGATCAATTTAAATCTAATAAAACTTAAATTTAATACAGGCATTTGAAATGACTAAGGATATAGACTGAAAATGAAAATACCCACACCATAAGGAATGGCTTAATTAAATTTCTTATAAATTGAAAAATTGCATAGTATATACACTAAACTGAAAGGTAGCAGAAAAGCAAAATTTTGAAATCCAGACACATGTTCAAGGGTATACAGTAAGAGACAGAATTTGTGATGATAATATTTATAGAAATCACAGAGCTTCATAGGTGAGAACTCACTGAACTTCCGAGAGACTGATTTATGCAACTATGAACTTAGCCTCAGCCTGCTTGCTGCCATATCCTAGACTACTGCTAACCTCTGTAAACTCACAGTTGTGGAGAGTGCCACACTAACAAGAGCTTGTAAGCTTAAATGCTCCTCCAAACTTGATTCTCTCATTCAGTTCTTCTGAGAAAGAATGACTTGTGTTGAAATGAATTATGAATTACTGAACTGCACACATGGTGTTCAAACAGAGCCCACTAAATCCATAATTAGCCCAGGAATTACCCAAAAGTTAAAGTTACCTTAAGAAAGGCCACACAATTAAAACAGTGTCACCTCTTAACCAAGACCTATATTATGTTAGTAAGATCCTGGGTTGGGGAGAGGGAATTAATACAAGAATGTAAGTATGTTCTGGGTGCGGTAGCCTTCCAATTCATGTTATGTAAATATTAGTCCATCACAAATGGACAGACGTCTTTCAGTTAAGAGGGCTTACTCAGTTCAAATGCATCCTACAATCTTACTAGAAACTTGCTCAGAAATAAGACACAAACTTCATGGTTAACTGCAAATTTTTTTTTTTTTTTTTTTAAAGATGCAACACTTGCTTGTATGGATAGGTCAACCACCTCCCACTGAACAAGAAGAGAGAACTTCTGCACAACATTCATGCAGCCTCTGATCTGATTTTGAGGGTTCTTTTGAAAGCTTTACATTTCAAATGGAAACCAATTTAACACAGAGCAATTCCAACAGCTTCTATACTGCTTTCCCTAATCCTTTTACATTAATTTCTTCCACAGTAAAAGTTTAATTATTTTTGAAAGGAAAACAGGCTAGTACCAGCATCAAAGTGGAAAAGTACTGTTCAGAACAGCACTAAATTTTTTTCACTAAGAAATCCCTACCAACTGGATTGTTTCTATACGTGGCATGTCTACAAACAGTTGCTTATGAATTATTTAAAATCATTCTAAATTTCACAAGAAAGTACTCCAACCTTCACCTGGAAATAACAACAAGCTCACCCAATTCTTGCTGATGACAGCAAAAAGACTTCTACAAACTTCATTAAGCTGTAGTTAAGACCTACACACTCTGACAGTGAGTTTGCCTAAATCTACCATGATTTCAAAACACATGTAAGATTTGTAGCAGATATTCACATGCAAGCACATACTTTCTTCAGCAACACACTGGGGAAGACAGAGAAAGACAGAAGAAATAGTTCTTTCTGTACCTGGCAAGTCCGAAAAAAGGAGAATGCATTCATTGAATCCATTAGCCAGAAGACGATCCCTCAGTTGTTGAAGTATTGCAACTCCAATACAGAATGGGAAAGAAGAATTTCCAAGCAGTAACGTATCCCACAAGTGAAAAATTTTGTGCAAAGGAAAGACATCTGCATGATGAACAAGCACAATAAAAAAAGCTATAAGCATATAAGTTGATAAAAACATATACACACACGCACACTCTTAAGGACTTGCCTACATACTTTTTCTTCCTCTCCTGTCTTAGGGTTATTTCTTTTTTATTTGGGAGCAAAAAGGACTCAACCTGCTTAGAAACAAGTTTGTCTTCATATACATTTTGATTATTCTGGAAATCATCACTGTGTTCTTTCATTATTAAATACTCAGGAATGTGCAGGTTTTCAGATTTCAGACACACACAAAATTAGGCAATTTATTTTTCTTTTGGTATGGTGCAATTATGCATTAGGATATGCATATCAGTTTTTCCGACAGCATGAAGACATTACTGAGTCAACCAATAAGCTCAACTACTTAAAATTAGACAAGAAAATGAGGAGAATAGACCAAAAATTGACAGAATAAAGGAAAGACAAGGAAAAAGGTCTGTTAACAATAGAAATATTTTATATAAAGCTGAAGGTGGCTCTCTTAAAATAAGTTATCCTTCAACTAAGTAGTCCTAACATTTTATTGCAATTCATTGCCAAAGAAACCATGTCCTTGGTTTTCCAAAGGTAGTGATTCTCATGAAAGTTTTAGAAGAATGGACAACTGCAAGAACCTGTGCTTTATAGTCAAGATCTTTAGAAAATGCAATCAAGAATCTCACATTAAATTCTTTGATATTTTATCAGAGAAATAATCCATCAGCTCTTTTCATGCTGTCACTTTTTTTTTTAATTCGAAGTCTGCCAATGTTGACATGAAATTAAAAAAAAAATAATCACAGAAATCTTTGAAGAAAGAAGATTTTGAATTGCCTTCTGGACTTGCTTTATTAACTTTGTTCTCTTTCATTAAAAGCTCACCAAATTATAAAGCTCTTTTTGTTCCTAACATCCATGCACAAATATCATAGTAAACTAGTGCTAAGAGAAGAACAATGTGTCAAAATGCAATAAAAAAGCTTGTTTTGTTGGCCTTCAAAAACAAAGTTACTCTCTTACATTATCTGGGTGAGGGCAATGGAAGGTGGTGAGGTTTGTTTTTGTTTTTTTAACTATTACTATATTGTTTTCCAGTGGATAACAGCTTTCTTTGCACACCCCTAAATACTGCATGCTTAAAATAATCCAGTTCAAATTTAACATAAGACTTTAAGAAAAAAAAAAAAAAAAGAAAATGCTAATTATTGTCAAATCAGGTCAGAAAGTATGTGACAGGCACTGTTGAGACTCAAATCACAACACACACCCTTGCAAATTACAAGCGACCTATTAAATGATAGACACATTGCACCAATTAGGAAGGCTTTAGCTGAAAAAGTGAGAAAAATTACGCTTAAGAAATACAAGAACATTTAACCAGAGAAAAAGAATGCATACTCACGTGTAAACATTGTAAGAAACCAAGGAATAGCATAAAGCTGCAAAGGGGGGGTGGGGGATGGGGTAGAGAGAGAACAAAAAAAAGTTTTTTTAAGAGCTAAAGTTGTTTGTGACAATTGCTTACCACATTAAAAACTGCCTAGCCTGGCATGAGTGTATTTAAAATGGGAAATAACTGCAGCGGCAGAACAACTATCACACAACTTTTAGCCCCTCAGACAAGCTTCTTCCTCCCCCAGGTCCCCATTCTTCTCTCTTTCAAATTACTAGTTTGTGATACTGTATTGAAAACAACAACAAAAACAACCACCACTCTCAGTACAGTTATGTTTGCAAAAAATAACGCCCATAGACTTAAAGAACTCAAAAACCTGCTCTATTAAACTATCACAATTCTCACCTTACATATATATATACTGCCAGGTGAAAATTAGTGAAGGATGCCTGAACAAGCATAAAACCAACTTGATTCAATAGATCTTCTTGACTATGGTGAGAAAAAAAAAAAAAGGTTCTATATAAATAATTAAAAATGCAAATCACAATTTCCAACAGAAAAATTAACCTTATCTACCTTTTTCTCCTATGTTGGTGTTTATTAAAATGTATACTTGTCTGTGAAAGGCAACAAGAACCGTCTCATTCTCAAACGCATATAGTGTCAGTTACTAACACCTTAAGCACTTATGTTGTTGTACTGTGACCTTTAAAGGCAGGTGTCATCTGAAGAATTTGAGGCTGCTTCAGGACTTATACTACTATGAGATTTAGAACTTGTGCTGCTGCAATGGCTACAGGAAACCTTTAGTTTCTGGAAACTTTCATACTCAGTACATCATATAGAGAAAATTCAGTATGCAGTAGAAGAGCTAAGCATTTTTGACACCTTAAGAGTTTCTCAATTTTCACTGAAGTATTTAGCATGTTGAAGGCAACAGAATCTATTTTCATGAAACATTGAACTGAACAGAGAAGTCCCCACAAATTAGGAATGCAAGAGTGACACAGCCATTGTTAAATTTTACTCAGTTGCATAGATCATGTGCTCTGTTTTCCACTTCTGAAGATTTACAGTTAGACATAAAGCTTAATATATTACTTGTTAGCTCATAAAAAGTGCAAATTAGTCCTCCTATTAAGCTTTCCCTGGAAGTAAGCAAATGAGAAGCTGAAAGCATAATCAATATCATGTTAATAAATTACTACTTATTTAATAAACACTTAACTGGGTTATGGCCCTGATTAAATGATGCACACATTTGCTGAAAAGCTCTTTAGTACAGCTCTCTAAATTTTATTCCTACATCTTCATCTGAGCATCTGATAGTATCTGAACCATACTGTCCATAAAACTAAAAAAACCTGTGATGATCAGACTGTTCACCACTTTCAATATTCAGGAGGCTTTTATAAAGCTTGGCCTCCAACCCACCAATTGATTTTAAGGGTTCAAAAAAACAACAACAAAAAAAATCCATTTCTATCACCATTTTTGTCTTATAATGCATTCACACTATTTTCTGGAGTACATCTTTGTCACGCCTTCAATAGATGACTCTCTACTGAGTAACAGCATACCCTGTTCCCTGAAATATCCCCTACTGTTTCCTTGCTTGCTTGTATGCAATATCTTGCTTTCCATGCAGTAGGAAAACAAGCATTCCTAATAGCCTGAGGCTCCTCTTTGCTTGGAGGTACATATTATGCAGATGTAATTTTGAACTACATTACTTCCTTGGTGTTTAAAAGCAATTATTTCCTCCTTTTCACATATTTGATTGAAATGTTTTACCAAAGCAGATCCACACTTTCTCCTAATTTCACAAACACCTCTGTCTTGTATGCATCTACATAGAAATATACAAGAAAATACAGAAAATTTGAAACATTAAACAGATTATTAAAAGGTAGCCACAAGGCAAAGCACTGTTTTGCTCTAAACCATCCTCACCAAATCTATCAACAGTGACATGAAAAGTAGGTCAAACTATTTAAGTAGAAGGTATCAGGCAAGTTTTTATTGAAGGGATTTTTCCCTCTGATTTTCATAAATCTAATGTTCTAAGACAAGGAGGTCTCGGTAAACCTGAAGAGGCTATGATTACTATTAATAAGCAAGCAAAGAAAAGCCACAAGACTAGTGGTATTATTCCATCATGCAAATCAAATTGAAAAACACAGACAAAAAAGAACTGTACTGACTTAAGTCCTCAAATAAATAGCCTACCAAATTCCTATAGTGAAACGACTGCACTCTTACCATACTATTAGTAAATGCTGCCCTCTAGCAATCCCCGGCTGGAACAGCATTGTGCCATGCTTCGGTACTAACAAGCTCCTGTTAAAGTGGTTTTCAACCCTTCACTATTAAACCCTGAAAAATAATGGCGTTGTGTCTTTTATTGACACTTAACTCTCCATAGCTGGGAAGCGTACCTAATGTTTAATCAAAGTAGCGTTTGAATTGCTGGAACGGCCTGAGAATAACTCACATTAAAGTAAGAGTCTCTAGAACCAATACTTCATTTTCTAAAGTGAGCTTGAGATTATCAACGCCGTAATTATAATTTTGCTTTGCTAGTAAAATACAAGCTCTTTTGTGCTTTTCAGTGAGGTCTTGGACATTTCTTATATATGAAGAACACAGCAGTCCCCTAACATCTGTTCCTGTTCAAACAATCTGAATAAATCCACAGGTTTTTTTAGTTATAATTGAAATCTCCTGACCTTAGACTTGGTTTCATTCTCCATCGTTCCATTATCCCTAGCTGAAGTTTCCTCTACCATAGTGCTCTGCTATGACAAGTTCTGCACAGTACCTGAGCTTGGAGGTGCAGTTCATTGTTTTTCAACAGGGTGAAGATGTTTACTTGCCCACAGTTAGATGGGCATATTTTGAGAAGAGTGCATCTCCCATTACACATTCAAAGCTCTTAGAGATACTGGCTCAAATGTTGATGCCAGCCTTTTCCATGAGGATTTATTTTGTTACTGCCTGTTATTACGGCCTGGATTGTTTGATTATTTGACTGTTCCTCCAGAAGAGGAGAGCTTTACACATTTGTGTCTACAGATTCAGACTTCTGTTGTACAGACAATAGTTTTAAAGATATTTAGGCTCAAGGGATTCTGATTCTAAAGATATTTTAGAAGGAATAGCAAGGTGAAAATGAGTGTTAATGTTTGTTGAAGGGATGGTAGGGAGTATTACAAGGCATGCACAACCTTCTCGCTCTGTGAAAAGTCTGCAAGAATAAAGAGGCTGTCCTGTATGATCCAGGTGCACCTTATGAACATCGTAAGGAAGTGAAGCTATGCACCTAGTGGCAGGATAATGGAATTGAACTATTTAAAATTGAAGGTTTGAGTTTTCAAAACATAAAAAATGCCAACATTCTTCACAGGTTCTTGTTCATTATGCATGTATATAACACTTAAGTTTACCAAAAACCTCTAAAAAAATTTTAAAAAAATCTCTAAGAAAGTTCACCCTCCACACCTCATAGAATTACAGAGCTGAGATCAAGGTTAAATACCAACAGTTTTAAAGATAACAAACACAATAGGAGGAATCATTATTCTTGCAATCTTTTATAGAAGAATCTTCACCTGACCATCCTTCACTCAATGGAGTGTGTTATTTTAAACTGGTAAACTGTCATGTCTTCACCATTATAAAAAAAAGTATAGATAGATAGCAAAACCCCCTGTGCTATAGCATGTATTTCACACCATTTTCAGTGTTCAAGATTTTTTTATGTTGGAGCCTTTCCTTCTCAAAGCTGAAGTCGCGCTTACAGGAACTACCACAATCAATGACAACGTGGTCAAGCATTCTACCTCCAACGCTGAGTAGCTCATTTGCTTCGGGAGAACATGCTAAAAGCCCTGCAATGGACACTTGTAAGATAGTTTGTCTGCCATGCTAACCTGCTTTCTACACACTTTAGGCAGGCAGCAGCTTAGATGACAGCAGAAAGGATTCAGAAAAGATATCATATCTGTTCTTATTGAATTGTCCAGTAACAATCCCAGATATTGAAGATCTGTTAAGTAATGCAATCTTTCTTCCCAAGCTTACTAAACTAAAAGACCATTTGACATAGGAAGGTGGTCAAACAAAGAATGAAAGAATGATCCTCAGCTAGAAGGATGATCCTCTTCACCTTTGGGACCCCCTCCCCACCTCCCTCCTTCCTCCCCCTCTGCCGTGGTGATCCTCACCAAGTAGAGCGAACTCCGGCCCCGGCCCCCCATCACAGAGCTGCCACTCAACAAACATTCAAAATGAGAACATACAAAACCAGTCGCCCATAAGCAGGGAGAGATCCGTCTTCTTCCCCCACAGACCTCCTCCCCCTCAAGCACCAAATCTTCAAGGCCCTGCTCTCTTTCTTAAAAGTGCTTTAAAGGAGAATTTGTTTGTATTTTTTATTTACATTTTATATTTTTGTACATATTGTTAGGAGTTCCGCAATTTTTAAGTGATCTCGGATTGATCAAAACGGGGGCTTTGAAGTGTGTTTCTCTCTTGTTACCTATCTCTGACTTTACTTGGGGTGTGACCAGGCCCAAACCATTATCTCAAAGGAGAATAAAACAAAACTTGGGGAAAAAAAAAAAAAAAAACAAAACAAAACAACAAAACCACCAGACAAAAAAAAATAGTTTTACAATCTTATTCTAAGCATTCCAGTAACTTTTTTTGTGTATGTACTTTAGGTGTACCATAGATCATGGTTTGTATGAGGTGGCAAGGTCAAAGCTAAAGGTTTTTTTCCCTTCTCCCCCCCCCCCCCCCCCCCCCCCCAAAGTTGCTGGTTTGATTTTTTTTTTCTTTTTTTGGCCTGTTTGATGTATGTGTGAAACAATGTTGTCCAACAATAAACTGGAATTTTATTTTGCGGAGTTGTCCTAACAAGGCTGCCTCCCAACTGCTGCTTTTTGTTTTAATTTTCATTTGTTAAGAAAAATTTTTTTTTTTTTCCTCTTTACGGCTTCCTGAGGAGGGGAAGTGGAGAGGGAGGTGCTGAGCTCTTCTCCGTGATATCCAGTGATAGGATGTGTGGGAATGGTTCAAAGCTGCACCAGGGGAGGCTTAGACTGGACATTAGGAAGCATTTCTCTTCCGAGAGGGTGGTCAGACACTGGAACAGGCTTCCTAGAGAGGGGGTCGATGCCCCAAGCCCGTCAGTGTTTAGGAGGCATTTGGACAATGCCCTTAATAACTTGCTTTAATTTGGTCAGCCCTGAATTAGAGGCAGTTGGACTAGATGATTGTTGTAGGTTCCTTCCAACTGAAATAGTCTTCTATAAAACCCTGATCTTGCACCTTCATGTTCTGTCTTCAAAATACATACACACATACTTAGCTTCAAGCCTATATGGTGCCTAGACAAACATGTATTTAAATGCTACAGAAAGGTGTAAAAATGTTTTGATGACTGGGGATGCAAAGAGAATGCAGATTGAGTACAATTTTAAATATTAGATTCTACCCACCTATATGTGTCTACACAAACAAAATTTGAAGAATGATCACTTCCCTCACAAGATAAAAATACCAGCAAGAAATCTCTCCCCTAGATTCACCACTAGGTAATCGTGTAACACAACAAACAGAGATAAAGTACTTCAATCGCAGGATTTTTAATTCTTGGTTAGATGAAGCCCTATTACCGACACCTCCTGCATATCACCAAAACGAAGCTAAAATATCTACCTGTGACAGCAGCTCCAGCACAATGATATTAAGTAACTGCAGCCAGACTTTGTCATCTCTGTTAATGGCCAGCTGACAACTGTGTCTAGCTTCCATAATTTGCAGCTGAAAGCTCTTTAGAATAGTTTATGGCTATAGTTACCCTTTTAGTAATGTAGCACACTTCCTTGTTTTTCTTCAGTTCAAAATGGCCTGCTGTTGATATCAGAATTATTCAGTAAAATATAGAACGTGTTACAAAGCATTATATAGGGTGGGGGAGATTATAAACTTTGGGAGAGAGAGCAAAGAACTGTAAGATTCACCGTATATATCCCTCTATTTACATGTAAATCACATAGCCACAGCAATGTACTTAATTCAGGCACCACATCAGCTAACAGTATTCCCAACTATTCAAGCTTCAGCAGCGTTCAATATTCTGAGGGCTACGTGACCCAAAGCAAATGGGAAAGGTGCCAGGAAACACAATCTTTCCTGCAGCAGAGCCTGCGTTTCAATGATGAAAGATTAATCAGGGTTTACTTTGATAGGATTAGTACTCAAGCACGAAAGTCTGGTTCAGGTCTCATTACTACAGCGCATATCCTTCACCTTGATGGATCCTGTGCTGTCTTGTTACAGGTACAGAAAATCACCTCTCTCACTAATCTAAAAGACAGAACAACTTTTATTTATATAAAAAAAAAAAAAAGATTATTTAGAAAGGACAACCTCTCTTCAGAGGTTAGTGTTAATTTTAGAACTAGCATTTGTATTCAATGCAAGGGGTCTTTTATTGTTTTTTGTTGTGTGTTTTTTTTTTTTTAAATATACCTCTGTTTTGTAATTATTTACTGCATTACCTAATCACCTCTAGACTGTAACACTTCGAGACAAGGCTCACATTTGACTACGTGCTGTCCAATGACTAGCACAACACAAAAACTAAAATATAACAGAACAGGTGATTTTAAACTATTCCATCTGACTTGCACCTGGAAAGTTCTCAGTGGAGAATTATAACTGTATAAGCAGACACTAGGAGCTGCTGAAAGAGCAGCAAACACCCAAGATGGGTTGCTACAGAGCTCTCGTGGGTTAATAACAGAAATTGGGACCTGTAAGATGGTCAAGATAATTACATCTCTATCTCTTCAGTGGGAACTAGCATCCTCCAAACCATGACGATAAAGCCGATGAAGCAATATTTGCGACACTAAGGCAAGCTTCTGGTCAACAGAACCTGGTTCTCATGGGTGACTTCAACTACCCAGACATTTGCTGGAAGAACAATACAGCAGCTCGCATGTCATCCATCAAGTTCCTGGAACGCGTAGAGGACTGTTTCCTCTTACAAATGTTAGATGTGCCGGCCAGGAAGGAGGCACTACTGGACCTGCTATTCACAAACCAAGAAAACCTGCTTTGTAATATCTCGGTCAGTAACAACCTTGGCTGCAGTGATCACAATATTGTGGAGTTCGGGATCTGGCTGAGCATGCCGAAGGTTAGCACCAAGACAAGGGTTCTAGATTTTAGAAGAGCAAACTTCAGCTCACTCAGAGCTCAGTTGGGAGGGATTCCATGGGAAGCTTCCATGGAGGATAAAGGAGCCAGTGAGTGCTGGGAGTTCTTCAAGAATGCTCTCCTGGAAGCACAAAACCAGTTTATCCCCTATAAAAGAAAGGGAAGTAAGCGGAGCAAGAGGCCCCCTTGGCTCAACCATGAGCTCCTGGGTCTGTTTAAAACCAAGAGAGATGCGTACCAGAGACGGAGAAGTGGAAGATTGTCCACTGAGAACTACAAGGGCATTGCCAGAGTGTGCAGAGATGCAGTTAGAAAGGTGAAAGCTCAACTTGAATTGGAACTGGCCAGAGATGTCAAAAATAACAAGAAAGGGTTCTTCTGGTATCTAAGTTGCAAGCAGAAACAGAAGGAAAACATAGGCCCACTGTTAAACAGTAGAGGTGAATCAGTCACCAACAATGCTGAAAAGGCAGAGGTTCTCAACACCTTCTTCTCCTCTGTCTTTACCAACACTGTTGGATCCCAGGCGTTGAGAACAAAAATCCAGGAGGATCCAAACATAGACCCACCGTCAGTGAAGAAGGAGTTAGTATGTGAATTATTACAGGAGCTTGACGCCTACAAATCGATGGGCCCTGACACCATCCACCTGAGGGTGTTGAGAGAGCTGGCTGATGTCATTGCGGGGCCACTCTCTATAATCTTCGAGAAGTCATGGAGATCGGGGGATGTCCCAGAGGATTGGAGGAAGGCAAATGTTACCCTTATATACAAGAAGGGCTCAAGGGAGGATCCGAGTAATTGTAGGCCCATCAGTCTTACTTCAATCCACGGGAAAGTCATGGAATGGATCCTCCTGGGGGCCATCACGAGTCAAATGAAGCACGTGACTGGGAAAAGCCAACACGGCTTCACAAAAGGCAGATCGTGCCTGACAAATCTGGTGGCCTTCTATGATAAAGTGACCCGCTCAGTTGACATGGGGCAAGCGGTCAACGTTGTCTACTTGGACTTCTCCAAGGCTTTTGATACAGTTCCCCATGGCCTCCTCCTGGAGAAACTGATGTGTTACGGCCTGGACAAGTGGTCGGTGCAGTGGGTGAGGAATTGACTGATGGGCCGCACCCAAAGGGTGGTAGTAAATAGCTTTTTCAAACTGGCAACCCGTCACAAGTGAGGTCCCCCAGGGATCAATATTGGGCCCAACGCTATTCAATATCTTCATAAGCGATCTGGATAACGGGATCAAGTGTAGTCTGATGAAGTTTGCAGATGGCACCAAATTGAGTGGGGAAGTAGACACTCTGGAAGGGAGAGCCACCCTGCTGGAAGATCTGGATAGGCTGGAAGAATGGGCTAACAAGAACCTTATGAAGTTTAAAAAAGACAAGTGTAAGGTCTTGCACCTGGAAAAACATAATCCAGGAGTGCAGCTCAGACTGGGATCCACCTGGCTAGAGAGCAGCTCCGTGGAAAGGGACCTCGGGGTCCTGGTGGACAGGAAGCTCAACATGAGTGAACAGGGTGCTGCTGCGGCCAAGGTGGCCAGCAGGATGCTGGGCTGCATCAAAAAGGGCATCACCAGCAGAGATAAAGAAGTCATTATCCCTCTCTGCTCAGCGCTTGTCAGGCCACACCTGGAATACTGTGTACAGTTCTGGTCCCTGTTATACAAAAAAGATGTGGACAGGCTGGAGGGGGTCCAGAGAAGGGCCACCAAGACGATCGAGGGCCTGGGAAGCCTGCCCTATGAGGATAGGCTGAGAGAGCTGGGTTTGTTCAGCCTTTGAGAGAAGGAGGCTTAGAGGTGATCTCATCACCGTGTACCAGTACTTAAAGGGGAGCTACAAAGAAGATGGAGACTCCCTTTTTACAAGGAGCCACATGGTGAGGACAAGGGGTAACGGGTACAAGTTACTCCCAGGGAGACTCCGATTGGACACGAGAGGTAAATATTTCACAACGAGAACAGTCAATCATTGGAATAATCTCCCCAGGGAAGTGGTTGACTCCGCTACGCTGAACACATTTAAGACTCAGCTGGACATGGTGCTGGGCCATCTCATCTAGATTGTGCTAGAAAGGTTGGACCAGATGATCCTTGAGGTCCCTTCCAACCTGGTATTCTACAATTCTATGATTTTATGATCCTGGAAAAAATATACAGAGGAATTGCTTTGGTCATCCACAGCCTTTAACAAATAAATACCAAGTGCATTCACATAGTGATGCTGCAAAATTGATTCTCCCTCAGGAACTTAAGTGTTGCTGTTACCCATGCCCTTCATCCCCCCAAATATTTAGGCTTTCTACAGATTACAGTTCTCCCTTCTCCCCACCTTCATCTTCCTTCCTCTTACCCACCCACTTCAGATGTGGGTCATCAGTAATATAGAATCACAGGATGATAGAATTGTTAAGGTTTGAAAAGACCCTTAAGATCATCAAGTCCAACCGTTAACCTATCACTGCCAAGTCCACCACTAAACCATGTCCCTAAGCACCACATCTACCCTTCTTTTAAATACCTCCAGGGATGGGGACCCAACCACTTCCCTGGGCAGCCTGTTCCAGTGCCTGACTACTCTTTCAGCGAAGAAGTTTTTCCTAATATCCAACCTAAACCTCCCCTGGTGCAGCTTTAGGCCATTTCCTCTCATCCTATCCCTTGTTACTTGGGAGAAGAGACTGACCCCCACCTTGCTACAACCTCCTTTCAGGTAGTTGTAGAGAGCAATAAGGTCTCCCCTCAGCCTCCTCCTCTCCAGACTAAACAACCCCAGCTCCCTCAGCCGCTCCTCATAAGACTTGTGCCCTAGACCCTTCACCAGCTTCGTTGCCCTTCTCTGGACGTGCTCCAGCACCTCAATGTCCTTCTTGTACTGAGGGGCCCAAAACTGAACACAGTACTTGAGGTGTGGCTTCACCAGTGCCGAGTACAGGGGCACTATCACCTCCCTGGTCCTGCTGGCCACACTATTCCTGATACAAGCCAGGATACCGTTGGCCTTCTTGGCCACCTGAGCACTCTGCTGTGTATGTGGCCTTCTCAAACTTCTCTCCTTATAATGCAATACACTGGCTTTCTCTTCTGCTCATTTTACTGCCACAGTATCTTTTAAATATGTATCATTCATAAACAACATTATTACATTAAAAACACCTCTACAAATGAAAGCATATATTTGCTTTTCCATTACAATCTTTGTAAACAGTGATAATGAGTATCTGCCAGTCCCAAAGACACACAAATTCACCCAGGAATTGCGTACAACAAATGACTTTCAGACGCTTGGCCTTGCTGCTTCAATTTAAAGCATTTCCTAACAAGCATAAGGCTTTTCTGATAAAATAAGCTTTATATTGTTTATAGAAGAAATGCATATAAATTTCTTATTTATGAAATGTGTATTTCTACATCAACATCTCCTGGCTTCAGTTTCCTTCTTCTATTTTGACCTCTCAGTCATCATCTGTTCTTATGACCAGCTTGTAATTACCAAATTTCTAAATGTCAAATATATCATGATATAGATCGTACCAGTTAACAATGTTCTCTCTATAGCCTTGCCTAAATCTACTTTTCAGAAACATCAGCCATAAACTTCAATAGCAGTATACTAGGTAGACAAACATTTTTATAGAGTGTTATTATCTTGGCTTTCTGGACTATACAGGCCTCTCTAAGCAAAGGAGGAAAGCTTCACTATTTACAGTCATAGCTAAAAGTGAGGCTCTAAAGAAGGCCTTGTTTTGCTTTTTCCAACATAGCCCTCCCTCCCTATATTTTGGCTGTGTTCCGTTTTCATTTTCCTCCATCTTACAGTCTTCTTCCAATGAAAGCATAAAACTTAGCACAAGTTACATATTTGTCCAATGTTGCTAATAGACTCCAACAAACAACTGCTAAGCATTTTCCAAGGTCTGACATATCTACAGATTAACTATCACTTGCACATGTTTTTTGTATTACTTGCAAATTGATGTGTCTTTTGCGTTAACCAATGGCATTTAATTAGTTTGCAGAAATTCTGCTATTAGTCATTTATGGCCACATGAATTATTGTATATTAATCCATGCTTTAAAAATAAAATTATATACATCTTTTAAGATGAATCTGTAAGTTATAATAACTGACTAGTACTATTTTCAATGCATTTACCATGCCAACAGAATGGGAAGGACTGAGGTATGTAAAACAACAATCAAAGCATTACCATTTTATCAGCAAACTCAGAAAGGTCCATTAATACGAAAGTTTCACTTATGTCAAACTGCTACTGAAACAGTCCGGAAAGGCATCTCATCCTAGTTGCCCTCATTTTCCGTCTTTTACTTCCTTTGAACAATGCTTATAAGAACCCTTAGCACTTACATCTGGAATAAAACCAATTTCATTAAGGTGGTTACTCAGCTCTGGATCATGGAATGCAATCATCTGGGAAAACACCGTCAGGTATTCTGAAATGACAAGCAAATTCAAGATCATTGTCAAAAACACAAGCCACCACATGCTGCTAGCTCACAATAGAGCTGCAGAAAAGGAAGAACACCAATTCTTAAATTTTTTTTTTTTTAAACCTACAATAAAACAGCAAGTGAATATTACTACTGTCCTCCTTGTCAGCATTATATTCAATACTGAGGAAGAAACGTTTCATTTCTCTTCCTTAGTACTTCTCAATTTGGATTTTCAATAATGGTTTACTTGGTTCATACTTAGGTTGTGATGTATGTTCCACATGCAAAGTTAGAGACTTTTCAGTATGAGTATGACCCACAAGATATTGATGGAAGCAAGTTAGAACAAGACTGTTCCAAGGATTTTTTTTAAGACCCAAACTGTTTTAGTGACACACAAAGTTTATACTCTTTAAATTATATTCTGTGTGGTTTCTTTTCTACAAAGTTAAATTTTGTAATCTGGAAGTTGAGGTTTTAAAGCAATGGGACTTTAAGGTTACGATTTCCATGATCAGTAACATCTTAATTTGTATTTTTTGGAACAGATAAGGAGAAATACTTATTGTAAAAGATAACATTTATTACATTTTCAGCATGGCACATTAGGCTGATGGGTACAATTTCATTAGGTTGTCTAAATAACACTTGCTTTTAATTAGAAGAGAAGCAGACAGCAGAACACAGACACTGACAGATTTCTCTCTCTCTGTTCTGCCCCCTCCCAATTTTGTCCACACTGTCATATGCTTTATTAGAAGGAAGATGAAGAGGCAATAACGTTGCAATTTCGTAACAGATGGCAATTCCTTTTCCTCCATGCTCCCAAGAAGAGAGTAATTAGGGCCCAGACAGCTAGTTGAGGGAAGAGAGACAGAGGATGTGAACCCTGCTCCCAGATCAGAACATGCTGACATCTCAGTGCTCCACAGACTACTGTCCCCAAGTATAAGCCCCCAAACACAAAGTCCACACAGCTCCACAACTTAGCCATCCAGAGTTGCCACTGCTTCCTTTAAAGTCTATTCTAAGGACTAGATGCCTACTACTGTCTCTCTTGGGGAGAGCACAAATAACTCCCTATTACTCAGTTTGTCTTCATCCCTGAAGTGGCAAAATTTAATTCCAATTCCATTGCTCAGAAGCACAGAAGTGGCTCTGCTGGGATAATTCCACACATAGACACCTTTATTTAAGAATAGAAGTGGGTCTAAACATTCAGTTGTTTATAGACTCCTATCTTACTTAAATCTTGATTATCTGCACTCGAGTTAGCTCCTCTCGGGTTAAGCCAGCAAATTAAGAACAATCACTTTGGACGATAATTCTATTTAGACTAGAAGTTATAAAAGCTGATTCTGCCTCAGGAGGAGTGATAAACAATGCTCTCACTGTAAGAACACAAGGGAAACAAGTCACAGTCCTACTGTAAATTATACTTGAAAGGATGCCTAATTCTCCAAGGTAAGTTGCAATAAAGATTAAGATCTCTTGAGCCTACTTCAGAATTTCACAACTTTTGCTTCAAGCTGCAAAGACAAAGCCACAGCACACTAAACCTGTGAGGAGGTTTCTGGCATCTTAGGAGTGCCAGCCTCTCCCCTCTGATACTGCATCTCCATTATGCCACAGATGCCCCGGCAGCACTCAGCTGGGGAGTTAAGTGGGTGAACAGACCCACGCCGAGTTTTGTGTCACCAAGGCCCGACTGCTTTGGAGCTACTCACATATCTCATGTTTTCTCAGTTTCAAGCCAAAGTTGTTCTTATTCACATGCATAAAAGCAAGGGAGGTAACTGATCCATGCCTAAAATTCATACCAGACTACATGATAATAATTTTAAGAAGTGCATCTCTAAGGTACGTCTTACATCAGTTTTATTTCATGAAACAGCCAGTAATCACAAGTCAGGTATAGCAAACCAGCAATCCTACACATTCCTACACAATCAGCCGCAGGCTGATGAAAACAATTTCACAGTTAGCTTCCCTGAACCACATTTATTTTAAAAATGAAGATCTGTGCCCATGATGGTTCTCTACAGATATACTGCAGGTTGATAAATACCATCTTTATTTGACTAGCCAGTCTCATGAAATATAATTACTGTGTGGGATTACATGGTTAATTAAGGGTCTATTGAAAACACAAATCTTCACAGAAATGTATTGCTTAGGTCCAGCCAATTGCTGTTGATTGGAATTTTATTATATGAATTTTTGTTTTACATAATTGGGCATTCCATACCCAAACACCTTTAACTGCTCTTGCTTCCTATTTCACGGAAGGAAATACATTTGATAAGCTTAGAAAAAACACCTGTCTTCATTGTATAGCACAAGCTCAGAAATGAGGTGTGTTGAACTCTGCAGTTCAAAAGATTCCTCCCATCCACCTCTACATGGAAGATACAAAGAAGCTAAGAAACTAAAATTGCAGTAAGCAGTTAAATGACACATTCTTAACACTTTCTTCCAACCCAATAAGGCAGGGAAATTACACAGAATTTTCCTTTAAAACTGTATTTACACATTGGTGTTTGACATATGACCCTAGAAAGGACTAAATCAGAATACTGAAAAAAACCTAAAAGGACTGCTCTCCCCGAGTCCTTGATGATGCCAAATGTTGCACAGGAACTCAGGAATGCCCGCCTACACTATTTTCGTTCACAGAATCCTACTGACCTACATTTTTAACTTTGGCTGATAGATATTTTTGTAAAGCCCCTTAGGAATAACATCAGGGAACTCTAAAGAGCAAAAGTGTTATTTTATGGAAGAGTATATCCCCTTGAGAAAAGTCTTTACCAAGCTATTAATCTTGAAGTCTAAAGTGGCTGTTGCCACAGGAGAATCTGATATAATATACTTACTCTTTTCATCTTTAGACTTTTACTGCCCCGTTTTTTCCAGCAAGCACTCTTTCTTTACAGACAAAAGGATGCAAACAAGTTCTCTTGAATAGCTTTTCCAAACTATTATTTTACATATTCAGTTCATAACCCCTTATCCATTGTCTTTCATACGTAAACTCTCCTAACCACTGTATTCTCTCCTTATGTTAGCCCTCTCCCTATTATCCAATATGTAACTGCTTTTATGTCTAATTATTTTTTGTTGATCAGTTCTTAATTTCCTTTCATTTTTTGAAGAGAAAAAAACCAACAGACACCGTTTCTAAGTTGAGGAGTTTCACAAGTTATATACAAAAGAATTTCTTTAAAAGAAATAGAAGGACAGCAAGCCATGCTGAAACCAAGTATTCAATAACACTCATAACTGCTTGCAGTTAAAAACATTCATTACCACCTGCTTTTTTAAACTACTGATGGCTTTTCAAACAGCTTCTTTTGGTTTTTAAAAAATGTCTGCAAGACAAATTATCTTTCCAACACAGACTGTGCCAAGGTCAAAAAAAAGAAAAACAAAAGGGACTTACCTTGAATAACATGAGAATTATCTTTCAGAAAGAAGTTATACAAATACTTGGGGATAAAAGCAGACATGCAGGCGTATGCCAGAGCTGAAAGAATTAGAAAAATGGATGCAACTACAGAGGTAGAAACATAAGTACACCTAAAAATGTTAATTATTAAGCAGATAATACGCATAGATACTTAAATCAATCAATACACAAAAATGATTGTAAAACACATAAAAAGGGCACATTCCTCACTAAAGAATTTTAAAAGCTCCTAAAAACTCCTGTCACTGAGTAATCAGTAAAACGCTGGCTGGACCTGATCTGCTCCCAGTTTATTTACATACTTCTCAGTGACAAAGTAACGAGATGATGTTTAGAAAGCCATGGTGATGTTTGTATCAAAAAGTGAAGATCCCTGGATGAATAAAATTCTAGAAGACAGTTTCAAACAACTTCATTGTTGCAGTCTTCTGGGTTTTCTCCTATAGAACTTACACCCAGTTTATGCCCCATCAGACTTGCATTGTGTCTCTTACTTCAGCTCAGAGACTAAAGACAACAAAATTCAGAAGAAAAAACAGAGTGGAATATAATTAAAAATACTGTCAAAAAGATGGACAAAAATATCTTAAATTTCTCAACAGCTCCTCACATACATACCAAATAGAGATTAGAAGGTAAAAACTTAAGTGTTTATCTCCTTGATTAATTCCTGGGAACTTGGCTGAGAGACAATCTATTGTAATACAATTCTTAGCCATGGTGCTAGACCACAGATATAAAAAAGAAATATGGGTTTGTTGTAAATGATCCGAAGACAATAAATATAATTTTGGAAGTTTCTAAGCAAAACATCAGATTTACAGCAAATATGACATAGGATCATGTTATAAATGAATTCTGTGTTACAACTTTTCTAGCATTGAAACCACTTTTTAAATACCCGAGCCAAATGTGTTCAATTAAGTTTGTAAACCAGAACACAAAATTTTGTATAATTCGTTACTATTATATTTTGCTTCAATGGGAAGGAAATCAGGTTCTACAATCAAACTATACAGGAACATGTCCAAGAGAAAAAAAAATCTGTTGAAATATTTAAATTAGTATGCCCCGTAGGTATAATAGGGGTCATTGTCCTAAGAAACTAGTTTTCCCACACACAGAGCTTATATAAAGAAAGCCAGGTGCAAGAGAATAGAAGATTGGACTAGACCTATTCTGAACAAATCACATTCTAAGAAGATAAAGGCCACATCTCCAAAGCTGGTCTGATAAGCTTTTAGGCATGTAAAACCATCATCAGCTTTTCTGAACAAAGCTAGTCTGACAGGTTAACAGTTAGGTTAACAAATAATGCATTCACATTAAACAAGGCTGAACTACAGCTTCACTGAAAAAGACAAGTACTAGAGAAGCATTTCTTGCTTTTCCATAATCAAGGTTATTGGTACTTTTTATTATATATTCATTATTGTACTTGGCAATAAACACAGGGTTTGAACCCTACGCTTGAAGAGCAGTACACCACATAAACTTTTCAAAACCCAACCATTTCTTTTGACCTGTGGCAACAAGAGCTTTAAAATCCCTTTGTAGCTACAGAAAGTTTCCATCTATAAGCAGGTGCACACACATCTGTCTACAACTAGATACAGATGGCAGACTGTGCTTTCCCTTCACCCCCAGCAGAAAAAGGTACTCACCTTCATTGTTAAAATTCAAGTACAGAAATGGTGCACAGAGAGAGTCAAGACCTGAAAGAGAGACAAGCCATGAAGAAATAGCATAAAGAGCTCATTTATTGTAATGCACAAGATAAATTCATTAATTTACCATGAAAATTTGCATACTTGATACTAATTATAATGCTGCAATGTCAGGCTTCACATGTAATGCTGAGAGCAACTGTAAAATCAATACATGAAAACAGAGACGAATTCAAATTGTTGAACTACAACACTGAATTGATTATTCTGCCAAGGCTTCCAAGAAATGCAATTTACTGTCCCAAGAACTCACTCAGTAACTTCTGCAGTTTTACCTTGGAATGGAACAGTAAGCAGACTTTTTTTTTTTTTTTAAATTTTTAAATTAAGTGCCTGAATCTTAAGGAGAGTAAATATATAAGAAAGAGTGGGGCAATTTTGCACTACAAATTAAATGTAAATTATTAGGGTCTAAATTTGCAATAACCCACAGATTCATTCTTCAACAGAAACAGAACAGAAAGCACTCAAAAAAAGCTTACATTGTTGGGGGGGAGAAAGGGAGGTATTTTTAAGTGAGCCATAGCTTTCCAGTTAATTATCTGGTCTTGCCAACCAGTCAAACTCACCTTGCCAGTACACCAAATCAGGATGGGAAACAACCCAGGCCTTCAGTACACGTCTAAACTTTGCATGACCCTCTGGTGATGACAGCAATTCATCATACTGATGGCAACGAGGAATATCAACTTCAATCTGCACCACAGCCAAGCATATAATATAAAGAGACATCAGGATAAGTGGGGTAGTACTACAGCAACCTTGCAACACTAGAGGTGGAAGTCAGCCAAAGAATGCGGGTCAGACCACCATCATAAACACAATCTGCTTCCTCTATCACTCTCAAAACCAAAACTGAAAGGGGACAGGGGACTCTAACAGACCTGCCAAAGATTAAAAATAGAGATTTTTTTTTCTTTTTCAGATTCACATTTTTAAAAGGGCTCTAACCCTTGAAAAGGGCAGAAAGCAAATTACAGTTACTAGTTTTTTTCTGACCCAGCTTCTGGACTCATTTCAGGTGCTAATATCACTTTGCTCTACAGGATAAATCAGAGTTCTCAGAACATTGTACCCCATTTGATGGAAAATATTTCTTCACCCAGCTGAAAGGGACAGCCATTGCTTGTGATGTCTTTTTATGTCTGGCAAGACTTCTTGGAGAACCAAATTGCTCAAGAACCCACTTCTGTGAAGCACAGCTCACCTGACAGGATCTCAGGGTACTCAGCACTATCTCAGCACAAGGTGCAACAGGCACAACAAACATTCGATAAACACAGGACTTTTGACAATACGTCAGTAATATTCACTACACTTTGCTGCTACTACAGAAACAGTGATTCTGAAGTAAAAGAGGATTTAACTTTCCACATGTTATAAGATAATTTGAGTAAAACTACTTGTTCCTATCAGTTTTGCAAAATTCTTTCTACAGCATGCATAAGGTTAGAGAACAGGGGGAACCCTTTTAGTATTATGCAGCCACATCTGCTGTAACAGGCAAATGACTGTGGCCGGTGGAAAAGATCGTTGCATTACTTCAAGTGACAATATTTGATAACACCAGAAGTCTTACTTGTCTGTCTGTAGGAATCGGTGTGTCTTTATCAATGGCATCATATTTTGCTTGTATGGCACCCTAAAGGAAGAAGAATACTTGAATTTAGAAAGCCCTTACTAACATAAATGCGTATTACAATGTACACGCCGATATACAGAAGTTGACTGTTTTTGTTAGGTGCTTTAGTTAGCAACCTTTTCTCCTGAAAAAAATTTCCCAAAGTACAGAAAATTCTGACAGCTGAATTTTAACAAAACCATCTTTATTCTGTTATAATTCGGGATATACAGACCTTTCTGTCACCTCCTCAGTACAATCTTCAGTAACTTTCAGTTGTTCATACAGAAAGCTATCTACTTGATACAGTTTTCCATTTTCAAGTTAAGAGATGCTCTCAGTTTAAATTCAGTGCTTACCTCGGCCACTGGCAAGTGGCTTTCAACATCATCTCTGTAAAGGCACTGAATCCAGCTGCTTGTTAATTAATTTTGATATTACCAATATACACTGCTCTCAAGTAGCCTGTCCTTGCATGAATCCCAAAAGAGGCATGCTAACAAGTCCATCTTAATGTTATGGGACAGGGAAACACTACCCACATTGTACAGATGGTAAGCTGATGAAGCATGAGAACTGACTCATCTCCCAACACCCAGGCTACAACCCTGACCAGCAGTTGTTCTTTACCTTTACAGCTTTTTTTTCAGTCATATTGTATAGCACTCAGCAGATCACGTCCTAAGCTTAATATCCTAAATAACCTGGAATGTGTAACCTGTAAGAACCTCTTTGCTGCACTACTGCAGATTGCAAGCAGGGTAGATGCAAAAGCTGGGTAGTCAAGCAATCTCTGTGAGGAGTCCTCATTTCTGGGACATTCCTTCCTAGTCCTTTGTCCAAAAGGGCTACATTTAATGTATTTATTCTCCAAGTCTTTGGAGGAAGTGCATTGACTGGTAGGTGAGAAAAATATATTTGATATGTTTCATCCTGTTTTGCCCAACTATTGCTGACTGGAGCAGAAGGATTCTAACTGCATTTGTCAAAAATATTAAAAATCAAAACAAAGAAAATGGTAACTAGCAATTGTATTTAAACACTCTAGCAAAATTTGGCTGTATGGGTAGTATTTTTCCATCCCATAATCAAAATTAAAGGCAGTCAAGTTTACATACATTCTCTGAAATCAAATAATATTAGAGACAAGAAGCAAGTTTGTCTGAACATTGTCTTTGTTCACACAATTTCAAGACTCATTTTGTTTGAAACTCCAGTAATTCTACCTACCAAATCTTCAAATCCATTCCACCTTCCCTGTCAATCCCATTCCTATCCCATTCCCTCCCCAGTCAGTACTGGAACTTCTGCAGATGCCCTCCCGTTATGCTTACCTCAACACCCAACAGGGCAGCCCAGGTTATGCCTCTCAGAAGAGGAGGGATGTCAACTCTGGCTTCTTTCCAAATTTGGTTTTTCTTATATGGGTAAGCCTTCAAAGAGAAGGGATTAATAGCAAAAAATGTTACCATGTAACTGAAGCAATTCAAATCCCAATCCTGGGACAGTCTTTCCCCCCAAGGACAAATGCTGTCAGCCTGAAGAGTGAATGCAAGCTTTACAAGTAAATTTCTTTCCTAACTGGAAGGCCTGGATGCAGGACTACTGTTTGATGTTAAAATACCCACTCCTCCTCATAAATGTATTCATGTGCTTTGGTATATACCGGATATATAAATTTACTAATCCAAATTTTTATTAGAAGTTTTTTATTCATTATATTTTTCTTTTCATACTATGTATCCAACTTTGTCTTATTAAACATTTCTAGTTTATACCTTCCTAAGTACTGCACTTGATGCACATCAGCTCTCTCTCATTCTTAAGCAAGAATCCATCTCTCTGCATATATGTAAATTAGGGACTGGTACTTCCCCCCCTCAGTATAAAACCCATATTTCTAATATGGCACTGCTACAGTAAAGACTGGTATTGTTTTCAAGTACTCTACTGCTTCGAAATGCAGAAATGTTACAGGTATATTTATACCTATAATAGCTTAGTCTGTTACGAAATAAAGGATGCAGAAGTATTTTCTTCAGTAAATAACAGGTATTAGCAGCAGCTCTATTTTCATGTGCATACTTTAAAATCTACTTTTATATTAATCACTATTGAAAAGACTATTTCTCATATTTTTATTTTCAATCTTCTTATACTTCTGTAGGGTTTTCTTCCCCCTTTCCCACTGTGGTCTCTTGTATCTCTGCTTCCCTTTTCAATTACTCGGTCCTTTAAAAATCCTCTAATTAACAGACCAAATCCAATTATCCAGCATCAGAAAGATTCCATACCTTCAACAGCCTGTCAAACAGGACAATTCTATTTAGCTGGTACTCTGTGTCCCTCTCCCGGATGATCAGAGGAAGACTAGCAGCTGCAGACAGCTCATTACTACTATTTGAATGAGGTAAAGTTGACTGGCTGGAAAAAGAGTTAGGATAGTAGTAGTGAACCGCAAGAAATACAAATCATTGTGAAAAAGATTAATATCCTGTGATGCATTTCTGAGTCAGAAACAAGTATAAATGGATAATTTTGAATATTCAGCACAAACAAGTTGATCTCCAGAACAGAGAAACAGGCTAGGATCCTCGGTTTGGTATCAGGGCCTTTAGTCCACCAGTGCAGAGTGCTTATCAGCTCTCCTTGACTTTAAGACCCAAACAAGGACATGTTAGGTTTGCTTTTGGAAGACAGTTGTGTCTAGCTGTGCAGTGTACCACTCAAATAAAACTAATAACACAAAATTCAGTCCTTTATACACTTACAAACTTACACACACACTTACTCATCTTCAAGCAATGGATAAAATGCTTCCCCACCAACATCTTTCAGTCTCTGAAACGAAGAATAAAAATAATTCGTTATCAGAATGCTGCTCAGAATTCAAGTGGAAATATTTAGTGGAATACAAAAACTATTAATTAGTAGTTCATTTGCCAAATTTAGTAGCTTGCCTTGAGACCTAAGCATTAGCTCAGTCCTCCATCAGCAAAGAAACATACAGCCTTTAACACTAAAAACTTTTGCTAATACAGGCTTTCTGAGTTGATGGAAGTTCCTCTGCATGAAGATAGCACTTAGCTTATTCATAAACCTATTTCCATACAAAAAAATAGCTTCTGTGGGCCATGGATTAATAGATCAATAGTATTACATAGTTCTTTTTCTTTTCCTCGTTTTTCCACATGGACTTCCTATCCAAGTAGCTGCAAAGCAACTGCACAATTTGGTTTTATGTTTTTAATCAGTTTGAGAGTTATGCAAATGTGAGTTCCTTTTAGTAGCAGCACCTGAAAGCTGCATAGAAATACAGACACTCTCTGGAAAGGTGACAGACAAGCATGCCTGGACTTCTGCCTGAAATTTTCAGACATCTTTGGTGCATCGTGATTAATGTTTAATACCATCCTCCCTGCAGTGCTCTGTTTTGCAGTTCAATCCCTAACTGAAAGGCATACGGCACACAGCCTGTCCTCTTGGGACTGACAGAACAGTTCATTCTCAGTTCATTCAGTACTGATCCTCTTTTGATTATAAGCATCATGCTCTGCTCTGTGAAAGGTGTTTGAAGAATTGCATAAGTTCAAAAATTTATTTCAATCAACACTGCAAGGTTCAGGCTTGTATCTTCCCCCAAATGAAACTTCAGTATATATTCATGTGCTGCTGCATTTATAGAGGTACGCAGCAATATCCAAAATTACAGATTAAAAAGTTTAAAAAAAAAAGCCTTAAAAACTACCCTTTTGTAGGAACAACAGTAAGAGCTGCAGTGCGTATTACCGTTAAAATAGCTGCTGCATACTCTTAACCTGGCCCCTACACCCCCCCCAAACCCCACCAACCAAGCAAACAAAATAACCCAGTTCTTTGGTCTGTTTTCATGTATTTGTGTGAAGTAATGGAAAGTTCTACTTAAGAAATATGTTTACAGAGCATTTGCCACATTGCCCCCAAAATTAAGGTAATGGTGGCAGAGTTGAAGACTTCAGGAGTCACCTTCCTTTCTGTATTAACCCCTGTAATCATATGGAAAGGTTTTTTATAAAGACTGTGATGGAATTGCATTTGCTACTATAAAAAGCAAGCTGCAAACAGTACAGCATAAATTTCTAATTCTACAGCAATAAAGCTCTACATGTGCAAAGAAATGTGAACAATTAAAACATTTCAGTGATATATGCAGTAAATCTTATAACTGGTCATTGCATCAGGCAAAATTATGAGTTATATGTTGATTTTTCCACTGAAGATGGAAGAAAACTGCATTACTGCATTTTGGCAAAATGCTTTGAAGTAATCTTTTGAACTAGTTGTTTAATAGTTATATATTCCAAAGGTTAGTAATTAACTACTGGAAACTTGGTATCCAGCTTTAAGTATAATGCCTTTAAGAAGCTGCAACTGAATTGAGTTGATCTTTCTTTTGAATATTGTGAGCTACCTACAGACAGGAATTAAAGAATGCAAGAAGACACTCACTGTCCAATTAGTTTAGCAATTCTGGAGAATATTCGGTATTACAGAACTATTTGGGCTCCACCAGAACAAAGCAGGTAACAAAAATAAGGAAAGGGAGGGACACAGAAAGGGGATAGAGGGACAGAAGATAAAGCAAATTTAGTAGTAAGCTTCTGCAGACAAAGCAATTTAATAGTATAAATCAGAATCCAACTCAAGACACCAAGAAGTGTTCTCTTGGAATTAATAACACTGTCATTTGTAGGAACAGCAGTAGGAGCTGCTGTTCCGTATTCCTTTTAAACAAACGTTTCTGCAGTGAAGACATGAGAACAAGTGCACAATATTCTTCTTACATTTCGGAGCTGGCACAGAGACAAAGTCACAGTTGTGTCATCTAGGAGGGAACTTCTATCTCGTCCTTGCCCAAAGCTCTCACCATCTTCTAATAAAAAGCTTCAAAAAGGGAGGGGAAAAAAAAAAATCAGGTCATTTTATAACATAAGACTTCAGTTAGAAAAAGAAATTCTTACATCAATCAGTTTCCTCTTTAAAACAAAGGACTAGCTCTTAGAAGTATACTGTATTGACTCTGCATGGTATGAAACCTGCTATCAAGGGAATATACAATCACCTTAAATTATTCAAACAGTTTTTGCTATAAAAAGGCACATTCCAGGTTTTCTATAACTTTGGTTTGCACACAAAGGAAAAGTAATGAGATATGGGATTAATATTCTCTTTTATTACTTGACCTGGCACAGACCAGGACTGCCATTTATTGTGAAAAGCAAAAATAAAACATCATTGTCATATGAAAGCCATTTCCCACCATGACAAAAACCAAGCAGAAGTCTGACCCAGACCTTTTCTGTCGCAGTCCATCTCAGGATACACATGCATCCAAGAAAGAGTATACACAAATTGTCTATGTGGTGATATTTTTAAAGCAGACAGCATGAAATTGATTTCCAGAAATTAAGCTAACATTCTCAGTATCACTTAGAAGATGGGGTTAGATTGCATTTTTGAAATTAACACCTCATCTTCAAGATAGATAGTACGACAAAAAATGTTTTCCCTCATAATTCAAAAGCACACGCACTCACTTATGGGTACAAAAATGGGCAATCCCTCAAAATCTCACACTAATTTTGCCACCAAAATATCACTTCAAATCTAGCTCCACCATTTTTTCCAAGATACTGCATTTTGGCTGTACACTGACTTCATGTTTTTTTTTTTTTAAAACCCAGAACCAGCAAATTGACACATAATATGGACACATAATTATGCTTATTAAAACCAGATTATAGGATTAAAACATGAATATACTACATAAAATTGCAACTTGTGCAGCACTAAGATAAAAGTAGTAATGACTAAAATGCTGTTACAGAATTATAAGTCATAAAACTAAGCATTTTAAAAAAAAGTAATCAGCTGATCTGCTGAATAATTGGGTTGACCATTCAGCACCGCTGCTCTGTGAAAGGGAATTCAGAATGCGAGAATTTGCTATAGAACGTATTAAATTAAATTACAATTACAAATACGCTGTTGAAGCACAGTGAGACATTTTTACTAAAACTTAATGCTATTGGAAAGTGTGCCAAATTTAGGGACTTCCAGTTCAGTATTTTGCACTTCATCTACATTTCTTCAAATTTCAGAAAGCAATATGAAGTGCAGGTAGGTGACAGATATAAGGCATTCAAATAATGCCTTAAATTGGGTAAGAGGGGAAGTGACATGATTTCCTGCAGTTCAAGAACACTATTTTCAATATTTTTTGCACATACAGGTCTTGAAACTAAAAACCAAACCAAAATGTTCTCTCAGAATCACTGGCCTTCTCCATCCATCCTCCTTTCCCTTAAAGTGCTTCTCCTTCCTTACTTGGGAAGCGTGCAGACAGGTGGCTTTGATCGAATGATTTCCTTGTTGACAAGTTCTTTCTCCAAGTCTCCTCCAGCCAAACACCAGAGATAATAAACCTCTTCAATTGATCTTTCTGCTAGGTAATCACTATCTTCATCTATTAGGAGAAACCACATAAAAATGAGTTACAGCTTTTTAGGCAGCTTGTATTTCTTCCTACCACGCTGAACACATATTGTTGGAAAAAAAATTTATTACGCTTGAAGGTCCTAGACCTTAATGTTAAGTTAGAGGAAAAGTGATCTTCCCTTTGCAAGTACCCTTTAGGAAGATTTAAGGAAAGAGCAGATGGGCAGAAGTCAGAAAAAAGCAAATATTTCCGCAGTTTGCTTTGGTGTCAGAAAATAGAACCAATCAGATAAATACATTGAAGTGTGGACTTTTGCTTCCTGTGTCTTTAAAAAAAACCAAAAAACAAAAAACAAAAAAACCCCCAAAAAACCCCAACCAAAAAACCAAAAAACCCAAAAAACCCCACCAAAAAAACCCCCAAAAAACAAAAACAAAACCAAAAAAACCCCAACCAAACACTGTTTTGTACACAACACAGTGCTAAGAGTAAAAATAAGAAACTAGTGATTCATGCTGAGTAGTTATAATCTATCTTCCCATCACATACCATACCTATACTAACAAGGTATAAAATCTTAGTCTCCAAAAACTGTATAATGAGATTTTCTAAACATGTAGAAATTTGAGTTCATCAGAAAAAGCTAATGGGGACTTAAGAGTGGCAATACCTTCAGCATACTGTAGCTTTAAACTTAGAAATGTTGTCTTTCATTCTACAATGTGACCTTTTTCACAAGGATTTAGTTTTCCAATACTTCCAAAAATCACTCCATGCTACGATCCAGCAGAATCCAATTACCAATTCACAACACAATTTGGGGGGGGGGGGGGGGGGGGGGACGGACGACACGGGGACCCAACAAAAAAACCAAACCAAAAACCAACCCAAACTACCTTGTACATGTACATGTCCAAATTCTAAAGACAAAAGAAGATACTGATATTCCAAGCTGGACTTGAATACTAATGATAACTATTTATTCCCTGAGGTTGAAGCACAAAATCAAGATGCCCTCCTTTGACTTGTACACATCCCTCAAAACATGTTTGCCCATATCTCTGCCCATTAAATAACTTACTACAAGAACGTAGTATTGTAACATTTAATAGTTTCTCTACAAGAAAGTATTCAAAGAAAATGCGAAAACATTTTATTTTCCTTCCCCCTCCAATGACATTTATCCCACTATCTGCTTTTACCTTTACATAATTGACTTATGTCTTCAGGAAGCGTTAAATTAGCACACCTTGGAGAAGATGAGAACAGACCAGCAGGTTTGTGGAAGGGAGGATATACTGAGGATACTTCACTGAACAAACTGTCATGCAGCAATTCCTCTGGAGTTGGCCTTGAATTAAGAAAAGAGAATAAAAGGCTGAAAGTAAAGTGCTTCCAAAAATGTTACATTCCAGTAAGAAATGTCCCCAGTAACAAATATTAGCAAGCTATTTTAAATTATATTGGATTTCAGAAATTTTAATAGCAAAAGAGTCTACCATTTTTGTTCAATTCATAATGCATAACAGACCACACAGTCTGTTTACAGCCCAAGTTCAGACCTCATGTTCATTTAATGCACATAGCAACTATTTTATTAATTCCCCTTTAATTCCTCTAAGCAGAGATGGAAAAATGCAAATGTAAAGCCTTGATTAAAGAACAAAACCGTACTTCAGTTTCCAGAAGAAAGTTGTGGTGGACTGACATAATGAAAAAGTACTCTGAAAGAAGAGATTTGAAGAAAACGGCCCTAGTTCTGGCTACAACAGAGCTGTAGTAACCACCACAAACTTCCAAGACATGGAATCCGTAAATGCTGTGAACTTAGAACTACAAATGCCTGAATAGTTTCCCCCAAAATACTCAGCTTCAATCTCGAGGTTTTGCACACTTCATTTCCACCCCCCTCTCCCCCCAGTTCTTTTCCTTTAAACATTGAAAAGCAACAAAACCAAGAATTTCTTATAGGTAGCACAAATTGTCAGCATTTCAAAAAAAGGTTCAGCAACAGGTCTTCGAATTTCATAGTATCCCAGCAGAGTTTACTAGGCATTTGGACTGAATACTTGCCTCTTAGAAGGTTGGAATGTAAGGCATTTCTTCAGTAGAGCTATGATATTTTCAGGCAGGTCCTGGAACATCAGAAAAATATGGAGGAGGTCTGTTTATTACTGTCTTAATTCAGCAAGCCACTTAGCTTATACTTAACTTTTAACATACAGGCTATTCCTTTGAGGGCAATAAAATTTCACACCTACACAAATGCGGTTAGCTGGGTTAGACCAAAATGTTGGGGAAGTAATTCTTCTCACCTCTCAACCCTGCATTGGCTTTGGGGAAAAAAAAAATAACTGAGAAATTTCCAATGTATGCAGCTTTTTATTTTTATTTTTTAATTTAGATATTCTGTACCCAGCTTGAAACAATGCAGTACCTGGGAACTCCCTTCTGCTAATAGTCAGAATCCTTTTATGCAATGTTTCAAAATATACAGACACTAAAATTCAGTGATTAATTTTGGGGGTGGGAAGGAGTTGAACTGGATAAACTACACTATCAGAATGTGTAAAGTGGACCAGATAGAAGACTAAATTTCTAGAAGAAAAATACTTAACCCCCACACACTTTAAAGAAAATTTATAATTTATTAAACTATCCAGAAAACATTAACATTTACCGAGATTGACAGTAATTTTAGGAAAGACTGAATATTATCAGTACTGGCTATTTGAAATGATCTTAGATACATAGTTCAGGCTTCAAAATTTTTCCTCATACTGCAATACATGGAGCGACCAAATAAGTTTAAAAAAAAAATATATATATATATATATGTGAAATACTGTGCAACAATAATAAAATGTTTTGGATATGACGGCATGGAAGAGCAAACTAGTTCCACAAACCTTAATAATATCAAGGCACCCATGTTCTTCAGCCAATACAGTTACAATATCATCTACACAGCCTTTGAAAAACAAACAGAACAACAAAAAGTTAAAGATTATGAAAAAAGCGATACCAATTAAACAGGATATCAGATAAAACCGCACCCCAACAGAAAACACTTAACTTTGGCTTTTTATTGTCATTGCCACATGAGCTGAGAGTGAATTCTCAAAATTAGAAATGAAAATTATTATTACCTATGCATACAGAAAATCGAAAGCCTAAGAAAGATAAGTAGCACATCTAATTTAACAGTGAAAATCTTTTTGCAGGCTTAGTAAATCCAGAGTGTCAGTCTCTGCCAAATAAATTAAATAACTTTTTCCACTAATTAAAAAAAAAAAAACAAATAAATAAACAACAAAAAACCCTGAAAGAACTTAAAAATACCTGCATATAGAAGCTCAAAGTAATTTTCATTTTGTTGCTGCTTGCAGATAATACTCGCAGTATTTTATAACTTGGTTTTGACACATTATTGAGAAAATAATTTCTAAGTCAGGACATGAATGTTTTTCAGTGGATAAAGGTTACCAATAACTTGCATTCAACTCGAAGGGGACTGAAATACTTCAGAAGCTTTGTTAACAAACCTCTCACCAAAACAGTCAGAATTTCAGCACTGAAGCACTAACTGCTGAATGAAAAAGATGTTTCTACTGACGGTACTAACTTTAACAGTATTACTATTTGATGTGTATAATAACAACTTACTGATAAAGCTTCAAACTGCAAATTCATGCCCTTCCCCTCCCCCAGGGGAAACCAAACTTTAAAAGACACAAAATAATCCCACTTCCAGATTCATTTACATTAAGCAAAAATTCCACGTCTACAGTAATGCTTTATAGTTTATAGGTGAAGCCAGAAACAAAAGCCTGGGTCCAGTAATACGCTTCTCAGCCCCCTCTTTATTTTCTCTCTTCCTATTTGAGGCCTGCTTCTCCCTGCTTGGGATTTGGTACACAAGCACTGCTAGTATGGGGACAGTTTTCCTTAGTGTCATACAATTCCTAACTCATTTCAGAAACCTGCTGCAACACAAACTAGCAAATAACCATCAAAATGACAACCTTTCCTGAGCGTGCTTTTTCATAGTTTGCCCTTACTCTAACATACTCATAGCTCTTCTGCAAAGTTATTTTTCCTGGCCCCCACCTCTGTACCTTCCCTAGACAAGCAACCATGCTTCAAATGCCTATTTAATTCTGGAGATGAAAACTGACAAAGGTAAAGTGCCTTAGGTCTGAGCATCACAAGCTGACTAGTCTGTAAAGCTCTAATTATAAAACTGCTTGGAAACTTAAAAAATTGATTTTGTGCTACTTACCTAACATAATTATAAATTTCAGTCTTTCTGCTATCTCCAAACTCTGGAATAATTTTCTTCCCTAAATGAATAACAAAATCAAATCAACAGTTTAATGCTACCGTATAAAAATATTTAGATAGCATACACACCCTTCTGTATACAAAGACAGTGAAATAAGCTTCTACACATGAATTTTAGATTTAGGAAAACTATCTGTTAGAACAGAAAACGTTATTTATCCCAACTATAGCAGAAACAGTTTCATGCCATCATAAAGAAAAAAATGTATCATTTATAACGTCTCTTAACTGGAACAAATGCAAAACCAAAAAAAATATGCAAAACAAAGCCTCAAGCTGCCTTAGCAAACCTGCAGGTTTATTATTAATTCAGTAACAGGCTTTCAAAAACTGTATTTTTTCCAATGTGAGCGTGAACAAAGGTAATCAATTACTAAACATAGTAATCATCATAGCTTGTATTATTGCCCAGTGCTTTTGAAAAATCATCCGAAAATCCCTTTAAAAACATCATTATTGCATTTTTAAGAATATTTCTTCTTTTGAATAAGTACATTATGATCTATGAAAATTTACAGAAGAGCAGAATATGCAAAAGACTACTCTTTTCAATGTCCTGATCTAATCTCTATTAAAACAGGTTCTTGACCGTACAATTGTCTGACATTTTAGTCATCTTATATGATGAGACTAAATATCAATACTGAGATATTTTCTAGATCATACCTCCCTACAGAATATTGCTGTCTTTGAACAAAAGAAGTCCAGTTTAACATATACAAATAGTAAAGATTATGATGTCATTATTTATTTCAACTTCTAGGTCAAATAAGCATTTTCCAAATAAACCCTTAATTTTGTACAGAAGCTCTTTAAACTCTGGCGATATGCTAGTTTCTCCCTTCTCTTCCTATCCATGAATCTTTATTAGTTTCTCATCCTTTCCAAGGAGAATGAGGGCATGACAGCAATGGCTATTTAATGCTTAAAAGCACTATTAAAACAAGAAATTATCTAGAGAGTCTTCTTGGTTCAGAAGCTATTCCTTGCTAAGAATTCGATCATGCAATCGTGTTATTGTGGCTTAACAGGCACCTGCCCTTCATGGTTAACACATATACTCGTACCAAGCCAATATGTACCCTACTACTTGAACTACCACCAATGCTGCCCAGGTAGGAACGCTAACATATTCTGATATTTGGACTCTGGTGACAGGCAAAGCATCATTAACCCCGTACTCAATAGCAATTAAGTTAATGTAACTATTATTCCCCAAGAGTCACAATTAAGAGAATTATCCTCTTACATACCATGCAGAGCTCAAATAATATTATACCAAGAGACCACAGATCTGATTTAGGGCCAGAAGGCAGAGGCTTCTCACACTGAGTATGATCACTTGGTTTGACTATTCCTTGTGCAATTACTTCAGGTGCCAGATATGATGGGTACCTAGAAAGATGCAGCAACATTAAGTAATATCCTGTCTGTCCAAAACCCCTACCTTTCAGTTACAGTAACCAAAATAATTTTGCATTCTGGGAAACTAGAATTTATAGCAATGCAGATTGTTCTATTTTATTCAGTCAAAATCTACACATTGCAGCAAAATTTCACTCCAATTGCAAAATGCATAGTGCCTACTACATAAAAGGTCAAATCTTAATCACTAGCTCTGTCTTTTTGAGAGAGGAAGTAACAGCAGCTTTCAAAATAGTATGCCTACATATCTCAAAGAAAACATATATTGAGTTTCAGCACTAGTACATTAAATAAATGTATTCTAGACCCATATTTGGGGGTGGTGGCAGTATTCCCCTCCATTGACAGTGTTCCCATCAGATAACTTTTGAATTTGTAAAAAAAGTAACAAAAGGTGTTGAAGACATATTCTACTTGCTGCTAGATCATTTCAAAATAACATTATCACTTTTTCTGTCAACAAATCATTATAATACTTAAAAAAGAAATCTGAAATCACCTTTTGAAGGGAAACGTCATTACTTCTTTTGGGCATGTCTTTAAGAACCAGCTCAGTATTTCAATTGTAAACAACATGACACCTCAAAAAAACAAAAAGTGGCAAGGAAACACTGCAACAAAGCATTGCACTTTGGCTAGACAGAAAGATGACCTGAAAATAAATCACAACATGATAAAGAGACAGGAGGCCTACACTGGTGTGCAATGGCGAAGTACTGATTGTGCTTCTTCCTAAATTTGAAATTAGATTGTACCTCCAAAATCTGAGTCACAAGGAACTACCAGAATTTGAAGGCAAATCTAGGCAATAAGGACTGACATCACATAGGTATAATAATATGCTTGCATGGTACCCATTCTCTGCCCTTCATTAATTTCACCTAGTCAGATGATAACCTTTTCAGTGATGTTATCAGAAGCTTCTGTGTAAGAGGTGTATGCAACAGATATGAATTAAAACAGCAACCCATAACCTGTGCATACAGCACATTTTTCAAGATGATTCCTCAAAACATAAATAGAAAAAGTACATCCCCGATATATTCGCATTGTGTAGCTCCATCCTTACCCTATAGGGAAATCAACATCAACACCCTGAGCAGTCATATGGTAGAGTCCAAATTTAGCCAACTTCACATGTCCCTGAAAAGGAAAAAAAATAAACGATCAAAAGCAGGAAAATCTGACATCAGAAGAATCTGTGTTTAAGTTTAAAAAAAAAGAAAAAAATTTCAAGCTGCATTAGCTGTCAGAAGACAGATACCTATAAAAAGTCACCCTTTTACATTTCTGTCTCATCTATTACGCAGAACTCCACTGCAAGTTAATAAGGTGCTTATTTCTAATGCATTTACTTTCCAAGAGCATTAAGTAATCACCTTGTTTGGAACACACAAGAAAATCAGAACTTTGTAAGTTACAGTATATTTTCAGCAAATTAAAATGGCTTAAATACTCTATTGAACATTTTTCCTGTTTGAAAGCTGTTCAAAATCCTGTTTGACTCCTAGAACTCCCTAGTTATCACCACTATTCCCTCACCTTTTCTGTTTACCCAGCCTTGCTCCTCCAGTCCTTCCCATTACTCATTACTATTACTCATTACTATTATATTATATCATTATATATAATTATATATATTACTACTATATTATATCATTATTATAATATACTATTACTCATTACTAATTACTCATTACTATCTTGCTCTCCTTAATTGTATCAACACATTATTCAAACTAACAAGTTTTCCAGATGCTTGCTTTTATTCTCTGGAGGCAGAAAGTTAACACCAAAACAACAAAAAATAGACATAGAAGTTGAACTGAGGTATTGCTTCTGCTGGATTTTGAATTATACTCAGCCAGCCTGCAGATGGTGCAACAGCAAAGGCTACATCAGCAAGCTATTCAAAGTGCAGGGGAAAAGTTTAGGGTCTCATGGCCTCCTTTTGTTCTTTTATTGATTTTAGGAACATGTTAAAATCCTAAAGGACTTTTGCTTGTTAGAGCATTATTATGACTTTCATTTGTTTACAAGTATACCAAAAATAGTGTTCCTTCCTTCCTTCTTTTTTTTCTTTCTGCCTTTCAAGGGGAGAATCTAGCTATTCTACCTAAACTGAGTAGGAAGGGGAAGGAGAGAGGGGTTATGCGGACAGGCTAAGCTCTTTAGCTGTCAGTTCAGATGAAGCGACTGCTCCGAGTACAACAGCAGCTGTTAACTTCTTTCAGCTTTTATGAGCAGAACCTGTATTCCACACTTCCAGCTCAATAGTCTGTGACAACAGAATTGGCAGACACTGGAAGTTTAATAATTGAACAAAGAAATACATTGATGTCTTAAAACTCAAGTATCAGATCACCATGAAACAGGGGAAATATAATATATAATAGCTAGAATAGGGAAATATAATAGCTAATTAGCCAGAAGAAACATTTTCCTCTTCAAACAGCTAGGAAGGTCTTGTAACTAATTACACAATGACGACAAGTAGACTTAGATTACCACCTTAAGAAGGTGAAAAAAGTGGTTTGGGATAGAAGGAAACAGGAAAAGAGAAAAATAAAATCTAAAATACTTTTGAAATTTAGGAAATGGGGGAAAACTGTAGTTTAAAAAACAAACAAAAAAACAACAAACAAAACCAATACCTTTCCAAATATGCCATTTTTTCCCCATCAGAAGGACTGTGACTGCCCAGTCTCCATGTATGACATGGCATGCTATTTGTTGGAAACAAGAGGAAAAAACAAAAACCAAACAGAACCATAGATTTACTCCTGTGGCTGTACCTTTCGATCCAAAAGGATATTGCAAGGGGAGAGCGCTCGATGGACCATTCCATGTTTGTTCATATATTGCAAACCTTGCAAAACCTCATATGCTATGCATAAGATGCTTGAAGAACTGCAAAAAAAAAAAAAAAAAAAAGATAGAAGGACATGTTACATTGAATGTTTCCCTTTTTAATTTGTAAAAAAGTAGAGTGTTCCACAGCTATTCCAAACAAAAGTGAGACATTTACAATTCCACGACAGTTTAAGGGATCAACACTGAATATGGTAGTATATGTTCAGTGCCATACACAACTCCTCAATGTCCCACAACTAGGTTTCTTCACCCTGAACAGGTCCTTAAAAACAGCAGAATATTGTGACAAAGTATAGAATATTCTCTGTGATAGAAACTGTGAGATATACCTCAACTAATCAGGGAAAAAAAATCCCAACCCTCCTTTATTTGTATTTGTTCTTTCTGTTTGTCTAATATTGATGTTCATAGAAAAGTTCAACTGAAGAAAAGTTTTTTGAAACTCAGATATTAACTGGAGCTTATCTAGAAGACAGTGTAGGAGCATGGCTAGATCACACCTATAGTCTTTGGTCATCTCAACATCTAAAACAAGAAACATAAAGGGCAGAAAACTTCATTTTCAGCACATTTTGTTTTACAACCTTGGAAGCATCAACCTTACTGACTTTGGAAAGGAACAGTGAAGTTTACCATCCAAACCATTTTGATATTACTATGTATTTTGACAAAAGTTATCATTTACTATAAGAACTGATAGCCCTAAAGAGGAGTTTCTGTGAACAAGTGACCAGGAATTTGTACAGAGACCACCAGTATTAGGCTTCCAAAGTACACCCAAAATAAGAAGAAAAGGCACAGACCTACTGTCACCCGGAGAGACTCCTTTTAACTTTTTACCCTCCTCATTTCCTACCCACTCCCCCTCAGAGCACATTTCAGGTCTGTTTGGCAACTTCATCTCTAAAGACACTCATTTACAAAATGTCCAGAAAACAAAGCATATCTCCTTAAAAAGGCCTAACTTTACACCCCCATTTTTTTTATTTCAATGTTAAAGAATAACAAACAGCAGCATTCTGGACAAGGCTCACCACCTTCTCTTGCTTATTAAAAATCTGTGAAACGGCAAAACGAGGGGGAGCATTACAGACTAGTGAGAGTGACAAGCCAACTAGCTGACTAAGCACCAAAATTAATTTCTTTATTAAAGCTTTATTAGCCGCTATTCATACCTGATAGAATGCTAAAACTTTGTCACAAGAGTAAATAGCTAGATTTTGACAAAAGCCACAATTCCAACAAATTCTGAGACTAGGGCAACACAGAAATACTGAAAAGAGCTGTTTTAATAATAGTCTAAGGCCACCATTAAGTTACCTTACGTGGAGCTATTCTCTAGATTCTAACCTTTTTCCTAGAAGGAGAGCTCTGTACTACTTTACAATAGTTGTGAATATACACTTTTAAGTTAAAATTTAAGTACAAAGGGAATCTATTCTAACATATGTCCACACTGCTGTATCTTAGATCATAGCATTTGGAAGTGATTCTCAAGGTCTTAGCGATTCAACCAAAACCACATGGCTAATAACCACAAAAACAAAACAAGACCCCACAACTATCTCGCTCCTCCCTCACTGGCACTTTTTCTTCCCCATCCCTCCCACCCCAAGTTATACAATACACCACAGCATCAGACACCACTAGCTGTGTAGTGTTTTCTCCCAGTCATTCTTGGGCAGTGATATAACTGAGGTAAAAAAAATTACCTTACAAGGCTTCAGCTTCCCTGTATGTTTTTTTGCCTGCGATGCTAACATTAATGATAATGTTTGCAAACGGAACCCTCTCTCTCACTTTTTGCACAGCTTTGCAAAACAAGACATGAAAAAGAAATGATGGAGAATTCATGTTTCCCGTAAGGAAACAATTGCATGTGAACAACTGGTACACCATGAGGTATTTTAGCCTAAAAAGTGTTTCTTTGTATTAAAAAATAAAAGTAAATACAAAGTGCAATTTTGTGGCCGTTGTGCCTGAGGAGTGCAGTGTGCTCTGGTGGCACCAGGGGGCCTCAGCCACCTATTTATTCTCCACATTCTCTTACAATTCATAAAAATAGAACCCAGGCAAATGCCTGAAAATACTGCTTTTGCATTCTTTGCTCTTTAAGGGAAATCCTCCATGGCGCTACAACAACGAGCAACACATGAATGATAAGTATTTTTCATTGCACATAATTCTCAGTGTTCTTAAGCTCTTGATGCCACCCTGCTGGGCAGAAGCGTTCGGCCAAATACCTCACCCTCAAGGTGAAGCAGGTACACCGCCTCCCCAAGGGAGAGGGAACTCTGTATACCAAGCTCTTCATAGTGCTGTTGCACATTATCTAGTTCTTATTTCAGTTAATAAGCACACAGTGGTTATTACCCATGAGATTTGCATTTAATTGCAAAGGGCCTGACAACACCACTCATTGCTGTTATCGAGCACAAGAGATCTCTCTGCTTTGAACTCCCCAAGGACAAGTTCAACAGCAGTCCCTTGCCTCACTGGAGATGACTACCAAGGCTACCCCCTTGCTTCAGTGGGGCTCAGCTCTCTTCCAGTTTCTACAGCCGCTGTCAATGTTGCAAGCACTGCAATGGGGTTCTGCAAGTGCAGCAGGTGCACTCATGAAGCTGCTTTCAGGCTTCAGGTTAAGTTGACCTTTAAAAACACCCCATAAATAGAAAAAGAAAACAGTCCTAAATGAGGAGGACATTTGCAATACCCAATGTTGGTGGTGAGGTCTGAGCAGATTCAGAAACTTTTTCCCTGATTATCTGGAAGCTTGTTTTTCAATAGACTAGCTCATGTTGAACTATGACAGATCTAGAGGAGTGGTTTAACCACTGGGACTCTTGCAATGCAGAGGTTTCAGCACCCTCCTTTAACAGGAGGTGGGGGAAGAAAAACAACAGCAAAAGCACTAGAAACAACACAGGAGAATAGTTGGCAAAATGGAGGCATGGCAGGTTCGACACCAACCATGCTGCACCACTGACTTAATGAGAGCCGTAATGACAGTTGTGTGGCATGAAATACCCTGTTCATCTCAGCAGCTGATGATCATGGTTGTGACTTCAAACTATTGTGAAGCAAACCGTTCCACTGCTCAAGGCAGATACAGTAGGAGTTAGTAAGTAAAAGCATGAAAGTGTGAGATGCATTTCAGCAACTGGCAGATCTGAAGGGGCACTAGCTGTCTTCAGTTTCCTAGCTCTCCTAACAAGACTTGTTTTAAGGTTCTTTTCCTCTCCACCAACAGGAGAAAGAAAGAAGCAACAGGGGTTTCTCTGCAAAAGGAACACTTCAGACAGAAAAAAAGGCATGATCTCTCTACAACTACCAGCACATTTTCAAGTAGCAGGCTTCATTTTAATCCTCAGTCTGGATACCAACAGATCTACTCAGCTGTAGCCTTCTCACCTAGGCTTTTGAAAAGGAGCTCTCTTCAAGTGAAAGGATTGCACACTGATGTAAAATCAAACTGTTTGGATTTAATCATTGCCTGCTTTTTTCCTGGTTTGGAGCAGAAGAAATGTAGCCATGAAAAGGGGCCATTTTGTGTTCCTTCATTCTAGAAATGAAGAATTAAAAGAATATAAGGATTAAAACCAATACCAGGTTTAGGTCTGTAACTTCAATGTATAGAACCATAGCGAAGGAGGCACAAAGAAAGCACAAATGATAACAGAAGTCCTTCCTCAGAAATTCATCTTGGCGGGGGGGGGGGGGGGCGGGGCGGGAATGTCTACAAGTTGATATGAGCAAGTTCAGCCAACAGTACAAAACCAGCACGGTTAAGAGAGGCATGTGCATGGCATTTGTGGGTGGAGAGAGAAGGGAAGACGACTTAAAAAACCACAAAAATGAGGATTGTTTTATTACCTCCAGAATTTGTCAGACCAAAAGCTATACCAGACAAATGACTAATTTCCACACTGTAATAGTACACAGGTGGCTGCATTGTGCCTTCACAAAAAACATTAACTTTTCCACTTAGCAGTCAGCCTGATCTCCAGCCTGTTGAATTCTTACTGTTAAGGACACAAAGCCATTTTCTGGAAGTTTACTTCGGGAATAATGAACCTAACCTGTCAGGAAACAGATGTTTTAGCAGACTTTCAATCTCTTGTGGTGCTGTAAACCCACTGATGAAATAATCTGATTGCTTAGGACACTTTTGTCACTTTTTGGATTCAGACAGAGGGGGGAAAAAAAAAAAAAAAAACAACAAAAATTCTTCTGTGCGCCCACTACAATCTTCTAACTGAGAACAGTTTCTGGGTCAGGGTGAAAGGGAAAAGTTGTACTAGAAGAAATTGGCATACTGAGAGCCTTATCTTTCTTCAAAAGGATCAGATATTAACACAGAGGGGGAAAGAGGGTTTTATCAGGAAACAAGTAAAAACAATAAGCCCCTAAAATAGTTAGTGGAATGGAGACAAGAGTGTGTATACTCACCCAGTAGTGACAGAGCAGTACCTGGAACAAACATCTAGGGAGAATTGCCCAAGCCATAGGTCAACATAAGCACAAGATCAAACAAAAAAGGTTGGAAACACATTTAGAAATTAGAAAGTTTATGACAGAAAGGTGAGATTCTGAATTCTTGGGGGGGGGGGGGAAGAACAACCAACAATATTACCTATGTATTATTCAGTTTGAATGGTTAGTTATTAACTTAATATTTGTGATTATTAATGGGAACGATAATGCAGCTGCTTGTGGAAGCAGGAAGCTGGACTCCAAGATAGGATGCTCTAGGAACAAACAACTTTCTGCAACTGATTATTTCCATTTTTAGGTAAAATTAATGGTCTTCCAAACCCTACAAATGGTCATACTAGCTCAGACCAAAAACTATGAGACCACTATCCTATTTCCAAAAAAGATGACAGGCAGATGCCTAGGAGAGAGGGAAAAGAGAGCAACCATATATGAAGTGTTCCCTGATATTTTCCTGGCTTTGAACCTCTGTAATTCAAGCTTGCTTCTGGGTTTAAAAAAAAAAAAAAAAAAAAAAAGCAAAAAGCATCACATCTGATAACATCAGAACATAAAGTAACCCCTGCAAGCCTCAAGACCTCTCATAACAGGATACCCATTATTCCAAGTCTTTCATCCATGTTCACAGAGTATCGCTCACAAGTTACTGTGGAAATTCACAGCCACTGAGTATTCTGTTGGTAACATCTCCTTGCTGTCTATTTTATCATGAGGTTCTCTTCATGATGCTCTGTTGCTCTAACTTCCAGAAAGTAAATTTTAAATTTCAGCTTCAAGCAAAGAAAACAATTGCTTAACTCCAAAGTAGGAAAAGTGATTTCGGAAAAATGCATTTCACAGCCAGCAGCAGTAGTCTCTACATATACCACAGATTGCTGAAGGGAAAATAAAAACTACTTGATGCATGACATCTTGAATACTTAAGAACAAGAGGACTGTAGATCATACAGTTGGAAATCAGAGATGGGTGGAGTCAGGAGACTTGACCTATTAAACTGTTGGAATAAAAGAATTCCAACATGAGAAAAGAAACAATGAAATGAAGAGACAAAATTTCAGCATTCATGTCAGTATCATGGAAGTTACAGGTTCACACATTTCTTTTCCTCCAGTTTAAAGGAAAACTAATGCTTATCTGCACATGAATTCACTGTATTCATCAACTTTAACAAAAGTGCATTCATGGCATTAACTGGAAATACATCTTCTCCATCCTTTTTTGGTGCTGCAATAAAATAGTTTAACATGAAAGAGTAATCAGGTATCCCAAAAGATCTTCCTGCCTGCTTATTGTCTCCAGTCCTACCTTCTCCTAGACAAAGCAATCTCCCCTTTTGATGACTTTGACCCAGGCAGCTGTAGCTATTACAGTGTAGTTAACCAGAACACATAGATGTACCTGGACAGCAGTACAGGAGCAAAGATAACTGGGGCTGGAGGCAAAGTGGAGGCAGCAGCAAAATCTTGGGGAGAGGAGAAATATTTCTGGTTGTTACAAATGCATTTGTGGTATTTTTAACTGGTTATGGCCAGTTGTAAATTTCACTTGCTTTTATGCTATTGTAACAATCAACATGGAGTACCTAACGCGTTTTGTAGAAGGAAGAAAACTGTGCCTGGAAAGTACTGACAGTGCAATCAATAAAATGGACTATTTTGAATAAGAGAGTGTTTCATCTAGTGAAATGAATAGAGGCCCCACTGGAATTTGAAACAACACAGGATTGGCACCAGACAGCAAGCCTCATCATCTACTTAACCGCAGAGAGCCCTGTCATTTTTGTACCTGCTGGAGACGTATATGTTGATAAGTGTTAAGTCATGCTTGTTCAATGCAGTGGCAACTCAAGGCAAGAGGAAACTGATAACAAAAACTGGAACTAGGACTATTTTGACTTCCCTCAGGAAGGCAGAGCAAGACCAAATAGGATAAGATTATGCTGATGATACCAAGTTCCAGAGTTTCTCTGTCCTCAGACTTACAACTCGGGTACATACAAAGAAATGCATGCTTAAGGAAGTCTTATCAAATCTGTGCGTCTTGTTCTAACGTTGTATTATTGCTGTAAACAAGTAAACTCTAGAGGAAGAGAATCTCAGCAACGAGGGGTCTTAAGAAGCTTATGGCACTGATATACAGGAGCAAAAACATGGGTTCCTCTTCCAGAGAGGAGTGTCAGACAGGGTCTGCCCTGAGGAAGCACACCAGAGCAACACAAACCAGCAACGTCATCAATCATTACCCCAGAACTTGTGAAAGTAACACGCGTTTGGAATTCAGGAAGGAGATTCATCACAAAAAATTGTGTCTGTTCAAAGTGGAATGGAACCAGGTTGTGAACAGATGTAATGTTTCTGAACTCATAAAAGTGACAATATTTCAAGACAAGCAAAACTATAAAACAAAGAAAATGACATTTGCAGTTAGTTCCATTACTGCCAACAAGGCAGATAGACTGGTTAGCAGCAGCGTGGCCAAGTGGTTACAGCAAAGGATAAAGTTTGGGTATAATCCCAGCTGAGACAATCAGTACACTGACCTCAAGAAAGCCATCTGACCTCCTTATGCCTCAATCAACCAGCTGGAAAACTGGATAAAAAGCAGGACTGGGTTGAAAACCAGATGTGCAGATAAATTGGGTCTTCCTGGGTAAATAAATTACAAAATACCCTATACAGAACATAAAGAGTTTGATGCAGGTGGGAATGGTTTATTTAGCACTTTATTATGTGTTTGATTAAAAAATGGCACTAGGGACCGAGATTGTAAACACTGCCAATTTACTTGGAAATGGATTCACATTATCAGAATGAAATGAACTGGAAGGGAATGCAACAAGCAGAGAATACAAGACAAAAAAATGAATTTTTATAGGCAGAGTCCTTGGGAAGTCTCTAACTCATGCACAGAGGTATTTCACACAGGATATCTTCAACAAGTTCATATTGCTCATCTGAGGAAACTCAAAAGGTCCGTTCATTCCTTTTTTAAAGTTCTAAGCCGCAAGCACGACTTTAAAAGCAAAACAAATGATGCTACATTTTTATGAAGGTCTCAACTTGTAATGTACAATAAAAAAGTCCATAAAGCAATGGATGAAGGCACAGATAAAGAACAACTTAATCTATAGAGCAGACTGCACACAAAGATTTTTTTAATAGACAGGTGATTTTTCAGATCATTATCACTGTGAACGATTTAAGTGTATCTGCTCCTCATAAAGCAAAAATTTTAAAATATTGCACCTTGAATTCCTTTAAGACATCCAGCATTCATAAATTGGGGGAACAAATGAACAAAGTCCTTTTGAAAAGTAAGCACATCTTATGAAGCACCATCTTAATGAAACCTCTAATGCCACCTAATTTAATGCACAGAAGGGGAAAGACACATCCACATTCCCAGTTTTTGATCTTGCCACTTATTAACTTCTGGGAAGTCATTTTTTGCATCTTAGCCTCAGCTGGCCTATATGTAAAAGGTATAATAATAATAATAATACTTTTCATTGGACCAAGAAGTCCAATGAAATAAACAAAGTTTCAATTACCACATGTAAAGATCAGGTAAAGTAACTCTCATTTAAAACCAGATCACAGACTTTGCATTCTTATCACAGACTATACATTCTGAGATAACTAACACAATAGAACTAGATGCACAGGTGACAATAAAACAACAAGAGCTAATGGGATGAAAACCAAGACAATGACCTTAAAATATACAATAAAGAACATCAATAGCATTATATATATGTATCATACGTCACATTGCTAACATTTCATTAAAGGAAACAACACATTTCACATTCTCCTCTCCTTCTCTCAAAGGAGTGAACTGGTAAAATGTAGGAGTAGAATTAAGATCAATTGAAGTCAGATCTCCAAAAATCTTTATTTTATTTTCTTTTGGACTTCACCTGAACAAATACGTGCACCTTTAAAAGGCCACACATTTTGTGATCAACAATCCCAGCAAGGTCTATCACAATCTGACAGGCTCAGGAAACCGATCAGGTGACATATAAAAAGCCAATAAGGGAATTCACTGCTGCTAGGATACTCTCCCTTTACAATAAAAGGCACCAAATCAGATCTTTAGCTGCTCAGAGGCGTCTTGTTAAGTTAGTTCCAAACCAGCCATCAAATCCCATGCTTTAGGCAAGAACTACCATTCCTTTGTATCTGAACACACCAGCATCTAAATTTCTAGGCATAGAGTACGTTAAGCTTCAGCTCTCTAAAGCATAGAGGCCTTGACATTTGTCTAAACGTTCACCATGCAGTAAATGGTACAAGTCGCAGTATTACCAGAGCCTTAAACCACGCAATCATTGAAGTAAAAGTGACTTCTAAAGATGCATGATGAATGGTCACACAGTAGGCAGAGCCTATTTCCTTACCTTCCTCCATGTTAAAGTAAAAGATGTATCTGAAAAACAATCGCTGTTTGCATGCTGAAACGCCAACTGGCAACTACAGATCAGCGCCTGGCTCAGACTCTATGCTTTTGAAGACACCCAAGTTCATACGAAGTCTGAAAGTGACTTCTGTAGCAAGCAAACTTTGCTTACTTCCCAGATCCTGCCCTGTCACAATTCTTACATACTAACTATCTTTTCAGACTTAAATACCTAACATTACATGTTTAAATAGAAAAAATAGGTGACAGAAAAAGGAATAGACCTGGCAAAGATCATGTCTAGATTACCTCAGTTAGGAGAGTTGACGGTAAAACAAAATCATGGGTTTGGATTTGTCACCGTAACCTTTGTTAGGAAGACAAAACCAACAACATCATACCATGGGAACTATTAGAAAAGGTAGATGCCCAATTCAGAATGACTAATAAATAAATAATAAAAAAAAAGAATCCACCAGGTCCACACATTCACAAGGCTGACTTCGAAAAAGAATAGTTCTACTACTACAAGGAGGGGGTGGGAAGGATTAAAAAAGCTCATGGTTACAGCTATATAGGCAAGATTTTTCTCTCAAAGGTAAAGAAAATATTCTGAAGTAATCACACCTAAGTGATCAAACTACTAACCTGGCATTCTAAAGAACACAAGATAATAGTTGCAATAAAATGGCAAGAGTTGGCAACACTGACTTTTCAGTAAAAAAATTACAGAAAAAGAATATTATGCATTTCAAAGTCCACGTGATCCCTGTAACTCACTAGTGACAGCACATCCTTTCAGCACACATGGCAGTATAAAAGGCGGTTATAGACTTGGGAAAGTGGGTATCAAGCATCAAAGCAAGGTGCTTCACAAAACATTTTCATTATCACTCAGCCAGCTACTCTTCACCTCACTCATTGCAGCATTGCACTGCTGAGAAATTCTGCTGATGCACAACTCTACAGATTCAGGATTTTTGTAATGTAGGAAAGTTGAGGAAATCTATTTCCCTTTCCTACAAAAAAAAAAAACAAACCTCTGAGGAACATAAACAGCAAAGATGAAGACCAAGAAGTGTTCTTGTTTTGATATCAATTTTACACCAGAAAAGTTAAGATTCAGTTAACGCACTTTAGCAACTTCCATACAACCAGAAGGCTGTGGAGATCTGGAATACCTTCATATCCAAGAGCACAATTTTAAGAGTCAAATCCTTGCAACCCCCCTTCAAACCAACGATCAAAAGGGGAAGTTCTCCTTCATCTGTACGCTTCACACATGCCGTGAAGACATTGTTTCCAATGTCTGAAGTTGGCACATTAGACTATCAAATCCAGGTAATGGTCAATGCACTCTTTACACAAAAATCCTATTTTAAGCTGGGGATCTCTATCCAGCATTCACTTAACAGAACATAATTTGGCCTATTATTCTTTTCTACCACTACAGATGTACTAACATAAAATGATGACCTCAATTAGACTAAATTGACACAACACCATTCTTCCACATTGTTCCCTCAAAAATATATTAATGATTTAAGAAAAAATTATACTTAAAAAAAGCTTACATTACATTATGTATCGTCAATTACATAGTGTAATGTAAGGTGTTTTTTTTTTTTTTTTAAATTTTTAAGTATAAGTGTTGACCTAATGTCAATTATGGCAACACTATGTTGACCTCAAGCATGTTTAAAGTGCTCTTTCAGGGGGAAGAACATAATAAAAATGCTTTTTATAGTCACCACAGTCATTCACTACAAAGGTTTTAAAAAATACAATTTCTACTCTCCCTGTTTATATTTAATGATTGCTGAATCCACGCTGAGAAACAAAAATAGTGTTTAATGCCCAGGCATTCATTTCTAATTGAACCAACAGAGTTATCAGAAATTATAGTAATTAACCAAAACTGCCCACTCTGTGTTGCTAGTCCACCCAATGAATATCCAAAAGTTACTCAAGGCTTTCAATACTACACTGAAAATAGACACTACCATGTGCTTGTTCAGCAGCAATTCTGTAAAGTCAGCGTCAGTACTATTTGCATTAGTCACTCAAAATTACTGTTTTTCAAAAGGTTTGCTGACAGGATACTGCTGATTAATTTCATCACTGCTTTTCTGCCTCCTCCCATTAAGAGGAGAGGTAACACTGCACAGAGTTTGCTAGTATCGTCTTTGCCAGGAAAAAAGGGAAGTGGGGTGGGTGGGAGGATATTACCAGAGCTGCCTTACTGTGCTACAGTTAACTTAGTGGAGCTTCCTTCTATACACCAAGACCAGAAGGAAAACATTTTCTTAATCAAAGGCACAGCCATGTACATATGAAAGAACAGCATTAGTGGGCCACCTTAGATTGTATGTTTGAAGCACTGCCTTAATAAAACAAACATTCATATGCTTGAGGTACGTTATTTTCAGATACTAAAGTAGCCTCTTTTCACCCTGAAACGCTACATCATTCAGGCTTAGCTCAACAGGATGACAGAAGATTCTTCTTCTGCCACCACTGTCTTTATCCAAACAGAACTCAAGCCTCATAAACTGGAAGCTGTAACCTTATATCCACTTTACAAAGATAACTGTGGTTTTATTACGGCTGAGGATTCTCTGCTACAAAGATCAGTGTCACAGCAAGATTTCTTCAGAAACAAACACCAAGACAGCAACATTTTGAAGTTTTCATTCTGATGGGGAGTGGGCCATAATCTATATTTGCTCTTAGGAACAGCTCTGTGACCATGTCATTACAAGACTAAAGGTCTTGTCATACTTTCAACTGCAAGCAGAAGAATTATTTTGAGATAGCATTACTAAGAGGAAGCTATCTAAGAAGTTTTTTCTTAGAGTGACATTATTCACAAGAAGAAAAAGTTAGATATTTTATTTGGAAACAATGCTTTTGGTTGAGTCTTTCAGCAGAGGCTTTCATTCCTACATTATATAGTTCTTGGTTTATAGCAAATGTATGCATTGAAATAAATGAATTGGGGAATATCCACAGAATTCCAAGTCTGCTTTAAGCATTCTCTATAAAAAAAAATAATCAATTTTTTTCCTTAAGCCTATTTGTTTGCATATTAGCTTCTCTGCTTATAAGAACATGCATGTGCACAGCATACACAGATGACTGTAACAGTGGTTTTACAGTGCTAAACATTTTTTTCCCCTATAAAGAAAAGCAAAACCAATGTTTTATTACTTTTGTAAATGCTGCACCAGCTAACAGCTGAAGTTGGCTTGTACCAATTGTTTATCATCTCTGATAAAATTACAAGAGCAGAAGAAAAATGAGATTTCAGAAATCACTAGAAAATAGTGATAAGGTTGTCTGCTCAGGATTTGACAGTAATTTTGTACAGAAAGGCACCAAATGGCTAGTCATAGCCTACGTATAGGAAAGAAACATGTCTCCAATGCTCATCTCATTTTTCATTGCCATCTTATTAAGTCTGTAGATCTCTGAAGATCAAAGTGTCTGAAGAGTTAAAATAAAAAAATAAAATAAAATAAAAAAACCCAACAAAACCAATGCCTAGATTTCCTTTAGTGAGTTTTAAACCTGAATGACTACTTCTGAAGACTACAAAATATTACTGATAGCGGACAGGAAAGAATTCACATGTCTGCCTTTATATTTTATCATAAACTTGCACAAACTTCAGTTATGTCTGGAAGCCAAACTAAAATTAATCACAGAGCAAGCAGGTACTGCACAATCCAGTGTTTTTCTTATCTTTGAACCTCTCCCAGCTTGGACAGATGTGCCACTCTTCACTATGCTGGAAGAGAACAGAACAGATGAGCTCCTGGAAATCCAGCTTTCATACTCAGGCACCCAAAGCAAGGGGCTCCCAACCATTAAAATACTGCCTGAATTCAAAGATCATGTATTATGAATTACCGTGTAACTTGGTTAAGAAAGAAAACGTTAGTAACAACAGGATTCTCAACACCATGTCTTCTGCTCCTGAATAAATCCACCATTTTTTTCCCTTTTTTGGGGGATTTAAAAAAGTCTGAAATCACTCTCCAGTGCACAAAAAGCTAAAACAATTCTCAAAACACTTAGACCATGAAAAAACAGGGAGCTCCTCTTCTTCAAAGGCCTAAAAGCTGAAGAACTGTGCTCCCTCTAAGAATTTAGCTTCTCCAAGCAGAACAGTTGTCTTGCACACATAATTTAGTGCAAGAAGCTGCCAAGAATTAATCTCCTGCAGAGATTAAAGATGATCTTGTGACTATTGTGCAAGAATCCTCAAGTGGGGAGAAGGAAGTCTGCATTGAAAGTAAGCATTATCATTCTGTTAAAAAAACCCAAACATGCACACACAAAAAGGTTTTCTGTGGTAGCAAATGGTCAAGAAAATGACACAAGAAAAAAACGTTCAGAATTTTAAGAACTTGCATGAGGGCTATAAATGTTAGGCCATCTCACTATAGTGGCTCAGAACACAAAAGTGAGCAACCTCACAGGTACTATACTTAAAACTAAAGAATGTGTAGAGATTACTGAGGACATAGAGGGAAAAATAATTATTTTTTCCCCAAGAAGTACACAGAAACACACACAAATTCATACAAGAACCAACTATCTTCATCTACTTTCAGCATCTGATCTGTAATTGTATGAATATAAAGTAAAGCAAGAACTATCTCCCACAACTTCTAGCCTGCCTTCTTTCACTCTGCACTGAAAGTATTCTATCTTTGAAAATTAATTATATCTGTCAAGAATTCTGAGCAACTAAGACAAAAAGAGGAGAGACTTGACTCCGCTCACAGGTTACTTTAATAATCAGAAAAAGGGATACATAAGCTACTTATGTAGGGCCAGCTCACAGCTTTTTGGCAGCCTATGCAAAATTGAGCTTTATTTAAGGTAGACAAATGAGAACAGCAACCTTCAGTTTTGTGTTTGGAGCAGAGAGCTGAAGGCAGCTTAAGGAGTTCTACATTAAGACTTGAGTTTGGATCAGAGCATACTTTTAAAGCATACCCTCCTCATCAGCCCCTCCTACCATGCTTGATTCACAGAGTGGTTGCAGAGCACACGAACTGGATTCCTTTTAGACGAACCAGAGGGTAGGATCCAGAACTTGCCTATTGCCCTGCAGCTGCTAATGGGCATTTGATCCAGTGCAGACTGGAGCTATATGGAATTAGCACCCCTAAAAGATGTATAGCACACTTTGCTTTACACATCTCTTCCTACTGGATCACATTACTTGGTAATAAAGAGCCTGAGAAAGGTCCCTTTTCTTAGTACAGGTCATACAAGGCTTTTTTACCTCATCTTGTCCTGTGGTAACCTATGCTCCTGGTTTCCACAAAGACACTCTAGCACTGTGGGCCAAGGGGAGCACAGCCAGCCTACAGACCGTCCCCACGACTGAGCCAGCTGCCAACCGCAGCCAGCATTTCCTGGACAAACTCCTACCTGCAGCACCAGGAGGGCACAAGCAGGGGCAAAAGTCTGAGCTGCAGCTCTCCACAGCTTCTTCCACCGCAGTCAGGGAGCGTATGTGCTTAGCCTCTCAGGGTGAAGGACTCTCGCCCTACTGCGACTGAGGGCCAGGTATTGAGCAGACATTTTAAGATCACAGAGGTGCTTTCCCCCTTTTAAGGTTACAATGGACAACTGCATATTTTACTTTATTTTTAAGGAAGACCTATATCTATGTCATGAGAATGGCGTTTCACTTAATTTTAGCCATGACGACTTTCTCCTTCCCACTGCAACAGAAGTGATGGGTCCCTAAATTCATTATACAAAGAAATGGATTCTCTCATTCTTTCTGTGGTGCCATAGGTGGATCAGAAAAATCTCATTAAGAATCTGATCAAATAAAATTTTTAAAAGAAAAGCTGAAAATGAAGTGTAGTTATTAATGCAGTTAATGTTATTGCAGGTGCGTGGCAGTATGAACTGAACTGATGGCTCTAGAAATTGTGACTAGCTAACACTAAGTAATGCTGTCCTTGCAGACAGACAGGATTTTGTTATTCATTTCTACGGTTCTGTGAAGCACTGCCAGTTTAAAAAAGAAAAAAAAAAAAGAAGCAGGGCAGGCCTGTTGGCTACTTCTTGATAGAATAGCTGCAGATCTAACACACTAGAAGATAATTAACTTTTTAAAAAATAGATTAAATTTAAAAAAAAGGAAAGCCATTTCAAATAAACAAATATAACCACTAACTCTAGTAAGTACAGATATTAGTAGGAATGTTAACTGTGCATGCTTTCTTTTTTACAAGTTACTGGATACCAAGTAAAGCACCTAGAACTTTGTAAAACTGCACTAAAGCAATCTCTTTACAAATTTCTCAGCCTTTGAGAGAAAGACTGCACTTTAGGCACCTCTGCATGAGAGGATTAAGCATTAGCAACAAGCTATATATCTAATTAACCCCCTGACCTGTCCCCCATTTTATACAGGTGCAACAGAATTTTTAAAGCTATGAACAAAAATTGCAACAGTGCATAGCTCTTCTCCTAAAGCCAGGCATTTCCTGTAAATCAGTAGACTTTGCAACAGTGTTCTTTTAACAATTTTGCTATGCCATTCTTTAAAAAAAAAAAAAACAAAACTAAATATCTAAGGTTAAAAGCCATACCTAGGTACATTTTAGTAGTTAGCTGAAAAAATCTGGATCCCTATATCAATGGTACAGATGCTACTCAAAAGTGAAACAGAACGGAAAGTTCCAAGAGAACAGTCTGCAAATGCAGGTGATCAAAGGGACTTCGCAACTAGGCCAATAAGCAATGGTGCTGTTAGGAATTTCATAGCTAACAACTAATATTCCGAAAGGCATTAGAAGTGCATCACTTTGATCTATATCCCAATACACGTCATCACAACAGGCAGGAAACACCTATCTAGAGAGGTAACAATAAACTTAAGTGTAGCCAAAGCAGATGCCTGTGACTATAAATTCAAAATGTATTGATCAGCATATAATTAACATTAAATTCCCTTGAAAGTGATACGAGAAATGTGATCACCAAAGGAGCAAATAGAGATGGATATAGTTGCATGTAGGAGAAATCGATACAACAAAAGTTGCCAGACAAAAGGACAAGAGAAGCACAGCAGACTGTAAATATGCAGGACATACTCCCAAATACACAAGGATGACTGGCAAAACATAAAGCAAAACAAGCAGTACTAGGAGTACAGGAGACGACTACCCCTTGCGGGAGCTGGAGAGTGGTGCTAACAAAAATATCAGGCATTAGATAATAGTAGAAGACAGACCAGTCCACACCAGTTCTTACTTCACTCCAAGAGCTCTCAAGCCTGATTACCTTGACTTCCAAGAACCACCAAGTGCCATAGCTACCACTGTTAACTGTACAGCATCAGCTCTATGGTACTGTATACTCACAGCTAATTTACAATATGTGTTAAAGACTAACAGTTTTGTGTACACAGTGATGACTAATAGCATGCACGAGTTAACCTTTAGCAAGATGTGTGCTGTTAATGAATGACATTAAGTTTTAAACCTTAAAACTAGCCTGATCTGCCAGCCTTCTAAACACTCCTATCATACCAGTCTCCAATTCCGTGGTATCTATCTAGCTATAAATACATGCACGAGCACATATATTCAGTCCCAATACATGTTCCTTCTGTCCGCACATGTATCTGTCCATCTGAAGGTCCTGTTGGCTCAGGAGCCAAGCAATTCAGTTAACTTAGTGCTGTGCTCATGATATGGTGCCCACAAAATTGCAGGGCAGGGAAAAAGGGGCTATAAGATGTTTCCCATAACATTGTTTTGTATATCTATCATTTCAACAACACTGGTGGCACAACACTGATGTAGGGACAGTGTGGGACTAATGCAGCTTCTAGGCAGGAAAGCAGCTAGCTTGGAGTGAAGGCCCAAGTCTGGGTCTATTTGTACTGTAAAACAGAGGAGCTTGAACCCAAGGACAGAACATCCATATGCACAAAAGAAATGATCTCAAACCACAATGACATTAAGAGATGTTTGCAAGCATATCAATGCATCTAAATAAGCCAATCGTCTCGACAAATGCTCCCCTGAAGACATTGCTCAGTAGTTCCAAATGCAAGAACTTGCACTTAAAAAATATAATCCCTTTCTAGAAGTATTTGCTGTATAGCAAGTTTAACAAGTGTTAGCTCTTCCTTTTTTCCTTCCTAAAAGCAGGATGAAGTGTCAAACACTGTATTAAGTTAGAATAACCATATACTAACCACATCTTGTTCTCACAAGTCTACAGGCGATTTCTAAACACAACTATCATAAATCAACATTAAGATTAATAATGTGGCTTAAATCCAGTAATATTTGCACAGTACAAATTTGACATTTGTTTTTGTAGCCATTAGCTCATTAGTAGTAGTTTGCTCATTTATGCAGAATGGAATTTTAACACTGATCCTCAGACAGTTCCTTGCAGAAATCTCTCTGCAGGATTAAGCCACCCTCCCACTGAGAATGCCTTTTGGTCTGGTCAAGAGAAACTCAACATCCTCTTTCACTAGATACTGAAGACTCAAAACTCTCCACTACTTTTGTTCTCAATTAACTCAGCATAACTCATCTTCAGCTCAAGACCTTTAAAACTGCTTTTAGCACAAAATCTGTATGAAGTGTCTACAAGCATCACAGAAGAAGCATAGTAGAGCAAAAGGTTGAAATATAATTACACACTTTTTCCATATCTACAGACTTTATGTCATATACAGCCATCATTATCTACTTTTTAATAGCAAGAAGCAGACTATTGTAATCTGAAAGAGTAGGATTCTTCTGTATTCTTTTTTCCTGAAAGAAAGGAACATAAGAAACAAGCGTGCACTCACTGTTATTTTTCACATGTAAGGGAGACAAGGACACATGTTCTTGGATGTCTTTGTGCTGCCATCAAACATTGCAGCCAACTATACAAGCAAAGAATTTGGTTCCATACCGAAAAAGGTCACTCAGACATCAAGAGCAATAATGTTCACCTCGACTACCTCATGAAAGCTATGCCCCTTTTCCATTCCAAACAACCGTTTTCTCATTGTGAGGGTAAAGGCAGTCGCAGGAGACAGCCTATGCTAAAAGCAATGCTACAGGAAGATTTGCAGTCAGACTACAAATTAATTACAGAAATAAAAAAAAAAAAAAAATCCTATATGAAGAAAAGCATCATTGAACAATACATAAACAAGTCTGGACTAATGGCTAAGTTTTGGAAGTAAAGCATTGGCAAGAAACTAAATGAAAACTCTACAGATACTAAATGCCCAAACTACAGACTCTCACACATGCTTAGGAAAAAAATAATTATAAGTTTGTTTATTAATGCTACTTCATTTTCCTACTTCATCATTTATCCTTGTGAAATGCAGCCTCATTATGACATATGGATTTCTCATGTGAAATTCCAACAGACTTGATTCAAAGCAGAATACGCTCAGCCCTTGAAGTTCTGCTCATATGCAGCTCTTCAAGTCAAATCATGTAAAACCTTCAGCCTTTTGATGACTTGCACCTGTCTTAGAATATTTATGAAGAATCCCTGGCTACTCAGAAATTGCTCCCCCCACCCCATCTAATAATCTCTTCTGTAACATAGTTTCACTTCAAGTTTGCCAAAAACACATTAACAGCAAAGATGGCATAAAGAAATCTAATCCAATCAATGAGCAGACAACTGTTTTACATAGCCAAATAAAATGTACTCATCCAAATCAGTCAGATCATGTTTTCTCCAAACTAGTAAACAGCTGCAGACAGTCTGCTTCCCATCAAATGTTCCGTGTATAACAAACTGTACCTTGTATCTCCGATGGTTCACTAGTAATTTTTCAAAACCATGGCTTTCAAAACATGACAACTATATTTTATTGAAGAAAGGAATAGGCTTAGACTTCCTAAGCCACAAATTGAAGACCAATCCAGAAACTATTGTAGGTGCCAGAAGTCTGCTGATTGTCAGTATCTGCTGGCATTTTTATTATTATGAATACAACTGCAGACCAACTTCTTCAAAGAAGAAACACACTTCAAGCGTGACAGAAAAGGAAAAGCTCACAACTCCTATTATAATAGCACAGGAGCAGAGAAAATAACTCCTTTAACGCTGTCTGGAAAAGGTATCCCAAAGGAGTAGTTGTAAATGTGTTTAAAAGATGAAGAACCTTAAAAATAAATTCACATCTTACATTCTGGTCTGTGGTATCAACAGTGCTAAATTAACCAGCAACTTTGGAAATCTGGTAAAATTTTGACTGCCACAAACATGAAAACAATCCTTAGTGAAACTGCTGAAGTAGTTTCTGATGGTAAAAAGCAGAAAACTGCTACCCACCATAATTTTTTGTGACTTATACTCAATTCACTGCCAAGAAAAAAATCCTTGCATGCACAGGAAGACACAGAGGAAGCCAGACAGACCGAGACACATTTTCAAATCTCTGAACAGCAGTAAACTATTATGAGCTTAAATCAGGTATTTACTATTTTTGCTTGACTATGTACATAAATTCCTAGGCCTTTAAAAATTTAACTGACTCCTGAACATACTTCAGAGAGCTGATTTTGCACCAACGTGACTGTTTATAAACCAAAATTAAGTGCATGCTTTCTCTGACTCAGAGTAACAACAAACGGGACAATAAATTGGGAATAAACAAACAGGAAAAAATGACCCAGACTACAATCTCTCACACAGAGGACAATGGAGACTGGTCTGGTAAAAAAAAAAAAGGGACATCAATGCCTAAAATTCTTATCCTACGCTATCCTAAAACTCTTATCCATGGTTGCAGCCTGAGTTCCCTGTAGCACACAACTCCAAAAGAGCTCCCCTGCTGTTATTGTGATGCCCCGTGGAAGCACAGTAAAGAAAATTGGAATTAATATCACATTTAGAAGCACTAATTGTAGTTACGATGTCCAAATGGCTATCCCCTGAATAAAACACAGAAAACACTAAAGAGCCATAAAGGAACCATTCCTTTTCTGCATCCGGTTACCTATGGTAAGAATTGCAAAGAGCCAACTCATTTCATCCATTTGAGAGTTCTTGAAATTTACCTGAGAGAGTTCTAACAGCAGCACATGCTCCTTCTAGGATCCCAAATATGCATCACTCAAAAGAGAAAATAATCTGGCCTTAAACTACCAAACGCTTACTGGCATTACTTTTTGAAAGTGAAGTCGAGCATGTTAACTTGGAGGACAATGACAAATCATCTTTGTAATTCCTGGAGACTGCTGTCACAGTATTGTTAGGTAATGAATGAATTCTTGAATATACCACAAATCCAAGTTCTAGAAAATTTTTGGTGGTGTGCTCAGTAAAATGACTTACTGCGCTGTGCCAGAGCCGCTAAGGTAAATGGTTAGAACTCTAATTTCCAGTATTCGGCCCCTATGTGCAACCGATTCATTAGAATTAGAAAACTTGGTGAAACTCTGAGGTTAATTGAACAAATAACTCCGCTGCAGTTCTTCTTTTAATATATTTCATATATTAAGGAATGTACACTACACTTGACGCATGACTTCTTCAGGAAAGATTAACTGCAAACAACTACCAAACAGCTGTATGGCCTGTTTTCCAGTATGTATGGAAAGATAGACAGTCTATAATGTAACGTCTTGAATTTCAGCACTAACATAGTAGAAGATTTCCTGCTGATTTTACATTAGCTTGTGGTACAGGTGCAAAGGACTTAGGTTACTGGCAAGCACAAGAAAAATTAATCTAGAAACCAGAAGAACAGCTTCTCGCATTCCTTAAACAGTTTATAAAATTAATTGCAATAGCATACACATCAACTCTGGATGTGTAACCAGCTATGCTATCATTGACCAATACAATCAGAATACATGGAAAAAGCCAAATACTTCCCTCCAAAGGTAATTGATATAGACAGATCACATAACTAATAACTGGGAATTGGTCCATCCAAGTTATTTCTGGAAATTTATGGGTCTCACGTAAGGACAAAAAATGTCTGTTTTCATTAAAAGAAACAGAGGTAGTGGGAAAATGTCAGTCTTGCAAGAAACTTCATTTGAAGTGAACATAATTTATCTTTTAGCTGCTACTGCAAAAGCTATAATTTACAGTAGATGAATCACTAATGCCTCTTAAAGCTATGAACATACATACAGGCTATATTTTAGTCCTATACCTCAGGTGTTACAACTTCCTGAAGAAACCCCAATTGTCTCATTAAAAGAAAGATCAGACAGTAGAATAACTTATTTCAGTAAAAACTCTCTCAAGCCAAGAGGAAAAAATAAAGCCAGGCTTTATGCATCGACTCTCAACAGAGCCACAGCCCAAGTAGCTGAGGTAACTGTCACAAACTAAGTAACTTCTCTCAGCATGTGAAAAACCCCAAGTTGCATACCTTAGCAAACTATCTAAAAACGTCTCAAAAGTCTTTCCGGATGCCACAAAACACATTCTATTATAGAGGAGCATAATGGATGTGCATACAGACCACAACTGTTATTTGAGAAAGTTTTGTTTATAGAATTATGCTAGAGAATTTAAGGTTTTTTTTCCCCTCAGAAAAATACATCTTGCCCCTTGCAATTCTAAGGCTGCAGGATTAAATTGCAACAGAAGTTGTCAGAGAATCTACATAAATATACTGTATCAAGCAATTCAAAGCAAATTAAAGTAGCTGCAGGCATGCTTTTTCACAGTCAAGAGGCAGCAGACAGCCTGCGCTGCTTCTCATCTGACACCAAGATACACATGTTCAAAGAACAGTGTGGGAACGGAATGAAAAAGGAAACAAAAGAGCTTCTGATGCTTTAACTATTTCTGGAACTTTGCACAATAGGAACCTGATGCAAAACTGTGTGAAGGGCTGTAATACCTATCACACATGAAAAGCCCTTTACACCTAAATACCTCTCTCTCTTAAGAAAAAATGGAACCCATATTTGCCTAACATTCCTCAAGCTACAGTCCTCTGCAACACATACTGTCATGCAAGCTTCAGTTCACAAAAAGCTAACACACAGGCACAGGGCATTTTGCATTTAGATTTATCTCTGCCAGACAACATTGTTAGCATCCTATTTAGGGGCTGCAAGGCTCAAAAGGCTACAGATCCAGTATTACTCCCTTTATACAAATCTAATTTTGGATGATTCACAGGAAGTCTATCTGCATAGTACCTTATCAAACACACCCCATCTGAGGTGCCTAATGTTAACTGGGAAGACACATAAAAATTTGTCGATTATTTTACTGAGTAATCATCATCATCTCTACGCTTGCATGAATATTAAGAGAGGTGAAATCTAATGCTTGCTATAAGCTTTTCAGAAACTAGAATGAAGAGCCTTTGGATTTCTCTAAATGTGTATTATATTTATGTATTTACATGTTCTGGAAATAACCAGTTAGCTTACAACACCTTGCTATCCCAAATGGAAATAACGTTTCTCTTCTTCCACTCTTCACATTTTCTATGCTACATATTATTTAGGACAAGAGACCACTTATTTGCTCCAAAGGTAATAGTGATAGACTTTAAAATTACAGTTAACACTTTTAGCAACAAGTCTGTTGGGGATTTTGGTTTTTTGCTTCTTTAAAGCTAGAGCTCAACTATTCTATACATCCTAGTATGAAAGCAAATATTCTTGACATCCAGCCTTCGGACTTGGTTTTGACCAAAGCCTTGCTGAAGTGACTATATTAACCTAAATTCAAATCACTTATTAGCACTATGGTGTATGTATCGGACATCCTGTCCACTTTCTAGTTAATAAATTAATACATTCCTGCATATGAAAAACACACACCAAATTCTGTCCTTTATAGTGAAAGTTGTATTTCATCTTCTGGCAGACATACAATCTTCAAATTAATTCTTAGGAAGATACTTACCCTGTCATAGGTCTGATTTTATTTAAAAAAAAAAACAAACAAAAAAACCCAAAACAAAACCAAACAACCCCCCAAACTACTATTACAGTACAGACAGGATTTAATGAGTTACAAAGTATTTCAGTTGTAAGCAAGTTCCCCATAACTCTTCTAGCTTTTAGAATCGTACAGAAGTAAGTACTCCCTCTTTCAGGCAGGTGTTTATTTGATAAAAAAATGTCTTTAGGTTAAACTTTAACAGAGTAAATTTTACATAAACCAGTAAAAGTTAAAAAATGATCCAGGACTTTGCCACAGATGATATGTGAAATTACGGTGAGTGGATTTGAGTTTAGCTTGATGCCTTACCTGACTGGCTTTCTTTCTCGTAGTAAATCTTCCAGACTCTTTTCACAGTGTTCAGCTGCCACAACCAGTCTCTCTAATTGCAAAAAAAGCATAAGAGAATTAGAATCCAAATGATACAATGGGAGTACAGACTTCTCAGTTTACCTATTTGGCAGATGTTAAAGTATTTTGACATACATTGTATGGAAAATTACACATAATTAAATGTTCAAGATGTACAACTTCTGGATATCGCCACCATTTTCATTTATGAGATACAGCAGATTATCTTTCCTGTTTCCTCATGCAAAGCACTATCAATCCATCCATCCAGTAACCCCCTAATAAATGTTGAACCCCTTAGCCAATGTCAGTCAGATTTGACTTCAGAATAGAGGTCTCAAAGAAGATAAGCATCTACAAATTTGCAGAAATCTGTAGCTGGATTGATGACAGAGAGACTCAGAGCACCACCAGCTCTGAGAAAGGGACTTAGAGTAAGAACAGGAGTTTCAGTCCTGATGGGACAACTAGCACATTACTAGCTCTAGTCTTTCTTGCCCAACAAATAGCTATAGGACTTGCAGGGACTGGCTCTAAATAGAGGGAAAGACAAAACAATTGTTGCACTGAAGACAGCAATTATAAAGTAGGAAAAGACAATGGTGTAAGATGTTACATGGCGGTGCGAGATAACTCCTAAAGAAGCTAGGCTTTGCTACTTCCATTGCTCGTAGAACAGCTAGTAGATTCAGATTCAAAACCAAATCAAACTAAACTATTTCAAACATTTTTGTAAGACTGTTACAGTAAGATAAAGATGGAAAACACTTTGAGGAACACAAGTCATCACATTAAAGCTGACATACTTGTTACTCAACTATTTATTTCTCCATTTTGAAATCAAAGGACCACTTAAGCTTTCTTTGGAAGAAAAAATTCTGGGATTGCCTTCTACAATGCTAGCAAAGATTTACAAGTAGTTTCATTTTACTAAAGACAAAAAAAAAAAATCAGTTTGAATATTTTTCTATTACTTTTGTATTCCCCTTTTGAGGGTCGTTAGGGGGGAATGCATGCATCTAATTAATTTTTTTTTGCATTGTTTTCCTAGTCTGCTTTCATATTTCTCCATAAGGGTAGAAACTGGCATTTGCAAGAAAAATAACATTAAATCACTATACATAGGATTGACAAGTGAAAAATTCTGTATCAGAATGATAAAATTAGCCACCAAATTTGCCATATTATTTGAAAGTGATTAACTGCTATTCCAGCCACTAGGAACAGACCAGTCTCCCGACTTCATGGTTAGACATTTTATTTGCTATTCTTCAAGTTACTTCAATTATCAGAAGATATTTTCTCCTTCATATTTATACACACTCATAAACCTTCATGTCACTGACTCTTCATTGTCCAAAAGGCCACGTTTTCCTATTTAACCATATCTTTTATTTACTAAATGTTATGATAGCTAATGTTTCTTAACCTTTCATCCCAAACAGTATCATAAGAAAATCCCAGTTTCCATTTCAAGAAGATGAAAATGAATAAACTTTCTAGATCTCCTGACTGCAGAAAATGAAAAATTTACAAGTTTGAGGGCAAATGAAAAAACAAAAAGAACCCCCCCACCCTGTGGAATACTTCAGTGTTCGGAGTTGGCAATATCCTCATTTCCTAAATATCTGAAACATCCTATCATACTGCATTCTAAAGGGGAAAAAATTACTTACTCTACTTTATGAGACCCTGTAGCTAATCAAACAAATACATACACTGCACTTCTATGTGGGAACATTGTTGATTTAAAAGTTATAGGTGGCAACCACTTAAACTGTCACAGGTGTTGCAGCTTATTTGTGGAAATTAAGTGCTGTACTCCTGCTGAGCTTGCAACAGAATAAGATCATCTGGAGCAGAAAAAACCAACCGAAGCCTTATTTGAGCTAACAGTAAGTGTGATAACAGTTACTAAAAAAAAATAATCTGTACTAGAATAAAGTAATTGTTAGTGGGAGAGATCTTAAAGAGCTAGAATAAAAAAAAAAAAAAAAAAAAGGGGAAGCTTGCAGCCAAGACACAAGATGACTGAGACAACAGAACAGCTGCAAATCAGGTACAAGAAACCTAATCATCACATGAAAATGTTCACAAGATTAGAACATGAGTGTAGGAGGTCAGCATCAAAAATACATGTATTTCAATGTCCCACACAAAGACATGGCACAGCAATCAAGTACAAGAATTTTACAGTGAGGGATAAAAAGAAAAAAGTTCTTAGCTTTTATCAGTTAGCATAACATATAACAAAAGAGGATAGACAACTAACCTCTGCCTTGACTCTGTAGGAAAGAAACAAAAGCACCAGTACTGCCAGTCACAGCAAAGGCATACAGTCATTTTGAGACTGAAAAACAGCTGCTTTCTGGTGCTACAAACGCAATATTCTGCTCAGTCACCTTCAGATATATTGTCACAAAAATATAACTGTAACCATACATAAAATTTCCTTTTCAAACAGATACTCACCGTGTTTACCTCTGGTAATGTCAACGTACTGGCAAAGCCTGGGATGGGTGATTGTTTTAAGGATCTGAAATCTCCCCAAAATTTTGATGGAGTTAGGTGTCAGAGGAAGGCCATTACTTCCACAAACATCATGTGGCAGAGCTGAGGCGAAGAAGGTGGAGGCACCCATCTCAGTGTCTTTCAAAGGAAACATCTTTTTCACACAATCTTAAGCCCTTTGGAGCAATCTGTGTTCCTTAAAAAGAGAACATAGAGTAAAAATTCATCTGCAAAAGATACAGATTCTTGTGACTCAGCTCACTAGTTGTTTACTAAATAATGCAATTAAAATGTTTTTTTTCTCTGTTATGGGGGAATGGGACATTTTTGCATAATGAACTCTAATAATAATAATAATACAGTGCTGCTGCTTCGGAAACACTACATTTAAAGATGAAAATATAGCAACAGTTTTAAACACAGATTTAAGAATCAAAACTATTTTAGGAGCAGATAAATGCTTTAATACAAGCAATCTTCACATGACTACTTATTAAAAAAACAGTAAAGGCACCAAACAGAAAAAACCTTTTCTAAAATACCACCTTGTATCAGCAGGCCACAAGTCCAGCTTACCACAGCTTTAGTGACAATCCAGCATCTATATACTATAGCATTCCTAATATTTAAAGCTATGAAGTATCAGTCTTCTGTCCTACCACCATTTCTTTCCCCACCCATAGGTGAACTGCTAGCTCACACACTGACTCAGTAACAATTTAAGGAAGTAATCTACATTAAATACTTCTGTGGGACAGTTAAGCAAAAAAAGTTAGCTTGCAATTTAGTTCCAGGAGCACATAGTTTCATGACTATTTTTCTCACCAGCAGGAACAAGCTCTCTCCTCTGAACTATGCATTTCAATTCAGTGCAAGCTAAACATTTTCGCTGCACTTTTCCATAACCATCCATTATGCCATCCAAGAATATGAAAATCTAAAATGTGCACAAGTAACAGACACTTCTACAGTCAGCTAGGCCACAGATAAAAGTGCCTGACCTCTTCTTACTAGCAAACTAAGAATTTAATCTGAGGCGACACGTATCAAAATCCACAAACTGAATCAAGCCTCTGCTCAGCTCTTTTCTGTATTACCTAGATGGTGACTCGACACACTACAAGCTGTCATTAGGCAGTATTATCCCTCTGTACATGTTAACTTCCATAGCACATACATACTTCTGTATCAGGATACGTATACAAACAGATAAAAAGGCCAAGCATATACGCTCTTAAGTGAGCTCTGGTCTGGAAGTTGTGATGGTGAAGTAGATGGCACTTCCACATAACATGGGACGAGAGGCCACAGAACAAAAAAAACTTCATAAATGAGCCAATGCCGAAGAGTACTATCCAGCTAACTTCAACTCCAGAGACATTACGGCATGGAGTCTGGTGGCATCTGTGTATACAATCAACAGAAATAGTCCACTGATGTGAAAAGCATATCCAACTCTCTTGTCAGCTACAGAATAGTAATTATGAGCTCTAAAGAATAGAAACAAATATGCAGTTGCTCCAGGAAAAGAGAAAGAATAACTCTCAGGATTTGAAGCCCATAAGAGAAATAATACAAAAAGCTTAGAGTATAAAACCAACATAATTCTTTCAAATCAGATGTGATAATTTTTTATCATCTTAGGGGCTTCATGAAACAAAACCCAAGCAGAACAAGATTATGCAGAGCACTAACGAAGCTAAGTGCTACTTTTTAATTATTCTTTCACCCAACATTGACCTGCTGCTTTCAGGAAAAGCTATTCTCTCATGAGAAAGTCACACAGGAGAAACAGTGTGTTTAATACTTTAGTGTCTCAAAATTATTTTTTCTCTAAGGAAACAACCTTGTTCCCAGCACAAAATTCCCAGTAAAAATGTACTAAGTTTCTTTTGTGAATCTTAATTGAGAAAGTGGCCCCATAACAGGTTTCACAGAGATCCTTATATATCAAACATATTTACTAAGTCTACACAAATGGAAATTATGGAATGTACCTTCTGTTTTAACTAATAAAGTCCAATTTAAGATACAAAGCAAATACAAGACTGCTCTCATTTGTGGTTTTTTTCCCCCCGAAGAAACACAGACATGAGATACGTACATTTAAATTCTAACATACATCATCATATTAAATATGAATGCATCGCATTAAGGAATCAAACTTAAAAAAAGGAAGAAAATAAATCTGAAAGAGCATTGAGCACTGGAGCTTTTATAGTAGTATTTTTGTATTAAAAGTCTTATTTGTAAAGATACAATGCTTTCATATCTCATGAATATTTAATATTTTTGGACATGATGTATTTCAGGGTGCCAACAGTACGATTTACAGTTAGAATATTCCATTGGAAAGACATAAATTGGACCGAATGTAAGCATAAAGATTTATTGGCATGCAGCAAGTTCCAACTGGAAAGCTTAAACTGTGTAATTATAAAAAGACCCACATTCCTGTAAAAAAACATCAGGTCTACCAAATGAACTACCCGGCTTCAGAAAGAAAATATATATTAACCATGAAGAAAAAAAAAACAACAAACAAAAAACTTGATTTAAAGAATGAACTATAATCTTGCTTGGTACAATAGTCCTCTAATAATTGCCCTAAAATAAAAAGAAGTTAATATGATCAGAGTTCAGGGGGTGGGAGAGTAAAATTACGCCAAACAGTGAGATGCATTGTCTCTAAAAAATTAAATACATAGTGTACAATATATTTGCTCAGGTAAGAAATGTTTTCATTTTTACTGCAGAAAAATAATCTGCTAGATAATACTTCTCTAATACATTGTATCTGCATTCAGCTGACATTTAGAAAGGAATTTTAATAAAAAGATTTGTTAAATGTCATCAATTCAATAACCATTTTAAGAGATTAAACTTTTCTTGTACTCTAGATCACTGGGCCTACAAGGGTGAACTAGACCACCTGAAATGCTTTCAACTAGACAACTGCAGATTTATCACTCACTTCCTTTGGTTAGGAAGCACACAGACAAAAAGGAAGACATGAGAAAAGCAAACAATCTTTCCTGTCAGCCACCTAAAGGAATCAATAAAGAGTTTTAAAAGGTATGCATTAAAACAAGTTCTCTTATTATAGAGTTAAAAATTACTCCAGTAACTTACTGACATTTCTAAAATCAAACAAAAGTGTTATACCTATTTTAAAAATTCTTCTGAAAAAAGATCTTATCTAAGTATTTTTAAATTGTAGGGGGTTTTGGGTTGGTTTTTGTTTTGTTTTTTTTTTTTTTTTTTTTTTTTGTTGTTTTTTGTTTTTTTGTTTTTTTTTTAATCTACATCAAGGTCTGGCACAACTATAAACACAGAGAGCACTACACATCCTCCTCATGTTCAAGGCACACAATTTTATACCACAAACTCACCTTTTCTATATAGAAAAGTCACATATTGCATTAATTTTATGATTTGGAGGAATGAATTATATCCTGCAGAACTTCCCTATTACTTTGAAATAAAGAGGAAGAGAAAAATAAAAGTTTGTTGTTTAAAACTGACAACAGAAACAGTTAGGGCAAATTCAATTTTGGGATTGAATTCTGGAAATTCAAGTCTGATAATCCAAAACAGGGAGGATGGAAGAGGAAGAGAAGACTTGTCTTATTAGTGTCATCTAAAATTACTGAGTTGTTGTTTCCAAAGCACCGTTTACTCCGTATATGAGAGACAGTCTATCACATCTGCAAAAGAGGTCTGGCATAAAGATGAGAAGTCCAGAAGTGGCCTGTTTTACATCCCACCTCTGAATGACCTTCCCTAGCCCACTACCTCCATCCAAGTCTCCCTTAGAAACCTTTACAGTACACAAAAACACTAACCAACATTCTCAGCAAAATCCACCACAAACAGAAGACCTTCGCAAATTCCTATTAAATATTCAGATTAGCACTATTTTGATAGTCTTCCACTTGATAGCTTTTCCATACCCAAAACTGAGAAATAAAATACAAAAGGTAGCCCCTGATCTACTGAGTAACTTCTTTGCTCCTCTGAATACCTACTGCTCTCAGGGAACAAATACTTTTTCTTCAGAACTCAGCATTTTCTACCCATCATTTACAACTTTTTCCCTGCAGCAGTACTAAGGTAATTGAGTCAATGGACACTAAGAACCTTGCCCTTAAAAAAAATAAAAATCAAAACATATAAATTTGACTCTCAGAAGCAAAAATTACACATACAAACAGACTAGCTTGAATGAATCCATCCTGTGAAACACATCTGTGGTTTCTAAAGCATCTACAATGCAGACATAAAGACAACTAGCCATGTGCTAATACCTATTGGTAATTTGAAATGGCTAGTTATTTAAATGCCTCCTGAATACCCAGGTGTAAATGTCCCTTGCCTAATGAAGGCAGCTTTTCAGCATTAAAACATAATTATAATCAGTACTGCTATTGAATTATTTTTAAAGCAATTGCAAAAAACTTCAGGAGATCAGGTGGCCTGAACATCCTATGCTTACGCTGTTTTTCATTAAATCACGGTATTTTCAACAAAGTAGGCCATTTCAGAAGAAGAAATTCTTTCACAAAATAACTTTTCTACTGCTCGTCTTAAAACATTCTTGTTGCAGCTATAGTAATTACTGATTTGATAAAATAACTGAAATAAAAGATGCAGTTTTAGCCACAGTGTTGCTACTTCACAAAAAAACAAAACTCTGTGATTTGCTTCCCACTGTGCACCATTACTCAGCTATTCATAAAGTTTATTAAAATGCATAACAAATACACTGAAGAAAAGCTGAATTCAAATTCCTACAGAAGGGAGCACAGAAAATAAGTAAGAGCTTTTTGGGACAATCACAATAAAGAGCTGGGACACGTTCACTTCATCATCATCATAATATTAAACATATCAGCTTAATTTTTGCAGGGGGTGGGGGGACTGTGGATTAAATTTAGTTCACCTTACAAATCTTTTTTTCATCTGCAGTATAAACTTCTACTACAAACATCACTTGTACTACAGAGATTTCATAAGATTGCTTAAAAACCTAAATATAAGCAGTATTGTGTTTAACCAAATGTTTTCCCCTGTGGCAGAACATCAAAACGTCCTCTTTTACAAAATTTTCTAATTTCTCTAACATTCATTGAAGTAAGAAGTATTAGAATAACCATGGAGTAACAGGCAAATAATTACAGACCATACACATTAGGCATACTTAAAAAAAAAAAAAAAAAAAACAACATTGTTATTCTGTCCAAATTAACAAATTCAGTGCAGAAAAGAAACACTTAGCTTGAGATTCCAACTACACCAATACAGCAATAGATAGAATAAATAAGTGTACCAAATTCATTATAATACTGTTACTTGAGATAAACAGAAAATGCAAATGAGATTTTGACAAGGCTGCAATGTCATTATTTTATCTTCAACGAACACACAAACTGGGGGGCGGGGGGGGGAAGGCAAGTATCGTGGTGTTTTTGGCACAGGTAACTGACAAATATTTGAAGAGTTATTTCATGAAAATGCTAAATAGTAATTCCTTTCCCTACACTTATAGGAATATTAAAGCGTCATTTCACTCAAGTGAAATATAAACCATTAGCAAAGATTAAAAAAATGCTCTATCTCAGTAATATTTGGAGAATTTTGTCATATGTACATGAAAGCCTCTGTATTCTACGTAGGTATTTGCATAAGCAGAGTTACTGGTGGTGTTTGGAGCATTTACAATGTTACTACGTAGATTAAGATGTCTCTACTTTGAAACCCAGGCATAAGAGTGAGATTTCTGGACATCTCAAGTTTCGCATATGCAGCTAGAACATTTAGCTGGTGGGAAAAATAACATTGGGAGAGCATGAAGAAAACAATAACCTAATTTTGATAGATCAGGATAGACTTTCAGTGACACCTCTCCATTTTATAAAGCTGTTATTTCTTTTACCTGTTTATCAGTGTCTCTTGGTTACAGTCTGTCTGCCTGTTTTGCTATGTCAGCGTCCCTGTGCACATACAGATAGGGTTTGTTACTATTTAATTTATACATTATACATGGCTGTTCAGGAATTAAAAGGAATAAAAGATAAATCAGTTCTAGCCAGTTTGCTAAGTGACTGCCAGAAATGCTGGTGGGCAACCCCAGTAACCTCTAAGGCCCTGTAAGCCCGCCAGCCGGAGACCCCGCAGCCCTGAGGCGCTACACCCGGGCCGCTACACCCAAAAAGGCGCGAACCGGCCCCGCGCACCTCAGGGCGCTGCGGGGGAGCGCTCGCCCCGCGCCCCCGCCCCCGCCCCACCTCGCTCCCACCACAGCCGCCGGGCCGGCCGCTCCCTCAGCCCCTCCGTTACCCAACGGCCACCGGCGGGGGCTCCCTCGGCGGGGGCTGCCGGGCTGGGCACGGCCTGGCGAGGGGAGGGGAAGGAGGAGAGGGCCAGGCTGGTGCCGGTGCCGGGGGTACCTGCGCAGCGCCGCCGTCCCCGCCGGGCGCCCCGCCCCCGAGCACGGCGCCAGCAGCCCCGCCCGCCCTGGCCGCTCCGTGGCGTCACTCCACCCCGCCAGCCGCCGGAAGGACCCTGCCGTAGAGGCGTCCTGCGCGATGCCTGAGCTTTCTTTTTGTTTGGCTCTTTAAAAAAAAAAGTTTAACACGCTTCCCCCGCCGTGTGCGCTGGCCAGTACTCTGAGAACGGCGTGTTGAGCGCCTTGGCCGTAAAAACAATGGTCGCTGGCGGTAGTGAGGCTTTCCTAGGTGCCTTCTGATGAACCTCAGGCGCTCGCTTGGGCAGCCCGGAGGAGAGGGTCCTTTTCCCCTCAGCGGAGGAAGGTGTGTGGCGGCGGCTCGGTTGATGTGAGTGCCTCCCGGCGGGCCTGCGGGGGCCCGGCCCGGCCCGGCCCTAACACGGGGGGCGGCTTTGCCCCCTCAGCGTGCTCTCGGCGCGCCCGTGGGTGGCTTAGTTCGGTCGCCTCTCGGCGCTGGGGAGCTGCGTCATGGCGGTCTGATGCCCTGGGGCTCCCCCGCGGGCCGGGCCGGGCCGAGCCGAGCCGAGCCGAGCTCTCTGAGGCGGGCAGGCGGGAGCCCGGCAGGGCCCTGTTGGGTTTGCTTCCAGCCGTCGGCGCAGCGGGGGGAGGGCTGAAGCGGGGTTTCCCTGTGGGCTGTGGCGGTGGCCGTAGGGAGGCCGCTGCTGTCCCTCTGAGGGCATTTCCCCTGCAGCGGAGGGGCAGGATGAGCGTCTCGAATTAAGGGAAACGGCGTTATGTTATTGTTGTTGAATCTATAGAAGGGATTTAATCTCGGGGCTTAATGTGCGCTGTAGCTGTAGGGTGGCATTACAAATACAGATACCGCGCTTTGCGGGGGGGAAGCATGCACCTGAAGCGGTTCTCCTGAAATCAGTTGTGTTCCTTTATTTAGCCCATCGGCTGAAATGGCAGTTTGGAAGTGGCATAGTGGTGGGCTGTTGAAGAAAATGCTATAATAGCCTGGAAAGTACAGGCACGGAGTATCTGCTGAGCTTTGCGTAGGAACGGCTGTTACTAATGGAAAAGTAGATGCTTTCTCTGTTTTGGTAAATGGTATATATGTTCAGTATGCTTTTGCATAGACTTCAGTGAGCGGAAAACAGAGTATAGCTAAGTATTTGGTCCATCCTCAGTAGAGATACTTGCAAGATTTAACATATAGCACATATTCTGTACAGGGATGCGTGGATTGGGTAACAGGGATGAGCTTATGATTTGTTGCTTGTTAGGTTATGTTACGAGTCCACAGCTAACCAGCATATGGCAATGTTACTGAACTACTGTATATCTTGAGCTAATCAGTAAGTGGTTTTGTGCTGGGTTTAGCAGCTGGCAAAATGGAGAAAATACTACTGCAAAATAAGTTATCCTTGCATTTCCTGCTCTTTCTGTTTCTTTAACTCAGATATTTATTAGTTTTAATACAGTTATTGCTTTTCACAAATAGTTTTGTGGTTCAGGATGCTTACATGAAATCTGTAGTAAGGTGAGGCAGTAGTGATTAAAGGTAGCATCCCATTTTTGTATGTCCTTATTGTTCACTTACTATATTATTCTCCAGTTATGTTTAAATAATAATAAATTATTTGGCAGACCTGTTGGAAAGTAAGCCTAAAATCTGTAAAATAAAAGCAAAGTCCGAAGACTGAATTTTTAATACTGGATATTATTAAAAGGAATAAGGCCTTAGAAGTGAGTAACAGATAAAATGTCAACAAATCTTATTAAATAGTTGGTAAAGTAAGGGCGTTTGTTTTTTTTTCTTGTTTGTTTGAGTTTCTTTGTTTGGGGTTTCTTTTGTTCGGTTTTTTTTTTTTAGCTAGCCCCAAGCATCTTTGCTTGTCAACGCAGCTTCGTCATAATATATATCATCATAATATATTCTCCCTACCCTGTTGCAAATTAACAATATATTCTTGTTATGGTAATTTTTAGTTTAAAGAATTTTAAGAAATATATTGGTGAGTTGCTTTGATGTTTTAGCAGCACTGAATCTTGAAGGTGCAAGGTTGTTAGAAGGCAGAGTGATTTAAGTCAAAATTATTTTTAAAACTGTCTTCAGCAAATTTGGGCTCTGGAATGTCTTTTCCCAGTTGTAAATAAGAAACTTTTCCATATTTTCTATATATTGCTATAGGTGTATTTTGTTTCTCTTACACCTTTAAATGTAAATAGAGAAGGAGACAAATTCTCATTCCCCAGACTGAAAGCAGTGGGCAATTTGGAGAGAGTGGTATCAAATGAAAAAGGATATTTGCTAAAAAAAGGATGTTGTGCAAATCTGAATATAGTCCATCAGATTGGAAATAATAGGACTCTTGAGTTGTCTAGAGCCTTTAAGACTTGATGCTTGTGATGATGAAGCATATGTGAGTGGGAAAACAATCTGAAAAATAAAAGTTTAATGTGGAAAGGTACGCTGAAGTTGCTTTGGCATCATTATAACTGTAATTTAATATGAATTTAACAATGGCAGGCTAGCCTAGGGCCTCTTTATCGAAGGAGGGTCAAACAGCCCATGGATATTTCTTCATCTTTTTGATTTAGGAGATATTCTCTGTAATGGCTTTTCTCCTAAATATATTTCACTGAAGTCTGCTTAATACATTATTGTTATTTCAATTATATATGTAATCCAAGAAGACTAGCAATGAAGTTAATTGTATGCCATGATGGGGGGAAGCAAGCAACCCCCTCAGACTTTGCATGCTTTTGCAAAATCTCTTAAATCAAGTCATGACGTTTTCTTAAAATTCTTTCTGAAAATCAGTCAAGGGATTCTAGTCTACTGGAGTCTTTGACTTTCCACTGACCTGGAAGTTTCACAATATTATGTTTTCCTGAAAAGAGAACTCTAAAATGTCATGTGAGTAATGTTCCATCATGCAAGGCATATTGGTGGCAGACCTCCCTTTTCCTGCTCTTGTTCTTTCTAAAGTTGCCTGCTTAATATCCTTGGTAGAATCACATTTTTGAAGAAGAGAGTCCTAATTTAGAGAATGTTGAAATATATATATATATGTATATATTAACAGCAATGTTTATCACCGGAATTTCATGGTATATGCTTGACACACTGAATTCCTAATTTAAGTGACACATCATCACAATAATGTGATCAGTGTTTCCAAACTATCTCTTAATCTTTTGTTTGTTTTTCTTCCATAAAATCCATACAGACCTGGTTGTTTGTGACTTTGGGGGTTGGGTTGTTTCTTAAGTTAGGACTAAAGGAGAAAGTAAAAAACTTTGGTTTTATATTAGTCAATAATATATTGAGATACGGTACAATCATTTCAGTTGGCATGAAGCTTTAAAAACATTTTCTGGAAATATTGTGAAAATGCCTCAAAAATATTTCTATACTTTTATTATAGAGCACATTTTATACTATGGAACCGTGCTAGTTTGTATTATAAGATAGTTAGAGATAACATAATGTGATAATCAGCTGTAGTGATTTGTGTGTGTTCTTTCTGAATCAACAGACCACTTCTAAAATTGCTGCTCTGTGTAAATTTACTTATTAGCAGTAGAATCATATTAGCAAAGTACCAGTTTCTCAGTGTGTTGTCACTACCCCCAATTAAAGTAGAATAAGTAATTTTATGGATGCCTTGTTACTTTATTCATTTCTGAAAAAGCCCTAAGAAGCAGCAGAAGTAGCTTGTATATTCTGTAGGACAAGAACTCAAATGACAGCATCAGAATGAAGAGTGGATCTTGAATTGGCAAAGAAAAAAATATACTGAGATGCAAAATAGGAGATGAGTTTTATCCATAGACCTGTCTAGATCGAGAGTGTAAAGAAAAATTGAGCTCTCAGGTGCCTGCAAATCCCACCCACTTTACAAGTCCCCGTAAGCATACTGGCGAAATATCTATATAATAAAAATAATGTAAAACAATTGTCATAGGAAGGATTGATCAAGTGTGCAGGAAGACAAATCTGGTATCTACCATAATATTTTTGAACTTCTCTGATTGTGATTTGATTGCTGTATGTCACAGCTGCTATGTGAATGAATTTATTCACGTTTGTCTCTTACAGGCTAGATGGGACTCTGAGCAACCTGATCTAGTTGAAGATGTCCCTGCCGATTGCAGGGAGGTTGGACTAGATGACCTTTAAAGGTCCCTTCCATCCCAAAGCGTTCTATGATTCAAAGGAAGTGTTTTCAGAAACCTAAAGAATGTCAAATGCTAGACAACACAGACAAAACCGAAGGGTCAGCATAGAGTGCAGCTGCTAGGAACATCAGATGTGAGCAAAGTAAATAGCATCTCTTGTTTCTTGTAGTGATATGAATTATATGATGTGAGTCTAGCAGAGCCCCCCAGAAACCCGTGTTTATTCTCCTTCTAAACAGTTACCTGTATGGTTCTTATTACTGTCACCAAGAAACATTTCCCTTGTTAGATTTCCTGTCATACTGGGGGTGAGAGAGAAATCGGTGTTTAGTTTTCATTTCCATGGTTACATTAATATTAAACAGTAGGGGAAAAAATAATTTCCATGGTTACATTAGTATTGAACAGCGGGGGAGGGGGGAAGTCTCTGATGGCTTTTTTTCCCCTGGTGTGGTGGAAGCCATCCTAACTCATAATTTAATAAGGTTTCAAAAATATTTGGGTACTTCTCAAAGCAGCCTTCTGAACAAAACTGCTTTCAGTGGGTTTTTTGGGGGTTTTTTTGTTTGGTTTTTTTAAAATATGTATGAATTTTTTTTGTGCTTGGGAAAAAGTGCTTTCCTTTAAAAAAAAAATTCCTTTAAGCAAAAACTGAGAAATGGTTTACTGGTGGCTTGGTGACCACAGATCAGTAGGTCATCAGTTAGTTTTCCCAATTTTCATTTCTCTTGGAGAACAAGAAAATGTAGTACCGTCTGCATTATGACATTAGAGGTCAATTTCTTCAGAGCAAGTGTAAAATTAATACATTGGTGTTTTACTTCACAGGTGGTTTATTTATCCTGCTTTCACAGTTATCAAATCTTTGATGTGTTTTGGTCTCCCAAATAAACACACTGGAATATGTGGAAATATCACAGTTAGAAGTGTGGGTTTTACTACATGTTTTCTAAAGTTAAATAAAACACAGGGATATGGAAGAGGGAAATATTATTGGTTTTGTAACGCTGGGTGTAATGAAAGGACCTTAGCAGAAGAGGAGCAAAAGATCTCAAGTTCATTCTCATCTATTATACCTTAATAACTTCTGACAGATGAGCCTAACCTGTTTTTGAAACCTTCCAGTGATGGATATTCCACAACCGCCATAGGCAGCCTGTTCAGTCCTTTACTCTTACTTGAAAGTTTTCCAAATGTCTAACTTAAATCTTCTTTGCTTTTTCCTGTCTGCAGTAGACCTGGGGAACAGTTTAGTCCCATTCTCATACCAATTTCCTTTGCATTTGAAGAACGAGACCAAGTGTCCCATCTGTCTTCTCTTCTATAGACTAAACAACTACACTAAGCTTTTTGATCTTCTTTGAAGTGTCTTTAAAAAGTTAGGAGATGGGAAAAGAGAATCTGAACAAAAGCAAATCTCTGTGGCAGTTGTGGGGGATCTTGAGTATGCGTGAGTGCAATGTGATTATTGCTTGGGAAGCCTCTTGAGCAGCTGAGACAGTTTGCCTATAATAAAATGTGGCTAGTCAGGCCTTTCCTGACTTGCCTCTCCTTTATTTCCTTCTGTCTCCCTCATACTTCTTTTCCAGAGAAATTACAAGTTTGAACTGATTTCCCCCCCCCCCCCCCCCCCCCTTTTCTTTAAACTGGAGGGGAGAGGCATGGCAAGGGAATTGATTCCCAGGTGAGAAGTTGTTATTCTCTGTAATGTTTGTGGTGTGGTGTTAATTGATTAATTCATTAGTTAGTTGCCTTTACACTTTTTGAGCCATAAAGTCTTCTAATGGTGAAGTCCGTAACAAGCGTGAAGCATCTCGCAAGCAGGTGTTTCCCCCCTGAAAATGTAGCCCCTGTGGTTCCAGTCAGTTGAATAGATCTGACAGACAGAACAAGGGAAAGCACTTTTTGAGCATAATAAAAATGTGCTGGTTTGCTTGGGTAGCATGATGGCTCCAAATGTTTTGAGATTGTCACCATATTCATTTGACTATTCCTAAACTGTCCAAGCATACATGGTTATATTTAAATAAAAAAAGTTCCTTGCCTGAGCGTGTTCTGTGCTTCTGGAAAATGCGTATAAATTCAGTGTGGTTAGAAATTTGTAATCATTTATAACTGTGGTTTTAGGCATGGCAACCGCTGGCATTCCTGATGACAAAATTCAGTGTGTCAGATCCCTGTTCAGTTTTCTAGGGGACAGTTGCTTATGATGCAAGTTATGGCCTCCTCCTGGGTGATACTGTGTAATACCAGGTGATTGGCCAACACAAAAAGAAATCAGTTTATAGGATTTTTTCTAAATGCCAGTTTTGGCTTTTTTTCACCCCCTAAAGAAACCATCTTAAATATGGCACGCCTGTCAGGACTGGCAGATGCTGGCTGTTACAGGTCTTGGTGTCCTCTTACTTTTTTATTGCTAGCTTGTAAAATAGTTTGCAATTTCATTTTTCAATATCGTATTTTAAATAACTGGCTAGTTCAAATGGAAAAAAGAAGAGGAGCAATTCAGTCGCTCGTTTGTTCCTTTGTATGCTATTTATTTGCTATGGTAGTTAAGCTACTCCAATATTTCTAATGCTGCTGCTTACAGGCTAACATTGAGTTGCATTAGCAGTAGTGTGTGACCACCAAAGAATTTGTTTCTGGATCGTCACGTATATTATTCCTCTTTAATGTCCTTGGCACTGTTCCTCTTCTGTTATTAAACAAATCTTGTCTCCTAACATGGGATTGGGGCAGGAATGGGGGGATAGAAGTGACTAGGAAAATAAGTCAGCACCTGAATAATCCTTTCTTTGAGGTCTTGGAGCATAGCACCTTCCAGTTGTTCACTTGCACATTTGTGGTTTGTTTTGCTTCATTCTATTTTGTCAGAATATTGTCAGTTGGTCAGTGGCCTTCTGGTAAGGGTAGGTCATCCGTTCTGTCCATAGAAACTGAGGAGGGGGTGTTTGTCCAAAAAACCTTTATTGTCCATGCAGAGTGTAAACATTATTAATAAAGGTATGAATTACTTCTAAAGGCATAAGTGAGGGGATCATCTGCCTACTGACATGAAAGATAAGGTTTCTCTTAAGTTACATTTACAACCTAGTCATGATAGTCTGAAATTGATCTATTTTGATGATTCTATGCATCAATGGGGGGGTCTGTAACAGCAGCTGTAATCACTTGTTGACACTTGCTGTTTGTAAAGAAAATTACTTTGATTCCTTACTCAAATGGGAATTGGATAAATTCCTCTTTGCTGTGTACAATTTTCAGAGAGAAATTCCAGAAGAGGTACCTTTTGCTGACCAAGCTTTTACAATTTTTGTTACGCTCTACAACTTTGTATACAATTCTTAAGGTCTTATGCCACTTTATGTTAATTAACAGCCTAGAAACTGTTCCTTGACTTCAAAAACTGTAGAGGTGTTGTAGAATGCTGTAAACTAGCATTCACATTAGAAGGCAATATATACTGTATTTAACCATCATCCGTTAAACACAATTTGTGTAGAAGAACTCATTCTTCTTTCCTCAGAATGCTGGAAAAAACCTGACAGAGATTCTACGCTGGATTAGAGGAAAATTGAATTCCTCTCATAACTGCTTCCCTGGTGTGTTGTCTCATATCCTAATTATCTGAAAGCAGAGGGATTCTGAGATGCTTTTTACATTTGAAAGCAGCTGGCAATGCATAAAACATCATCAAAAATTGCTTCAAGTTAGCAAATCTCTTCTTGAGATCATTTGGTACAATCTTTTGGCATAAAAACTACCCATTATAGAAGACTTTTATTTCCATTTCCTTCTCATCAGGAGCTTTCCCACCATAACTTCAACTGAGTATGAATTAATAGTTTAAAGATTAGTCTCTGACTTCAGGACCCTCTCTCGGAAACGATCCATGGCTATTGGATCTGGTTTCTATCCCAGAGTGTTTCTCAATTACAGTTTAATATACAGCTTTGTAGTGGCATCTTGTTTCAGACTCTGAAGATAAGTGAGCAGATCATTTCAGCAGCTCAGTTGGCCGAGGCAGCTAGGGACTGCTATTCCCACAAGAGTGCATGGGCTTGCACATGGCATGCAAGAGGCACTACATTTGGCTTTGGTAGCAGCTGCTCTGGAGCGAAGGCCCTAAGTTCACATTCGTGCTTGTCCTACTCTTAAGGTTTGAAACCTTCTGTGTGAAGTGCTCTAGTAATTGGTAACAGTCGCACACTAAGGAAGTCACCGTTGCCAACTAGGATATGACACTGAATTGTACACCAGGGAAATTAATCTTTTTGTAGGGGTTGAATTACCCTGCTGCGTCACAGTGGGTAAGTAATTTCACATCCATACGACCATCTATAAAATAATGCTAATGATAAGAACTAGGCACAGATTTTTTTTTTTCTTTACATAGAGCTTAAAATTAAATTTTACTCTGAATTTACCTGCAAATTTGCACTTTTTGAAGATGCTAAGCTGAGATATTCTAATTGAAAATAACTGTTTTAAAATGGTTGGGTTTTTAATAGAATAATTTGGAACACAGCAAAATTATAATTTCAATTTGTCTTAACCTGTGGAAACAAAAGAAGCTTTGAATCCATAGATGAAATACAGCTATTCCCTGAAAGCTGCTTGGAGGATTTTTCTGTCAGATACCGTCAGTCTTAGTAGCTGACATCAGTCCTCTCGATGTCCAAGATGAATGCACAAGGGTTTTATTTGGTTGGTTGTTTTTGTTTTTTCCCCTCTGCACAGAAGTAGTATTAAAAGAGGGGAAAATAATTTTCATCCTAGAATTTTTAAAAGCTGTGAACCTCAAATGCTTCTCACTACATACAACTACAAAAAAGGTTCTGAAAGGCAATTACAGGACTGCTTACTTTTTTGGTACCATTAAAAGATACAGCATTGCTGTGCTTTCTCTCAAGTATTTGTAGAAGACGTGGTCCAGAAGTTTACCTAGACTATAAGATACTATTAATTCAACAACCGTGTTGCTGTTCTGGACTGTGCCCAAAGGACTACTGAGTATACTTACTTTGAAATCAGGTTATCAAGTGCTGGTAAAACCAGATGTTTAGTAACAGTGACGTTCCTAACTTAGTTCTTTTCAGTACCAGTGTGTGAACATTTTTGTGAGAAGTTATTAATGAATGTATGCAATGTTAAATTAACAGAGGGAAGAAGAAGGTGGGGGCACTGTCCTTTAACAGCTAGAATTTTGCAAGGGATGCTAAAAGGTAATCCAAAAAACTCTTGATGTTCCCCACTAGTTCAGAATATAGAAAACACCTCAGGCCAAAAATAACCCTTTCAAAATCGCCCTCTTTGGTTTGGGAAGGTAATTTCTGCGTGTCAGCTAGAATAACTACAATAGTCAAAGGTGTCTTTTGTTTGCATGGGGTTTGCATTTGATTTATCAGTCTTGGCAAGCTGATTTGGTTTTCAAAATGTGAAATAACCGTATAAAATCTGAGCGGTGGTTCTCTGTTAATAAGAATTAAATAATTCTTATTTTAAAAAGAAAAAAACCCTGTTAAATATAAGCAGCATTTGTTGTACAGGAAAAAGTGGTGGTTTTTTTTGTATACAAAGGACATCTTTCTGTAAAACTTTCTTTTGTTTCAAATTAGTAAATGGTGTGAAATAGCTACATAACAATGTAACCCTTTGGTGGATGTTCATGTCTGTGCAGAAGGCATTTTGATTTCAAGTAGCCTTTGAATTGTTACTTTGTGCACTTTGTTTAGAAATGATTGACAGGTAGTTGCTGTACTGTCTTTGCTTCAAAAGTTGGTTGGTTTGTTTTCCTGCTGAGAGTAGTGAAGTCATCATCTGCTGAAATGTAAATCTACTGAAAACTTTTTTCTTCAGTTTCTTTCTTTTGTCTGCAAAAGGGAAAAAATAGGCTGTATATTTCTACCACACAAGTTAAAATCATTGATCCAAAAGGTAGTTGGTTACAATACTTAAATAGTTATATCTGGAGATTTTCTAAGCGGATGAGAGATGCTTGCTAGGAATTTTAAGTCTCTTCACTCTGTACGTGATGAAAGGAAAGACCTGTGTTTTGAGGCTGATGCCAGGAATATGCAGTGGTAGATACTGCTGGCACGTGGTTTTGAAGTGACATGTAACTGCTTCTGGCTGCTGAGGATTAGTTGTTGTCAGCCCACTTTAGATTTAAAAGTTAATTTAGACTTTTCACTCCACAGCTGAATAAATAATTCTCTCTGCACAGGGTAAGTTACTATCTTTATAGAAGATTTTCATTAAAATATTGTCCTCCTGTATTACACAAGTAAATTCAACACTTGAAAGTACAGTTATTTGTGTGATGAATGAAACTGGGTTGTTGAATGTGCATGGGAGGGTTTTGCCTATGGAAATAAGATATTGCAACTGCAGGCTCAAAGTTTGGTGATGACTGCTTTTCCCCTTAAAGCTTTGTTTGACAGCGTTGTTGCTCCCCATTAGGAGATATTTGCCGTTATTCTTGCATTGATTACATACAGACACACACGCACATTTTCAGGTTTAATTTTCTTCAGCTTTTATTTGTCCCACATAAAAGAATATTTAAAATTTCTGCCTCAGTAAACACCAGCAATTGTTATTGCGGTTGTAGTTAGAGAACGCTGATTCTTTTGCTGTACATCTGCATGATGTCTGCTGAATGCTTTAGTGAATAAATAATGGCTAATTTTAACCTTAGCACTTGCTTTAACCGAATGGTTAAATCCTGTTTTCCTTTAGCTGTGCTACAGGATACTACTTTTATATGTAGAAAAGCTGATAGTAATGTAAAAGTAATAAATTCAAAGACTCTTTTTTACCACAGTTGAACTATGTAAGATAACTAGTAGGCAGGTTTCAGACATTAAGAATATTGTGAATTAAAATTGAAAAGGAGGATCAATGTTCCTGTGAACTACCTAACCAATACCATTATTTTGCAGACTATTGCTGGTATAAAATACATTGCTTAATGGTATTCTTATTTCCGAACTCCAGGTTTCTGAGGAGAAGGTATCTTTAAAATGTCTTTTTAGCAGCTAGGATTTTTGACAAGGGTTATTATCCTTATTGTTCTAACAGACACAAAAGAAAAAGATTGGATTTTGAGACATACTTTTAAAATGTATTTTTGTTCTCAAGTGAGACCTGTTTTAGGGAGAGGGGGTAAACATTTCTTTCTTCTTTACCTTTTTGTAACTGCTGTGCCTGTTCTTAATTAAGGAGGTAGTGTGAATGCTTACTTTTTTAGGATAAAGTTACAAAAATCAATAAAATACCTAAGAAACAGTGTTCTACTTGGTATCAACAGATAGATTTCAGTGCAGTTACAATTATTCTTCTGCTATCTGATTTATGGGTAGTTTACTCTGTACTTATAACAGTAATGTAAAGCTTTCACTCCCCAGTAAAATGCTAGAGGGTGAACCACAGTACAGATTCTTCAAGTTCCTGTGGCATATGCTGACCTTGCAGACTTGTCCAGATGCAGCTGAGTCCACTTATATTTCTGAATTTATAGGCATATGTGTGTGTCTGTAATTGTGAAGTCCATCACCTGTTGAGGAAGTTTTATGAGGATACTTTGAGGCCTGAGCAGCAGCTACCTTTTTTTTTTTTTTTTATATTCAGTGATAACCACTGGATACACTGTGGTTTGGAAAATTAAGCTTTTATAAATTAAAAAAAACAAAAACCAAAAACAACAACAAAAAAACCACTGTAAATTTTTTATGTAAGCTTTCTGTTCCAGAGAATTAGATATATTTTGGGTTTGGAAATCAGTGCTTAAGGTCAAAGAAACAAGGCAGCATGTTGTGGGTGTTGCATCTTTTCCATCATGGGATTTATGTGAGAATTCCCTCTGCACGTGATGATCGTTTACCATAAGATTTTGATAGTACTATTAAAATAATGGAGCAGGATCCAAAAGATACACACTGATGAATAAAATACATAAGGCTGTCCAACTGTTTTGGCATATGAGCTGCTACTTAAATTTCAGACTGCACTATAAAGCACAACCAGATGAATCTCTGCTGAACTTCCAGGGGACCTGGCAGATGTAGTGGGTGTGTAACCCATTGAGGCTTAAGTCAAGCAGTACAAAGAAGTTGCTTTTCTTGAGCGATGTTGTGAGCCATCCATGTCTATTGAATTACTGGACAGTCTTCTCAGATTAATAAATTAAGTTACATATAACTTTGTATACAGTCTTTGTTACTGAAAATTTTTAGCAGCTCTGAAGGCAAGAATTTTGTTACAAACCAAATCCAAATCGCTTGACTTTTGTCTTAACCTGGAGAGAACTTGTAGTCATGTCTCTGCTTTGTTTAGTCCTTGGGGTGTCTGCTCAGAGGTGGGAAAGAGTACAAAGTTAATTCATAATTGGACTGAGACAAGCATTCGTAGAAACTTCTTCCTGAATACAAATTTAGCACAAGCTTATAGCCAGGATGTGAATGAAGTTGTGAGTACTCTTAATTTACCTTAACCTTTTGAATGTTGCAGCTGTAGTGTGTTAAGATATTATGCAGTTAACTAATATGTTGTGGCATCTACTAAATCTTGAAATGCAAGCTTGAACAAAATACTAAAATAATTTTTACTTCTGACTATTCAGTTTCTAATGATCTCTACCGTATAGATCCAAGACAACCATTTTAATTCAAATTAAATCTGTGATAATACTCTTAAAGTAAAAATGTCATACTTTTACCTTTATTTGTTCTAACATATGCCTGTCTTACTTCTTCATTTGTTGCTTCTCATAGATTTGATTTTTGCCTGTCTCATTAATGTTGTGACTTGCTTGTGACCTTGGTACATCATTCACTTTCAAGACAGACTTGTCTTCATGTTTAAAGATAATCTTTACTGAGTAACTTCTATTGCCTCAAAATTGGTACCAGTGGATGAGCTTTTTTTTGTGCAATGTTCCATCACATTTAAAAAAAAAAAAAAAAAAAAAAAATCTCTTTCATGCTGCAGTGTTTTTCAATATGAAAAAGTTTGATAGTGTGTGTTTTTACTATTTACAGCCCTTTAAAATAGGGAGGGGTAGGCTCTTAGGACTACTAAAAGACCTGTCTGCAGCTGGGATTGAGCCTGATTTATCTGGCAGCCAGAAGGGTTGGACTGTAGTCTCCAGAGCTAGCAAATCATTCCTTAGGGCTGGCATTGCTTCTTGGATGGACTGTTAGACATGTTAGTTGTTTGGAAATCTGCAAAGCAATTATTCTGACTCTCTCGGTGCAAAAGATGTGAGTTGAAATAACATATGGCAGAAATGTATAACTTTGCCTAATAGTGTGCTGCTTGGCAAATTGCTTTCAATACTTACTACACAGGAGTTTATAGTTTATGAATTCTTTAAAAATTGTATTTAAGTGCTCAAAAAAAAAAAAAAAAAAATCGGCCTGTTCAACAGTTTAAAGCCCCAGTTATAGCAATCACTTGTTTGGGGAGAACGAGGAAGGTAGAATTCTTATGTGTTTTTGCAGTTGTAAGTCTGCAAAACTGTATTGCCATACTTCACAATACCTTCTTACATTTTAGGCTGTAATTCCATTTTGCTCATATTAAAAAAAGTGTTCTTTCTTTAGTGAAATACAAGGGTAATAGTTAAAATTTCATTTGATCTTCTATATTGCCACATTTCTAGTACCTGGTAGGGGATCGCTGATCTAGTATTGAAAGTTAAAAATGAGGTTCCATGATGATTTATTTGATGATAATTTCTAGATTTTGAGTCTTTACACTGCAATTTATCAATATTGCTCAAAATCTTGACAAAAAATACAGTGGTGTGGTTTTTGGTATTTTTTTGTTTGGTTGGTTTGTTTTTTTTTTTAATTGTGCTATCATTGCTAGCTGTTGCTTTTCAAGTGTTTTCCATTGTTCTGCCAAAAATATTTTGGTAGGTCTTGTTTGCTGTATGCAGAGAAGGACCTAGGTGAGTGTCTACATTTTGATCATTTACACATATTTGCTTAGGGCCTTAAACCATATTTTTAGTTGTGTAAACTTACTTTGACAATGTGAGATTCAGGAAACCTACGTTCTTCCCTTACAGAGCTAACAATATATTTAATTCTGAAAGACAGATGAGCTGGTAGTTAAATCTTAACTGATAGGCACCTGTCTTCAATGTGGGTGAAACTATATTTAAGTATAATGGGGTGCACTACATCTTTTTGCTCTATTATAACAAGGAAACTAGGGCTTTGATTGTGATTAAGTAGTCTCAAGCAATGCAAAAGTTTTATCCAATATCTAAGACACTTCTGTTTTCTTTCTCAGCACTGCATTGCTGCTTACTGATACCTTAGCCTGTTTGTATAGAGGTTTAAAAGGAACAGTTTTTGAAACCTGTTTGTGAACAGCTTCATGTTTTGCTTTATTTTGCAAGTGAGGAATCATACTTTTCCACAGATAAAGCTGTGGAAAACCTGTGTTTCTGATAAGTAAATCTGATTCTTCTCTGTCTTTTAAAGCCTGGAAACATTTAATCTTTTAGAATTGCATTTCCTGAGAAGGCATATTTGGGTGTAAAAGCCATGATTGCATTTTACAATGTGTAACAGGTATAAAACCAGTGAAACAACCAACCTTTCGTGCTAGTGATAGTTAAGTGCATGCAACTTACCGAATATAGCTGATTTCCAAAATGTACTAGCAATAGAATTATATCACTGCAAATTTGTGACTAAATGTTATAGACCATTGCCTCCCTAATGGCAAATTGAAAGCTGCTGCTGATCTGTTCTTTAATTAGAGTGAAGCAGGGAGATGATCAAGTCAAAACTAAGATTTGATTTCAAAACTAATCAATCGTAGTTCTCCTCAGTTTTTTGTTTTTTATAGTTTAGATGTTCATAGGTTTTGTAGTTTTGAAAACTAAACCTTAAGTTTTTGTACCAAAAATATGAAATCAAATCAGATATTGTAAATCTTAGCCAAAGATGTTTACAGCATCAGGTCTAGAATACTTTATCAGAAGTTAGGAGAAACCTGTAAGAGAGAATTGATTTTTAAAGCATGAATCTCAATTCTCTGAGACAGGAGAAGATGGGACAATTTACAATAATTTCCTAGTTGCACTGGTGCTTTGGTTTAGCAAAAGATAACATAGTTCAACTCTTTCTTTTCTTCTGTTTTGATCTGCTCACTACTGTTCCTTACTTTGCAGAATAAAAAGGTGTGATGTGAGGTTCTTAAATCTGATTCACTGTGTCCTGACAGTTCATAGAAGTGCAAAGCTTAGGAAAGCAGAATCTGGCAAACAGCTGGCACGTTCTGTTATATTTATTGGTTTTTGTAAGATTGTCTGCCAGAAATGACCATACTCAAAAAAGATGCTCAGATAGAAGTCTTTGAACACACTTCTTGCAGAAACAAAGTGATTTTTGGTACTTTCTTTTACAGAAAGTAGAATACTTTGCTATAAAGTTGGCCATAATAAAGCATCTTGAGACATCTTACAGAAGAAAAAAAGGAGTTTAATTTGAGAGCTGCTTAAGTCTCAACTTAAGACCAAAAGCTTAGGAGGAGGAATTGCCATTAAATATTTTACTGTAGTTTAATGAAGTTTATTTAGCGTTGGAGAAATTACCTTTGTGTTGCCGATAACTTTTAGAATAAGGCTGATCTCACTGGTTCTGCTTTGTAATGACAAACTTTTAATTTGAACAGAGCATCTCAATTGAAGAGCAAACATGTCTTTTTGCAGACTTTTATTTTCTCCTGTAGTGGCTCCTTGGCCTGATCTTAGGTCTTGGTTGGCGGCTCTTCATAAACATGGTATTCTCTGTAAGGCATATGTTTATGCTATCTGGGCCATCTTGTGATTGCCATCTGCTCTTTGCTAAAGATCAGTAGGATTGGCTTTGCTGTAGAAATACTTGATGCCTCTGTAGCTAGCACAAACCGAAGAGCAATGATGGGTCAGAGCAAAGCAGCTGTGCAATGAAGAATGCTGCCTAGGTGCGGTGAGCTGTGAAACTTTACCCTTTTATTGTGGAGGAGTTAGTGTATATGTGGGAGAGGAAGAGAGGAGAAGCAGGCAGTTGTGGTGATTTTGTTCTGTTTTACATCATTTGAGACAAAATTTGGCAACTTTTTGTCTCAACGCATGCCCAGGGTGACCAGCTGAAATGCGCATGGCATTTGTTTGTGTTGCGTTAAGGCCCGTGGGAAAGAATGAGAACGAGAAATAAGATGCCTGTCACCTAAGGGAGCAGCATAAAACTTTACTGAATTGAAAATGCTGAAATAAAGCTGCATGACTGTCATAGATGTACTCGATGCATACATGGAGAACATGGTGATCTGTAGGCAGTAAGTCTTACTAAGCAGCCTGCAGGTTAGATCTTGTACAGTTAGTGATCTTACTTTGCATGTTGACTTTAACAAAGCATCACAAGAAGAAGCTGAGAACTTCGAAGTACTGAGCTTTTTTAAACCTCCAGCTGGAAAAAGGAATGCTTAGAGCTAATTATTTTAGGTTTTGGGAATCAGTTGGCTTCCAATTTCTGGGGGTTTTTTTGTTAAATGATTGCTTTTCCAATAGTGAAAAGTAATTGATTCCGTGTTCGGACTATGGATAGATTCCAAAACCAATTTTTAGAGTTTAAGTTTCAAATCTTGTCATTAATTTTGTGAGGGTTTTGGCTTTTTCTTGCTTTTAAAAACAGAGAATGTTAGTATTGAAGAGTAAGCTACAACAAGGTTTATGTTTTTAGCATCTTCTTGGTGTGTTCACTTTTTGATCTGGATATATTCTAAGGTCTAGGCCAATGTTGATAAACCAGTATTTGTAAAACATGTTGAAATTTTGGGGCAATTTGTACTATATGAGAAGTCTTGGTTTATTATAGAGAGTTTACCACTTTGGGCACCCTTCCACATTACATTGTCTTGAGAAACAAAGTAGCATAATGCCTGTTTTCTCCTGTGAGGGTACTGCAGCTATTTAGAAGACCACAGGAAGCAGTGCTTTCTGTTTCTAAAAAAAAAAAATAAAATATAGGCAACTCTTTTATTCAGCAAGTGGAACGATGAGAAATTAAACAACTTTTATGTGTTGATGCGTAACTTCGTGAATAACTGCAGGACTTGAGTCTTCCATTTGAAGATTGAGTTCCATTATAGTGGAGCAAGTGGGTTTTGGAGCAGTTCTGAATGTCTTGCAGGTAACAAATTAGTCCTCAGAGGTCTGAGATTAAAGAGTTTCCCTTAGCTGAGCAACCAGGTAACTTCAGGAGGTTACCCTTTCAGAAGGTCCGAATATAGCTACTCCTTACTTGTTTTGCAGAACTATTTTTTGTTTGAAGGGAAAGCAGCTCATTAGGCACAATTGTATGAAGTGGCTTTACTTTCAGTTGGCCTGTGGAACATTTTCCGCAAAACAGGTCAGACTGTATCTGTAATAAGATATGATTCTATTTTTTAAGCTATATTATTCCTGGTTTTCTTTCCTATTTTTAGTTTGTGTATCACCAATAGGAGTTGGTTGGTTGAGGTTTGGTTTTTTGTGTGGAGTGGGAGGGTGTCAGGGTAATAGGGCAAAGGAAATAGGAGGAAGGTTAAAAAAAATTCCAGAAAATCATTGGCTGTAACCTTTGATTGTTGCAATGTTTTTAATGAGTTTTGTGTTTTATAATAAAGGGTGGATCTTAACTTTTTGTGCTCTTTTTTAGATAAAGTTTTATCACTCTGGTGTATGGGTTCCTGTGCCTGTGCAGCAGTTCATTTCAGCCTGTTGGCCCTTTATATTAGCATCGGAAATACCTATTCCTTTGTGTTATTGTTATAATACTAGGTTTACAGAAATTTATTTGACAAGTGGGAAAATGTCTACCCGTTGTAATCATGTGACTTCATTTCCAGATCTTCAGTTCATTAGCCAACTTGGCTAAAACCTATAAAGTGTACCAATTCTATTCACTTTGAAGTTTTAGTAGCATTTCTGTTGTCGTTGGCAAAGTTTCCACTGTTAGTATTGTGTTCCTCTGAGAGAATATGTAGCTAGCAAGAAATCTTACTGGTATGCAGACAGTAATACCCCAGGTTTTGTATTATGCTGTGTTGTGCCGTAATAGTTTTATGTCTATTTCCATTTGACATCTAAATTAGTAGCTTATTGGAATCACTGTTTTCCTTTTTAAAACCCCCTGTTTTCAGACTGCACATGAAAACAAAATTATTTTCTTATTAGCAGAGATTAATTTTAATATTGAAATTACTTTAGTTGTCCTGGAGAGATGATTTTACTGCTATTCTCTCCATGAGAGTTTCTTTCTTTTAAAAGAAAAATCTGTTCTGGATGAGTGGAAGGTGTGATGGCAATAATACTCTTGCATCTTTAAGCAAAGTAGTGTGTGTAAAACAGGCTTCGATTGCATTAGATTGCAAAGAAGGAAAGGTGTTTGTTCATTCATCACTTTTGCAGGAGTAATATACCCCATGCGTCACCTGACTACTGTATCTCTCTGGCTTTGTGAATTTTACTTGGAGAACTTTTAGTTACGCTATTCCTGACTCACTGTCTTTTGCCTTTTATTTTGCCTTTTTTTTCTTTTTTCTTTTTTTTTTTTTAAGATATATAACTGTGGAGAATTGAGTTCTTTGTAATAGGACATCAAATGTAAGTTGATGCTGAGAGTGTAGCAACGGTGATATGTTGACACTGGCATGAGCGTGATTGTATCTCTTCACCTTTCAGTTCTTTCTAAACTTGTTTTGTCTTCAGCATGGCTTTTGTTGCAAATCCCAATGGAGAATATTCGTACGTTAAAACCAGATTTAGGTCATAGTGACAGAATAATCTTGCAATAAAATGGGAAGTTTTCTGCCAATTTGATACGAGAAGAGGCATTTTTGGGCTCTGATAAAGTTGAGGAGCCAATGCATGCATCTGGATTGCCATTTTCTTACCGATTCTTCCCTTTGTTGCAGTTGATGGGCAAATTCACAGGAATTACATCACCGTTGCTTGTGAAGATCTGCAAGGCATCTTTACTTCCCACCTATAATCAGTTTTATTTCTTGATCTACAGATAAGGCAGCTGTTAGTACAGATTCTTTCTTCATCTAGCTACTGAGTGGGAGGGTAAAAGCACTATCTGCTGCAGATACAAGTGACTGTGACTGTATTTCATGATTCTGTTGCTACTATTTGAGCTTTTATGGTTAGACACAAATGTCGCTGAGGAGGAAGTAGGCCAAATTTGGTAGCTTTCAAGAAATAAGGGCTGTACACAAAGCATAGCTAGTTTCTGGAACATTAGAGAAACCAGTAAAAGGAGTTGAACATCCTAAAAGAAGGTTAGACAGCATTTATTTGTGCTTTTGCCTTTACTGGTCTTTTGTGTTTCCTGCTTCTTTAATTTGTTACTGGGGTGCCTGGCCTTCCATTTCAGTGGAAACAAAATAAGACAATCAAAATCAGTGCTAAAATAACTCTGAAGGTGTAAGCCTGCAGTAAAAGTTGTATTAATCAGAGATAAGTAAAAATACTGATGAATTCTGCTAAAAAGTAAAATAACAGTAAATTCTTAATGTATGCACAACCACAATGTATGAAGTATTCAGTATATTCTGGATAAATTTATTAAAGTTTGGAAATTTTCTTAGGATGTTTCTATTTTCTTAATCTCAAGAAAATTCTGCATATGCTTAATAAATTTTTCAGCTAAAACCCAGGTTCCTTTTCCCTTTTAGTTCCTTTATTTTCTGATTTATTTAGATCTTTCTTTCTGAGAAGGTGAAATTTTTTCTGTTTCATGAAGGAAGAACATGTTTTCTGCAGCTGGGAAAAAAAAGTAGCTTTTCTTCCAAAATACTTGAAAGCAGCTGTCAAACATCAGATTCCGTTTAACGTTGCTTTTTGTTTGGGCTTTGCATTAGAAGGTGGGAGCCCAGCTTGTTCACTTAGCAAATTGTCTTATTCGGCAACTGAGTTTAGAACTGCTTCATGTAGTAAGAGATCGTAGCATTATTACATTAAGAAGTCATTAATTTTAGACTGTCTGTTGTTTGTCTAGGTTTTTAGGCCGTTTCTTGGTAAAGATGGCAGCCAACAATGCAGTGCTGAACAGACTGGAGCAGAAGGGTGCAGAGGCTGATCAAGTTATCGAATACCTCAAGCAACAAGTTGCTCTGCTCAAGGAGAAAGCTAGTAAGGAATTATCTATCTTATGATAAACAACCAGCTGGTTAACATAAAATGCTCATAGGAAAAAATAAGAACATGGACAACTTCATTGGTGCTGTCAGCCTTTTAAGTGTGTTTCAAGTTCTCCAAGATAAAGCTTGTAATAGTAGCACCACTTCACTGTCTTGTGGTTTGTGGGTTTTTTTTGAAGCTGCTTATTCTGAAATAGAAAAGGCATGAATGAGGAAGGATCAATGACACAAACAGGTTATGGAAATTTGATAGGACACGATTCCATTTGGGGGGAGAAAGGGAGACGGGAAGAATGTGAGACTATGCATTTGCCTGAATGTGTTACTGCTTTTTTACCACTATGGGATTCTCTCAAGAGTATCGTACCGTCAACTTTGATATTTTGTATATATTGGTATCGGTGAATTAAGGTGCTCCATATTACAAACATGTTCAAGCTTTTTCTAAGAGGTTTCTTGGAATTTTTTCTTGTGAGTTTATTTAGGGGACTGAGAAGCTAGTATATTGAAAGGCAACTGGAGTACATAAATATTGTAAAAAATGGCTATTTCAACAGAAAAAGGATTCCAAAATATTTCTGATTATATACTCTTTGAAAGTTTCCGCTTTTTTGGTGTTCGGCTCACAATGTTTCACTTTTCTCTAAAAACAAAACCCCTGTTTGCCAAATGATGAATGCTAGTTATTGAAACCTGTCATTTTTAATATAATGTCAACTCTAGTCTTGCAGGCATCTCTCCGAGAAGAGAAGAAGCTCCGTGTGGAAAATGCTAAACTGAAGAAAGAAATTGAAGGGCTGAAACAGGAGCTGATTCAGGCAGAAATTCGAAATGGAGGTAGAGAAAAAAATCCTATCCTCATACAATATAGATCTAGTTAGGTTTGATCATATTTTGTGCTATCTTAATTCTTCTTCATTTTTATCTTTCTGTATGTGACTCTATGGCATTTCTTAGAAATTCTGGATTTTCCTGGGTTCCATGCCTATGACAAGTGACTTAATTGCAGCATTTTAGTAAGCTGCAAGCCTAACAGGTACATATGCCAAATCTTAATCACACATGGAACTGGTTCTTTGTATGTTTTTGTACAGTACCTTTCATAGTAAGCCCAAATTTGACTGATGACAATGACTCCTTATAATACCTTAGAAATTGCTGATTGTCTAACACCATTTGATACTCTGAGTGTTTAATCTAGCATGACTGAAAAATCCCTATGGAAAATCAAGCCATAGTTCGAAGTACAGATGGGCAGTGACTTATTAGGAAATCTGTGGTAATGTAGAATTGGAAGCGATGTTGTGAATTTTTGATTCCATGTAAGACCAGCCTTTCACTGCACTGTTTTTCCTTCTTTGTACTCCTCTGTGTAGCTGTTCAGCTCGCACCATCATTATATAATTCATATTAAAAAAGAAAGAAGAAAAAACAAAAGTGAAGTGTTTCAGATCCAGCGTGTCATCTTTAAAATTATTTCCAAAAAGCCTCTTCTGCCCTCAACAGCTATTACTATTTTTACCCATGCTTTCAGTATTGTAAATTGGATGAGATAGTATCCAGTGTAGCTGGACGCTAACATTCAACCGTACTGAATGTTTTACTGGTAAAACAACACATTCAGTCTTCGGAAGACTAGCATTTTATAAATGCAGAGAATTCTTTTTCTCCTTTGTGCCTGAATAAAGCCCTTTCATGTACTAAACCAAACCACTAGGTTATATTTCTCCATTGTCTGTTAGTGTGCAGCAATTCTTGACACGTATAGGATATTTCACAGAATCTCTGTTATGCTTGAGAGAGAAGTCTCGAGGTATATGATTTTTTCCAAGATGGGAAATGACTAGGCTTAATATTTGGCTTGACATGCATGCATCTTCCTTTATTTAGCTAGTTTATCTAAAAGGTAGTAGGACTAAATTCAGATCTTTTCAATTCAGATCTTTTCTTTTGAAATAAATTAGTGTATGTTTCAGTTCTCTACTTTTTCATTTTATGTTGGAAGCTTAAAATGTCATAGTGTTCAAAGTTCTGGTACCCCTTCTAACTTTTGTGGTTTTGATTTTAGTAAAACAGATCGCAATTCCTCCTGGTACAACCGTTTCTACAGCTTCATTTTCGGGTGATGTTCCACAGCCTACAGCAGTCACATCATCTCCTGACTCCAAAGATCAAACTAAAGGTGAAGATGAAGAAAAGAAAAAGAAGGAAAAAGTAGAAAAAAAAGGTACTTAAGTTTTCTTAGCTCTGATAGACAGTTAAGGCATTTAATTTTTGGAAGTGCTTTTACATCATTTCGGGCACAGAGAAAAACAGTTCATACAGCCTTAGTAGGAAGAGTCACATGCTAGCTCTTAAAATCCTGGAAATACTCAAAGCTAATGAAGGCCATCAAGTAAGGTACAGATTCTTACTTAAATGGGATACATGCCAAATTTCTTTTCATGTGACTGAACTTGCTTATTAAGAAAAACAAAAACAAAACAAAAAAAACAAACCCTGCCCTCAAGCCCCCCAAAACCCCACAACAGAAATAAGCAAAACCAAAATACATACACACAAAGGAGAAAAAAAGAAAGCGAGGGGGCGAGGGGGGAGGAGGAAGAGGAGGACACAAAGTTTGGAGAAGGCTTTGGCAGCCTGGAGTGCTTTCTGTTCTGAGGCTGTTAGATTTTTTTTTTTTTTTTTTTTTCCTTCTCCTGCCATGGAAACAGTGCAAGCAAAAGGCAAAGACCAGCTCAGCAAAATACCTCGCAAGCAATAGTAGCATAACATAATACTAAAGGAAGAGTGCTAAATTGCAGTTTTCTGCTTCCTCTAAGTATGCTGCTGCTTTCCTCCGCCCCCCCCCCCCCCCCCCGGAAAATTCTTGCAGGCAGTGAAGTTCCATTATTGTTGATCAGATACATCCATGTCAACACTGGTGAAATTGTGTGGCTAAGAGGAAGTACTGGCTAAAGGACATAGCATAATCTGGTTTTGGCATCAGGGCGGAAATATAGTAGAAGGGTATGTAGGTTTCCTAACACCTTTCCTCCTGTTTTTTCTTTTTTAGCTGTCTGTATTGACTTCTGTTTAACAAAACTCTCTTACTAGAAGAAAAGACATGTCTGTTACACTTGTACAAAAGTATGGCTGTCTATCTTGTAACTTAAGCTCATGTTTTACAATCATTCTCTTATGCAAATTATTATTAATTTGCTGTGAATTGATTTGTACAGCTTTTCATAGTTTGGATATTATGCTGATAGGGCACTGTATCTCTTTGATTTTTCTGGTGAGCTGTATGCAGGCTTATAACCTACTTCATATTTTTTGATGTACGGCAGCCTTTGACACATCAATATTCCACAGAGCTGTAAAGACAAAAGCAGAGGCCACATGTCATATCAGGCAATTAACTGCTTTCTTCACGTATTCAGTAGCTACAAAGCAAGTATTCGGTTGGTAAGGAAAAAATAACTTTCTTGTATTGTATTTCCCCTCATCTTGTAGAAGTAGCTTAAATTTAGAAAGCAATCTACTTGACTTTTTCCTTCCAGCGACTGTATTTGGAAAAAGGTGAAATACAGCATGAACATTAAATAGAAGCCCTGAACAGGCTATTTCTGTGGAGTTCAACATGTATTGTAGGTATAGTATTTAACGATCAAAGTAACCAATATGTAAAATTTTGGTTTTTAGTCTTGAAATTGGCGAATTATGGAATATCTCAAATCTGCTTTCTGTCACTTATCTCATCTGTTTCCTCTCTGATTATTCTGATGTTCTTTGTTCCACTTCTTGCAATCTTTATCTGTGAGGCTTCTCTGGATATTGACTCTAGGCTGACTCCAACTCTGACCAGAGGCGTGCAGTTCTCTCCTTAGCCTGTGGCATCGAAATGGATGTTTTCTGTGCATCTGTATATATGCTGGGTACAGACATGCTTTGCTGTGTTCTCTCTTCCTTATTTGGTGACAGACTTCATTTCTGTAAAGTGAAATAAATATGGTACTAGAAGCTGATATTTTGGCTCCAGGCTATTGTAGAGAAATGTCATGAAGTAGAGAACAGTGAGGAATGATACCAAGGATAAAGATGGCAGGTCTTTGAAATGATCTTCAGTATTAAATATTAACTATTTTGATGGTGTTTTTTCAGTTTCTCTTCAATTATTGTATATATGACTGGTTTTATTAATCTAATTAGATTAATCAAACCCAGTCATAAACACTAGAGCTTTTTAATTCATCATGTATGAACTGAAATATTTTTGAAGAGCTATTGCTTATGTTAAAAACATACTGCTTTTTTATTATTGAATGTATTATTTAATTTCAACCCTGTACTGGAACAATGATAAATGAATCAAATTGCGTGCCGTGTCCACTTTTCCTTTTTTGCTCCCTAAAGAAGGGAGTTTAGTTTACATTAATATGTAAGCTATCTTGGATGAAAGAATAACAGAATATGCTTATTTTGAGTAAGCACTTCCTAGACATTTCTTAATCCACCAGAGATTGTAGTGGTTAAACAAATCTTGAATGTCTTTTAAACAGGACAGTCTTATATACTGGATGTAACTTGCTCATCTCAAAAGGAATATCTAAATAAGCAGCTGCATATGGGGAGTGTTGCTTCACAGCTGTTTTATACTGTCTAGTATGTATGGGTGGTGATAAACCCTTGTGTTGCCATGGGATAAAGACTCTGCATCAGTGGAACTCCATAAGCCATGAGCGTTTTCACACACTAGTATATTTGGGAAGTGAAGAATGTTAGCTAAGGTCATCTTGAAGGTTGCTTTGCAACTGTAACAGTGCAGTTGCAGTGACTTAGTTAGCATTGTCCACAGTCAGGAGCTGTTAAGCACTAGTAACCTGATGCCTTGTGATTGTCTAGTTTCCCTTTGCTGGTGAAACACCATGGCAAGACTTACTGGTAATTGCTAATTATTAAAACAGTACTATCAGGCTTATTGATGTGGCCTTTGGCAGAGTGTATATGTCACATACATGTTAGCTACACTTAAAGTTCAGGATGACTTCACTTTACAAACAAGAAAACACCTCTGTCCTGAGGTGGTAATTACTTATAGTAACAATCTGAATTGGAGTGTGTATGATGATTCTTCACTAGAAACTAGTAATAGAGGTGCTAACTCTTTACTCTTCATTTGTTTTTTACACTGGATTTACACTTATTTCTGAGATTGTAGCTCACTTTTCCTTTGCAATAGTCATATACATTATTTATGCTTATTTTTAATGTTTATTTCATTAACTAAACTTTTTTTAATAGGTGAGAAGAAGGAGAAGAAACAGCAGCCAGCTGCTGGAAGTAGTGATGCAAAACCTGTAGATGTTTCTTGTCTGGATCTTCGTGTTGGCTGCATTATTACTGCCGAAAAGCATCCAGATGCAGACACTCTGTATGTTGAAGAAGTGGACGTTGGTGAAGCAAGCCCAAGGACTGTGGTCAGCGGTTTAGTGAAACATGTTCCTCTGGATCAGGTACTGACAAAATTATTTACTGATAGCTTTTCCTTTCCTAAGGTATCTTAAGACCTTCATCTGTTTATAGGACATGTTTTCACTCTGCTAAAAGATTTTTACAGTCATGAAAACAAAAATAAAATGCAAATGGAAGTAATGTTTAACAACGTTTGCCAGAAAATGGAGAAGTACCTTTACCTGAAATCAGTTCCTTTCTGCTTGCAGTGCTTCTATCCTCGGATCTTATTCTGACTCCTCTGTGATGCCATTGGTACACAGTGGACTCCTAAACCACACAGATGTGACTCTGCCTTTAGGTTTCCTAGAATGTAGTAGAGAATCCATAATAACTTTTTTGCTATCATCCAAATGTTTGAAACCTTTGCCTTCCAACTCTCTTTATAGCTCATTGAAGTGTTCAGCATGGAGTAAAGCAAAGACCATGCAAATTTAACTTAGGTGGCAGTGAGTGGCTTGAACAACAGTGGGATACAAAACGCATATTTATACTTCCTTGTCCAGAATAGAGCCTGTGTCTACACTTTTTTTAGTTGACAAATAAACCATGCATGTCAAACACAGAAGTGTATGTCTTGGGAACAAGCTGAGACTTCAAGATTACGCTTTCCTTTCACACCTCTTCTAGATGGTTAGTGGAAGGGAGGAATTGACTGAAGGCTGCTTCTGAATTCAAACGCAAGCTTGGCAATTAAAGCAATGTTGTATAGACCAACTGCAAGACTGGTCACGAAGGAATTGATCTTAGTGTGGAAAAGCTACATTTTCTCAAATACCTTTTCAATACCTATTCGTGCCCTGTCCCCATGGTAAGACTGCAAATGTAGGAGGCAATTAAAATTGTGGTCGTTGTTTTTATGATACAGAAAGTTATTGAACTGAAAAAAATGACTGAATACAATAACTGTTCTGCACTGATCACCTGATAAGTGTCCAGTTACTGCATTTGCAGTGGGCAAAAATTAAAAAATGCTCATTTTTAGCAGGCGGCTCTCAAGGAAATGTGTAGAAAAAACATCTTAAAAGCCTTTCTAAATAAACTTACAAACATAAAGTGTACAGAATGCAGAGGCAGTAACTGTCTTTTCTCTTTAACCTGCTTTCTGTCTGGAAAAAATAATCCGAAGTACTAATTAACAGAGAATTAGGTATCATTCTTGCACATTCTTTGGGAACAGTTCATTTGTGTGTCTGGTTTTGGTTTTGGCAAGTGTCTATTAGGCAGTAAATTCTTAGGGGCAAGCTTCCATCTTTTTGTGCTTTTTGAAGTGTTCAAAAATGTGAAGGCCTGGCATGTGAATACTGCCATATATTTAAATAAAAATTTATACATCGTATCAAGTACTATAGACATAATTCACCAAAAATTTAGCTATTTATGATTGCAGTGTTTGATGTGGTAATTTAGCAGTGTTTGAGGCTGTAGTATTTGTATCATCTGATTTTACTTTTGGTTAGGAAGCACAATGTGTATCTTCATTAACATTTCAGTATGCAGTGTAAGTTATTTATGGGTATGAAAACTTCTTGCATGCCCACTAATCACTAAACTAAATCAGTTTCTCACTAGTTGAGTTGTCAGTTTTGAAGTTCCTGGATTTCTGAAACAAAATGACTGGCCTTTTGGAAGGGCAGTGGAGGTTGTTACTTTTTCGAGGAGATAACATTTGAATTTCCTTTGCTTATTCTCAGCTCATTTATGTATCAAACACCTCCTGACATGCCAAAGCAGTATCAGTTCCCTGTAGACATAGACTTGCTTCTGTTTGTGTCCTTTTAAGTGTACAGATTCTTAACCAGAATTTGCTTTACTGGGTAATAACACACATGCAGAAGGAAACATACGCTTACTGTCTATCTGTGTCACCTTCAGCTGCTCTTCAGTAACACTCTGTATTTCTGATAGAACTTTTTACGTGCTGGGAAAGGGAATCGGGTTTCTTTCTGCACACCCCCCACCCCTTTTTTTTTTTTTTTTTTTTTTTTTTGTTCTTATTTCTGCCCAATCTTATTTATCTGTCAGGAAATTTATTTTTACAGTTACTTTTGAAAAACTAGATTGTTTCTTCTGTTCATCTAATTTATGGGGTTACAGAGAGTGGCCATCAGTAGAATTACTGGATCTGACTCTTTGTAGCTGACATAGTTTAGGGATTTATTTATCCTTTACTGTAAAAAGATGTCATAAGGGCAATGCAGGTAGAATGATACCTGAACATCAGATTCCTTGATGGTTCATAAACAATTTTTTTGTGCATATTATGCATGAATACAGAGGGCTTTACTATTGTAATTGAAGCCCTGTTTTCTGGAAACATTATAGTTAAGTCTCTTCTGTAAAAATCAGCACAACCAGTTACAAAAAAACCAACCAACCAAACAAACAAAAACCAACCCAACAACAACAAAAAAACCACAACAAAAAAACCCAAACAAAACCCACACAACAAAAAACTAAAAACTTGCATTGTTAGGAAGCATTTATTTAGGTCTGGTTTCTTTTTTTCTCTATACTTAGGGAATTGTCATTTATCTGAAGACAGTTTAAAAATTGAGCCACTTAATAAAAGGGGGGGGGGGAAAGCCCTTGAAATAGCAATGTTCTGGTTTTGGCTGACCATCTTGGGGTGGGTTTTTCTTTTTGTTTTATAAAAATACTTATTTAACCTTGTGGGTTTTCTTACCACTTATTTGTGAAATCAATGCACAGATCTTAGTATTAGAACAGTTTTTCAAAAGCATTTGAAGATACTTCCTAGTAAAAGTGATGGGATAATGTGTGTGTTTGAAATGTTGATAAATACTTAATTTTGTAATAGTAGTCACCTTCTCATACAGAAATTTCATGCAATATATATAAATATTTGGGCCACTGTGATTGGAGAGAAAGGAATGATGTGATGCTCGTTTAGTTTTCTTTCCTGTTAGTTTGATGAAGGTGATGATCACCATTTCTGTATTAATGCAGTCTGGTTTTGTGAACTGTGTAATCTGTAATAAGAAAGCAATACTCTGAAGTCTAGGTTTTTTTCCAGTTAGTCAAAACTAAAGTTGAGTACCAAATGCAGAAATCTTGTTTCTTTTATTCTATATATCCATTTGCTAATTGTTATTCAGTGCTAGATAATGTCTACAACTTGCATTGTAAAGTCACTGACATCTTACAGCCATTCCTCGTGTTTTGGGTGATTTATATCCATAGCACTAGCAAGAAACGTTCAGTCAATGGGCTCCTTGAAACTTATGCAAGATCAGCTTTTCATTATAACTGCTTCATTTTGGAGATTTTTTTTTTTTCTTTTTAAGAGATTCTACTTGAAAATATGCAGTATTCAGAATACTTTATCATATGAGTTTTATTAAGTATTAATCCTGCAGTTTTGTTTAAATTCTATATTGCAATGTAAAAAGACTGAAATCTAGAAATATGGATATATACATATGTGCACTAGGAGTATGGGAATTAAGGCTTCCTTACTTTCTGTCTGTCTCTTAAGAATGTTTTGGGTTTAATTTTTATTCAGTTTGAAAGCGTGGTTTGTTTTCTAGGCTAAAGCATGGCAGTTTCCCCTAACAAAGTATGTTTTCTCTGGTTTACTATTATAATTTGTATTAAAATAAAAGAACAAAGGAAAAGACCTAGTTTTACAGTTTTGCTCTAATAAATTGCAGTGCACGGTATATACAGCCATTTTCAATGGTGAAAAAAATTCAAAGCATTTGGGTTAAATAAGATAAAATTTAAGATTCAAGTGAGCTAATTATGTAAAACACCTGTACACTTCCAGTACACAGTTAGAAATTTTTACCTATGAGCTAGCCTAATTTATGGAGTGGGAGGGTTTTTTGTTGTTTTTGTTATTATTATCATTAAATGGAAATTGTTTGGTTAATAGTGCTATATTGAAAGTGGAATGCAGTGGTGATCTAGAATGAGTAAAGATGGAATGCGGGTGAAATCATTGCCTGGTTTTTGGCTTTCTGAATTGTGCATTTTATATTTCCATGATAAGTGTGTCACAATTCAGCGTTTACTCCATTATTCACTGGCCAGCTCTTAAGTAGTTTAAATGTTATTTGTTACTGGTGTGCAGGCATTAAAATTGTGCATCTGTTGCTGTATGCTTCTCTCGTCCATGTTAAGGTCTCTTCATTGTAATTCTTCTGTTATCATGAAGTAATTAGGGTCCCTAAAAGCATGTGGCATTTATGTACTCACATCCTTCTGTTTTCCTCCCCCAAGATGCAGCATCGGATGGCAATACTACTCTGTAACTTGAAGCCTGCAAAGATGAGAGGAGTAGTATCTCAAGCAATGGTGATGTGTGCCAGCTCCCCAGAAAAAGTGGAAATTCTGGCTCCCCCACCTGGGGCAGTACCTGGGGACAGAATCACTTTTGAAGGTTTTCCTGGTAAGTAGGTATTTGGGAAACTGGAGGAAATAGTTATGTCAAGGTGACCTCAGTGTTGAAGCAGATAAAACAGTGTTTTAAAGTTAATTGCATTTTTTTTTGTTGAAATTTTCTGAATTAGTTTATATTCAAATTTTTTTTATTATTCACATGCTAAGATTGTGTAAATAAAGGATTGAAAACACTTAACCATCTGCCAAAAACTGGAAAATAGAGGGAAATAACTATAACTTGAAAAAGTTGTATAGTACTTTAATATAAAATTACCCCCTTTCTTCAAGTCTCAATAAGTATTTCTGCTTTTGAAATGCATGGACAAACGTATTTGCACTTTGCAAGTGACAATAAGCAAATGTAAAGCATCTTTCCCAGCGTCTCAGTATAAGTGATGAAGTACTAAGTTCCTGATTCCAGCTCCTCCCTGTAATGAAAGTGTCAGAACTTGAGGTAGGCTTTTTTTTTGTTGGTTTTTTTTTTGAGGAGGAAGGTATGGAGAGGATTGGAGGGGGTGGAAATCTCCTATTAATGAGAGGAACCTATAATATTCAAAACACCAGGGGTTTTTTGTTTGTTCGTATGGGAGGAAAGGACTTTTTGGGTTTCCAAAGACAGACATTGGACTTCTTCCCACGTTATTAAATCAATAAATCCGTATTTTTTTTCAGAGTATAATTAAGAAAAAAATAAAATTTAAACTTTCTAAAAAGATAATTTTCATCCATCTTCCCACTTCCTCCACCTCACACTCATCTATGAAAATTATTTAGTTTCCAACCCTGCAAATAAGAACTCAGATAAGCATCACAGATGTAGCATGTTGGTGAATGCTTCTCTCCTACCCAAATGCCAGTTCATTATTCTCATAGGCTGAAAGGGATACAGTCAGATTCTGCTTCTCCTGTTGCTATCTTTGTTAGCGCTGTTATTTTGTTATCTCTGTCACGGTTTTAAGTGTTTTTCATCAGGAGGTGCTGGTCTGTTATGATCCCAGTAAGAAAGGCACTCAGACTCTGTAAAGTATGATTTAAAATGCTATTTATTAGAGCTGACACTGAAAAGAGAGAATAGTATGAATAATCTTACATCGCACGGATGTTGGGAACCCTGACTTGGTGTGGCATCAAACAGGCTTCTGATCCATGTGCAGCATGCTGTGCGCTCCCTGTCCATAGAAGAGGTTCCCCCCTTTTGGTCATTTGAGCTATTGTTGTATTTTTCTTATTCATTTCAACTGCCAAACAGAAATAAGTTTGCACAAGAACTTGATGCTGCACCGTTCCGTGAAGGTGAGGACACACAGGTGGCTCAGTCACTGGTACCACATGGGGAGCTGCTTGCAGGCTCCTCTGTTACAGTCAGCTGGCTAGGTTTACCCTGCGCCCCAGGAATTTGTGCAGCACAGCACGAGCCCAGACCTACTCAGGTCAACGGTTATGTGGATCATTTCTTGATGAACAGTGGTCTTCTGCTCAAGATCACTGCATCACTTTGTCTTAAGAAAAAGTGGTCTAACTCCCAGTATTTCCTATATTGGGTGGAGTTGTATGTGTGTGCATTTATCAACAAAGTATTCATCTTCAGGATGAATTTGTTGCTCAAAAGTTGGCTTTCGCTTGTGAGAAAATGGCGTAGCTTTCTGTTTTCTACATAGAAACATTAACCTTCTCAAGTTATTGCACCTCTGACAACTTCTAGCTGTACAGCAGTGTTTTATTTATGAACCTCTTGGCAAGGTCTATGCTTAAACATATTTGCATGAAATACCTTTCCTAAATATATATGTATATGTATGCATATAGATATTTTTATACTTCTCGTGATTGAAACTGATGCTCTAAAAAAAAAATATATATTTTGGTTGGCATATGATAAAGGAAGCAATGGTCTATCTAGGTGTCTTTGAAACAAGAGGAGAGCTCAGCTTGCTGTGATTTAATACTGTGATTGAAGATAATACTGTGTTTAAGAAGGAAATCAGTCTTGCAGCATTTTTTTCATTTTCAGTTTTCTCAATTAAAAATATAGCGAACTTGCTAGTTGAGAAGCAGAATCGGTAAGCTGTACTGAAATCTGAAAGGCTTCAGCAATTGCATCGACTAGATTGTAGGAATAGTCACTCATAACTTCTAGTAGTTAACACATATCCATGAGTAAAGATAGATTAAATGTTGGATGTGTGACTTCTGTTACATGCAAGGATACACTCATATTGCTTTTTGTTGCTGTGGAAATGGATGTGCAACAGAGAGCATCAAGCTGTAGAGTAAACTCTTCTAGTGTGTAAGCCCTGCAAAATGATGTACAGAACAGCCTGGGCACCTGGCTTTTTTGAGGGGCGAAGGGTCTTTTTTGTTTGTTTTTGTCTAAGACATAACCTTACTCCAAACTTGTATCTCAAATAACTTTTTGTATACCTGGCATTTGAAAATAATGTGAGAGCTTATAGGAGTGCTGTTCTCCGTTAGCCAGCATATCTTTTCTTGCACATGATTAATGAGGTCAGTTTTATCAAATTAGTTAAACTGTTTGACTCTATGGTTACAGTTGCAAAAAGCTTTTCCTAGAGCAAATCAGTTATAAAAATGTTTGTTTTAAAATTATTCCCAGGTATTAAGGTATACAGATACTCTGTTGACATTTTGATTCTTAAAAAACATAGAATAAGCTAAAAGTGGTATAAAAGTTGTGCTAGTTCTAAAGTTATCACCTGCAGCCTGTGCTACAAGGTTTTGCATGCGTCATGTCAGTTTCCTTCTGACAGGGAGCCGAAGGCATGGAGCTCTGATAAGTGCCAAATGAAGGCTTTTACAACCCCTTTGAAAAGGATATAGATTGTAGTCTGACATATGGCAGCTGTTTCCTAATGTTTCATAAATAGCTGCTCAGAAAAATTGGTAGGTATGAGATTAAAGCTAATCACTGACTTTGAAAATATACCTAATGCTTAATAGTGCAAAGTAGAATGATGTATCTCCTAGTTACATAAAACTTTATGATGTTATTATCTTGAAGTGAGTAAGAAAAAGCAAGAAAAAAAGCATTGATGGGTAGAAATGTACAAAATCATTCTGAGATCTGCTTCCGTAACTTAGTTTGTGGTGTGCTTGTCTTTTGTGTATTGCCTTTGTAAACTAAGATATTAATTCTGTTCATTGGTAGGTTTTGGTTTGCTGTAGGGTTTGGGTTTTGGTTTGTTTTTTGTTTTGTTTTTTTTTTTAATTTCTTTTAGATAGAGACTAAGATTCTTCCCACTTAACTTTTTGTCTAAGTGATTAACATTTTTTGGTGGGTTTGGTTCCCCTCTCAGCCTGCCTGATTCCTTTTTCTGGTTTGTTGTGGGTTTTTTTGTTTTTTTTTTTCCTTCTTTTTCTCCTTTTTAAACAGCTGGGTGGTTTAGTGGTTTTTGGTTTTGTTTGTTTCCTTCCTTTTATTCCTGGTGGTGGGGATTTCACTGGGAGACTGGAAAACCATTTATCAGTTTTTAATGGGGTTGTATGCCTGTGTCTTCTACTCACCTTTTTTGTGTTAAAATCTTATGTGCTTCTTAGCTGCTGTCTCCTCAAAGGCAATCTGGCACTTCATTCATACTGTTATCAGGAAGGTAGAATCCTTGCTATGTCAGATGTCATTTAATTTCAGTGCTTAATTGTAACCATTTATATTCTGATAATTTTTTTTTTTAAAGAGTAATTTTAAAGCATAAAGATTCAGTTTGAGTCCTTGAAATGAAAATAGAAAGGACAGCTGGGTCTAATTTTAGTTTTAAGTGTGAAAGCCTATGAAGCAACAGAAACAACAGCAGCAACTATAAAGCAACTCTAAAACACACACAGCTGTCTGTCAAGCAGCTTGGATTCAAGTTATTTTTAAGCCTATTCTCTCCACCATACAAAATATTCATGAGATACAGGCTAATTTTCCTTGGTCATTTTAGTCAAAGTAAACAAATGGTGCTTTGATTCAAAGCAATTGAACTTTTTTCTGCAGAAACTTGAGAGTTTTCCTAGAACCATCTGAAGTGTTCTAGAGGAGTGATTTGACAAGGAAAGCTGTTGTCTGGAGGATTGTTCTTTTTTGTTTGTTTATTTGATGTCATTGGCCTTAGGGGAATTTTAACACTGTTTTATACTCCAATACATGAATCTCCAAGATCTGTTGGGCCTTTTTTGTATTAAGAACTTGACCAAATTTCTATCTGCCTTCAGTGGAAAAGGTCCGATTCATAAGCCATAGAAAAATCATTCCATCGCATGTCTGTAAATACTATACCCTCCTACACAGTAATTGCCATAAGACAGCAATAATTCTTGGAGTTTTCGCAGCTAACTGTGAAATCTTTTTTCTAATAGCAGTATAATTGACGCTTTGACAAAATTCTTCATTGTAAAAATGCCACAGGAACCACAAATCTGTTATTTAAGTTATATAATTAAATAATCATTCTGGTCTAAGAATCTCTGGCAATTTAGTTAATAACTATCTCTTTAAAAAGAAGTGCTAAAACTGGAATGCAGTGGTCAGTCTGTATTTAACAGGTTTGTTTTAATCAAAGCTTTGGTATATGGATGCTTTCCTTCAGTTACGTATTTATAATCCAGAGTGGGCTAAATGATACTAACTTTTTGTAAGGTCACACATCACCACATCTTTTTGCCCCTTATTTGGGCTGAGATATATTCTTTCAATAGTTACTGAGTTGTTACAAAGTGGAGTGGTTTCTTGCTTATCATGAGAATTTCTTTTGTAATATTTGAACTGCTAGACCAAATGACGTTTAGCAAAATTTGGGACCTCTTATTTGGTTCTTTTTATGTAAAGAGAGTGGGAAGCTCATTAAACCATTACAAGTTTAAATTTATTTTATTTATAGAAACCCTTCTAAAGAATATTTTCTGGGAAGAAGGAATGCAATGAGGAGAAGTCACAGGAAAATGTACAGCCTAAAGCTCTGGTAGTATTTAAAATCAGTCCCTATGCTAATCTAATATGAGCTCACCACAGATCCCAAGGGAGCTTGATGCAGGATTCCAAAGAAACTTATTAACATCCAAAGCATGTTTTTTTATAATAAAAGTCAGGTTTTTTTCTTACTGAAAAAATTCACTTGCTTTTTATATTTGGGGAGGGGGAAGGAAATGCACAATGGATCATCTAACATTCTGTTTAATGATTATAAGTTTGTATGCATTCACTTTGGTCTAAATCCAAGTCTGTCTTTGTTCGTGAACTTGAGCACTGAGCAGGATTTTTATTTTTGTGAAAATGTTTAGTTAGCTCCAAATATTTAATTTATTAATGGTATTATTGATTTTTCTTTTAAATATTAAGTGCACTGTGGTTGTGAAATAATTCAGCTGCATTGTTGAATCTTGCTCTGGTAATGCTAGCGTGCTTACCAGAGAAATCTGGCCTGGTCTGCTTCTCTTACACAGTTACAGATAGAGAAGCTAGAGAAGTTAGACCCGTCTACAGGCAGAAGTAATTTACTTTTGCAAGCATTGCGAATGTGGGTAGATTGAACCATTGAAAACATTTAAAGGAGAAAAACAATAAGTTAGGCTGGAATGAGAGTAGTTCGTTTAACCGCCTGTTGGTCAGCTAGTCAGAAATATACCAAGCAATAATGAATTTCAACCAGCTACTAGAAACACATACATTAAAATCCTTGTAGCCTTAAGAGTTTTTCTTCCTGAACCTTTGGGGACACTGAGTAGTGGAAGAGGAGAGTACTTGACATTCTGCTCACTTGGGGAGCTCCTCATTTTCATTTAGAAACTCTTGGCTTCCCTGAGAGCATCTCAGGGAGGATCTGTTTACTAGCATTTGTTTTTTTGATTCTTGCTTATTCTGGATCTTAAGATTTGAATAGTTTGGGCAGAATGGTGCCAATATGGCACTCCAAGCAAGTAAAAATATATATACAGTGTATCAACAATGAAATAGCATGGGATCCCTTTCAGCATTTAAATGTGCTCTAATTATATTTAAAACAAGTCTTGCGGTTTTGTTTTTTTTTCATTTGTCCTGCCTGTGTTACACACAATAGGTCAAGAGAACCTGACAGTGCTGTGATTAAATAACCTCTTAAATGAAATTTCTTTTTTCTTTAAGAGAATCTGCATTGTAATAGAATTAAGAGCTTAAATTTACTTGACCATTGAACATAAAATAATTGTACAGTGAATTGGTTGTCTTGCTTTATCTAGATTATGTCAGCAGGCAGCAGTTTATTCAGGATAAATCTTTACAGCAAGAGAGCTTATTTAGCTTAGTTGTTTTGTTTCAATATTTTGCATGTCATGCCTATTTAAAAATAGGAAAAATATGACTGAAATACTTCACTATTCCATGTAATTTGTCAACAGTGTTTCAAAACATTAGTAGAAGAAACCTGCATTTTGTGGTCATTAGAGATACTTAAATAGTCAGATTTGCTCATGTAGTTAGACTGTCAATACCTCTAGGGGGTAGGTAACTTATCATGGTGTACACATAGAAACAGGGACTGAGACTTAGAGACTGAGGCCATAATTGCTGAAATACAAGCTGACCTCTAATGCTTCTGTTACTTTAGGCACCGGAGCTTGTCATGAAATAGTACAAAAAGTAGCAGAACAGAGTTGGAACTTGGGGCTAAAATTATACATCAGTATCCTAATTTTGGACTATTCTTGTCTAAGTTAAATTTTTCTCAACTGTAAGGGCACCTGCCAAATTCACTTAATATTAATTGCTTATAATAAAAATTAATCGATTCCTAAACTTAAGATGCCGACAAACCTGTGTCTTGGTGAGTAGTGTATTTCCGTGGTGCACATCTACCTAGTGCGTAGGAATCCTTTTCGTTGCTAGTAAATTTTGTAAACCAACAACTAACAATGGTTTGATTTCTTCCTTTTGACAGTATTTGTGTTCTGTTATTTACAACCTTTTTTCCCCGAAAGATCAGCATTTTGAGAGAGGCTTTGGAAACGTTTTCTAGACAATCCCTAATTCCGATTAAAGTTTTCATTTTGAGAATCTCAGGTAATGTTTTTTTCCCTTAAAGTGTGTGCAGTGATGCTATGTGGGCTGTCACAGTTGTGTACATACATAAAGCTCTTGCTCTGCCTTCTGTGTTCTTTGCTATTAGGTTATTCTTTGTTTTGAAACAGGAGGTCCTGAGAAGGAACTTAATCCCAAGAAGAAGATTTGGGAGCAAATCCAGCCTGATCTTCATACCAATGACCAGTGTGTTGCTACGTACAAAGGAGTTCCATTTGAAGTGAAAGGGAAAGGAGTCTGCAGGGCAGAGACCATGGCAAACAGCGGAATTAAATAAATAAATGGTTATTAGAAGCTTTTTCAGATGTTGAAATGGAAAGTAACGCAAGCACAATAAAAAACATGAATATATTACCCCTCTGAAATGCATGGCTAATACCTTTTTTGTTTGACTTCTCTTCCAGAGGTACAGCATGTGTTTATGCTTCCAACATTTTCACAATTCACTCATTCACCTTGCTTACAGTCCTTGAAGTTAAGTGTTGTCAACAATCATTAACCACTCAGTGCTCAAGACTTAATTGCTAAGGCTTGTTCACGGTACAACTACAGGCAGGCGAGCATATTTTCTGGACAGCTAAAACGTTTAGAGGATCTATGGAGCAAGAGCATCTCAGTAAGGAAAAGTTTCTGCTAGTGTTCCTTGTGTGCTAACTGCTCTTCAAGAGATGCAGGAGTAGCAGTTGGTCAGTGAAGACCACAATCATCTTCACTCTTCTGGTCACCTTTTAATAGTTTTTCTCCTTTTCTTTTGAGCAGTTTTCAGATATATTATAAGCCTCTGCAACTTTTCTTCTTGGCTGTGTTGTCTCAGTAGTCTGCAGACAATTGTAATGGGAAGATTAAACTATGGCCCTTTATGCCCTAAGATATACAAATGGACATACTTTCATGTCCCACAGTTAAAATGTTGTAATGTCAATAAGATCAAAGCTGTCACTTTGCTAAAATAGTTCTTTATCTAGTCCACTAAGATATTTCCTTCCAAATGATAGATAGTACTAAGAAAGAGCGAGTAGTAAATAGATTGCCAGAGCTAGTCAAATACTATGAAAAAAAAATCAGTTTCCAATGCCCACACAGGTATAAAATTAGTTGTTTTTTTGTTTTAATGTATTTTTATGCGATGATATTTTATACGAAAGATGCTTCGGATTTAACAGAAATAGCTTCTTCAGTTTTTACAATTAGAATTATTCCATAAATATGTAGTACAAGTAGTCATGGTTGCTATGGTAATAACCTCAAATTACTTCTTTTAATTCTTGCCTTTTAATAATCTGAAAATTACTATTTTAGAACAAGTTACAACAAACTTTTTCAGTAACTATGTAGAGATACGTCAGATATTTTGGCATATAATATTTAATTAACTGGTTACTGTCTAACCGCTGAAACAGTAAGCACTTTTTTAACCACTGAAATAAAAAAAACTTAACTACTCTGAATTTTGCAAGCTTTGAACTTCATCCAGTAAACTGGGAGAGAAAACAAAATGACAATGATATAAAATTAAAAGGAACAGTCACAAAAGAAGAGATGAACATATTTCTTTTTCAAATGAGTTTTGTATGTGCCTATAAACTGTGTTAATTTTTCATGCATCTGGTGATAAGCAATAGTAATTAGTTCTTTTATATGTGCCGAATAGCATTACACACATGGGAGCTATTTTATCTGCCTTGTAAACTACATATCCAATAATGTCTTATTAAACCAAATTCTTGAAGTTCAAAATCTCAATTTAACTACTCCTGAATCAAGGTAAGGAAATACTTCTACAGTAGATAAATTTTAGCTTTTAATGGTGGGAAGCTCTTTACAAACTTTGGAATTCAGAGGAACTTCTGAAAGCTTGAAGAATTGAGCAAAGAGGCTCCCTTGCAGTCTGAACTCACGTGCATTTTTTACTTTTTTTTTTTTCTTCCAGATCTGTTCTGTATGAACTGCAATATACAATCTGGTGTAGCGTAAAAGTCTCATTTGTGACTACATACATATTAGGAGCGTGATTTAGAGCACTAGCTTGTTCTGATTTTGTGGTTGAAGCTAGGATTCTGGATGCAGTAGTGTGAGGTACTCTATGAAAGGCAAGTAGTTTGGTAATCTGAAGAGATATTTCCAACTGTGTGTTCAAAAGTATTTAGTATGCATATGGAATTTTCTAGTTGATGGCTTCTACTCTTTTATTTCTATTAAATGTTACCTACTGTAGAAAATAGACAAATGAGCACCTCAAAACTAATTTTATTCCTTGCTGTGTTTAAGTAGAAGCACTTGATAATTATTTTGTCTTATAAAATTCAAGAGCTTTCTTAAGACAATAGCTCTTTCCTCTTTAATTATGCTCTTCTGATTGTCTAAGAAAATGTATTTATGCTGTACTGAGTTTAAAAGTGACAAGAGGGTACTTGAGGCACTGTGCAAGTATTCTTCCTCACTGAATCCAGCCTCTTCTGCCTTGTCTGCATGAGTAAGTAGAACTGCAGTGAAATCCTTCCATGTGGGACCCAGAAGTTCCTGTAATGAAAAACAAATCTTAAAGAGTTATCTTTTCTTGTTCCTTTTCCCCACTCCCACCTCATATACTTATACATTAACAGACCAGTTATATGTTCTTTTCCTGGCAGCAATCCAGTTCATGCTATCTGAGTTGCTGAAATTTCTGGGGGTTTTCACCTTCCAAGACATTGGCATCCACTTTCAGTGGAAATATGTGGTCGTGCAGTACTGGCAGTTTTCTATAATCTTAGTACAGATGTTAATAGAATTTCTGCAGTTAAGAAATGTCTATGTAAATAAGGAAAAATGGTTGTTCAGCTATGTCACACATTATTAAAAGAAATGTAAAATACAAGTAGTTTACATCAGTAGTTTCTACATATCCGTATTTCTACACTTTGTACAGCTCTTTGAAACTTTTTTCCCAAAATCACCAAATCACCTTGCGTTGAAAAAATAAATGATGAATTTCTATGTAACACCAATTGCAATTCCAGCTGTATTCCATAAAACTGAACTATTCTCAGCAATTCAGGAAAAACACAAGTCAAATTCATAAACCCAAGTGATGGGCCAGAGAGTTTTTCTGTAACTGCTGCGGCTCATCTGATGGAGGGGAATGGAGAAAACAAGCTGCTTTTTTGTCAATGAGTACAGAAAATTTTAATATGAGTAAGAGATTGGACTTTCATTTACAGGTGTAAATGAAATTACAACTTTAGTGCAATCATGCAAACTCCTGTGTGTGACAAGAAGCCCACTTTGGTAATAAAGTCCACTTTTCAATGATCTTAACTCTGTAACCTAAATACCAACGTGTGTAAAACTGCTTTAAAGGATATCTTTCTATTCCCAAGATAGGGATTAATCTGTTTTAGACACTAGGGATGAAAAAAAATTAAACCCATACAAAATTTTGGCATAAGCTGTCTAAGGAAGTGGTTAAGTGTCTAAGTTATTGGTTTTGGAGAGAGAGGATAGTGCCTTAAAGCTCCATTTAAAGAGAAAAGGCATGGTGGCATCTCATGCTTTTAATGCCCACATGGACTTGATCCAAAAACATCTCAAACTAGAAGCGTGATGATTTTTCGTCGGCTTAGAATAAAAATATTTTGAGTAAATAGTGCTTTCTCTTAAATGCCATGAAGTATAGAGAGATGGAAAACTGTATAAGGAAAAAGGGTAACTCTGAAAACAAATATATGTAAACTGACAATGAGTAAGAGTATGTTAAAATTAGAACCAACTCTCAAACTACTGGAAAGGTAAGGAGTAACCTACCAATAGAGAGTAATCAGAAAGAACAGGAGAGCAAACCAAACACATTTTGACAGCTATTTTTTCTATCTATATATGTATATATTGGTATGTTTTTATGTACATATTTATTACATATTTAGATACTCTCAGTTAGAGCAGGTAATGAGAGTTGATGGACCAGGAAGTCCCTTCCAGTCCTAAAGACTTTTAGAAAGTTTGTTAGTGTAAGACAGATGCAAAGTGTAATGTGCAGACTTTGGCAATAACTGAAACTGTTTGTTTCTTTGTAAATCATACAACCCTGGTTCATCTGATCAGATTGATAAACTGAGCAATATCTGTTTGCTGGCCTCTTCCCACCCCCAAAGATATATATGCATGGTAATGAGACATTTCCAACTGAAAAGAAAGCCATTCCTTTTCACTGTGTCTCCCCACATATCTTACTTGCAAAAAAAAAAAAAAATTTCCCCAGGAAGTTCAAAATATTTGCTTCAAGTCAGTTATGCTAGAAATTTTTCTTAGCCAGAGTAAATTTATGGTAACTTTCCAGTATTTTGTCTTGAACAGATGCAGCGGTAGTGACAGTGCAGGACAGAGCTAAGCATCCTTGTCCCAGGCCAGTCAGATTTTCTGCGTGATTTTGGACCCATCGCTCTCTTCTTTGGTCCTATACAGAGCACAGGAGAGTGAGGTAACCTGACTTTTGCTTCCTTTAAATAGCATTTCTCTTCAGCAAGCTAGATCTGTTATAGTAAGGCACTGACTGTAATTTCTGAGGGAAAAGCTTACTTTGATAGGTAAATTTGGTTCCTGAATTCCTTTGTGCTGAGCCCATGTACAAAAGAGAGCAGTTCTTGCCTCCCTCTTCTCAGGTTTACTCTGATAAGTGTAGCTATGGTGTTGGAGTTCTGAATGGAGTTTTTCAACTGCTATACTGGGAAGTGTTCCAGTTTTCAGCTGCACTTCTTTAGTTCACTTTTGCAATCAACTCTTCCATAGCTATTGTCACCTGAAGACAAAAGAGTTGCCATTAGGGCAGAGACTTCTATTTATGTATTTATTTATTTCTTACCTGGATGAACTGAATTGTGTGATCGCTTTCGTCTGGACACAGAGGCAAGTCAGCCCTCAGGACCAAGAGAGCTAGATGCAGGCCTTCTTCCCCGAAGTGGTGAGCCAGGGCTGAACTCACTGCGTCTCTCACCTGCTTTTTGCTCAGACCACTGTGAGGGTAGCTTGGAGTGTCAAGTACTCGAACACGGAGAGCTAGCTCACAACCATTTCTCCGTATAATCCCTGAAATGCGGCAGCTGCGTCCAAGGCTGCAGCATGTAGTCACAGAGGCGGGGGAGTGATGACTCTCAAAGTCTGAGCTGCCCAGCAGGCTGTTCCCAGCAGCACTTTTGCCAGTCTGAGTTCTTCCAAGGACAACAAGGTTGATGGTCATCTCATTGCTGTCTGCCATTGTCTATGCTTTTATCCACAAACCTGTCACTAAGTGACAAACAAATAACATGAGCCGTTTCAGATAACTTAAAAATATCCAGCAAAAATCACAAAATTCAATGTCTTTTGAGTGTCCTTCCCTGCCTGAAATGTTTTTAAGGAGTGTGTGGTGTAGACAGACATTCAGTACAGCCTCTGATCCAAGAACAGATGTTTGCTGTCCTTCCCAGTCTGCTGCTTAGAAATAACAAGACCCCATTGAAGGTGTCATAGGTACAAGAGCAACCTAACAGGCTGCACTCCTACATTGGCAGAAACTGCAGAGCTGGGAAAGAATCAGATGTGAGAAGAGTTTTAGGAACAAGTAAAGTAGATAAAGCTAAGGAAAGGCAACAGAGAAGGGAGGGAAGGGAGGAGTTGGGAAACAACTGTGGAAAACAGCATGGGCATGCAGGGAGAGTAGGTTATGAAAAGGAGGAAAACTAGGGGAGGAAGAAGAGAATGGTGACAAATATGTGCTGCTGTTATTAAGTGACCATGTTTCAGGAAGTAAATCTTTGCTTATTTTTAGGGGGAAAAAAAAAAGGATAGTCAGAGAGAAGTAGCTTTTAAAGGAGCAGTTTTTCACAGCAGAGAACAGCTTAGAATACATCTTTCATCAGCTATGACTAAAGTTGAAATAGTAATCGGAAAGGGCTTTCTGATACAGATAAACGTAAGAAGTATGTCTTAATGAAAAAAAAGAAGAGCTGAAATAGCCAATGCTGCGGATTCTAACCCTATATGAAATTGAGATTTTGGAAATGTATACTGTATAGATGTTTAGACCTATGGCACAGTTAGTGGAAAAGCAAAGCATAGACTGGTGAATGGAGAGGGGAGATGAATCTGAATCTGAATTCTCTCAGTGCCAGGAGGCACACAAGGCGCGAACATCGTTCTTCCACTTCGATCGGTCTGCGGCTGTGTGCTCTGGAGTCCACCCAAGGGCCACAGCGCAGTCTTCTGTTGGTTTTTTCCTCAGGACATGACCGATCCAGTTCCATCTCCTCCTCCTCACTTCATTACTGATTTTCTCCATCTCCGCCATTTGGGTTTTTTTTTTTTTTTTTTTGAAAGTTGATGCTCGTCGTTTCTGCAACTTTTTTTTTTCCGGGAGGAGGTAGTTGGCCTCCTGCCCAACCCCCATGACTTGGAGGGCCAGTGGTTTTTCTGTCAGGGTGGCCTTCCCTTAGGCTGCGTTGGTTCGTGGCACCTTCTTCAATTTTATCCGGTGCACCCTCCAGAGAGGGATCCCCTATCCTCCACCCAGGGGACGCGCCTTCTAGCCGCGCAGCCCCAGCCGAAGGGAGGGGAGATGGGCAAGTATCATTTCCAGTTACTACAATTGTTCATAAATAAGACCTAACATCATCTAACAGGAATAGTGGCTGATTAAATAAATTTAGAGGTGTTTCAGATGGAAAAGCATATTGGCAAATAAGTAGTTGATTTTAAGTTATCAGTGACACCTGAACTTCGGTAAGTTTGGTGGTGTGTTTGTTTTTTTTTTTTTTTTTTTACCTTAAAAGGTACTATGTTTAGGTACTCAGAGAGATCATGCATAATTTTAGAACGGGATTTCTTGTGATTAATTTATTTAGATTCTTGCATGTGCAAGTCAAGCTTTCTCCCTCGTATTAAATCCATGCCCAAATCAATCTTTTGAAATAACTTCAGTACAAAGCCAAGCATTCAAGAGCTATTAACATACTAATTTTGTTACAGGCAACATTGAATACTGTACATGTTGATCTTCCTTACTGAATTCACAGAGAGGTTTTTGTGGATGTTTCAATGATTTTTTTTTTTTTTTTAAGAATACCTTTTAAAAAAGACACCTTATAAAATGGTTGTCATGAGTTATTAATCAGTCTAGATGTGCACTGTATTCTTTTTCTGTAGCATAATAATATGGCGTGGTGGACATGCATTTGTGCATTCCTTTTTTAAATCGTGATCAAGGATTTTTTCTTTTTTTTCCTGTAAACAGTCTACGCGTAAATACTTAGATTAATTTCATATTATGTCACTTACCTTATTTTCCCTTAAATTCCTCTTTCATTCAGACCGCATTCATAAACCACGTGTGCAATGTAAAAAGTTGTTCATATGTGAACTTTGAAACTAACAGCAGCACCGTACCACACTGAGACTGTTACGAATACGTTAATCTGGTTAATCTATTACCGATAGATCCTCATTCAATTGGATGTTTGGTCAGTAATTGGCACTGTTGAATTTTTGCAACTTAGCTGCAGATACAGTTTTTGCAATCACTTTAGTGAATATGTGAAGTTGATATTTTTGAAAGTTACTTGAGTTCTACCAGCAGTTAAATATGAGAGTGATAATGGAGGTACTGGGATTACTTTGTGTTGCATGTTCTTGAATGTGTGTTCATATATGCATGTGAAGACCATATTCACTTTCTCTTATTATTGCAATGAATTAGTAATTCCAATATTTTTAAAGCACAATGTAAACTATATGCAAATGTAAAGCTGTTTGCCTAACAAAGATTAATTAAAATAATCAAAAAATGGATTAAAAAACAGAAATTATTTGTGAATCAGGCAGAAAACTGAAGGCTTGCACCACTGCCAGTCATGTGCATTAGCTGTTGGCTCGATAGCTTGATACATTTCTCTTGCAAGCATCATTCTTTGCCATGCTATAATAGCTTTAAAACCAGGGATAAAAAGATTGTCCAGAAAGGACTTATCACTTGCTTTTTAGACAATTTCCCACAAGTGGGAAAGTAACTGATTTGAACTCCTATGCCCTAGTGGAAAATAAATACAAATTTGTGCTTTAACGACCAGGTTCTAGTAATAGAACGAAAGAGTGGCGTGAGCCCTGCTTGTCTGTTCACAAGGAAAGGTTTAGATAAGCCACCTCTCTGACTGTAAATCCCAGTGAGTGGAGGCACGTGTTTACTCCAAGGACATTAAGATATGTGTCATTACAGTGAGAACAAGGATCTGGTATGTAGGCCATCTGTGGTGGGAGGAAAAGAGGAGCCCAGTCCTGTTGGGGACATTGTCATCCAAAATGTAGTTCTGTGTGGGAGCCTGTAAGTATTGGTTGACCACAGTACCAGGGCTGTTCCTGCCTGCTATAGCAATGGAGTGAGACTTCAGTTCCTGTAGAAGCCTGTTGTCTCCCGCTGTGGTGCCACAAGCGCAGCCAGTGCTTTGGCAGAACGTAGGAGCTAATGGTGCCTTCACAGCCTCCTCATGTAAATTCACATCATTCGTCATGAACGAATTCATCGTTTGTGTTACTTGGCTGTAGACAGCTGTGTAATAATTTTGTTGCTGTATGGTTTTAAGAGCACATAGACAAGTTAGTTGCTTTCAGATAACTCCCTGCTCTTGAGCCCACCTATTCTGGTGAGAGGTGAGACATTAAATCTTTTCCTGTATTATATGTGTAGCTGAGGCAACTACTGATAGTTTCCACTGTGAAAAGCCTTGCAGCTCAATGCTGTGCACAGCCTTTGTCTCTTGAGGCATATTTATATATAAAGGGTATAGCAAGGTTTCTTCATTTGCTAGTGGATACAAACTCAAAGAAGGCTGGATGGGGGTGGCTTACTTGCAAAGCAAACGGGTAGATCAGTCTCCTAAAACTATGGATATTGTGAACATAAGATCCAGATGCTTCCTTTAATTTGCCTAGAAGTTTTGACTTTGGTTAAATTGTCACAGTCTAGCTCTGTACTTTTCATCGGACTGTTCCTATACACAGTAATGCCTCTCATGACATCTGAGGCAGTATATGTCCTAGCAGTCACATGCAACTGAGCCAGTAGCCTGCCAAGGAGATGATTTAAGCTGTGCATGAACAAGGATTTAGACTACCAAGAAAGCTAGAATCCTGGAAGCAGAGGAGTGTTGTATGCAAAATACAGCTTGCCCAGCTGGATGCAGAGCAGGGCTTTTATGCTGACAAGATGGCTGTAAAATTAAGAGTAGTGTAAATGAGGCACTGCTTAAATGATATCTAAAACTTGGCTAAGCAAATTTCCCCACAAAAAAAGCCATTTCTTTCCAGTATTATTATGAATGTAATACAGTCTCAGTTGGGACACATCTGGAAGGTCTTACAACAGCATGGACAGAGGATTTTAAGACATGGGATATGACAGAGAAAAAATCAGACTGATTTATATGATACTTGCCTAGGCTCCTCAAAGTATGTGGAAAGAGTCCTCCCCAAGGTGGCAGTATCAGCCTGCTCCACAGGTACTGTAAAACTCAGCTGGGGTCCCCTTGCTGTGGAGTCCTATGCTGAAATAAAATACCAGGTCAGAAATGAGCTAAAGCATTAGAATAACTACAGGAGTCTTCAAGCATCTTCTGAAATAAGAAATGTAATAAGCGTTTGTCTCTCCTTTGTCACAAGAAACATTTTTTACTTCATATATAAAATGCAAACAGCGCAGCACCTTCATGAATTTGAACAGCAGTAATGGAAAGGTAGCAGTTAAGCAACTGGAAGTGTTATTTGCTGTCCCTTATATGATTCTTTTTCTAATCAAGACCTTTGTTTTCACTAGCTTTTAAGTTGAGTTGGTGACATTTATTATGGGACTTTGGATATAAGATCTTAAAATCTACTGTTAGAGTATAAATTTGCAAAGAACAAGTACAGAGTACAACAAAATTGTTTTGGATGCTCTTTAGTGCTACTCACTGCCAGTGAGTAAGCTATTTTTTTGTTTTCTTTGTGTTTATATAACTTTATTTTTGAAATGGCAAAGAGAAAACCAAAACTGAGCCTATTACAGATTGGCAGGCAGGAAGGCATCCTGTAACTGATAAAGGAAGCCTTGCACTGCTCCCATAGAAATACAAAGCACATCTAGTGAGGAATTGTCAAGAATCTAAGGAACTAAGGCCCCTAATCTCATTGAAAACAAGCAGCATTTGGGTATCTAGCTTCTTTATCTGTCTTTGAAGAAACAAGGCTAAAATAATTTGCAAGTAACCATTGGATTTGTATATGTCTACAGAGTTAAGTAGAGTCGCAATGCATCTTAGTCACATTACTGTGTCAGCTGCTGTTCTATTGTAATCCCTGTGATCACCCAGTTGGTTTGCATGCACCCTAAACAAGCTCTCCATGATGCTTGTTAGGGTATACCAAGCAGGCTAAATCTTGTAAACCGAAATAGCATGGTTTCTCTTTAGGCACATAGCATCTCTTACCATGTGTCATCTTTCAGTTCCCACGCCTTCCCATCCCTTACAGCTTCTTTCCTGATGTGGGCTCTCATTTTAGCCCAAGATGATGCCATAATAAGTAATTTAAGATGTGCTTTGATGAATTTCTCTCAGTTAGAGAAAACCCAGTGAGGCCATTTTACGGATTGCCACACACAGAGGCGGGCTCTTAGCCTTCGCAAACAACATGAGAAATCCAGGAAGGTATGCAGTCCATGTAGTAAGTGCAGCTTCAGTTCTGTTAGATGTGTAGTTTCTAAGAAACACCAGGCACGTCACTGCTGAGAGGGGGATAGGACAGATCTAGTGACGCTCTGCTCCTTTTGGACTGCATTTACAACAGAAACTTTTGTGCCGATCCTAAAGGAATACACACATAAAATAAGCTAATGTTTCCTTAAAACAGATTATTATTCTGTTTCCTTTTCTTAATCCAATCCTTAGTATTCTTTGTATTTTTTAACAAAAGCAAGCAATTATCAGTAATCTACAAGGTCATGTTTCTCTTTGCAGTACGGGTGGCTGCGTGGGTTATGTGCTACATTGGCATTGCTAAGGGAAAAGGAGGTGGGGTATAGCTGCAGACTAACGCTGCAATTGTATCAGCTTTTGGACAATGTCTGTACAATTGTGGAACCAGCTCCTCAGGTTCCCACTGTACTTCTTACAGCAGACTATGGGTTCAAGGCAAATACTGCTGGCAGAAAGGCAGATGAAGGACCTGCCTTGTGTTTAAAAGGAGATTGAGCAGAACTATCAGCACAGTGAGAACATCAGCCAGGCTTTTTTTTTTTTCTCTGTTCTCCCACTGAATCACCGAGATCCACAAGATATCCTTTTCCTTCATCCTCTGCAAATAATTGAGAACTTCAAATTAGAAACCAGTATCTTTGATGTGCTGATCTGGTAAGTCTCTGCTGTGCAACTATTGTGTCTCCTCAGTTGGTAGGAATGATATTCTTCCAAGCACTCTGCTTCTCAGTGCACTGAGATCAGAGCACTGTAACAAGCCACAGGAGCACAGTCTCTTCTTGTTTCCTGTTAGTATGGTTTGGTGTGACATGGCTTTTCAAAATGCTGGGGGGATGCGCTGTAAAATAAGGCATGTCACGCTTACTGTCAGAGGCTGCCAATTTCTTACTTCTCTTACTAATCCCCACCTTCTCCAATTTAACTAATGATTTTCCCCATGGCACCATATCAATTTTTTTTTAATATGCAGGGAGTGTTTTTAATATACCATGTTGTGCTATACTGTCTCTTGAGCAGATTATTTAGAGATATTTAAGCTGTCTTGTTTTCACCCATGTTGCCAGGATATGTTTTCTCTAGTATAAAGGTTGGACATAAGTCACTAGTGCATAGGTTTAACCATAGGACTATGCCGCAAGGCTGACATGTTTGTGTCTGTTCACTGCTTCCTGTGAAATATGCAAAATATCCAAAGAAATAAAGGTGATATTGTAAGTAAGACTATACATATATAAATAATTAAAAAACCCCCCAAACCCGAAATCATAAACTGTTGATTTCAAAGCCATACATTTGGGAAAGAAACAATAATTGGAAAGTATGAAAATACAGACTTAAGGAAGAATCCTTTTTCCCTTACACATACTTAACTGGATGAACTCTGTGACTGGCCCCATACGTCTTCTGTTGTGACAACATGAGTCAGGGTACCATACTCATTCACTTTCTTGTGATTAGCCTCAAAATTCATCCATGTGTGTAAAAACATTTTGCCCTTGCAGCAAAAGTCCTGTGAATGGAGAACATATTGGGAAGCTCAGGAAACCCAGATCTGGCTGCTGTTTTTGTAACACTCATTCCCTGATTATGAGAAGCTGCACAATTTCTCAGTTTCCTCATCTAAATAATATAGGGAGTATTCATCTCTTTTGAAGATGTGTAGTGGGATCGATTTAGCTGAAGGGAACAGATTTCTGTAGGGCAATAACAGCATTGATTGCATTTTAAAATAAATTTAAAAAAAAGTATTTTTATCATATTGTAAAATGCTCCATAGGGACCCAAAAGACTTAAGACATAACTTTCCAAAAATATTCCCATGATGCCTGGAAAGGGTATAACCATTGTAACACTAATAACCACAGAACTTGCACTGATAGACAGGGTTAGACTGGTCACACTGCTACTCTTATGCACTCTAATCCTTAAGAAATATTTCAGAGAATGTCAGGAATACAGAGCATATAAAGTTTCAATTCAAGGATGTGTAAAAATGACACCTTTCTACCCAATAATGTGGATATCCATGTGCGTTCAGGACAGATTTAGTACTCAGTTCCTTCATTTTCTTATTTTCCAGGTTTTGCAGGGTGTTTGTATTTCTGTGGATACAACACATGTTGAGGACTTCTCTTAAAATACCCAATAACTAACAACTTGATATTTTTTATATTTAATTCTAATTATGAGTCTGTCCTGTCTTCTCTTTGTATGCCTACACTTTAGAGGCAGTATGCTCAGTTGCAAAAAGCATTTCTTAAAAATACAAGGTTAAGATACTGGAATACTAATTAGAAATACTACACTTTCTTGGTTTTGATAATCGTGATAGCTTGTGGACATCAAGCCTGAACAGATGCTTTTTATATTTTAAAACATTCCAAACAAGCTGAAACTGAGGACATCTTCCAATGTATTTCACGATGTCAAACCATTGAACACGTAATGTCAGAATTATGCTGTAAAACTTGTCTTACAAGCCAGTGTGGCTTGCTTTGGCAACGCAGTTGTTTAGAAAAGTGGAATTGCTGTAGATGGTTTATTAAAATTCTGAATAGTCTGTATAAGGAAAGGGTGCAAAGTATATGGTTACAAAGCTGGTGTGTGGTTTGGGACTGTGAGCCCCAGACTCGGTAATTAACCGCAATGCTTGTAACTTTCCAATATCAACTGTCACAAAATACTGTGAAGATGGAGCTTTTTAAATCTGCGTCCTTTCTGCATGAGGGGACAAAAGGGGCAAAAATCCCCACCTGCCTTTCACAGTGGAAAGGATTTAAGAAATCGGAATGCTTCCTCTCTTCAATGCTGTGTGTGTTGTAGCATCTGTAATGTGCTGCATTCAGGAATGTGGTACCTCTAGAAATTGTGGGACATGTCTAGGATCTTTCAGGGCTTGAAGCGTGATAGACTACTACCTTATTCAGTAGCTGGAAATCTGCCTGTTGTTGATGCAAAATACAGAGCTGCATCACTGCTTGCTCTCCTGAAATTAAAGTTTTGTAAGTATAGACAAGAAGAATAAAAGTCTGTGCAAAGACTGCAGACCTGAAGCCTAGTCCCAGTGAGCTCTGACATAACTAGGAGCAATGGAAGTCACACTTGAGCTTCAGATACAGCAGAGGGCTGAGAAGTTGCAGGTTGATGGGATTTTTCCCTGGTTTCTTCCACAGTTGTTACATCACTGCTTGGCAGACTTCATCATCTGCACACAGCGGAAGCCCTCTGCTGAGTTATCTTCAGATAAAACGGCCCCAGGTCTAGCACTCCACACGGCACACAGAAAATGTGAATGCAGTTCCTTCTGATGTCATACACGTTACCTGGTTGAGTCACCAAAATTTAAAAGCTGGAAATTTTAAGGGTATTAATGATACACAAAGAAACAAATAGGAACCAGAAGAAAGTTTTCAGAAGTCAGTTTACATTGTTTATTGGTTTTTGGTCTTTTTTTTTTTTTTTTTTCTTTTTTTCTTTTTTTCTTGAGGCCTGCAAACCAGTTTGCCACTACAAATTCAATGAATATGGTCTGCTCCTTCAGGTCCTCGCAGTCTTGATGAGGAGACTTCCTCCCACCACCTGCCTCCCTCCCCGTCTAAGCTTTGCTTGTTTACTTTTCCATGTGACTGTCTTTCCAGCCAGGAAGAGCTGGGTACAACTTCCATCCATTCAATTCCTTAGTTGACAGCAGCTGCTGTGCCCCAAAGAAAGTTTTTTGGGTTTCTTTTTTTTTTCCTCCTCTATCAGACATCTGGCATCCTGGAAAAAGTCGTTTCTTGCCAGTGCTTCCAGTTCTGATGCAAGCCTGGGCTCCCCATACAGAGGGGGATAACTGGGGTCATAAGGGAAGGCTGATGATTATGTGGCCTCACTAATCCGCTATCAAGTTCATGAACTCTGATAAAGTAAGTTAAAGTATTGTCTCCCCTTCATGTAGTCAACGGTGGTTTTTATCCAAATAGTTAAGTCCCTGATGTATTTTACAATACAGTGCACTAAACCATGAGTCAAGTTTAAAACATGGTATCATGCCGTGAATAACTTCTGTGGAAGAGGTGCAAGTATTTTATCTGTAGTGCGATAAGAATGCAGCACTGCTGGTGGAAATTCAGCTACAAATTATTGTCATGCAATGTTCAGTAGACCTTTTCTCAGAACAGGGCAGCAGTATAGCAGAGACCAAATGGTGACTCCCAGTAAGTTAACAGAGTTTTCTGTCTCCCAGTTGAGTGAACCAGCAGGAATAATTCAGGGCTTCAAGTGAAGACGTTTAGTTTTGAATCAGAAAAAAATAAACTTATGTAGTGAGTTTATGGTTTTACATTAGCTTCCGTATAGCTGAAACAGTGCTTGCCCATTGTCATCAGCTAAGATTTTACAAACCTTTTTTAGAGTCAGCACAAAATCATCGATGAGCTATGAAGAACAAACAAGAGTACTGCTTTTTTCAGCCTACACCCACAACTCTTTCTTTAGAAATGGTATTTGTCTCAAATGAGTGAACAGATTTGTTAAAAAGAAAAAAAAAAAAAAAAAAAGAAACTGACACGGGAGCACAAACTTTCAGCTGTCAGCATTTCCATAACCTCACAAGGCCCTATTTTCATGTCTTAATTTATAATCTTAGTGTAAAGAGAAAACATGTTTTTGTTTTTCCTGTTTCAGATTTGAATAACTGGATGATTATATATAAATTTACTGCATTCGTGCAGAAGATGTGCTGGTTTTAGCATCGGTCAGAGAGCTGCATCTTAAATTCCTTCCCGTGATCATCTTTTGGGTGTTACTTTCTGGCAAGTTTGGGACTTTAAACTGTTTTTGAGAATTCTTGTTCTAGCAAAAGGATAAATCCATCCTGATTGAAGAAAGTTCTCTCTCTTTAGCATGTATACAATTAGGATTCAGTGGCTAAATTATCAGTTTCCCTAGAAAAGACAAGCTAGTGACAAAGTTCAACAGTTAGTTGAGTTTTGGTGCTTCCCGAGGGGGCTCTGAAGGCCTATAGTGAAGCCCTATGAAATGTATGTTAAATAGGTTCCTACAGAGAGACAGTCTTAAACAGATGGTAGAGGAGAAATCTTCCTTTTAATTTGGAGAAGTCTGTGTGTAGTGATTTGGTACATCTTTGATACCATCACTTAAGGTGTATAAAACAAGTTGTCTTCTGGTAGCCTGTGAGAGAGTTCACTGGAAGCTGGGGGCGTGTGATAAAGACTTCGGTCATTCTGTAAGAGCTCTAAGCGCAGCGTTTTTGCTGTATTTTCTCTATCCTTCGAACACATAACTTCACTATAGGAATAAACAAAATAGACACATTCTCAAAAACAGTAAGAAGTAGCTTCTTAAAGCTGCAATTCTTAACCTACCATTAGCACCAGAGTTCCACAGGCAGCACGTGGAGCTGACAGGCTTTGCAAATGGATGTGTCAGGAAAGGCAGACGTCTACCAGAGCATGCTGAGAAAGCATGAGAAATCATAATATGGAAGGAGTTTATAAAAAAAGAGTCTCTTTAGCAGATGGGAGATTCAGTGGCTGTATGAAATATGCACTATGTCATACTGACTCGTGCTGCATTGTTCAATATTAGTCCACAAAATTTGGTGTGCTGTCTCACTCATGGTAATCACTCTTATGGAAGACTCTGCTTGTGGACCCTGGCAGCTGAAAAGAGGAGAGGAGTTATGCAGATGACTTCACACTGTTTAGAATTTCTGCATTTGGGGAATATTATGGAATTGCTAACAAATTAGTCTTTTTTTAATTGTAGTGGCATGTATGCATTTCCTCTCCCAACATGTCCATCCTTATTCATAGCACACCAAAAGAATCACAGATTTTTTTTTTTTGCCTTTGAAGACAAACAGCATGAAGAAAGATTATTTTCTAGACATCAAAGAGAATGAAGTCAAAATGACCAATTCAAACACAGAAAACTGAACAGAAATCTAAATATTGTCCTGGTTTATGCCATTTAATGATAACAAGACCAGCTATTAAAGAAAGCAAAGAGAGGAAAAACAAAGGGAAGTGGTGATTTGCTCACAGTTTGTATTTAATCTTGGACAAAAAGTTGGTAGAAAAATTGTACTTTGGACAGTAATGTGGTGAAAATAGCCTTTTTGGACCTTAATACAAGGATGATGTGGTAATTCAGACTGTAATTTGAATAAGGCATATTGGGTACTTAAGTTTGCCTTTGCACATAAGTGAATTTTATTTATAGTGTTTCACCTTTCAGATTTCTTGGATCTGAACATACCTAACTGTACTGAAACACAAATTTAGACATTGGAGTCACTTAACTGCAGCTATGTCTACAGTGAAACACAGCAAACCAACAGTTTAGAGTAAGAAGTTAAACATATCAGAGGAAACTGGGGGATTGTACAGGCAGAGGGTAATTTCTTACATGGAATATTGCCAAGGAATACCTGCTATCTGTTGGCAAAAATGTCGTAAGAGCATGCTTTTGTTATTTCTTCTTCCCCAATACTGGGTTTACACAGTATAAAACAAAACAAAAAAGAAGGGGGGGGGGGGAGACACCCTGCCCAGACTGAAAGGGAAGAGTGCAGGCATATGTTGTCCTTCTATATGAGGGAGTGCTGCATGTCTGCAGGCCCAGCAGAAAAGGACAAACTGTTGCAGTAGTGAGGAAAAGGCACCACCAAGTAGTGCAGGAGCTGTGAACTGAAAGACATAATTAGAGTGGGTGATGCAGAAGGACTTTGGTTTGTTTGTTGGTTGGTTTATTGGTTGGAGGACTCTAACCTGAGTCAAAAGAATATGTAAGTGTGAGGAAACAGACTTGGTGACACATAGTAAGACTGTACAGCTTTGCTTAGTGTCAGTTAAAATAACCACTTTTTTTTTTTTTTTTTTTTTTTTTTTTAAGCCTTAGAAAACCTGTGTGTCTATTTGCATCTGATATCAGGAATGTAAATTCAGACTACCTGCAAGATTAGGAAAAGGTATTGTGCAGCTACTGGTGGTCTCTCTGAAAATTAACATTGGTCCTGGGGCAAAAGGCAGCTGGAGCTTCTGAGGCTTAGGATAAGACTGTCACAGAGGGATGCTCCAAGTAATCTGCTCCTTCGTTGTCTTGCCCCCTAAATAACGTCTCTAATTTCCAGAAGTGCTCAGCATCCAAGAATTCTCATTTGAGTCAGTAGGAAGGTACAAATGTTGCAGTTTTGCATTAGAATTATGAATTTAAGTGCTTAAATGTGGATGTAACAAACAAATGTGGATGTAACAAACAAACGTGGATGTAACAAACAACCTTTTTGTCTCCTTCTTAAAAAAAAAAAACAAAAAACAAAACACCAAAAAAAACCCCAAAACCAGCAAGAAAGTCCCATGTCTCCATCCTAAGCTGGTCCCAGATAATGGTGCAGGGGCAGCCTCTGGGCTTTGGAACCTACCTGCAGCTCCAGCAAATCCTGCATCGTTACTGTTGGAAGGCTTTGCAGTAGTGTGTTTCAAAGGGGAGACTTGCTTTGAGTGAAAGGCCATATGTTTACAGGAACCTTGATCCAACTTCCACTGGCATAGATGGGATTTTTAGCACTGAATTTGTCAGTTTCTCCTAATCATAGTTTTTGTCCTCGTGCATTCGGTTTTTCTTTTCTTTGGCAAGGTCCCAAATGTAAAAAGCATCTACTGGCTACCAAACTGTGCCCCTGTCCAGCTCTTTCCTGCGTTTGTTGGTCTCTTTTGAGTTCACCTTGAACCTTGTAGACTCTCTAGTCTGCAGCTTTTCAGATACAACAAATGAAGAGTGTAGAAAGAGTTTTAAGCATAAAATTGTGACTGTGACAGTAGCTGAAGAACACTGAACAGGTTTTAATGCATGGAGATGTTGAACAAAAGCAGGATGGAGGACTTGTTTGTAGGCACTGTTAAGCTTATCGAGAAAAAAGTAAGCACATTGCTCTTGCATTGAGCCAGTAGAACATGACAACAGTAAAACTTCATTAAGATTAGTTCAATTTCCATGCATAACAGTAACTCATGACTTTTGCAAATACAGCAGATCAAATTCCTTTCTGCTGTACCCCAGAATAGCTCTGTTGGGTTCATTCGCTATAACTACAATAGTGCTCTTTTGGTTGGGTATGCTTATAAATCATTTGAGTAATGCTGGTTAAAACTGAAATAACATTGATGTAAGTGAGACCTTTCACTTCAAATTGAGATGGCAAAATATGTTCAGCCTCTTGAGAGGAAATGACAATGAGCTATGGCATACTAAAGGAAAGCTGAGCATTGTAACTCTTGGGATCGCATTGAGAAACTCTTTGTAAGGCCATGGCCTCTCACTTCATATTTTCAAGTGTCCAAACTGACTTTAATTCTGTTCAAAAGGAGGACACTCGGACTTCTATTTTTCCTGCAAGTTTGCGTTCTCATTTCTCTCACAAAGAACGTTACCTCAGAAACATTAAATGGGAAACATGTGCTTCAGGGCTAATGGTATTGCTGCTTTGTAAGGTCAGCTCCAAAGTCTCAACATAAAGGCTTTGTTAATCTAAAGTGAAATAAAAGCAGCTGTCATAAAGCATGTGATATATAAACTCTCATTTAAAGTTCCTCTTATTATTTTTAATAGTCTGAATTGAGAGAGAGAAAAATATTTATTGAAAGGATAAAAAGCAGCATTTTTCTAGACTTCTCAAGGAAGGGGAGACAAATATTTTGTCACTGATAAAAAGATACTATCTTTAAGTGCCCTTTTTTCCCCCTCAGTATTCATTTCTCTTAGGTCATATATTCTGTGTACAAAAGAACAAGGAGTGTTGGTATTCTGTAACTGAGAATAGCAAACAAGACAGATAAATTTCATAGCTTTTTCATGCCGATGAAAGAACATTTTTCCTCTTTCTTAACAAGTTCTTTTTCCATCACTCCCAGTCAGGGATTTAATTTTGGTTGGTGGTGCCAAGGAAAGGAATTCTCCCGTATTCCTACTTTATTTATGTAAGAGTTGCAGTCAACTTTAAACAAAATCAAGCATTCCTGTTCACGTCATGAGACCTCTGTGTGTTGATGAATACTGGTGCTTCTCTCACTCCAAATTTAAGTTGCTTCTGTCTTCTACTGACCCCTCCAATCCCTACCTCGTATCTCATTAAGACTAATGCAATTTATGAGGTTGAGTTACTCCTTGCTACAAATGATCATTCAGTCTTTGCTGGAACAACTTTAGATGTTGTACCTCGAGGCCCAAAGGAAATGGTTCACATCACAGAAGCTTCCTCTTGGACACACAATGGGGAAAGGTGCTGGCCTTGCTGGGTTGCTTGACAGACAGTTCCAGCTATGAAATCCACGGATTCTCACCTGCCAGGAGAGGGGGTCAGCAGTTGCTAGATATGAACAGTTATCCTGATGGTTTTCATTTGGGGATTGTCTCTTTACAGCTTTTAAGATGCACAATGTTTTAGTTAGGCATAGGTATCAAGAGAAAAGTTGCTGCTTTTTTAAGAACCATGGGTCACTGTGCGTGTCTGATTCTCCTCTCTAAAGATTCTTTTGCAATGGTGTGTATTAAAAGCAGGACCCTCGAACATAACTTGGGGGCCAAACTATTTCATCAAGGAACTAAAAACTTCTTGACAAAGGTAAACTGTGAAACTGAAAACTAAAACTGCATTCAAGTGTTGGGTATGAACTTCTTCTGAGACTATAATGATCATTTGGCGGTATCAAATTACATTATGGAAAAGTGTACAAATGTGTGAGCAGTTTATAAGATGTTGGTTTGGAAATGTGCCTTTTAATGTACCTCAGTAAGAAAAAAAAAAAACCTGAAGAAACCTTAAACTACATTTTCTTCACTGCCTTGCTGGTCCTTATCAAAGCTATTACCTTGGCAGTCGGAAAACTTGGGATATCTGTAGGGAAGTTTGGTTTTTTTAAAAAGTATATGTACATTTCTCATATGTATCAAGGACGTTTATTTGTCTCATCTTGGTTGTTTTCTTCCTAGTGCACAGCAGATAATTTAGTTATGATATGGCTATATAGTCTTTGATAGCTTAGCAATAAAAACTAGTGACAATTTTGGCACTCTGCAGAGAACAACAAGAACAAAAATGGTATTAGTAGAAAACTAAACTAACAGTTCTATGATTTGTAAGCAGCACGGTACTTTCCCTCTCAGTTTCAGCTGTCTTTCCATTTTTCTAACTTAAAAATTAATTTCTGGGTTTATCTTATTTAATATTTGTTTAATGTATTTCATGTTTTCCCTACCCACCCTCAGTAAATCTTTCTGCATTCATTGTAGATCTTTTCAACTGAATGTAATTTTATGACAGTATAAAAAGCCTTTGTTTTCAGTGTACAATTACAGCTATTCTTTATAGAGCATATATCCATTTCGTAACATACATCTTGAGATACTTGTTTTGGTGAACTTTAACTGGAGTATCCTCAAATCTCTTTTATAACTCTTCTGGATATCTTTCTTTTGGTTTTGTCTTCTTTTTTCTTTTTTGGGGAAATCACAGTTTCTCTTTTTACAGTTCCTCAAGAAATCAGAAACCTTATTAAAAACTGTCAAAATGGAAAAAACATGTTCTGTGAAGCCAGAATATCTGTCTAAGTGTTTTTATGGTCCATTCTTCCTTTTACACAAGATCAAAGCATCAAGGGACAAGAAAATAGGGTGAGAAAAGTCAACTCAAGCTTGCAGAAATCATGCTCAGGCCAAATATTTATCCAGTGATTCATCAAAAATGTTGCAAAATGTAGTACTGGATTTTTAATGATCGCAGGTTTCACTGCCAGTTCTTGTAGGACATCCTGTTCTGGTGCAGTGCTCTAGAAGAAAAAAGTCAAGCAAATACATTAGGTCGAACCATAATTCAGGGACAACTGGAAGCCAATAATGGGATGGACATACCTCATTATGAAGCAGTGGTTTTTAAAAGAATGTAAATACTTATATTGGTGGTGGTAGGAGACTCGCATTTAATTTGATGGTAGATAAATTTCTTGTAATTGAACAAGTTCCTGTTTCTGCTCCCAGAATAACAGGATTCCTCAAGAGTGAGGCAAGTTCAGAAAAGAAGTGGTACAGGCATGACAACAGTCATCTCTCACATTTCAGTTCTGCTGAAATAAAAGGTGAAATTTCAGCATTTCAGACCACGAGATGGTGAGGAACAGGATACTTGTTGAAGGAAACTGATGTAGTTTATAGGGATCCTTGACGTGTGGGACAAAAGGATACACAAGAGAAGCAAACAGACCCTGAGCTCCGTTGGCAAATTAGGCATTGGTTGAGCAAGACACGGTGATAGTAGAAAACAGTAGAGAAAATGAGGTAAAGCAGAAAGGTGTGAGTCAATATCAAAGAAGCTGAAGGGCAAAATAATTGTGAATGCTAGTCAAGGTCTATGTAACAATTTATCAAGTAAAATTGAAAGATGTCTGCATGAAATCTACTATTTTGCTGATCTTTAATATGTACAAACCACTAATACAAAAGGGTTTGTTGCAACAGTTTTTCCTGACAGGAATTGCTGTATTCTAGCTGCTGCCCTTGTTTCGTCTGTAGGTGGCTATATTTTGGATATAGCCCTGTTCTTTTTATATAAGGAGTAACACTACAAGAGGAGCTCAGTCTATGGGGAAGAAGAGGGGCCTTGAGAGGCTTCAGGTCCTGAGGCACTTTCCTCAGTGCCTTTCCACGGTGCTCTGCATAAAATGAAGCCAGTCCAAACACTGCTGTTTTTCAGCCTAACCACAGGTACTTTCTACCATGTTTCCTACTATATCATGTATCAAAAACTTATTTTTTTAAAAGAAGTAGAAACAGCAGAACACATGTACAGCCATATAACCTATATATTAATGAGATAAGCATATAGTTTGTAAGAGGAGAGAAGTAGATGCTGAGGTAACTTCAGAAACTCAGGTTTTTGTTCGAAGGAGCAGAACTGCTACTGAAGATAAGTTTTGCTAACAAATCATAGGATGCCTACTATTCAAACTGCGTATTGCATGTCTGTATCCACAGCTCACTCTACAATTTATTTTAAAACCGATCCATGACCCTTTTTTCATACGGTAGTCTTAAAAGTGAGAATACATAGTTCAGTGCAATGGACCGTAGTGTACAACCACATATAACCACAAAGGTTATATACTAATGAAGGTATAAAATAGAGAACAAACTTGGAATTAAATGCATGGGAAAACTTTGGCTCTCATACTACATGGAAAAAAACAAGCAGAATTGCCTCTTGTGAAACATGGAGGAAATTATGTAACTGAAATTTTAAACATATAAGTTTCTTGGCTTTTCCTCCTTCCAGGATTACTGAGGTAATGAAGATGGGATTCTACTCATACTTTTCAAAATGTTGTTAGTGCTATTCCTGATTGCCAATGGAAATATCTCTGCTGACTTCTGATAGCCTGTATTCATTGCTTTTGGAGCTGTAAAACACTGACTGTTCCAAATCATCTTAAACATGCCCCTTCTCAGTCACTCCAGGAGACAATTCCCAGCGAAAAATCCATCGGGCTTAATGCAGTGTACACACCTGTGTACATGTAAGCAAGGAGAAGTGCCCAGCCTTTCTAACGTGATGAGAACTGCAGAGAAATGGGCACATGCTGCTCCATGGCGCTCACCCTCTTCTCTAGTGCTGCTGCTTTGGCAGCGTTTTGACATTCATTGTAGAGAAGCAATGAATATTAGAGCTAATGTGGTATCTTCACCCTGTTGTTAAAAGCATCAATGCCAAAAAAACATGCATTTTAAGGAAGTATCAAATTCTTACTTTACCATAGTTTTCTATATCAGAAAGCATGGAAAAGTATGAGAAAAGTGGCTCAGACTGAGTAAGTTGGATAGGAATTAGTGTGTGGGAAGAAAAGGGCTAAGTAGCTTTGCTCTCTTGGGCTAATCCTTAAGACCAAACAGTGGAGAGACAATAGAAAAGATTTGACAGAGAAGGGGACCTGATTCCCACAAGGAAAACAATAGCTTTCTTGCAATTTTTTTCTTTAGATCATGCACCAAGAGGATTCAAGGAAAGGCTGGAGAGTTTTAGAGCTCTGGGAGGAAAGCTCCCCTCTCTTCACTTTTAAAATAAATGGTTTTGTTAATATTCTTGCAAATAAAACAGTAGAAAGAAAATATGTGGTTTGAGACATGCACAGAGGCATTTATTACAGCTGTAAAGCATTGTTGATGTGATGCTGTTATCTTTTTGAACCAGCAAAAATGTGTCTGAGTGGTGATTTAGGCTTTGATTCCTACCACCTGTGCTACACAGGTGATGGCATCCAAACCAGGGGCACACCTGTGAGTTGCTGGCATGCCGTGGGAAGGCTTCGCTCCCTTATTTGAGGATGTGTGTGGGTGAGTGTACGTCTGCTCTGTGTTCTGTGACGCACGTTGATTTACAGTTAATTATTTTAATTATTTTACTCTGCAAAACTAAAAGAGAAGCTGACCTCTGATAAGCAGCAGCCTCTGGTTTTCTGCATTGAATAATGGAGGTGAGCGACTGGCTGCTGAAGCGAAGTGAGTGTTGAGGTGTGGGAATTAAGGTACAGAAAGAAGGAGTTTTCCAAGTGTAGGCTGGGGGAAAAAGAAGAGATGGATTGGGAGTAGAGAAGTAGTGGTGCTTGATGGGTGAAGCAGAGGATACGTCGATAAAATCCTGTTCCTTGCTTATAGGTGCACAAAAGGATCTTGGCAGCTCTGTATCCCCATAGCTATCTCAGTATTTCCTGGTACTTGTTGCTTGTGGAGGAGGCGGTTGTCCCTGTTTATCGTAATAGTCTATGCCCTTTTGCTCCTCTGTTGGATGAGCTGGGATTTAGAGGGCTTGCTGCCTTTTACAGGAGTGTCTGAGGCTCTAAATCTGATTAGCAAAGTTAGTTCTCATCTGGGCTTGGGAGTATTTCAATGAAGCAGTTTCTGTGCATGTCTAAGAAATTCATCCGCTCCCTTGTTGCTACCAAGTATCTTCAGTCTCTGGAGATTTGTCCTAACTTGTGAGCTTTCTGGGGAAGCAATTGTCAATTCAGTTTTCACCTGGGCTGCTATGGAGATATGCAAGTCATTTGGATCTGGACTCAATGTATATGTGGCCAACCTTCTGGGGGAAAGCTGGAGAAGAGGAAAGGCCCGAGAAGCAGAGAGTTTGATGCTTTCTGGAAAGGCTAGTCTATCTGAGGGCCTGGCTGCCATAATATTGAACTGAGACCTGGCAGAGAGAGAGGTTTAGGTTTGCATGAGGAATAGTGATTCCTCAAGCTCCACAGCTCTCTGAGGTAAGTTGTATGTCCTGTGTGGCTTTAAGTCATACATACATTTTGGTATGTGGACTGTTAAATAACCTTCCTAATACAGTTAAATGCCTTGCCTTGAGTCTTGGTAACCCAGAGATGAATACAATCCTGGAGATACTGAGTGGAGAGGGCTTCGTGGCCACAAGTATATGCAGCTCTGCAATATGTTTTGTTATCTGCTGACGTGTAGGGAAGAGAAAGCTGGTGATGCTGTGGCTGAGTTGTTCAGAGGAAAGTTGTTTAGAGGAAAAAAAGATGGGCATCTGGGGAGATGGAGGTGATGGAGCTCAAAACCAAAAAGGAACTTGAATAGGTGTGTGTGGAGGTTAGTGCTTTTCAAAGAGTTCCTCATCTGTTCATGGCGATCTTAAAATGCCACATAAGAATGGGAAATGGTTAAAGTACTGTGTTTTTTAATTCCTATATTCAGTTCATTTTGAATTTGTGCAAATAGGTCAGCCCCGTAAGTAGTTTTATTTTTTTTACACCTTCTCACGAGGAAGAAAGAATTTCACCAAGTTTTAAAGAAAAAGAGAAGTTTGTATGGAAAACTTTTAGGTTGGAGTGAATTAGTCCAACTATTGAAATGGTCTTTATTCTGGATGAAATTGCACCAGCTTCAAGACCAGTGCCTGACACTGGTGTAAGACAGGTGTGCTCGTGAGTAGAGTATGGATGTGAAGTGTGGTTCTGCTGCCTCTGTGGATCACACTAACTATAGGAGGCAGAGAATCAGCTGGTATCGGTTAGCCATCAAGACATACTCCTCCAGCTGGCTTGCTGCCTGGCACACGCCTGTGCAGTAACAAGAGACAGGCAGGACTTATGAGTACGTTAGGAGACAATTTGACACAGAACTGAGCAAGCAGTGCAGAAGATGAAACAGGGAGTTTTAGAGGTAGGCGTAGAGTAAATTACCAAAGCATTTCTTTTTTCCATGTGTTTAATTTGAGGTCTGACTTCATAATAAGTGATCCCATGTGGTGCTTCCTTAAAGTAATACTTACCTATTGTAATCCTTTAAACATTCTGAGATGCCTGAAGTATGAAGTCATTTTAATCTATTACCTGGAATGTACTAATCACACTCAACAAATTTTTGAACTGCTATTAGAGTGTCATTTTTTCCTCCCCATTCTGCTCCCCCTGCCCTGCCCGAGTGGAGATACTCCTGTTTCTGCAGCAACCCTGGCATAGGTACAGCTGTATCACATCTAACAGAGTTGGTGGTGAATGGTGGCTGAATGGAATGTTTTATCCGAATGTGTGTGCTTGGACAATATAAATCAATGGTCTAATATAGTGAGTCACTTTCTCCTCAGTTCAGCTGGTAGTTTTTAGAGAAGGCATTACTGGGGGGGGGGAGGCAACTTCTTTTCTTTTTTCTTCTGGTTTTTTTTTTTTTTTTTTTTCTTCCGTCAAATGTATGATAAACACAGTGACTGTTGCTTTTTACCAGACAGCTTGTATAGCCCTGGCTTGACTCTTGATAAATGTCTTGAAATCTCACTGGGTTGATTGTACTCATTTTGGTGATGTGAAACAAAAGAAACAATGTTCCATGCTTGTAGGTCTCTTTGCAAGGAATAGCGCTCAGGATCTGAGGAATGCAAGACTTTTCCAATAAAAACATCATAGTAATTGCATTAAATGAGTGAATCATACGTGTAATCTTTCAAATATGCTGGCATGGATTTTGTTAAGGCTGACTGACTTGGCTAGTGTGATAGGTGCTATTCTTTAGAAACATACCTAATGATAACATAGAGATCTGGTCTGATCTCAAAGCAAGGTGGGGCCAAGTGAGGCAAGATCTTGGACATGAAACCTCCTGGGACACAATAGTTTGCAGAAGCAGATGCTTTTTACTTTGGGAGATGCTGCATTGCTAGAAGTGGTCTCTGTAATTACCATCGTGATCCTGGCAATCTGATGACACTAATAAAAATCAGTCAGGTTCGAAGAGGCCTGAGGGGGTTGCCCAACACTGAATTCGGAGCCAGTCTAAAGTTCCTTAATTAAGGAAGCGTAAACATTTCTCTAGAAAACTGGCGATGCTCTGGTTGGTACAGCCGCATGTGCTGTTAGCCTTCATTGTTGCCAGGTCGCATGGGTCACTAATGTTTAACCTCCTGTCCACCAGGATCCCAGGGTCTTTGCAGTGGAGCTGCTAGCCACTCAGTCAATTCCTACTCCAGGCCCTGTACCGCTCCTTCCTTGTAAGAGGAGAAGTAGGTTGCTTGAGAGACAAAATTCCTGCTCTTATTCACCCAGCTGAACTATGATTTACATTAATAGTCTACTATCTTTTTCCTATTGTAATTGGCTGTGTAAGGTTGCTGCTGCATACTGGTTAAAATATTGCCATGTTCCACCACCAAAAGGATTGCTTTTTAGCTCAGAAGTGATGGCTGTACAGTCTAGACCTGAGGAAACATGAACAAAATTCAGATAGTCTTGGGGAATGCTTTGAAGCTTTCTAAATGAAGGATGCTAGAGAAGCGCAATGCATAGGTGCAAGATCCAGTTCTCTGGTGTCTGCAATGCTACTTGGAGTAGTAACAACATTTTTCTCCGAAGTTTTCCATATACAGCTCTTGATCAGGAGTAACCCTGCTAAAGTAATATCACACAGCAAGGTGTTTAGACTTATTTAGACATTTTTTTACCGTACCATTTGGTTTCATGTTTCTGTTTTGGCCTAATTTTCCTAAGACTCATCATTATGCGATTCTTTGTATCTTAGCTAATACAATTCAAGAATACAGCATGACTCGCCAAAACTGGTCATGAAAGGAAACATGCTTGTACTGAGTAGTAAATAAATAGGAGCTTAATTAATCTGAATACAACCTAGTCTCAGAACACAGGTTAATAGTGCTTGGGTTTTGTTGGTGTTTTGTTTTGTTTGTTTTTTTTTTTTTTTCCTTCTTTTAATAAACTCCACTTTTTCACTCTATTTTTGGAAGCAAGTTCATTATTTTTACATGCCTGGGACTGGCCTTTACTCTTGGTACAAGTTTTGGATTGTCAGCAAGTGGTGAAGCCATTTCTTAAACTTGTAGCAGTGAGTGATCTATCCATTCTTCCCCCAAAAAATGTTATTAAAATATCTATAATTTTGGCATATTCTTGGGACTTTAGTTTGTAGAAGTATTTCTCAATTTCAAGTAGACTGTGATACCACTTGGTTTTGTATGTAAGAATTTCTATGAGATTTCAAAGTTTTTTATGTTATCCTCAGGCTTGCTTTGTTACAGATTATTCCCCGCCGTCCCCCCCTTCCCCAGGTATATTCTGCATTCTTTCTCTCTATTTGAGACTGTGATTGCAAGCAACTAGTCTTACAATTGAGGTGGTAAGGGCTTACAGTTGTTTTCAGGAACCTTCTGTCTGTGAATTGGCACTTGATCACATTCCATTTCCTTGAAATGAGAATCGAAGTTGCAAAAATGCATTCTTTTCTATTGGGCACTTCCCCCCCTTTTTTTTTTTGTAGCATTTAGGACAGCTTATGAGCTTTAGTCCTAGTTTGTGCCACTGAAACAGTGTCTCCTTCAGTTTTTTAATTCGTTTCAGGGTGATTCCACCTGCTTTTTTAGAAAAAAAAAAAAAAAAATTCTCTGGCAATAGAAATGATGCATATGCAAAAAGTCATAGGCCCTGTAATTTCCTGTCTCTCAACTATTTATTAGAGTGTATTTATCAAAGGTAATTCTTAGCTGCCAGTCCTCTTTGCATGTGGATCTAGTACTGACTTCCAAAAACTGTTCTTCCTCTTTTCTTTTCCCCTCCAACTGCAAGTTTTGCTCTAGATGCTTTTGACTTGGTGAGACACATCAAACAATCCTACTGCTGGCACTTGTGGAAGAAGGGACGGTTTAGCTCAGCGGTTAAACACATATCAATAGAAGGTAATTTTGCTTGTGTTGGAGGCTTCTTCATAGTAAAACCAAAAATGTATTCTGATTCTTTATGAACGAGAGAGCTATATAGATACTTCATGGTTAGGATACAAGGTGAAGGATCCCTTTATCAGCAGAGAACATATTCCTTCTGAATCTCCACAAAGAATGGGCTGCTAGAGTGTAGCTTTGGCTGCCTTTGGCCCTTACAAAGTAAATGTTTGTATGTTACAACACATTGAACTGTAGCAGTTATTGTTTATTGATGTTATTTATAAATTGAGATTTAGGGTGACTTACAGCCTTTTTAAAATGGTAGAGAATGTATTTCTTCTTGCACCTTTTTGGTGCTAAGTGCTTTGTATGGCAGAGTAATTGTTGAAAATTGTTGCTGCTGTTACTAGCTTAGGTATACAGTAGTAGAGTAGCTCAAATCAGGGATAGTTGTCTGTGAGCTATCTGCTAATGCTTGGTTCATGCAAGTACTTATTCACGCTTGCTTGGTTCTTGCAGTTCCCTGCTCCATGAATAGTTCAAAGAACTTTAGTGGCTCTCTAAATTGTCTTAAAGAATGCTGGAAAAACATGTCAAAATCTGATGTTAACTGGATTGTCTTTGTTCTCCATTTGACACTGTTTTACGTTGCTTTTAAGTTGTTGTAGATTGGTGCTTGGAGAGGGGAAAAAAAAATGGGGGAAGTTAACATGACTTTAGTATTCAGAAAATGTGGAGTTTAAACATTTGTCCCAACTCAGCAAAGACTCTTCTGCATTCCAGTGGACTGTACAATAGCATTTTCCTTATGTTCTTCTGTCCTTTAGAGTAACAAATTCTGTTAGATTTTTTCATTTCTAGATACATACAGGAGAATTCATAAGAAATCTGTCTAGTTATCTTATTAAAAAAACGGTGGGAGGGGAGAAGAAAAAAGTAAAAAAAAAAAAAAAAAAAAAAACAAAAAAAAAAAAAAACAAAAAAACAAACCCACACCACAAAAAAAACCCAAAACAAATCACCACACCCCCCCCATGCTCTTCTTCTGAAATGCCCATACCTTTGTTTGTATTGCATAATTAAAACAGGATGTTGGCTTTTTGTAGGAAATTAGGAAAGCAATCAATGCATAATATGATAAACTGCTTTAGGACATGTTGAGAAATGCCCTAAGAATGGGCGAGGTACAATGATACTCTTGGAAAGCAAACAAAAGATCTGTCCCCTCTTGCTACAGAGAACCAGTGCAGTCAGTTGCTGAACAAGGGAGAGCTAGGATTGCTGTAAATTCTGGATTCACTAAAGAGCAGGGGCCCATATAGCTGGGAGGCAGAGCAGGACTGTGACAGCCTCCTGAGTGCAATGTGAGACTGAGCGTTACAGAGCTGATACTGCCATGAACAAGAGGCGTAGGAGGAGAACCGTGATTTGCTGCTGGCTAGACTGGCTCCAGAGCGCTTTGGTTTTTGATATGTGGTAGATATTTTTGAAGAGAATGTTGTCTGGTCGGTTTGACCACCCAGAAGGATAGTGACAAGTATCCTCCTGGTAAGTGGGTTGTAGAGGCCAACAGTGAAACTTGAAGAGAGCTTGGTGTTGGCCATAATGCATGAGGGTATCTTGGAGCTGTGTACAGAGCCCTGGAAACACTTCTGACTGTCTGGTTCCTTGGGGAACAGAAAGATGGAGAAGGCAAGATAATATTGAGAAAAATGAAGTATTAATTGTGCTTGCATTTTGCCTTGATGATTTCTTGGAAAGTTCTGTCAGACAAAAAAGCATCAGCAGAAGTGTTAGCCTATCTGAATGGGAGTGTGGGTAATGGCTCAGTCAACTTCATCTCTTTATAAAGACCACAAATTACATTTGTTTAATAATAATTTAGAGGGAAAAAAAATCCCCAAACTGATACGCAGTTCTTTCTTTTGTATTTTATTTGTGGAATCATTAAACCAGCCAAACCACACCTCCAGTAACTTACATGTATCCAATTCCTGAAAGCCAAGTTCCTGAGAAATTTAATACAATTGCAAGAAAGAGAGGCTTGTCAATCTTAAATTTGATGAGCAATTAGGTCAATGATAGTCTGGCCACTGTTGCACTCTTTCAAATCACTGAATTTTAAATATAAAATGAGCCTTTAAGCTATGCCAGATGCCATATAAAATTGTCTTACCAGTATGGCTGCTAACCTGAAATATCTTAAGTAACTGCATATATATTTTTAAAGCAATGGAAGAGTGTTGTGAGAGTATGTTCTTAGCATGGATACACTGGGCTGTCTGCCAATGCCTTCTAGGGGAAACTTGTCTGTAAACTCTTTCTGTAACTCTGGTGTGCAATGATGGCTTCATAATGAACACAATTGGATTTTTATCAGAGTAAAAAATGCTCTTCAGTTTCATTTTAATTGTTCTGTTATGTAAATAAGATGGCTTTAACTGGTGTTTGTTGGCTCAGCAATGAGCAAAAGCAGTATTGGGCAATGAGCCAACATTTAGTGGAGCAAAATGATCAGGAAAGTTGCAGGTGGTAGAAAGCAGCATCCCATATAGCTAGTTGTCATTTAGCTAGGTTGAAATAGGAATCAGTTTGGCAGCCCACAGCATGTTGCTTAGTATTTTAAATCTCTTTCATCTGAAAACCTCAAAAGAACAAATAGATGAGGTCTCCCAATATCAGTGTCTTCTATGGCAGTGTTTTGAGCTGCAGTGGAATAGTGAATTACTGCTTGATCTATCGAAGAGCCAGAGGAGAGTTGTGTTGCTATATGATGGGAATAATTCCTGAACTTCCACTAAGTTCTTGGTCATTGCCACTAGCAAAATCTTCATGGCATTGCATGTGAGCTGGACAAAACCGGCTTGTGACAATAGTGGGATCAAAATCAGAATAGTCAAAGCTTCAGTGCTGATCAACCCTGTTAATTTGCATAGACTGTGTCCTAGCCACAGGAGTGCTTTCTTGACGGGTTTGTGTGTTTATGGAATAGATCCATTCCATTAGAAAGAAAGGAAATGCAACAGATTTTGAAGTATCCAAACTGCTTGAGTAGCTTCTAGAAGAAAAGAATAGCAGCCTGTGAGGGACAGATATTTGGAGTTACTGTAGAAATAGAGGCAATGAACAATGCTCTTTCAGCAACCTGATCAAGTAGGAGCACATAGATGAACTCTACTGTAAATACCGGATCTCTGGGACCTCTCATTTTCCTCTGATGCTAAGACAATCTGATTGGTTAGGGAAAATCAATGCAATTTATAATGCAATTGAAAGCAACTTGATGTCAGCTTAAATGTTAACTATCAAAAAAAATTTAACATCGTCATTGGGAATAATATTTTTTCTTTATGCTGATAACAAGACAGGTTTAAAAATCAATACAGAATTTAAAAGTGCTGGGTGGGCAGCTTTAACCACAGCTCTTGCTTGGGGTGTTCAGTGGTATGATCTAAAGATCTGCTTTAGCAGCGCATGACCTGTAAGTGAAAAAAGTTGAAGCAGTAACCTAAATGTTGAGGTGTTACCAATTCTGAAAATTACTCTTAACTGTATTGGCATATCTACTCATATCCAGGTTTCACAAGAAATATATGTCACAAGTAATGTTAATCAAGGCAGATGTAGCCACTTGGAGTTTCATCTGAGTTTAAAAAAAAAAAACCACTACCACCACTAAAACTGCATTTTAATTTCCAAAAACATGAAATACTTCATAGTACTTGGGAGAAGAAAAAGCAAGATGCCAGCTGATTCCAAAAAGACTGTCACGAAGACTTGAGGTTTAGTGAATATACTGGGTGTTTTCAGCTATGCCTTTGAGGTTCACCCACTAACAATACTTCTGAAAAATGTCTTTAAAGTCTGCATCTTATTCTTTTGATGGATTACCAGAATCTCGGGCTCATGCTTGAATTTAGTGCAACATAAACTGCAGCTAAGGCAGAGAAGGAGGAAATGAGATGAGAATGCCTGAAGAAACTTTGAATGTCCTTGCTTTGATGTATTTCATAATCTTAACATGATTTCATAGCTGGCAGAAAACAATATATACAAGACTTGGAGAGCCAACACAGCATGACAGCCTGAAACAGAAGTATGTATTATATATCAAGAGAAAAGTGAACTAAAGATGTCAGGAGTAACTGCAAAGTTCAAACAAAGTTGTTATGAAAATGCTGATTGTGGATCCCTAGTTATGAATTGACTTGGTTTTTTTTATTTCTGGGGAAGATATTAAGTCCCTGTGATACCTAGAAAGAATTAGAGCACTTTCACTCTCAGATTATAGCAAAGAATAGATAAAGGTTATGTTGCTTTTCTGTATAGTGTGTGTACCTGCCTGGGTGTTCTTTCGCCTTCTGAAATAACAGTTTTACTTATTGTCAGACTTGCGGGATTTATTGCTTTCATGCATGAACCTCTATATGCAACTTGTAATTAGATCTAAGACTAACTGGAGACCTCGCTAGACAAACATGTTATGAACAGAGATCGTTAGGCACCCTAAATATTGCAGGGAGAAGAGTAGCCAGCTGTAATGTATCTTGCTGTGCAAAAAAGTGAAGCTTGCCATGAAATGAATGTTAAACAAGTGCTTTACTGCTACTTCAAGAGCTTCTTTCAGGCATATGTTGCTGTGATGGGTGCCTCAACCAGTGTTTTGCTAATGAAGTTAAACATCAGTGGGCAGTAGTAATGAACTTTGAATTTATTACATAGCCACCTAGCTTTGGGATGACTGTGGACACCTGTGCATCAGAGAACATTTGCTGTCACTGGTAAACCTCGGGTAGTCATGAAAGGTGCTTAGAAAGATTTCTTTGCTGTTTGCCCTTCAGGGGAAGCAGACAAAGGTGTCACTGTTTCTACCCCTGAGTTCAGCAGGTCTTTGAGTGTTCGTGACTTCTAAAATTCTGCTGTTTTAGTAGCAATCCTGGGCCATCATGGAGATCCTCCTTTTCATCTGTACTTGGATCTGATTGCTTCAGTGACAAAAATGTTGGTGTTTTAACCACTTCTTAAAAAATGCTTGCAAACACTGGAGAACTGACATTCCTGAGGTGGCAAGAAGAAGCTTCTTGACTGTCTATCAGTGGCAATTTTTACGAAATCTGCTCATTCACTTTTGTGCAACAGGATAAATTCTGGGAACAACTTTGGAAGTGGAATTAGAAGAAAGGCAGTAATTTGACTAGCAGAAATCTTATTTGGCATATAAGGTGAATGACTGTTTTGTTCTTTCTGCTTTCATGTCAAGTTGACCAGTAGAAAATATAACTTTGTTTGGCAACATTAGAAATCTGATCTGGGATTCCTCTAGCTTCTTCTTCACTTTCCTATGCGTGTGTGCGTGCCCAAATGGATGTTTGCAACCTAACAACCAAGTAGAGTGCAACCTTCTAACAGTAGAGGAAAAGTAAGGTCTCTCCTGATGACTTAAGTGGATGCTTCTGTTATACTGAAAGACAAAGGACCAAGATGTCCGCTGGTTTCACTTTACAGACTATAGTTCTGTTTCATCTGTAGACAATTTGGCTTCAGGAGGGAATGCGCAGTCCTGAAACAGTACAATACAGTGACCAGCACAACGGATGAGATGTGATCTCGGAGGCAGGTCCACTGTTGCACTGTAAAGCTGGAATCCTCTTTTGTTGAAAGCTTAAGATGCTGTCTGTTACCTCTTACAGCAGTACTTACAGTTTGATTTAGAGCTTCTCAGCCAAGTATCTGTTGTCAAAAGCGTTCATGACTAAGGTAAAAGAATGAAGAATTTTCCCAAACAAACAAATAGTAAAAAGTGGAAGACTATGTCTTCATTGTTGTTGCAGGTGAAGATTATATTAAAGACATGTTTAGGTAGCATGGTTAAACCTTAGCTTTGGTATTTTATTCTCTTTTTATTTAAAGAGTATCTGCATTTATAATATAACGCTTTTATTTAGCTGGTCACACACTATATCCATTGTTTAAGAAACAGCATATGATAATTTGAGACAACTATATATAACATCTTGAATGTAGCCTCCAGTCCCCTTACTTCAAGGTACTCTAATTCATTATGATCCAGTATATTATACTGATAGTGGGGAAGATACTGAGGGATGCAATGATGAGCAAAGAGCTTTCTCTCTGAGTTAAGTAGTCTTATCCATTTTATGCATGCTTCTAAATTTATAGCAAATGTAGGGTAGAATAGTGTTAAGGTAAAAATGTAGTCAGCTGTATGAAGGCTGAAGCCTAATACATGAGCATGGGCAGATAGAGTTGAGGCTAGGCCTCAGCCAAAGAGGAATTTCTTCTTTTCACAGAGGAAGGAAGCCTTGTTCCTTGAAACGCAGGTGTTCTGCTTATTTAAAAATCATTAGGAATGCACTAAGCCTGTAGTTTAAGACTACTGACTTGCCAATTGAAAATCCAGCTTTGTGCACTGTGGCAAATACAAGAAGTGAGCTCTGTTTTGGTGGAAAATAGTAGCTGTACTGTTCCAACAAAACATCAGAACACGGCTCCCTTTTACTTGCTTCCAAAACCCGTCATAACTAATTCTTCTCCTGCACAAAGTCCTCAAACTCTATTAGGTTCAGTGACTTGTGTATGATGGTCAAACAGTGCTGAGGTTTTGAGGTTTTTTTGGTTTGCTTTTTATGGTGTGCGTGGGGTTTTTTTTGGTTTTTTTTTTTTGTTGTTGTTTTGGTGGTTTTTTTTTTTGTTTGTTTGTTTTTTAATGCAGGAGATGAGGCAATTCTGTGGCATTATAAGTTCTTATTCCTCTTTTCCCAGGTTACTTTGTCAAGCAGGCAAGCTTGGCCTCTATGGGGAATGCAGAATTTCTTTTCTGCATTTCACAAGTTCATTGAAAAAAAATATGGTGATAAAAGTTTATGGTTACATGTAACAAGAGAACTAGTTATCCAAAGCAGCCTTTGCTGGAACTGAGTGAGGCATGTCTTCCTCCTTTCTGCTTTTGTCCATACCTCTATAGGACTTAAAATACAATTGTTTTGATAATGGAAACTGCTGGGTAACTAACATCTGAGAACAAAGTAAAGGATTTAATGGATCGGACATGGACTTAGAGTACATCTAAATCCGAGTCCAGCAACCTAATTTTCAGTATGGAATCTCTAGATTCATTCCTTGTCTTGATAGTGTTTGTTCTTGCAACTCATTTCTCATAAATTACCATTAATTCCTTCCTAAAACTTTAAGGTAAACTAAAATAATACTAAACAACAGGGGCCAATTTGTTGTTCTTGTAACATTTTGCATGTGCAGTACTACTTCAGGATTTCCAAACTGACTCAATATCCTTTGACAAACAAAATGTAGTCTTGATAAATGAGCAGCAAATCAAAACAACTACCCTTCCATTTGAACGTCCTCTGTTAACTCATTGACACTGATGTAAAATATTTCACTGACCGGCTCAATACGAGCAAATGGAATGTGCTCAAATGAGAGGAAATAATTTTGGAGAAAAGTCCACAAGGAACTCATAAGAAAGTGTTGAATTATCTGACATGCAGATATGTGATGACTGTAAAATAATGACAGAAGAGATTAATGAAACAGACGGTTGTGTTATGAATTAATCAAATGTCGGTCTAGAGCAGTGGGGAAGATGGTTTGCACATACTCGGAGAACTGTGCCAAACGTAGTTCACCAATATCTCTGTGGAGAGCAAAGGGCTGAGCTGATTTCAGAGTGCCCTCATGGCTCTGTTGTAAGTGATGTGTGTCAGATCTGGAGAGGCTGTTGAGTGGATGGTCTTGATGCGAGATGGTATACTTCTTTCAAAGCACTAGTAGCTGTGAATGGCCTGCTGGCAGAGAGGGTGTGCAGTGACGTATCTACTGGAGAATGCAGTGATGTGAAAACTCAGTTTGGAAAGAGTGGGTATTTGAACCTCTCTGGAAAGTTTGCTGTAAAACTCAGAGTTAAAATGCTCTGCAAATTTGGATCCCTGTATTACTATTAGGTTCCCAGCCATCACCACAACTGGACCGTTTTGTGTACCTGAAATGTCTTGTATCATTTTATATGGCTATTTAGTATATATGCCCTCGGTTCATACCATGCTGCTGATGAAACAACCTTGGGTTGTTTTTTTTTTTCTTGACATTCCCTCCTCCCACCATGCTCATACTGCCTGATGTTGTAATCCTATGCTCTTTCTTTTATCAAAATGTAAAACCTCTGGTGGCAGAAAACATGCTGAAAATTTGAATGGGGCATTGTCTTACCCCACATGCAATATTTGGCAGCCTCAGAGTGACTGTAATCGCAGCTGCTTTCAAACCTGCTTGCTGTCAGAGGATCTCCCACAGGCCCCGTGAAAGCCAACATTAAGACCAGAGCAGGAGCAATAAACTTCTGTCTTCCATGGTTATAGACATCCCAAAGCCTACTCAAAGGTGTGCTTAAACTGTAGCCAAAATCATCGCTTTTCAGTTGGAGTTGCAGAGATGGGGAAAAAACCTTTCCCTTGATATTGTTAATGGATCGGTGTTGAAGAAATCTACAGTGTAGTGATTTACTTACTTGGTTTAGCATCTTTCTTCAAAATTCTTGTGCTGGGGAAATATCGATTACAGCTAAGACCCTTTTTCAGTGCATTCAACTAAAGAACTTTCTGGGACATCAGTTTTCTGTTTGTACATGTATCCCATCCTCGTACTTGCAAAATTATCAGTGCTGTCACCCTATTGTACTTTCACCCCACAGGAATGTCATGATCAGACCCATGGATAAGTAGGACTCTTTCAACACATTGAAAATATAAATATAAACCAAGCCAGTTATTCTTTCTGAAGAACTTGTGAAGTTCAGTCTGGGTCTTGAGAAACCTACACAAATGTTCTTTTTTTATGGGACTAGCTTTAAAGTTGTTTTCTTTAAATAAATAAAAAAAACTAATGAAAAGGGATCTCTTTCTTTGCAAGTGGTTTAATCCCACTGCTAGAGAGGATGTAATCCAGATGACTCTCTCAGGGGATAGGAAGGACTTTTGCCAATATGCCTATATTGCTGAAAGATCCACCAGGCAGCCTTCCTAGCTGGGAGAAAAAGTATTACTGCATCACTATTGGTCTTACCTCCATCTTCCACCCCCAATCCACCTTTCTTAAATCTTTTGAGAAACAAAAAGGCAGCAAGGGTTCAAGTGAAGATCTTAAAACGAATTCCTCATCAGGTTTAAAAGGTAGCTTTGCAAACTTTTGGTAAAGCAGTTAACAGAAACTTGACATCATGGAGCTTATTTTCATTTAATAATGTAATGACGTGGTGACAGAGTATTGCCATTTTACCAAAACGCATCTCTAGCAAGGATTCCAAAAGTTCTGATTTGAAGAAATAAAAGTAATCCAGACTAAACATCTAATAATAAATATTTTGAACAGCTGAACTCATGTCTTCATGTGGTGTTACTCTTTAAAAAAAAAAAAAAAAAAACACAAAAAACCAACAAAACAAACAAACAAACAAAAACAAAAAAAAAAAAACAACAAAAAACAAACCAAAAAACACCAAACAAATATTTGCCCCAGCTTTTATATTTTTGGCTTTATTTGTTCTACACATTATTGTAGGGGCTGGGGGGGCCTTGTAGCTTCAAAAAATTATACCAGATGTTGCATCTTTCAAAAATCCACATTTTCTGAATCGCTTTTGTGGTTGCAAAAGTTGTTTAAAATGTTGCGATTAGTGTCATACCTGCTGATCATAAATCACAGTTTCCTCATCAGGCATTTCTTCATTTGCGTTTTATTTATTCATCATTCAGTATTGCCAAATTTTAGTAATGCTGTGAAAACGTACCCTACTAAAGCTTTGTTCATGTAAACTTCTTTGGAACATAGACTTTAGACTACCTATTTGAGTAAAATGTGAATTAATATATAACTAATTCTTATTGCTTCCCAAGTCCTTGGCTTCAGAAAATCTTCACAGTTTAAAAAACTAACTAAACAAAAAAAACCTTCTGATATCATTCAGTTAAAAGGGAATAACTTCTTTTTGCTCCCTGTAGGGGTGCACAGCTGAAATGATTCTTCTGTGCTAGCTACCTACTGACATGCCTACACTCATAATGGCAGAGTCTGATGCAGCATCTCTTTCCAAAAAGAACTGTTTTTTCTAGATGTTCTCTGTGCAACTGTGGATACTGTGCTTTAAATCATTGGCTTTTATTTCATTCATCTTCATTGCAGTGTGTATTTACTTTCTCACGTTATGTAGCATTCTTTCCTGTGAGCTAATCTGTTGGTTAGCAATTCATAAAAATAGCATTAAAATGAATGAACGCTCATAATCTGATCCTCTGTGCATTCAGAAGTAAGATTAGCACATCATGCATACGTCAAGCCCATCTCTCTACAGCTAGGCATTGTATGAAGTATAGTAAACAAAAATACAGCTTTTGGGTTGTTCTCAGCAGAAATCAGATAGGGCACAGGCGAATATCCGATTTCATTCTGGCATTAACTTGCAACTGTTCGTGGACTATTTTACCCTCTTTGTATGGTTGGGGATGAGTTTCAAATAGTGCTGCAAAGTAATGAGTGGTCTTGGCAGGCAGAAAAATTCCCCCAAATTAGAAGGGAAATTAGACTAGCATAAATAGTGTTACAACAATAAGGTTAATCAGGTAAGGGAATCATTTGTGGGAAAGGATCATTAAAACGTCAGTGACAGAGATGTTCCTGGACTGCATGTAGTGTATACGATGCTTCACTGAAAAGGAAGGAATGGGAAAGTCTGTTCTTCCTCAGCAACCATAATACAAAGCACTGCTGCTTTTGTGCTTGTACATTCTTTTTCATTTAGCAGCAAACTTCCTGGTGCAGATCAGAAAACTCTTTAAATAACCACTTCCTGGTATGTCCTTGAGTTGCTGATAGCTCAAAGGAGAAACTTTTTTTAAGTGTGAGTATTCTGTTCTTGATCATGGCTTGTGTGGGACTGTTTGTGGCTGATTAATATGTATAAAGTGTAAGTAAAAATCTTAATGATTTGTGTATGTACAAAACTATGACCAAACGCCATTTTTCTGCTGTTAAAAGTTGTCACACAGAAGCACTTAGAAATGGCCATCTGACTTAGAAATAGACCTTGGATCTCTTTAGTCTGATATTGTCTTCATTTGTGACTGATACCGGACCGAGAGGGAGATGCACAAAATTCTAGTGTATGTTAAAGTAGGACAGTTTCCAATTCCTGTAATAACTGTAAGTCCTTTTCTCAAAACCTATCCTAAATATATAATGTTACTTCGAGATGTAATACTGGTATTTTGCACAAGGATGCATCACCATTTTATAAGGAAAAAATTAAACTGACTTGTCTCTTAAGAGAGATTTTTAACAAGAGAGCTGCTTAACAACTCTCTTGTTAAAACCAGTGGGAATTGAATGTGTAAGTGAGGAACTGCTGGCAGCTGATGAACAGCTGAGGAAGAACTGTACCTGTAGCACCCATAACCACTCTTGAATGTGTACGGTTGTGGCTGCACAGTTTCTTCCTTGATGAAATCATCCTTCTACAGTGCTAAAGGTACATCTAAACTGCAAGTATTGGAGTGCCTTCAAACTACCATGCCACAATGTATAGTTGGCTGATTTTAAGTCTATTTGCAGTAGAATGAGGTATGGTACCATCCCTCCTCCTCCCTCTGCATCGAAGAGTCCAGCCACCTGGGGCAGACTTGAGGCATACAAAGTATGTCCAGATTTAGCCTAAGTCAGAAAAAAAAAAAAAAAATCGATATCCTTCCAATGAAATGGTATGTGTCTCATTAATAACTAAATAAAAAAGAAAAAGCACATTGAACTTTCAGCAATTCACAAGATAAATGCCAGTTTCTAACCAGCATTTCTGTTGCTAGCCTGTTAGAGACCCTGACTACTATTGCACATCAATGCTAGGACCTTCAAAACAGCCTAGCAAAATTGGCTCTTCCTTGCATGGTTGTCAGGTAGCAGGGGAAGATTAAAAAGGGCCATTTCCTTTAAAGAAAATCCTGTTGGCTACTGGCCGTCTTATGGAGGCTCCAACAGCCTATCTGGCAGTGAAGCAGGGAGACACTACACTAAAATTAGGGAGTCCTAATATAAGAGAGAAAAGTTGAAGATAAGATTATCTCTTTTTCATTATAGTTCTTCAGCTTCTTGTTTATTCAACTGTAAAACTGGAATATGGTAGTGACAGGGATTTATATTCTCTGTTAATGTGAGCTGCAGTTAAAACCTCACAAGAGTTGAAGGACAGATAAAGGAAAACCAAACAAACCAGGAGCTCATTTGTTTTCATAACACAGTGGGTCACAGTAGTACACCAAATAGGACAGAGGAAAAGAAAATGGAAAACCAGGACTACTTTCAGCAGACTGAGGGTGGGGAGGGTAGAAAGCTACAGGTAAAACTGCATTTGATTGATTGTTTTATACTGAATTTGTACATTGGCCGGCATCCCTGATACAAATTCTTCACACTGGAAAAATATTTCTCAGGGGAATCTATCTTATTACTTTTTTTCCATTTTGATGGAAAAAAGTAATGATATGAAGTGGAAAATGTCAAGTAAAATTAATCTAAACATTGGCCTCGTGTAACACAATAGAAAACACATTTTACCGTGTGGTGGTGTTATTCACTAAAGACCTTAAGTACAGGTGTGCTGAACTATCAGGACATTTTTATACAACTGATCGATTTTCCTTTGCTAGAAAATGCTGCAGTCCCTAGAGCTTGTTCTCCCCTTGGACCATGACCTAGAAAAGTTTTTAAACACTTGCTGTGCAAGATCCACGATGCTGTTCCTTGTCATACCTATATACAGTCCCAAATGGGGATATTTTCCATCAGTGTAGTGTGGCCCTATTACTGCAGTGCCTAAGCATCTCACCTGGACCATTTCTGCTTTCTCAGAGACAATAGTGTGAAAGTAAGGGACAGACACCATAGAGCTGGTGTGACAACTGCAATCTAAACATAATAAGAGTTTGCTTTTGTTGCATGTCTACAGCAAGTCTGCTCTGTGTGTGTCCTATCCCCAAGATATGGAAGTAGAGCAGGAACCGGAGCAACATTTGGAGCGGGTAATGGAAGTCTGTAGCTACAGTCTGCTGCGCAGGCTCCCTGAGGGTGTCCCTTGGGCACCTCACTAGAAGAGAGTTGTTCATCAGTGGTGAGGCTAAGATGCTATTGTTGTACTCCAAAACAGAGTTTCTTATTTCATTAACTGGAAGGTAGGAAGCATACATGCTGATGGGCTTAGATGCTTCCAAGCTAAGCAACTACTCTTTGATGAAAATTTGACACTAAATTTGTTACCAAGTTTGATTTTTAGATTTTTTGGAATCCCTTTGATAATGTAATCCAAGATACACTGGAAACGAGAGCAAGAAATCAAACCCGTATTTGCAAGTCTTGGCCAGTTTCCTAAATGCTAGAATGTCTTCCCTCTTGGAGTCTTTTTTTTCTGAAATGGAGCACTCCTGATTATGTGCTGTTTGGATGACAGCTTGAGAAATTTGTAAGAGGAGTGAAGGGTGACCTACTTGCATCTTTTTTTTTTTTTTTCTGCGTTCTTAGTGAAGATGTTCCAGTTTAGTAGTTGATTTTAATTTAATCACACGTTGTCTAAAAGCTCTTTGTACCACAAATAGCTCTTTTCCAAGCAGAAATCAAATAACTCTTTAAGTAGAATATGTTTATATTAAAGCAATTGTGACTACTATGTCCAGCACTGCTACTTAGTTACTGCTGTTCATACACACTTTCCATTGTTTTGGAGAGCCATATTGTCTCGGGTCACCTTCAATTATTGCTTAAGAATCTTTTGGGCTTTTGCTCTGATGGATACTGATATTCTTCCTGAAAATTTTAACTTAGTCACATCTCTACACATGCATACTAATTGGGGTCAATGTTGAAGATGGATTTTAAGAATTAAAAAAAGCATTGTGGCCACAGCATTTGATCCTTTTAGGGTTAGAAGGCTATGTAGTGCCTGTCAGCGATGTTCTGAGGTGTCTTTGTTTCGAGGTCCATGCATTTGTTCATAAACAAACATCTCTATGCATATTTATTTATGTCTTTATACTTTGATTGTCTCCCAGTGGTGAGAATGGCTGGCTTACCTTCAATACACAAGTAGTCAATTTAAATACAATTCAAATTTGCTTCTGTTTCTCTTAGCTAATGAGTAGCAAGCGATTTGCCAGCCCTAATTGTAGTGTTAATGTGTTTCCAAGAGGCACAGAGAGAATAAATGCCATTAAATTGTACAGCGGCTTAAAGCAGTTTGGTGTAACTCAGTTTAAACAAAGCAAAATGCAGCCTCTCTTTGTTACATGCAGTCAGTGGTGGCAGCTGAGGGTTTTTTGTATGACAAAAAGCAGGCAAACTAAACGTCAGATTTAGAACTGTCCTGCAGTAACCCAAAGAATTAACTTATTTTTATTTGGTTGGTTTTTTTTTTTTTTTTACAAACTCTTCTCTTCAGAAGTGTATATGCCAGCTCTCTGATGGTGTGTGATGTTCAAGGTTGTACGGTCAACTGAGGGGGGCTGTATAGAAAGTGGAATCAAAAACTGAGGTTCTTTGTTGCATACGCTCTAGTTGAGTACCACAAAGTAAGTGGGCAAAGATAAGATAAGTGTGGGTCTGTTTCTTTTTGGTTGGTTGAGTTTTTGTGTTGTTGGAGTTTTTTTTAATGCACTGATGCGAAATTGCACCAACAGAGAATCCCATCACCTGCAACTTGGTTACGTGGCATGTATAGTAAATCCTTTCAGAGGGTACAGCTGGCTTGAAATGAGCTGTTAGAGAGTACTGTTGTATAGGCTGTTGCATACAAAAATCTCTTTTCCTCTTTTTATCTCTTCTTTTATTGAAAACGTATCATAAGCACTGAGTTTGAGCTTTCCTTGAAAGCTTTAAAAAACCCTTATGTTCATATAGAGCAACTTATGTTTTCCTTATGTAGCTCCTGGTGCCAGAGGAATTTATAAAGTGCTTTTAGCGACATAAAAGCCCACAAAGTGTAGGATAATCCCTCCCTGTCTTTAACTCACTCCAGTATCCCTTTATCAGCTGTCCTAGTGGGATGGCTCCTTATTGTAGTAATATGTCTTCTCCACTGTGGATGTATTCAGGCTTGTAGATAGGTTGAGGATCATTCTGACAAATGTATCTTATTTTTCATCTTACCCTTCCCTCTAGAAGGCTGAAATCATAAGAATTGATGGGATCTTTTCAAGGCTTACCTGGTAGTACTAAAATGATAAAGTTATCTGAGCGTACGCCCCTGTACACGAATTCTCCTCGCTTCTCTCTCTATTTTGTCATACCGGTTTACAGGCTTTTCAAACGCATGATCTGCTGACATGTACATCACAGAAGTACCAAATGTACTGTGCTTCTTTGAGCCAAGAGCAGAGACTTCATCACCCCCATCTTCTGCAGGTGATTTTTGCTGCTGGTTCATGTGTCATTTTGGTTTACCATTCAGTTCTCCACCCTACCTTTAATAGTTCAAATATCTCTAGAAAGCCTCATAACTGTATTTTTCAGTGCTATAGTGTGAATGGCCAGAAAAAAAGCTAATGATAGGGTAGAGCCACACTTGAAGCTCCATCTCCATCAGCTTGAAAAGAAACTAAGGCTGGAGTTGCACAGAAAGTATTTAGGAACCTCACTTAAGACACCTAAAAGACATTTTGGGAAATCCTGTTCCCACTCTTGCAGGAGTTTCTTTTGCCCTCTTGTTACACACTTCTGTCCAAGTTTCACAGACTGAAACTAAAGCAGGTAAGTTAAAATCCTGGTCCAGCAAGCCATAAAATACTATAAAGTGTTTCTCTGGATTGGGATGTGAACGCTTAACTCCACTGGAAGTTTGGTACTTAGCCACCTTTTGAGGATCACATGAGTGACTTGTCTGAAGGTGGTGTTGCTATAGCACCAGGATCAGAAGTTGGAAGATTCTGGTTCACCCATGTCTAGCGACAGTAAATGATAATATCTCTCCCCTCACTTAAACTGAACGGTGGTGGTGTGTTTTTTCACTCCATATGGAAAACCCATTTCACGCTTTGTCTTACCTTGTATTGCAGACAATGGCTGGGGAAAGACTTCAGAGTGGAAAATGCAGGAAAATTGGACTCTGCTATTGATCTGAGCTGAAACAGTCAGGAAATACCGTATTCTAAGCTTAGTGGGTGCTGACAATTTTTTTTTTTTTTTTTTTGAGACCCTTAGTCCTTAATATGACCCATATTAAAAAAATACCCTGTTAAATTAATCAGCTGTTCCCCACGTGGTCTTAAAACACTTTCCAAAAAGGTATCTATGAATAACTTTTGTTTAAACAGATTATTTAGTGTTTTCTTACTTTTACATATCTGAAAGTTGGATGTTTATCTGGAAAGGAAAAAATCTTTAATAGCAGGTGGTATTCCCAGGTTCAAATAACATCTCTTGATTTGAAACTTTATTTGGTGATGTAAAATAGAAGGATATTTACTAGTGTCAGATTTAGTGAATGGAATGTTTTTCTTTTTGAACTTAAACGTAAACCATAATGTTACATTTTGGACAAATGAAGTTTCTGTGATTATGTGGAAGTAGTGTGTTCTACTTTTGTCATGTTCAACACAGGAAAAAAAATCCAGTTTCTGAAAGTAAAATCTAATTTTATTTTAATAAAGGATTGCATTTCTTTTCTGGCTCAGAAAATCTTTAGGCAACAGGTACATTTCAATGGAGTTGCCTCCAGTTTACAAAGAAAGTACTGAGTCATGACCAAACAAGCTATGTGACTGCTTTTCTTACAGCTGTCGGAGGCTAAAATCAGGAATAAAGCACAAATCTCCCAACTCTTGTGTGTCACTAAACCGCCTTACTACTATGTCATCTATAGCATCTTCTCTAGCACCTCCCTTTTCACTGGACAGGGACATTAGCCTTTACCTGATATTCTGTTTCGGTGATCCCTTTACATATGGCAGAGAAATAAACAATGTGAAAGTTTAGCTGGTTCAAGGAACTATATTATATTACAATGCTTGGTTAGTTTAACTTTGGCATAGGATGGAATACAAGGCATAATTATATTCTGGAGTTATTCAATATTTGAACAGCTTGGAAAGAACAATCTTCAGGGAGGTGGAGGGCTCGGTTTGATTATAGAGCTGCCTTATTTATGCCTTATGGGACTACGCTGTTTGCTGGCTTCTCTCTGTTTGATTCGAGGTGCAAAAGAAATAAAATACTGACATACAGATTTGAGTTAGAGTAGCTGAATACCAGTAAGAGTATTTTGTTGAACAATGGATTTAATGAGTAGTGTTTAGCCATGGCCACAGCAGAAGGCATGGTCTCACTGTTCCACATTGTGCAGCTTCCTTATGAGCATGTGTAAGAAGAGGAGTGAAAGACTGAACACTAGTTTTATACTGAAAAATCAAATAAGAATTCATTCTGGGTGTATTGCCTGCCACCCTAGGTTAGCTTACCATTTCAGTTCCTACTGTCTTCTTACGCCAACAGTTTGCTGTAGATCTTAGCTATATGGTCCTCGATCCATTACTAGGAATTCATGGGCAGCATTCAGTCCATCAAACATATTTGAAAATTAATGGGTATCTAAATCATCCAGGCAGCTCTGAAATCCCCATTCTTAGTGTTTCTGCACTATTCATTACCTTAGTTGTGATAAGATGCTGTAGTGATGAGGGCCTAAGACAGAGATCCATCGTTGTTTGTGTTTCATTTTGCTTACATAAGGTATGTTGCTCTGTTTCTGGAACTGTGTTTAATATGTGGTAACGTTCACTCCACTTTCCCAAGTTCTCTGAGGTAATGCTATAAAACAACATGTTGTCCCTTAAGAGGCCAAGGCAGATGACTGTTTGAGGGACGTCTGAACCACATGATCTGTCCTGCAATGAACATCTGTTTCAAGATGTATGCTGGGAATGATTAATGAGTGTTTTTAAATGTATTTCACTTTATGAGTATCCGACTGGCACTAAATGGCTGTCGTCTTTCACTTAAAAGATCTCACAGCATTTACTCCTGAGCTCAGGAGTATTTACCGTGGTTTTTTCTGTCTGTCTTCTAGCAACGTAGTAATCTGAATACATATATGCATAGCGTACAGCATTGTTTTCCCCCTTGGGACTTCTGAATGCAAACTTTCTGCGGAAGGTGACTTTCCAAAAAGGTCTGACACTATTGAGAATCAGGAGAAAAATATTTGATCGTCATTTGTCCAGGGATCCAGGTTCCCGAGAAAACAGAGAGGTTTCCTGAGTTGATTGTGGATAAATGAGGAATTTCCCAGCACCTGAGAAAGTCAACAGTGTGTAGCTATTGAATGCTCTTGACATGAGTAAGGGTCTCGCTGGGGGTGGGTTTGCATTGTGCTGTTTTGCAATCTGCAGGGCCACAGATGGGGCCAGTGAGATGGCAGGAAGATGCAAGTAAATGTTGTTAATTTTCTTTTTAGGTACTAGCTAGAACCTCCGTGGCTAACTCTAGAATAACACCTGTCCTCATCATGAAAAGTTTTGAACAGCAGCCACAAGTAGACTTTTCTGTCCAGGGAGAGCTACGCTGAAGGCTGGGAGTCTGTGAGAGGGCCTTGAGGAAGAGGAGGGGAGCAGGGCCATGAGGAAGGGAGAAAAATCAGCTACTCTATTATTCTCATAGCACTGCATGAGATCCATCTGGTTTTGTGTGACATGCCTGTTTTGTTGTAGACATTGGTGAAACCTGGGAATGCAGAATGGAAAAAAATACAAGAGTTTGTTCAGCACCTCACTGAAACCATTTGCAGCTTAACTGGCAGGCAGACAAGGCATTTAAGATCATTGATCACTCTCACTAGCTGGACATTCAGACAATAGCTCCTCTCGTCCTATTGTTCTGAGGGGGAAAAGCTTTAGTTCTGCATTGACTGCAATTTGGCTATATAAGAGGTTAATCTATCTGGTCCAGTTCATAGCTCTTCTGCAGATTTTTTAATTTTAGGGGAAAGAATTAGCTCTTAAACGCTTTCAAGGATGCAATCCATGTTCCTGCCATTCACAGACCCAATTTTGCTGTAACACTAGTGCGTGTGTCTAACTGGCCTTAGGTGGCTCAAAATAGAGCTGTGTGAGGCCACTTGCATATGGCCCCTTGTGTTCTTCCAGTTGCTGAGAATTAGCCGTGTGGGACTAGGCAGTAGATGGACCCCTTTCGTAAATCCGAGGGCCAGGCCCCGTCACTGACACAGTGAGGACAACCCCTTTCCTCCCAGGTGATTCTTTGTTCTTTACGCAGCCAATCCTTCTCCACTGCAAGAGGCCTTTCTGTGCTGCATGAATAGCATCAAGACTGAGCCATCAAAATCAGCTTAAAGCCCTTAAGCCCAAGATGTCACATCTGCTTTACAGAAATTACAACAGGAAAACAACATGATTTAAAAAATAAAATAATTTCAAAATAAACATTGTAAAAACTTAGTGGAAAAACATCTGCAGTTTTCAGACCATTACAGCAGTTTGTCAGGAAGGCCATGGAGAATTTTTGCATTTTTTTCTTTGAATTTATTATTGTTGCCTTCTATTTCTAAATAGCATCATTTCCCACCAAGAAAGACTTAATTTATGCTGATGTCAGCAACAGCATGTAGCTGTTAGGCAAGGTATACAGGGTGTCTGAAATACTGGGAAGAACATTTGTGATAATTAGCACAGCACAATAAATAAGAAACACAACATTTACAGGGGTTCATTCTTGTAAATTGTCTTAGAGGATGTAGGTGCGGGGGGGGGCGGGAAGGAACTTTCCAAGCTGCTAGAACAGTTAGTAGAAGAAGCAATGATGCTTTTTTACATGCAAATAAAAAATAGGAAGCATAGTCACATTTTGGATCATAAAAAGTGTTAGAGATATGGCTGCACTAGAAGGGGCAGCATCATGTAAGGAGGTATTGTGCCCATACAGAGTTGCACAGGTATTGGAAACGATGTAGCTAAAGCTGCATGAGGGTGAGACAGTTGTCTGTGTGAGCTAATTATGTCATGAAGCAGAGTTAATTTGATGACACTGAACTTGGCTGCAAATGCTCTCCTTAAACTACTTTTGAACTAGCCTGCAAAAACTAATGAGGTGTCTACCAAAACTCTGCTTTTCTGGAGAAATGGAGGCAACAGCAATGCTAAGCAGGATCACCCAAGTGCTGGCATGACAGCACTCATGCTGTTAAATGTTAGTATGGTCACTGGCAGGACTTTGGTCCTGCAGACCTTCCAAAATGCTTTATTTCTTTATGAACTGTTTGCCAGCTCTGAAGATGTGATCGAATGGCTAATAATGTCGCTGTTGTAACAGAAGTGTTTGCTGTCTCCTTCTTTCATAGATGCACAAATGGAAAAATATAGGAAAGCCAGGGCTCACGGAAAAGCCTAAAACATAATAGTAAAAGCATAAGTCACTCTTGGTAGATTCTTGTGTACATTCAAAATATACTTTCTTGTCATTAGCACTTGAATAGAAGCACTGTTACTGCAGGAGTCGAGCCAGTCATTAAGAGACAGTGTTGTAGTGACTGGCTTAAATCAAGTCTTTAAACTTCTGGTGTAACTGAATGCAACCCTGCACCTGATTAACATTAAGCAAACCTGTCTTTTTAGTTGTGATATCCTAAAGTACTTGGTGTAACTTCTTATGAAAACACAAAACTTGTCTGCTTTCCAGTGCCCAGTGTCACATATTGCCTTTTGTAGCTGGTAGAAGGCAGATGCTGTTGTACTTAGACTACAAAAATAACCAAGGATTGATTGCAGTGTCAAGAATTAGTGTAAGTTTTGCTTAGGGATAGTTTATGAGAATGCCCTTTGGGATTAGCTCAAAGCTCTTCCTCAGACTTCACATGGCAAGTGGGAGGCCTGTAACAAATCTAGTAGGATGTACTTTAGTTAATTTACAGCTGCAAAAAAAAAAAAAAAGAGCTGAACCATCAAACAAGCAAGATGTGTGATGCTAGTGTTATATTCTACTACCCTGTGATCAGCCTACATCCACTGATGCAAAGCTCTGAATAACTTGGTGTGTGCAGAACTCATTCAATATGCATTTGAGAAGTCCCCTTGGATTCAAGAGCGAGTGGGCTTATTAGGTTTGCCTAGAGTTACCCCCGTAATGCAAATGTGTTCTGCAAATAGTTTGCAGTAGTCAACTTCCATACCAGGTAATGTAAATTAATGGGAAAAGATGATAGCTTGGTCTTGATAACACTGTATAGACACAAAGAATTTTCTCAGATACTTGTAATGTGGCCAAATTCAGGCAATTTCTACCAGCTATTTCTTGGTTGAGATGCTGAATTTCTCCATGCATGTGTATGGGTGGGGTGGGGGAGTCTGTGCTCTGCTGTTTAAAATAGCTATTTAAAATTAATTTAGATTAATATCTATTTAAAATAAAAGTGTGTGCACGTGTACATGCATGGATATTTCTTTGGTGGACAGGGAGTATTTTATTCATTGTCCTCTTTTTCAGGAACATGCTGTAACCATCTTCCCCTCTGATTTTATATACCTGAACCTATTGTTAAGCTGAGATAAGGTGGGAAACCTGCGTTCCATATTCAAAATGGTCAATTAGAAATGCTTCCAGCCATGCTTAACGCATGAACTCTTCTCTCCTTTTAACTTCAATTAGCCCACAAAGCAGCCCCTTGCTGTATGTTGAAGCAGGTGGCCTGTGCCACCTATGAATGCAGCCGCAGTGGGCTAGGGACAGAAAGGCTGCACCACTGTAGGACAGGATGTGAAAGAATTACCAGTACTGCTTGGTGCTAATGGGAAGCTCTGGGGCATTTCACTTGAGCTGACAGATGGCCTTTATACAGTGACAAACTGTCCACCGAGAGCCTAGGCAGGATGAGCTGGGTTTGGCATACCAGCAGCAGTCTCCAGAGAGGTCCATCTCCACTTGTAGCGCCACTAATTTTTAGAGGCAAAAGAACAGGAGAGTGAGTTGATGATATGTGCGTGTGTATGTATGAGAGAGTTGTGTATAAGCTGATTGGGGATGCTCCGTGTACACGGACAGACTAAGAACTGGCTTGTTTGAAGAGTCAGGCAGGAAGGCTGAGAACTCAGTTTTGTTCCTGCTGAAGTTGGGAGAAAGAAGGCATTGAGAGAGAGCTGAAAGGAGAAACGGGGAGCAAGAGGAAATAAGAATGGAGACATATTCAAAAGCATGTATTCATATGTGTATCTTGGATTGCTGAAAACGTTATTGCTTCCACTTAGTTGAACCAGTGTTTACTCGTTTACAGTGAAACATTTAAGCGTCAGTGCCTCAGATATCAAACCTATCACTGTGGTGTGCATAATGGTATAAGCCAGCTAATGTTGCTGCTGCGACTGGAAAGAACTAATGGCCAAACTAACAAACTCAAGGATGCAATGTGCAAAGTCAGCAATGCAACTAATCTCTTTCCCAAAACGGTCTAGAACTTAAAATACTGTGAAGAAAGCCCAGAACTTGCACTGAATTGATCTAGTTGTAAGGAAATTCTAACACATTTACCAAAATATTTTTGGTTTGTTTATCTTGATGTTGATAATCACACCCCAGTAAAGCAAGGACAACATTATGTCTGTATGAATGAAATTTAACAGCAACCCCAAATGGAATAAAATATCACTTCTGTGGTAAGTCAGAATATGTAGATGAGATGTGGTTGATCTAATTTACAGCCGAGTCTTGCTGTTTAGTTAACAGGCTTTCCCCTCATACCAAAAACGCCCTATCCAGTCTCCCCAGATCTACTCCCATGCTCTTTTTCCATATTTTATATCCAGAGTTTGAATGGTGTGGAAATTGGGAATGGGCCGCTGCCAGATTCTCTTCCTCTCTTTCTCTTTTTCTCCTCTTTGTCTCTCTTTGGTTTTCTCTGCGGGACTGATAGTGCAATCTACAGTCAGCAGTAGCTTGTAATGTTTTCCCTTTCTGTAGTTTAGAAGTCCCCCTTGAAGGGATGTTCTGGAAAAACCGCAGTCCAGGAAGAACCTTGAAAGAGTACTTCAGAAGAGTGTATGCTCAGGGGGTAGCAGATGTAGCAAGCTATAGTGCAGGTGACCTTTGCATCTAGTGATCCATCTGAAGTTGTAGGGTGGAACTCCTCTTGTCTTTGGGGAGAGTCAAATATGCCCTCGGAGAGAGAAAAATCACAGGAACACTCCACAAGTCAAAACTGGTGGAGTTTCCAACCTGCTGTCTGTGAGTTATTCCAAATGGAATGCAAATTCATACAAGATTGTAGTTCAGATTTTTTTCACACGCAGTTATTCCAGGTCCTTCATACTACAGGTGAAGCTGAGCCATCTGAGAGTATCAACTCAAAGTGAACAGATAAATGAATTTTAAAAAAAAAAATGTACTGGAAACTAATACAGCTGCTCAATGTGTCCCCAATTTGGCTTCTTAAATAAAACTTTAAAAACATCTAAGGTCTAATTTATAGTATGGGGGGAATATACCAGGAATAGCATTGGAAGGTTAGTCTTGAGTAACAAAACTGTCTGAGATTCCACATTATGTCTTGGGAAAATTATTTTCCTGTACTCTGGGTGTTGGGAAATGTTAATATCTTAAGGTGCTCTTGTGGGAACTGTGAATCTTTAATTACGTTCTCTATTCGAGGCTTAATAGCTGGATCTAGCTTGCAGTAGGTGCTCAGAAAAACGTCAGTGGGTCCTGTTGAACTGGTGAGTTCTTCTTGAGATAGAGGTTATTGAAACCATAAATAACATACTAGCAATAAACTCTACCGTTAGGGAGTTGTGATTGTCTGGTTGGGTCTCAGTGCATGAACAGGTCAGCAGAAACAACTTCAAATCCTTTCTTGCCTTGCGAATCTCGTCGTTTGTCTCTGGCTGTAGAGTAGTTTCCACATCTGCACTTCTGCAACACGTTGTGCCAAGTCCTGTGCACTCTGCTCATGTGAGTCATCACATTGACCTCAGCTGGATGGCTCCTGTGAGTAAAATGAACACAGTTTGGCCCCCTGCCAGCACAAAACCTAATAGCTAGTCACTGTATCTGGACTTCAGTTTCCTTGCTATTTCAAGGTACCTTATTCCAGCTGCCAAACGTGGAGTATCTGAAACCCATCTATGTTCTTACTTGAAGGCCAACAACCAGGCAGTCCTGAGGACTGTTGCACCACGATGGTTATCCCAGAAAATGTTCCATGTTATGCAAAGGCCAAAGATTCCATGACTTCTGTTGTGGGCTCTCTTTCAAAATATGTTTTTTTATTTCAGGAAGACTATGTTTCCTAAGAAAGCTTTTAGTGACATGTTTATTCATGTTGGTCAAATGAAAGTCACGTGGCACACCTCCCTTTCTGCTGTGGCGAGCCACACAGTGTTTGATATAATCCCACTATCTTGTGTGGGGAAAAAAAAAAAAAAACCGAAAAAAAAACCAACCAAAAAAACCCACCACAGCTGAATATCAGATGTGCCTGGCTTGCATGTCAGTGAAACAGAAGGCATGTTACACAAGTTACCACACTTTGCAAACTATTTTTGTTTTGGATCAATCTTCCCTTCAACTTTTTCCACTCTCTTTTCTTAGGCATAGGGTGAATCCAGGGCTTTTCCTGAGGTAACTATATGAAAAGAAGATGTGTCAGGAAAGACACCTGAATACTCTGACTTCTCATGCGGCTTCCCATGTTTCTCGGTTTAGGTGTACTGACCGGTTAGCTGATTTCATACTCTGGAGATATATGAATGGGATTTCTGTAAGGGACTGTTGGACCATTATGTTCTCTCCAATACGGGAAAGTGAAAACTCAAGTGAAATGCCGTAGCTCCAAATAAGTATTTGAAAAATCAACATATTTATTTGCCTTTAAAAATAAGTATAAAACATAATCAAAGTTATCCGTTGCCTCTTAAAGTAGAGAATTTGAAGACTTTCATATTAGCACAGGTAATGACTTCGTAGGGCTGTCCAGCTTTGCTTCCCCACTTCCTTCCTACCAGCGAGAGAACTTAGCACGGAGAAAATAAGATCCTTTTTGTGTGTGTGCAAATAGATACATAGCTGGTATAGGCATCTACTAAGTGCATCTAATAAGCTAATGAAGAACACTGATGGGACAAGATGGACTGTGATATGCTATGCAACTGGGTAATTGCTGAGCTGATGCCATGTTTATCAGCTTGGTCTGTTACTGCCTGGTTTGTTTTATTTTTTTCATGTGCATATTAACTAACTTAGCTAATTCTCTGTAAAGTTAGATGTTCAGGTATCCCATTCATGGTGGCTGAAGAGAATTTCTGAGAGCAGCCAAGTGGCACTGGCCTGAAAATAAGCGTTGGGTTAGTAAAACTGACCAGTGAATGGGAAACGAGTATCCCAAAATGATGGCTAGTCTGAATGACTAAAATGTAGAGTGAGATGGGCTTTTTATGAGAATAGGAGAAACATAAGGTCAAAGAAGTCCATGTATGCAGAGGACACTGATGCCTGTGCTGAAGGGGCAGAGAATGGCCGTAGCCCCTACCATCTGAATTGCTCCACTGGTGACTGTATTGGAGGAATGGCAGGAGAGAGACAAAGTCTGTTTGTAGCCCCACTGCCCAAAGCATGCATTTACAGAAGGGGCTGTATGACCTGGTCAGGCAGGAGTGACAGTTGTAGATGTAGCAGTTTTGGTTGCCCCCGAAATCTGCATCTTCCTCTTAGTTATTTCAAAACAAATTGCATCATATTTCAAGCTCTGTGCATTTACACGTGAGCCCATTTAGTCTTGGGACATTGCACAATATTTATTTCAGTGCAGAATTTGTCCAATGACATTTATTTCTAAAATACCGTAAAAGTTAAGTCTGAAATAGATATTACTGCCTTGTTTGCAATGGATATCCAAGTCTGAAGCCAGTAGGTAAAAGTGCTTGGCAACTTAGAGTACAGAGGAAAATTGCATTTGTTTCACCCAGTGCAACAATGACTTGCAGTTAGCAAAGAAAAAAGCTGTGCCATCCTGCTGCTGGGAGTGTCAGAAAAATCAGATGCAGAGAAACAAGAGAAGGGCAAAGGAGCCAGATCACGGGAACGCTGAGATTCTGGTTCTGAATCAAGTCTGGTTTGTTTTCTTATTCATACCATGCCTGAAACTTGAAAGTTTTCATGAGAACAAAGAAATTAAGTGAACTTAAATAGAGCTTGTTATCCCTCTAGGTACCATTGGATACATTTCAGTGTAATTTATTACTAAAAAGTGAAGGATGTTTTGTTTGATAGAAAACAGACAAAAAGAGGGAATTCACATCATTAGTGAAAGAAATGTGCTCCCTCTTAGCCATGGTGTTGGGCTACTACACTCTGGACGTGACTGTTGCAGCGCATGATGTTGCCTGTTCCGAGCATGCCCTGGGCGAAGAGCACAGAAACCCACTGCTTCACAAATGCTGCTTCTGGTGAGCAGAGAGTTGGAATAGGCTATTTGGTACTGCCTTGAAGTGAACTGTCCTACAGCTGACCTTTGGGCCTGGAGTTTTGGTGGGAACTGCTGCCTCCCTGACAGAGGATGGGATAATGAAGAGTGGCCAGGTGACTACTGCTGTTTAAACATCTTTTGTCATCATGTTACACCTGCTTAAGCCAGACATCTTAGCTGGTTATGTAAAGCACTTTGAAATCACTTTTCTTGATGGTATCGTTGCTTTCCTGTCCTCTAATCAATCTGTGCAGGCCACAGCAATTTTACTAGTTAGTACCAGTACAGTACACAGCTTTCTTCTTCCATGAGAAGCAGGAGTTGGCATCCTTACAAAGACCTTGTCATTAGTTTATAACTGAGCAGCCATGGGCTTGTGCTTTCAGGACTAGGGTTTTTTTTCCTTTCTCCGCCCCACACCCCGCCCCCAGCCCCCCAGTATTGCTCCTTCATTGGAGTTGGAGGGAGCTGGCACTGTACTGTTCGTGCAAAACTAAGCTGTAGGCTGCTTTGTTCTGTTCAGCTCCACAGACATAGAAGTGAACTGATATAGACCAGCTGTAATATTTGAGGTACTGTACTGAGCAGAAAGTTAATTTTAAATGTGAACAGGTCACTTGGTCACAAAGCTAGGACATCTCCTAGTGGTCTTGTGGCACTTATGCAGCACTTGTGAAGTTACTAAGCAGAGGAAACAAGGTGCACTCGCAAGAAAAGTTACCCAAATAAGAGGAGCTTTACTATTTTTCAAACTAGAAAGCTGCATTGATGCAAAAATCAAGTGAAAAGTTGTTTTATAGTTGGAAGCGTATCCAGAGCTGGCTGACCTAGCGGCTTCAGGAAGTCAGAGCTGCTGGTCCAGTCTAGTTAATTCTGGAATTTCTTTTCTTTTTTTTTTTTTCTTTTTCCCCCTCTGCCCCCCCCCCCCCCCCCCCCGCACACTTCATCAATTTCTAATATGAAAACCAAACCATTTCCTTGTTTTCATCATTTAATTTGGAACTGGATGGGACTTCTCTGTGTCCTCAGAATGATGAGGGCAGAAAGCTCATTTATCAAAGCTCTGCAATGAACAAAGGCAGAGCAGAGCAGCATAGGCATAATTAACAAGGAAAAAATGGAGCTTGTGGCTTGACGTTGATGGATACAGAATGTGCCACAAAGGAAACAAAGCTTTGAGAATGCTTTGAACATAAAACCAGTCTCACGGGATCAACAATCCCATGCCAGAGAGTAAATTCAGGATAAGATGGATAAGCTCCACCTATCAAGATGACCAACAGCCATGCTGCTGCAGCGGTGGAGGGTCTAGGTAGTTCCTGGACGTGTTTTGGGGTTGTTTGGGGAGGGAGGAGCCTGTTTACTTACTTATTTTCCGTAGGAATGCTCCAGTTGGATTGAGCATTATTGTTATTGCTAGTTTTATAATGGCAGAAGTGTGTGCCACAAAGGAATTTGTCCATAGTGAAATGGCATGTATTTGTCTGAGCTGTCATAAGCTTCTCTCCGTAGAAGACCCCCAAAGACAAGACAGATGTGGTTAGACAAGCTCTGTTTGCATATACGATCACAAACCTACTGTAGCTTGTTATGCAGCTGAGCTCAGTGTTATGGGTAACATGTCCATCTTCTTACCCCAACACTCCTTAGTAAAAGTAAAATCAAATTCCGTTTAACTGCTTCTATCAAAAACACTTCATAGAGGATCTAGGGAAACAAGCTTTTAAAAATGTGTGTCTTTTCCCTGGAAAGTGTTTCTTTTACCATATTCACATTTTTGTTTTCCTGTTGACTTAAAAGTCTAATATTCAACTCCTGCAAAAATGTGCTTACATATTCCTAACTCTACAGTCAAGTGCTGAGCTATCTGGTAACAGAGTTACAGCACGTAAAGTGGAAATTATCTTGGATAAGAATAAACAAATCTTCTTTCCTGAATGATAGGATGGAAACACGAGCGTGCAGAACAGACCTAAAGAGCAGATTGCCAGTCCTGCTTGGTGGCAGTCCTAGCAAAATCAGTGAGGGTTACTGTAAAACCCTCTAAGACTCCCGTATTTTTAATATTGGAGGCATGATTTAAAGCAATAAAAAGGAAAGAAAATGGATTTCGGTGCTGCATCTACATGAAATACAGCTGAATGGGTTAAATATAGGGCTGGTTCTTAAATGTTGTGAAAGATGAGGAATTCAATTACCTTACACTGCCTTATTATTGGTGTCTTGTCTTATATGGATAACGTGCCTTGGTTAAGTCAGCAAAACAGACATATGATTTAATGAACCTGTTCACATCTTTATGGATAAAAACATTTCATTATAGTGCAAGCTGGTTGAGGGTTGAAGGGTACGAATAGACAATCAGAAGTGATTGCGTTACTGTCCCTTCATGGGTTAGTGCTACTCAGCAGATTTTTTTTCATTGACTGTGTACTTACTCTTTGGCTAGTGTGAAAACAAACCAGTATTTATTAATGGATTCATATTCGTAGTATCTTAGGCCAACATATTTAATTCTGCAATTTCAGTGAGCTAAAGATGTGCGACTTAAAGCAGTGACATGGTACATCATGGAACTTTTCCTGTTTCTGAATGCTTATGGAACATGATAAATTTTCAAGACAAATTACTGGTCATCTGGAGGATAATTTGTTCACAGCGTTGAAAAAAAAAAAAATCTACTACTTTAAATATCCCAAGCATTAAAATGTTTGTGTGTTACATTTGTTGGTTTATACGTATATTTACAGATTACATGTGTGGTAGAACTCACCTGTGTTAATACCAAACTTGAATTCTGATTAAGTCACTGAAAGGGGCCTATGCAGGCCTTGCAAATTCATTAAAGTCCAGAAATTTTCATGGCGGCCTTAATGATGTAACTGTGCTGTCTTCCTGCTTTTTTTCTTAAATGCCTGTAGGCTTTTCATCTACCGTAAATATTTGTGAAACATAAGCTTGTTTTTAAAAGTATCTATTCTCAGCTAGCTTGCAATTGCAAAGCTGACAGTCTGTTTTCTTTTGCTATGTTTCTTCTTTTCCAATTCCCACCAACAATTTCTTAAAAATTTCATGATGATTTTCCTAGTGTTTATTTATGGTTTTTGAGAATCAATGCAAACCATATGTTTCAGTGAGGTTATGTGACAGTATTCTCTTCCTTTATACAAAACCACACAATTTTCAATTTCAGCACATTTCCACAACTAATGATTTGCTTAAATCTGCCCCTCCACCCCCCCACCCCACCCCGTATTCTAATAGTTCTGTTATGAAGAATATTTGGAAAATATAAGTCAAGAAGGCGGGGGAAGGAGAAAAAATAGGAGATATTGCCTGCTAGTCACAGCTATGGTGCAAGCCATGAAATGTGAACTCTCTCATTTTTTTTCTTTGCATACCTCTGACCTGGGAAGATGACCGCCTCTGGGGGAAGAAGATAATTTAATTTCCATTCATGTCAACTTTCATTTCTCTTGAAAGAGGCAGCAGATATGTTTCAGATCCTGTGGGATCACGTATTTTGCTTTGGCGATATAGCATCTCTCTGCTGTGGGACTTAGGTTAGACCACCAGGTTTCCTTTGCCTCAGACCATTGGATGGGCATGAAACCAGACTGTGTAACTTAAAACAAAAGATCTAACCCAGTAAACTGTCCAGTTACCCGCTTAGTTTTTACTTTGATTCTTTCATGAATAAAATAGTATCACAAAAGACCTCAGGAATGGTGAGGACTAGAGGAAAGGTGAGCAGGGTAGAAAAGGAATGGGAGTTACACGTTGGGTTTTCTATTTTGTAGTCCTTGTGCAAAGGAAGGGGCTAAAAATTGCTTATCTTAAAGGCTGGTGTTAAGTAACTGGAAGCTATTCAGAACCATTTTATGCTCAATATGATCCTGAAAGAAATGAGTTAGCTGAAATTCCTTAGGGAAATTATGATAATTTCATTACTATTTAGAGTTTTTTTAGAAAAAAAAAAAATCATTAGTTCCTGGAGTCGGCAAACCTTGCCAAATTCAAAATACTGCAGTCTTCTCAGATCAATTATTAGATTCCTAGAATGAATTTTAGTCTCGTTCTTAATGCTCATAGCTCCCTCGTCATTAATTTGAAACTGTGCTGTTGGGTCTTCCCTCACTTTAATATTTTTTTTTCGAAGTAGGAGGAACTCTGAATTGAGTTTAAGGATTTGAAGCCCCTCCCAAATAACAAACATGCCATTTTCTGCATGAGTATGTGACTTACAGATTGTCCTAGCTCTAAAACATGTAAATAAATTGTATATCTAGAAACACTGCTGTCTCTCCTCAATGAGAGCACTGTTCCTCGTCAGGCAAGTCGCATTACTTAACTACTGGGTACTCCTATACGTGTCACTGCAACCAAACAGTTTTGAGTACGTGAAGAAAACATCCTGCACTTTGGTCAATAAACAAGATAGTTATCTTTGTGCTAAAGCCCCAAACTAATTCCTTACTCCAACCACCAAGTTTCTGTTGGGGAGGAGGAACCCAGAAAAAACATCTCCCAAACATCAGTTCTGTATTGCCTCCCTGCTTCCCTAACAAGTCTTGTATCCGCATGGGAATTAGCATGTCTTTAGGTGAGAAGGCTGTGTTCAGTTTGTGGACATCCAGTTGGTGCTCACCTGCTGCCTCGCAGGTGAGGCTGTAATGGTGGAGACAGGCTTGACACGCGTAAAATGTCAGATGTGGCCATGTGTTTGGCATATTGCAAGTGAGCTCAGGGTGGAGATAGAAGTGAAGATATATCCATGGTCTTCCAGAATAGCTCAGAAATGTCTGGTTTGCATTTTCCTCCAACTTAAAACCTCCTATTGGCTCGTATAAAATATAGGCAGTTTTTGACTCCAAAGACAGTTGTCATAAGGTGATAAGCAGTACCTGAATATCAACACTGACAGATGTGACAGCCTATTTTTGCATCGCTTTTTGTCTTTAACCATTTGGTGGACTGTCACTTCTTTGGAAATATGGGTTTCTTATCTCTTGTAGTAGGGTCTTTTTTTTTTTTTTTTTTTTTTTGGAGTTATTCAAATAAAAGAATAATCTAATCAGCCTTTAATACATAAATGCCTGGTAATTATTTATGCTCTTCCTTTCATGAGGCACATTAGGTGCTTGAGTTAGTAAAGTATGGGCACTGTGAGCACATGTTAATGCAGAAGAACAATTCTCCCTAGCAAATGAGGGTCTCCTGACGGTAATCTGCAGGTACCTTTGGGCCAGTAGGACTCTAATTTTCAGGAGTGGTGGAACACTAGTGAGCGTATTGATGCCGTATCATATATCTGATCCTAGAAAATAATGAACTGGGCCATTTGGAACAACAGCCAAACTCTAGTTGTGGAAATAAATGTGACTGCTTCACTCTTTCATCTTTCCATGGCTTCTAACTCTTGAAGGGCCTTTTATTCTTACAGAAAACTCCGTAAGGTGACCAAATCGTTATCACTGTGCAGCTTTATCATCCTAAGTGCAGGTTTCAGCCTCCCTGAGTGTGATCTGATCTAATGTAACCTTAATGCTATATTGACAGTAGGAGGCTGGGGTGCACCTGTGGTGTTTTGGTTTGCTTCGGTTCTGTTTTTTGGTTTGTTTGTTTTGTTTTGTTTTTTTTCTTCCCTCTGTAATTTCCTGGGAGTATCTTATGTGGTAAATTACTTTATATGTATTTTCTGAATTCTATTAAGAATCTTATTAAAATGCTGCTGGAGACCTATAACTGCCCCCAGGCATAATGCAAACGTACAGATGTATTAGCGATCAGCCAGGAAGCAATAACTTGCTACGTTTGGAATGCACAAATATGCTGAGATCAGGTGTTCAAAGCGTTGGCTGTTGTGTACCACTCAAATTTCTGGCTATATCAGAACAAGCTTGCTCTGTGGGATCATGTTTTTGAAGGCTTACTAGTAACTGCAGGACTGGGACTTCTTGTCCATATTCACACTGAAGCTTGTGCTGTAAATCACTGTGGGCGTAGCACTGTTCTATTATTCGGGACAAAGGAGGATTTTTATCAGAAAACTCTTCTTTGTACTGGGGAGAAGCATCTCTCAAAGCTCTTGTAACTTGTCCTAGCTTTTTTTGGCTTTTGGTTTGAGTTAATGACTTTTACTCCAGCAATGGTAAGCCAGTATTGTTCAGCATTTCTCCTCTACAGGCAGAGGACTCATAAAAGGTGACTTAAGTTTTCTTTGTGTAACATACAGTCAGGTCATAAAATCCTGCAAAGTTTTGTTTTTAGTTGCCACATAGAGTGATAGGGATAAAAATAAGTGTAAGTAGAGTGTTATCTTGGCCTATAGTTCCTCAGAAAGGAAATAACTGATATATAAACTAATTAGGGCTGACAATACTGAAGTTGGTTTCATGATATTTCTTTGATTATACAATGGCGTAATGAAAAGATCAGGTGTTTTAGTAGCTCAGAGGAATGTAGAAAGAGGATATGTGAGTGGCATTTTGCTTTTGTTAGTGTAATTACTGCGTACTTACTGAAGTTAGGTTTGATCTGTTTTGATACTATTGTAATCGTGAACAGGAACTGGACTTGTCTTGCAACTAATTTTTTAATAACTATAAAGCTGTTAGGCCAGTAATTATTTGGGCAAAAAATGTGTTCTGGTGAAAAGAGACAATGCGATGCTAGATACTGTATTAGATTTGCTAGTACACACAGCATGTCTAGTTTCACTGATATTTTGAGTTGGTTTTCTTAAACACTAGATAGGTACTTTCTAAGTCTAAGAAACAAACATGGTCATTTTTTAAACGTTGGATAGCCTTTCATGATATTATACAATGAAAAGCATGGAAGCAAGAAGAGTTTGAGAATAAATGATCTAGCCTTGCAAAAGTATTAGACATGGGACGCTTCTGTTGGTCATTTGATTGCCTTACCTGAAATTATTGAGGTCTTAGACCCATTACAAAAAGGTGGGAATTCCCTTTTTCCCTTCTCCCCCACTCCAGCCAAAAAAGGACATCTTGCTGAAATACCACTCGCAGCAGGAGGTCAGAAGTACTCAGTGTGTGTAAATCCTTCATATTCATCTATGTATTGGGAAATGCAAGGCTGGAACATAAAATTTTTTTTAGTTCTGGCCAAGCACGCACAACACCATTGAAGATTACATATTCAGGTGTGGAATCTGCAATAAAGGGGGAAACAAACGCACAAGTAAAAACACATGAGACCAGGCTGTCTGTGCTCCAAGGCTGGCAGAAACATAACTGCGTCAACCAAGCAAGGTCCCTTTTAAGTAGTGGGCTGCCATCCAGTTAAAGACATAACCCTATTCTACATCAATTGAAATGTCATACTTTTATGGGATAGAAAATTGTAAGACAATTCCCAAGTTAATGACAGAAATGCATCATAGCTGAGAAATGACGTTTAAAAAAAAAAAAAAAGCGCTTTGAATTCTGCTCAAGTGCACAACATCAGTCCTTTTGTCAGCTCAGATGGTAGGAAGATGTTTTGGTTTTGGTCTTTGTCTTGTTAAGACACCAAAGACCTTTCTTGCAATTACTGCTGTAGGCTCATGGATTGGGCACATTACAAGCAAATAACTTGGATGGCTCTACTTGCCAGTTCAATTAGATGGAGGAAATGGTATGTGCACTTGAGGGGTTGTTAAGGAGCAATGCAGGTCCCCCACTAGGGTGGAGTGGAAAGACTGCAGGACTGGATGTGCTCCTGTGAGCAGAGTTCATGGTCATCCTGCTGGCTCTGCAGAAATGTTGCTGGCAAGTGGTACCCTAGACAGCCTTGGTTCTGCCCAGGTATTCATTCTCCCATCTTTGTTTAACCATACTATTTTAATCCCCTGGAAAAAGATCTGTTTAGAAGCTTTTACTTTTAACTCGCATACTTGGTTTGCTTTACATAAATATTCTTCCATCTGTTTTATCTCAAAAAAACCCTATTCAGCTACAGCTCATTAGTGTAGTTACAGCATGACTGTGAATTAATTTTGTAGATGTGTGAGTGTATGTCTACAGCATTAACTGCATAGTAATAAAGCAAATGTGTTGTGAAGCTAACGAAAGGGGGATTTCTTAAATAGACCTGAGTTTTCTCATACAAGAAAAAAAACATGTAAATATCAGCAATCCGTCCTAGTGTGGTGAGGAACTTTCTGAGCAGTGTGAAGAAAGATCTCACTGTGACCATAAAGGGTCATGTCATATCAAAGAGCCTTCCCAGAGCATTTCCTCTTGTGAATTGCTCTCCAGATCTAGCAATGTTTCTTGCTGACTGCCTCTTTCATTCCTGCTTGACAATGATGATTGAAGGACTGCAGCTTAACTCAGCAAAGAGGGAATTACCCCCCTTGAGCACAGTAAATTTAAATTGCTTACTGCATGTATCTTTTCCCTTCCAGCAGTTTTAGGTTGGCTTATATTTTGATGAAGCCATGTGTATTTTGAGGAAGCACAAAGGTAAATTTCAAGTATCTAGAGAAACTACTGCAAAGAAGCATACGTTTGAATGGAAGGTCCTTAAAGGTGATATTTATTTCTATATTATTGTAGCTTTATAGTCTGTAGTAAAATGAACAAACAATGATGTGATAGTGATATAGAATTGGTAATGTTCAGTCTACCACTGTGATTGCCAAGCACAGAGGTGGATAATAGGGGGTGAAGAGTAGTGAAGTCAATAGATGTTTTCTTAATTAAGAAATGAGTAATTAGGCTGTGTGACTTTGAGAAGTGTCCTCTTTAATGCTAGTATTTCATTGTTTTCACCTATGATCTAATTACATGACTTATAAATAGCAAAAAATGCATTCATTTTCAAGACAAGTGGTGAGCACAGACTTTCAGAGCATAGCTATATGCGCATCTCGACTATATGATTCTCTGGAAACAGGAGAGCAGCAAAGGAAACGGCTATGCAATGGATCCTGGACAGACTGGGTAACCATCTCAAATGAGACTGTCATTCTTTTTAATGGGAAACATTGCTTGTGCTGTTTTGTACTGTTACTATAAACACAGGAGCCTGCTGAATGGTTTTGTCCATACCCGTTTAAACTTATGGGACATCGGGGGCAGGGGTGTTTTGTTTTTAAGTTTCTTGGTTGACTTTTGCTCCAGAGGAATCGTGTCTGAGGCTTTCAATTATTGGAAGATATTGGGTCTTTCCAGTCTATGCCATTGAACAAGGCAGATGTGATTCTTGCCTGGTTTTTGACCATTAGGAAATAAGGTTCTTGAGACTGGGTTGCTGTGAAGTAGGGACTTTAGGCATGGAGAGAATGAGCTACGTACGTTTTTACAGACTAATGTGTCAGCTTTTATATTCTATCTATGGTTTCCATAAGCAGGGATTTGATAACATCCTGAAGCTGTCTTTCGTCATTGTAGAATGATATTTTTTGTTTTCCTCTGTGCTTGCAAAATAAGCCTTCTCGGTTATGCTTTTATGGTTAACCTTATCAGCAGCAAAGCATACACAAAGACTGATTTTTTAGAACCTATAACTTGAGTGTTGCAGCTGTTACAGGGTGTGCTGGCCACTTTCAAGTACAAAAGCCATAGCTGTGAAGTTAAATAAGTAGTTTGTGGGATATACTCAAATATATAGGCTGTAACCACCTGTAGGACAGTGTGTGGCTAATTGCTCAGAGAAAGAAGTTACAAACCATCATGAGTAATAAAAGTCACACTTTGCCACAATTCAGACCTCTTTCATTTGACCTTATTTCTCAGTTCTGCAGTGCTTGTGCCTTTTGTGTCTCTGGCCATCGAGATGATAAGAAATACTTGGATTGGGTCATCCAGTTAAGATGGAGGGGAGTGAGAGCATTATCGCAGGCTTTCTTTTTTTCAGTGGGGAAGAAAAATGAAGTAAAGCAGGTGATGTAATGTGGTGCGTGTGCACTACGGAGAGGTCTTTGTTGATAAAAGGTAGCCAGTAACAGGTTTCTGAAAAATTTAGTGGAACTGACTTTAAAAAAAGATTCACAGGGGCATGCTACAATTTCTTCTCAATGTCACAAGCATGGTTTGTTCATTACTCTGAAATGATGTCAAGACTGTGTAGAAGGGGCATTTGCTTTTCCCCTGTCCCTCCTGCATCTGTCTAGATGGAGTCAAAACTCAAATGGCTCGAGCTTAATGGTAACTTGAAATCTAAAGAAAGATGCACCATTATGTTGTCTGGCAACTCCTAAAGAGTCCTGAAGTCCTCAGAGCTAGGAACAGGGTAGCTGTTTTCCACTGACTGCTTCATTTTAATTCCTGAGCTAAGCCTGGGAACTAAATAATCAGTTGAAGCTGTTTTTTATGTCTAACACCTGATATGTATGTCATGCTTTTTCCTCAAGGGTAATGACTGCTTCTTATTTACTGCTTAGGAGTGGATAATTAATTAACAGGGGTGAGAATGTGCACGCTTGACTAGACACTCAAAAAATCACATAGGTGATTCCTGGGATTGAATAACATTTTTTTTAGTGTCATAAAACAGCCTTGAACTGGGAAAGTTCTATTGTCAAAAGTATGTGCTAAAAGTTTTATGTGTATACCGTAATTTATTTTTATTACAAATAGTGCTTCTCTTACTCCATTTAGAAGGATATTGAATCTCTACCAGTAAAATAGAATAAAATCTTTGCCATGTTTATTGGTGGCACTTTATTGCATAGTACTGGTGTTTTTTCACAAACTGTCTTAGTAACTAGTTTAGGTCCATGGAGGTAAGTACATGAATAGGTTTTAAGTGCCTTTTGTTTAACTAACTCTTGTAAGAAGATCTTGGTGAAGCATGTGACTATTTAGCCAAGTGGACAGGGCCGTCAGTTTGCAAGATGATGTTCCCTTTGTATTTACAAGAGGTTAAAGATGGCTATATTTAAAATGCGTGTACTAGAGCATTTATTGTTTACTAGCAGAATTGCCTTCTTAATTTATAAGTAAAATACATTATGACTGAAGAACTTCTTGTTTTATTTGGTAGAATGTTTTGGTGGTGTTTAACTTGAAAGCTACAGTACAGGAAATCAATGGAGGGTCTTTCTGTGGGCGCGAGGCTCCTTATCCTGAGCATATTCACAAGCTACTGATAATTGCTAATTAATATCCAAGACTCAGGAGGTCATGAGTCTCTGGCTGAAGACTAGAGTTCCACCAGAATGCTGTGAATGTTGGTTTTAGTTAATTAAGCATAGTAAAATGTTGGTTTTAAACCTCATTGTTCTTGCATGATCATGTTTCATTGTTGCACTCTCCAAACATTCTCCAGAGAGCTATATACTGAGAGCTTGTCTGTGACACTTCTCTGGCTGTGTGTTTCCAAAAAGGCTGCTTGAGCATGCATAAAAAAGCCGGGGTGAGCTTGCAGGGCAGTAGGTCAAGCACCGTCAGTCATGGACTTCTGATGTGAGAGTGCTCTCTGGGTTTGGCGGTTCATGTGTTGGGTTCCAAAAGGATCTGTCGCAGATGTTGCAATGGTGTTTATGACATAATATTTCTTCCCAACACAGTCAGATCACTGAAAGTGGCCATCAGTAAGTGTATGTGTGGGGAACACTTGCATGTGTGATTTCATGAGGGAGGCAAGTCAACCATCACATGCTGGAGGAACCTGGCCAAGTAATATACATAAAACTGGACTATGTCTCAGTGCTATCCCAAGAGGACCTGCATGCAGATGTTAGTGGGGCATTTGCAAAATGAAATCCCATCGAAGAGAACTAAATCAAAGCTGGACTGCTGAGACGTGAAGCTCAAGTTCTTTGGGGCACGGTTTCCTCAAGCAGTTTTTATAAACACTTCCTAAACGTTTTATGAGCTATGAAAACAGTTGGGGAAACTGTGGAGCCACAGAAAGGTCACATGCTAAGTACATTCCTGGAAAATGTTCAGTAAAGTTTGAGAACCAGCAGTTCCCTGACAACATTATGGACCTCTGACTAAACCTCTCTGCATTGCCTTCTGCTCAACTATTTTTATTAAGACTTATCTATTGGTATTTATTTCTTTAAAGAAAATGCTCCACTCACTAGACACTTATCTTAATTTTGTGTTCTTTTAATTTGACACCATAAATTGTCCTGAATGAGAAGGTGAAAATTGATAGGTTTCTGCCTGTGTCAGTATATGGTCTAGATTATGAAAGTATGGTTTATTAATAAATAAATAAAATTCTTTTTTAAAGTGCTATTTTCTGTATTTGATTTATGTTTGCAATTTCCGTAAATGCCAACAGCTTATATTGTGGTCTTCCACTCTTTAAGTTACTGGCGTTTCTGCTGAATTCCTTTGGATTGCCTGCGAATATTCTTTGATACGACTGTACGGAACTCGTTCAGTGTGCAAAAGCCTTCTCCATGCTCAACTTTTGCTAGTTCTCTCTGCTGAACAGGTTTCTTCTCCTAGATGTCTCGCTGATGGTCTGCCCGTATCAGATAGATCCATTTCACTGAACTATGAACAAAGCTGTACTAATATGTTTGAGAAGACCACAATGCTTGGAGGCTTCCAGCTTGCTCTCTTTCTGCAGTATTCTCTGTATAGGGAACCGTGACAAACCAAGCCAGCTCACTCAAAGTGTAAACTGAATTCAGTGTTATTTTACATGGCACATTTTATTTTAACACAGAATAAGCTAAAACCATCCAAAGCTAAGTACTAAACTGAGACAACGGCCAATGTGCTCATCTGCCCTGTTTTGTTGAAGATAAGGCTTTGAAATGGTGGTAAACTAAATGATAAATCATCAGATGTTGGCAGTTTCAGGAGCAGCGGCTATTAATTATACTTCGGGAACACTTTATATTCGTGAACAAAGTTTATATCATGAAGCTTGTGCGGTTAGCCATCACTTTCTTCTCTAGTTTTTGGCCTTACTGCAGAAGCAGTGATGTTAGCTGTGGCCTTTCTTCACCTATAAAAGAAGGGGAAAGCTGGAGGAGGGTGAGTAACTGTCTTTTGGAGTGATGTCAGGGGAGACTTAATCAGCTTCAGATCCCCGCATAGCTTGGTGACTGCTATGTCAGCCTGTTAGTAATTAGGACAGACCCCACTTGCCATGGGGTCTGTCCATGGATAGCTTTAGAGTGCCTGCTCCCCACCCCTGAGGAGAGCCAGCGTGGGGCCTGACTGATGCACAGCTACTCTCCTGGATCTTTCTCTGAAGTTGGGATCACAATAAAGGAAATATTTGGGAAGGGGGAGGAAGAGCCCATCTCTGTGAGCAAAAATGCTGTCAAAGAACTATGTGCAGCTATTCAGGAAGTCATATATTTTAGACAACTTGGTCTCAATATTAAGCTCAAACGAAATTTTCAATAAGCGGCTTCTGAAAAAGCCGTGTCACCCTGAGCAGAAAGATGACTATACAACAAAGACAAACTGGGTAGAGAGACTCAATTCCCTTTAATGCATAACACCTATCTTCTTCTTTGTTCTCAAACGTGCATATGTGTGAGAAAGCAGAAGGGATATTTGGTCAATATGCTCATAGCTGCTTTTTTCCCTGTATGCTTCCTTTGTTCATTTTCCAGTTATTTTGAGACTTTCACTCACTCAACAAGCAGCAAATGCCACATACTGAAACAAATGCAAGCATATTTATGATATCCCTCTGACTTTCTCCAAGATGTTCAGGCTTTGCCTCAACTCTTGCTTATTGGAGAGACTCATAAATTGAAGGAAATAAGATGCTCAGTGGAACCTTGCTGAGTGGCTGGAAATCTCTAGGTGAACGCATGTGGGACTGAGGCATTTGGGGAAACAAATTTTTGAAGCTGTGACTGTTGAACTGAAATTTAACGTTGAAGGTGAGCACTTGTGCTTAACTCTGATGTCAGTGTTCAGTATCTCAGTAGCATCAATCAATTCCAAATCATCCCTTTTGGGCCATTAGGTACCACCAATACAAACTTCTAAGAGTCCACCTATGCTTCAGTAAAAGTCAATGGGAAGCAAACATCCTCAATCCATATTTTCAGTGCAATTAATAGGTATTGATACAAATACATGCTAGCAGGATTTAGAGAGTTCTGTAACTCTACCCAAGGAGGTTATGTACCCAATTACTTCTGAAATCAATGGGGGATTACGCATCCATGTCCTTTAATGCTTTTTGAGGATCTGGCAACATCCCTTCCTGTATCTACAGGTATCTTAGTGTCTTTGAATCAAGTTCTCACAAATATTTATGGACTGTATCTCCTGCCACACCCACAGGAGGCTTACAGTTTGAATGTTACCACTGCTTTTGCAAATATGAGGGGAATGAAGAAAATGAGTGAATCCTGTAGTGTCGGAAACCACCCCTGGCAAGTGTTACTCTTCTCTAGAGTCAAATAAAATTAAAATCATGCACAAGTCTGTGTGTATCTATAAACAGCTTGGCTGCTTGGATCCCACCACGCAGGGAGAGGCAGGAAGCTGACAAACACGAGAATGATTTAGTGAGGATGGAGTTGTTCACTTTTATAGAGACGGTAAAGGGGAAGACAAAAACTACTGCTTGAACACTTCTCCTCAAATTTAACCTAAATTGAGGCTTGAATGTGCTCCCATTGACGTCAGTGAGTGTTTTGTCATTGGCTTCCCTGGGAGCAGGATGGTGTCTCCTGTTTATGTGAAGTGTGGAGTTTTTTTTCTCCTCACTGTTTATAAGGTTTCTTTGTCCTTACCATAGCAGTCTGAGCACCTCCATCAATGCAACTGGAGTGATTCCTGTGCTGTACCTGTGAGTCAGATGCAGTGGTCTGCCACTTCAGAGGATGTGAAGTGAGGCACAGAAGGTTTGTGATGCTGTCTCCAGTAGATTGCACAGAAGGAGTCTGGCTGGCTCTGCTTGCCTTTTTGCAGATTGAAATTGGCAGACTACTGTAGTTATCCTCAGTAGAATTTAAATGTGAAAGCTGAACTTGGAGGTGAGAAGCCCTGAATGTTTTCTGCGGTAAACTCTGGACTGTTTGCTTCATTGCTTAACTGGTGACTTCATTGCTTAAGGAACTCGAATCTCCTACTCGCTCCAGCAGAACCAGGATTTCTCCCTAAGGATTTAATTCAAAGCCCATTGAAAGAGATTTTTGGTCTGTTCAATTAAATGTGGGTCCAAAACCCTCGGTTCATTCATCAGTTGGTTATGCTGTTTGTGCTACAGCTGACATTTGCTTCAGCTCTTTTCTAGTGTGTATTAAATTGAAAAGCAGTCTGTACTTTGACCTCTTCTTGAGGCATCTAATTAAGGTAATTGAGACTTAGTGGCTTGGATAGGGGAGTGTGAATTGGAAGACCTGGGCTTTGGTTTTAGATTTTGCTGCTTGTTTTAGATCTATAGGGAAGTTAACTTCAGTTTATTTTCTCTCCTGTAAACATTGTAAGGTGAGTGTTAACCTTATTACACCAGGTGTTGTTTTGATGGCATTTCCTTTGTCCTTGATCACTTATTTTTGTTGTGATCTCCTTAGGAGGAAAGGGCACTTGGCTCTTTTCAAGTTCAAATCCTTATAAAGCATTTAGCAAGACTTGAAGGCCTAATCTCAACTCCCAGAAGATGTTTCATTGCTAATGGTTGTTGAAGCGTGCATTTGTGGGGAGATTCAGACCACAGAAAGTAATAGTTTTAGGTGCTTTGTGGAGTTCCAGATCTTAAGAGACTGAGCCATAGTGTGAATCTTTCAGCATTTCCTGGTTTCCATAAAGTCAACAATAACACAAGGGGCAGTCTTTTTTTGTGATTTATTTATACTTCAACTTCTGGGGGAAAATGGTAATCTATGAACACTTGAAAACAGCCAGAAAAGATGAACAAGCTACTTTGATGTTTGGGGGGGCTGGAGAATGAAGAGGGAGATACCTTGGATTTCGTTTGGTCACTAGATGAAGAGTCTTTATCCTACTCATTAGTTTTGGCTGAAGGGTCTATAATTTTTTTGTTTGTTATTTTTAACATCTTGGAAAGCACTGTGACAAGACTTAGTGCTCATTTGATGTATGCTTGAATAGAGTGCATACATGGCAATGCTTTACAGCTCCTTTGTGTATATCTTAATGTGAAACATTTATGACCTTTATTTACAGCTCCTTGTTATTTGGTGTTCCAGACTTGTAATTCAATTTATCTCAGTCTGAATCATAAAGTACTGCTCATCACTGTTCAGTCCTTCTTGCCCAGTTTTTCTTTTGCCAGGAAATGTCATTGCTGAATGGTCTTTGCCAAACCCTGGTAGCTGCAGAGAAGCTGCTTGGGTCAGTTGAAGGGTTCTCTGGTATAATCTTGGGTGGGGTTTTTTTTGTGTTCATGGTTTTTTTTTCTTGTTGTTTTGTTTGTTTTGCCTGGGAACTAAAAATATTTAAAATTGATGCAGCCGATATTCTTAGCTAGTTCATTTTTTTTTTTTTCAGTAAGAAATGGGTGCAGAATGGAGGCCTTATAAATTCATTGCCCTTTTTATGTGGGCTTTGAAGGCTTTACAGCCCACATGGGATAGTAAAAAGCGTTAAGAAATCGGGATAGTACAAAGTATTAAGACAAAATACCCAGTTGCTGTCCAGCCATTCCATGAAAGAAACCTTGTGGCTTTCCATCTGAACATGAGAATTTCAGCTACTATAGACGATCAAGAATGTCAACATTTATGTGTTTGTAAAAAAAAAAATCTGTAATTCAGTGCAAGTGTAATTTATAAATTACTTTGAAGCATCAAACAACAGACACCCCTGCCTCTCCCAGTACAGTTATTGATTTTACCAAGAAACTCCTTGGTTGATTCCTTTAGATATTTTTTTTATTTTTAACCAGAGAGCAGCCTCACCTATCCTAATCTTGACTTTTTTTTTTTTAACATGTTGGCCAATTAATCTCTTAATTGAAAAAAGACATTGCACAGAATTCATCTGGTTTTTACATTATATGCACATAATTTATAACATATGCTGTATTCATAACAGTTACGAATGAACACTTTCAATTCTTAAAAGCATTCAACACTTAAATTAACAGTGTCTCCAATATAATCCTGTCTTACCCACAGTATTAGATGTTTTGCTTACAAAATGCATACTGTTTGAGACAGAGATACCATCTGTGGTCTAATCTAGGTGTGTTAAATTTTAAAATGAGGAATTAGTTTATTAACATGGACTTTAATTATATGAAAGAAAAAGTATCTAGATGTTTGTCTGTATTCCTAAAGAAAGGGTTTTTTCTCCATGTTCTGACACTGATCTCATACTTACAGAAAGATGGAATAATTCCACCAAAATCAGTAGAACTGCCTCAGTGTAAACTTGGTGCAAGACTCAAACTGGACCTTAACTGTTATAATTCAGATGTTTCATCCAAAACCAGAAGATACTTTTTAAAGTCATTTATTTAAGTCATGTGTGGTGAGGTAAGGCTTAAGTGTCTTCTTTTTTTGACATGAAAACTGTTCTGTGTCATAAATGTCAGCTGAGCTGAAACACACTTTTTTTTTTTGGTCATTATTCCCAAAATAAACACCAAAAGATGATGAAATATAGCCTTAAATAAGTTTTCCTCAAGCTTGATGAAACAGTGAACACTCACTATCAAAATCCCAGGTGAACTGAAACGCTGTCATTGCCATCTGTAGCTGAGGTCTTCACAAGGAACAGAAGAGAGGGAATTCCCCAGCGGAAGGTGACTGGTTCCTGAAAAATGATTCAGAAAGATGAACAGTCAGACAAAATGATGAAAACTTGCATAGACACTGGGTACAGATGTTCGTGGTGCAGGTTATATATTGTTTGTAGTTCTTGTTGCCTACCTTTGAGACTGTTAGTGAGAGCTAGTCTTGAAAGCTGTATCTATCACTACAAACACTCAAGGGTAAATCACACTATAACTGGGAAGGAAATTCTGCAGATGAATGTTTTGGCTGACTGCCTTATGAAGAAGGCATTAGCTGAAATATTAGTCTATAGAACTTCCTTTCCTCAGCTGCGTTCAACCTGTTAAAGTCCCTGTTCAGAAAATATCCAACCCACGATTTGCTGAAATCAGATCTGGAGACCTGGTAGTTCTATCTGACTTGGAAGGGGAAAGGCTTTAAAGGCTTGAGGAAAATGGAGGATCATGTTGACTTGCTTAAGAAAAATTAGTTTTCCACAATGAAGAGCAAACTTGGATTACTTAAAGGAAGCCAGAAGTATTAACAGAAAAAAGTGTTTTAAAAACGTACTGCAAAAGTAACAACTGAAGAGTGACCCAGTTGTAAGACAGAACCTAGGAATAATGGTCAAATTTACTGATTATGTGTTTACTTTCTAACTTTGCTGTGTGTGACTTTGTTGATAGTTAACGCAAAACCTTAGAAAACAAAATGTTACAAAATTTCCAAGAATATGTTGTGGCATTGTAAGATTATTTTTCTTTTTGTTCCCCGAGAGATCAGTTTACCAAATAGCATGTGAATAGAATACTAGTGGCCCTGGGGACTATTCCTTGCTCCCAGCTCTGACAGTGTGCATCATCAGTGTTCTTACGATACAGTTGGGTTTCTGACAGGTCAGACAAAGAAATTAGAGGAATAAATGATTGCTAGTTAGTTTCAAGGGTTAACTTGCAGGATCATACAATTTCCTTAACTGTAAGAGAAATTATTAGCAGGGAATGCTTTTCAAAGGTGCGCCTCCCCTTCTTTGTGTCTGTAACAACACATGCCACTTCAGTACCTCCTGTATGGTATTTAGTCCAAGCCTCCTCCCCATTATCTATTAATAGCCTATCTTTAAATCCAGTGAATACTAAGCTAATTATTTTACCGCACCCATGGCCCACTCAATCTGAAGGCTAAAGGGCCAAGGGGAAGTGAGGAAAAAACCCAACAGAAAAAAATAATGAAAATCCTACTAGGATTGTGGTTACGAGAATGTTTGCAAAGGTCTTAATAACTGCACTGACATAAAGCATTCTCTCTGCACTCGCTGCAGGTGCAGTATTCCTGTTCCCTGGAGCAGCCTGTCTTTAAGTCTTTTCTCGTTGAGTCTTTCCACTCAAGTGAGAGGTGGGAGGCACAGATTGAAAGGGTTTTCCCCTAAGATTCTTCCCCAAAGGTACCAAAAATGTTATGTCTTCAGGTTTGTCAGATGTTTTCCTTGGGCTCTTCCTTAGGATGTTACCGTAAGGTAGGACACCTGTTATTACGTAGAATAGCAATATATCAGAAGGTACACAAAGTGTAATGGAAAGAGGAAGGAAATGAAGGAAGATTTGATCTGTCATCCTAGATAACTGATGGAGCAGTCAGTTGATTTCCCTCTCTAGAAACAGGGCTTTCTGTAGGAGAGGGACCATTTGTCCCTCTAAACTCTGACCCTCTAAACTTCCTGTACTAGATGAACTTCACCCCATCTTGGCACTCTCCTGCGGATCTCCTCTTTTCTTTTTTTTTTTTGGTTTTTTTTTTGTTTTTTTTTGTTTTTTTTTCTTCCCCCACCCCCTTTTAGTACCAGAAAGTAACAGAACTCTTCTTACTCTAGGAAAGGAGATGGGCATGGAAGAACTTGTGAAAAGGAGTAATATATCTTACAAGAATCCAGAGTTCTTATGATGACTTGTTAATGACAGTTTTTTCCCCCCTGATTATTCCTTGTATACCACAACAGTACCCTCTTCGTGACAGGATTTTTACAGTGAATCTTCATGCCTTTTTTCCCAATAACAACATAGAACTGCAGAAAAACTTTGTCTTGTTTTAGAAATAGTTCCTGATCTGTTTGCAGAGGCTTACCTTACTAAATGTCTCCTTAATCTGTCCATAAACGTGGTAGCGGCCAACTCTTGCAGAGAAGGATTCAGGAAAGCCTCATTGAGAAAGCATGAGACGTAATGGGTGACATTTTGGAAGCTGCCTATGTGATTTCATAGGCACTAACTTGTTCTGCACGGTATGTATATGTATATTTTTAAGAATAATTCCTTGGATGCAATGTACTGGTTTCCTGCATGGTGTATATCAGCGTCTCCAGCACGATATGACTGTGCAGTTAAAAACCTATCAGGAGGATCATTCTACTGTAGGAAAGTCTGTAGTGGTATGAACCTGCTAGTTGTGTTTTCCTTCCCTTGTGGAAGTAGAGTGCAGAGAATAAGAAAGGCATTTTCCTCCCCATCCCGATCTGACTGATGGTCATGCTCTGTTGCCATTGGCAGCTATCATAAACTACAGAAAGGGTATATCTTCATGCTACTTGAGCAGCACCCTTTCTCTTTGCTATTGTTTGGCAGGTTACTTCATGGTCTTGCAGGCTAGAGGGTTTGGCTATCCATTCTGTGGTATCTACACTTGGAAAACAAAGTACTTTGAACTCGTCAGCTTAAAATCTTTAGGTCTCTGAGGTATTTGTATACTAATTCTTAAAGTTTACTGGAAAATAGATGCAAACAATTACAAGAGTACTTGAGGCAGAGTTGGTAGGAACTCCAAATAGACAACAGTTACGTTAAATTGCAGCTGGGATGGATTTCTCACAAGTGTGGAAATATCAGATGAGGATAATCTTTCACTGGACTATTAATCATTTGCTTGCTTTCCTGTGTCATAGACTGCAACACCTCATTTGTTTCAACTCACTTAACTTATCCTTGCCAGGATACACGTACTCTGCATATCTGCTACCCGATACGCATTAGATAGTATTAGGACTTCTTTTGAAAGGTGACAACAAGTGGACAGGTGAAAAGTTAATAGTTAATGAGCGCTGATGTCCCTGGAAAACAGGATAGTGAGCACAGCTCACCACAAGTTTTATCCAGTAAAAGCTGTGCATGGTCTTCTGAGCTACTTACATCCCCGGAGGCTGCAGATGCAGGTTCTCCGGCCAGACAGACGGCGCAGCGAGGTTAGGCTGCCGCGCAGCCAAGCCTCCCCCACTGCTCACCCTGGCTCTGCTGCTTGACTTAGAGCTGCCTGAATTTGTGCTGGCTTTCACTTTCACAGCTTCAGGCTGATAGGGAGTGAGTGGTTTTAAAACACTGCCAGCCTAGTAATCTGTTTTTCTTCTTTGCTTTCAGCCTTTATTTTTTTTCCTGGTATAACAATAGCTCTACACAGTAGATGCTCAGAAAGTATATCATGCTGACATTTCAGTGGGTCTCTTCTAGGGCTCCTACATCTCTACAGCAAGCTGAAGACAAGGGTGACAGGGCTTCAGGATGCTGTGACAGAGGCTCCGGATCTTGCTGACCATCCAAGCATGTGTGCAGCACCACTAGCTTCTAAGCCATTCGAGCCCTGCACTGAAGTCCATGCTACTGAGTAGTCAGTACTGCTGCTAGCTAGGTTAAATTATTACAGCGGCAAATTCTATAATCCTTCCATTTGTCTGTATATGGAGTGGAAAATAATATCCAAGAGACACACAGCATGCTATCCCATGGTTATGACATTACTTGCTTCCTACCAGTGCCATTTCATTTCCAAATTTGAGATCCTTCTTCAGAGAGTTGCAAAAGTCTCAGCAAATCCATAAAATATCTGTAAAAGTTTTTTACCGTAGACAATAACAGTAAGCAGCCAAAAAGATTATCTTCCCATGCTGAAGCAGACATTTTGAATAAATTGATGCCAGAATAGCCTAGCTGTTTCCAAAAGTAAGTTACCAGGGGAAAAAAAACCCAAACCAAAACACAAAAATTTGGGTGTTTGCAAAGTGGAGTAGAATTTGTGGCTTATGTCCAATTAACCTGTTTGTTTTTGTGTACCTAGATAAAATTTGCTTTTTAAAGAAAAGTAAGGAGGAAGTCACTTCTTTAATACTGCTTTTTTTTTTTTTTTTTAATTGCCAATATGTTCCTACATTATACGGGCTTTTCTTGCATGACTGACAACTTTGTAAACTATGCATATACTGGCTTCTTCAGGCTTTTCATTCTTAAAGTAAATGTTAATGCTTTATATTTATATCCCTTTATGCCAATGATATAACTTGTATAACATTCCATGTATTTGGAAACATGTTGTGCTTCAATTTCTGCCTTAAAGTGACATTGCTTGCACTTTTGGAGCAGAATAAAATTTTATAGTAGGGTTGCACTTATGACATTTTGAAGCACAGGGCTGGAGCAGAGAGTCTTCTCAATGTCTTGACGAAGGATGTAATTCAGAGCAAGGCAAGTTAGTCTTTTAAAAATAGAAGCCAAAAAGTACATATTAAATTTTATTCTTGCCTCAGTGAGCTCTCGGCACCGTAGCAAGAAATTCATTTCTCTAGCTGCTGGAGCCTGTCTGCCACTACTCCCAGGTCTGTGCCCTGTGTTGCATCTCAGCCACTTCTTACCTGTTGCACATGCACCATCAGCAGTTCAGCCCAGCTCCTAATAGAAAGCATGTGGTGTTGGTTGTGTCCTTGCTTGCCTGGCTCCTTATACTTGCTCACAACAATTAACGTGGGCACCTTGTGCTCTGACCACGATTTAGCCGTTCAGCCTCAGTCATCACTGTTCAGCCTCTTTGTTGCTGTAAAAACAAAGAGGAAAAGCAGCTAATAACCCTGTTCCTGAGCCAGGCACTGACGGATGTTTCTGGGTGATTTCTTTGCTCTTCCTTGGCCAGTGGGGACCTCCAAGGCTGTGTCCTTCTGTTTATTGTGTACACGTGCCAGAACAGTGGAAATCTGGGAAGCTACATGTTTATGTCAGGAAGCATTTGACCACAAACACTTGAGCCTTCAGAAAAGCTGTCGGGAGCGTTGTGCTTTCAGACTCCCATGCCAGCACAGTCTTCATATCTGATACTGCTGTATAAACTTTATCAAGGGTTAGGGAACTATAGGCTAAAGAACTCCCTATGCTTACTATTGTGCATCCCCAAAAAGTTCAAAAAGAGGATTCTCCCCTTCCACCCCCCTGCCCCCTCAACAGGGTCTGAAATAAGGCATTTGCCTAGCAAGGCGAATTTAAAGTGACAACTTGTTTTTCATTTTTATTGTTGACATGTGGAAGTTTCATCCCAAAGCTTAAAAACACATGACTCTGAAGTCACATAGGTATCCTTTCCAAAAATACCTCTTACTGACATTAATACTTCTACCCACATTTTTGGAGTCTCAGGACACTTCCGTTATTTATTAATTAATGTTGTACTGGGATGTGATGCTTCTTGTGTATCTCCCTGGCTTTCCCTCCTCCCCAGGTTCATGTAAATCTTGATGTTTTATAACTGGGGAGAATTAAATCTGCTATTGAAATGGGCTTCCATCCACCCCTAGGAGTGCCATAAAATTTTAATGTCTTTGTTATTTAGTGTGCTGTATAAGTCAAGAATAATTTTCTGTTTTTCACAACACCGGGCAATTTCTTTAGCTCTGTAGGATCTCTACTCCCTACAGTGTTCCCATCTCCCCTAAATAAACTGATGCTGTCTTGTGGCTACAAAGCTATTCTTCTGGAGACAGACAGTTTCACAAAGTACACAGTGTGTGTGGTTAATATTCACGGCACATACTTCATTCATAATTTATCATTAACTTATTCATTTTAATTTCTTCCCAGTGGGGTCTGTAACACACCAGTGTTATCCAGTTTCTTTCCTCTACAGCTCTGGCCATCTGGAACAGTCTTGCCGCATGTCTTCACCTCAGCTACACTTTCCCATTTCTTAAAACATGTAAATAAATATTATCAGATATAGAGTCCTAAAATTAGATACCCAATAAAAATGGCTTAGTTTTCAGAGTGAAGGCACTCTTGAAGTTATCACTGAAATCCATAAACCTGCCACGATGGCCAGTAATCAGTGAAGAAGAAAGCTGCGTATCTTGTGGCCTGGGGGTTTTAAGCCCTAAAGAAGGCTTAGGTTGATGCTCCTCTGTGTTTAAAATTTCCATTAGTGTGTTGGTGAGCTTTGAAATGCATCACCTGCTCATCTCTGCTTAAAACGCATTGGTGCGCTTTGTGGAGCATTCTGACAGCATGTGAACTGCGTTTCCTTCAGTTGCAACTAAACCAAAAAGTACACTCCAACCTGCTAGTGGGCATTCAGCCCACGGGACCAGACTGCTGGGAGTCGGAAGTAAAAGCCCCTGCATGCCCAACAGTGAGGATATCTCGTCTTCACCACCAGCTACTTCACTCTATGGATATATTTCTACTGTGCTGCACCACTTGTTAATGTATGCTTAGTCTATATTCTTATTCTTACTAGTTCCCACCTAATGAAGACAGTTGAATGTTGCTTTGAACATTGAAGAAAATGTGGAGAAAAAGATTTAACTCCCTCCTTGCTCATCTAACTGAAATAATTCCTGTTGGTACCAACAGCGTTTAGCTTTAAAGCACTCTAATCTTTGCTTGGCTTTAGAGCATGTTTGTTCAGTACGCCTTACCTGATTTTTCTGTCAGCAGCACTAATTAGAGGGCACTTGATTTCTCCTGAGCTGGTAAAATGACTAGTCTGATGCTAGTGTCTTAAAGCCTTAAGACTATTTTCCTGTAGAAGCATTAGTCCTCACTTCTGGCAGTAGACCTAGAAGAAAAAAAGACACATCGGAAACGTGTTATGAAGGTTAACCTTATTTTGGCTTTGGCTTAGCAAAGTATGTGACAAGGTGCTGCACTTCTTCACTACCTGTAAAGCATATCTGGTTATGAAATTATGTGTTTTGCTGAACAGAGTCTTCCTCTACACTATTTGATAATTAAATTTGGTTCCTCAAGCTCCTGCTCGCTACACATGCATAAATCCTACTAGGAATTGATGCCACCGCACCTGTGCTAGTTCAAAACACACTAAAACCTGCTTGCTTTTCCTGCACAGCTCACCCTGCTTGGGTTTCCTCCCAGCCCTCACGTTGTGTCGATGCACTCCAGGTCTGTCTTCCCCAGGTTTACAGAACAAAAGGTTTTCACAGGCATCATGTTGTTGAAAGTCCTGTAGTGGGACCTGAAGAGGCACAGTAACAGTGCTTCCTCAAGATGAAATGAAAACTCGTTTGGATGTGTTTGGGAATGCTATTATAATATTGGCCAGGCGATTTCATTCTCGAACTTCTGAAATATACCCTGGACTCTCCTTCAGTGGCTAGTAACAGTATTCATAAGTTGTACATAACTACCTTTTGTTTCCTCTTGCTGGCTATAATTTTGTCAGTATAGAATCGCTATTTTAGGGCTGGGTTTTGCACATGTGGAACTTTATTGGATGATGACACATCTGGGGCACACTTCGTAATGTTTCTCTATTTTTTGCAAAAATAGAGGCAAAAATAGGGTTTTCTATAAATGGGAAAAGGAGACTTTTGCTCTCCTGCCTAACTGAAAGTAGGAAAAGAGGACTTTTAATTACGAATTTGGTATGACTCTTTTTTGAAGTGTGATACATTTAGGTACTAAGGCACTTAAGGATAAAGTGAGGTGTTGCAAAGGTACAGAAGAAAACTGCAGGGAGTCTATTTGCAAAGGATATTTCAGCCAACATAGGCATAGTAATGCTTCAGGGATGCCTAGTAATTATGGACCTTGGAGCAGCCAATGTTTTACAAGCACCTTCAATGCAAGTTTCATTTCAGATTATTCTCAGACTAATTGAACAAGTGAAGGAGGTTGTCCCAGGGAGCGACCATGCACTGCTGTGTGAAGACGCCCAAATGATCTCATTTACTTAATGCAGTTTAGCTGGAACAGGACCAGAGTACCTAGGGAGGAAGAGGATGAGAGCAGAGTTATGGAAACTTGGGGAGGACACAGCATTAGGAAGAGGAACAATCAAACGGTGTTGATGGTACACAAATAGGGGAGAAAATGGATGGCCTACAAATGCCAAGTTGTAGCCAGAGGAGGTCCTCAGAGACTAGTAAGAGCAGTTGGGACAGCATATGGACGAGCTATACTGGAGTTGCTCTTCTCAGATTTCAGCCTGCTAGTAATGACTGCGCGTTAGGTTAGTCCGTAGAGGAAAGCGTGACCCTCTGCAAGTGGGATCAGGACTGTTTTTTAAGAGGGAGAGCTGTGGATGCAGCTGGAAGAGGAAGTGCAATGGTTACCGGCTGCTCATCACATCCTTCCTCCCAGAGGTTTTCATCCTCCCACAGCTGCCAGCTGAGCTGGTCATGTGGATGACCCCACACCTGGTTAAGCAAAAAGGATCTAGGCTAGGTTAATTAGTTTAAATTGTATGTCTTTGGTAACCTGTCTCATGTTGATTGAAAGTAGCTGGAGAATGCTCCTACAGGCTGATCAGTGGGAGGATAACTTCTAGCAGCAGCAGACTGTAGGAGATGGTAACCTCTTCAGGTGCAGTGCTACTAAAAAAAACCCAAGCAACTAAATGGATCAACAGCTGCATGGATGTTTACAGACAAAGCAAAGGAGATGAGTAAGGAGTTACCAGGGCAGGCAGGAGAAGTAAAGAACCTTTTGGGGTGGGGTAAGATAAGAGTCATTAGAGGAGGAAAACAGAGGCTAAAAGTGGGGGAAATAACCCATGTTCTATCAGTGTGTGGTTTTGATGTGTCCTCTGCAGGGACAGCTCCTGAGCCTCTGTGAGAATTCGGATGTTCTTGTGACTTATTGTAGATGCACATAACTTTTTTTTTTTTTAAACTTGGTATGTTAATGCTGTCTATATTAGCATGATAACTGAAAACACTTAGAGACTTATTTGGAAATGAAATAAGATTTAGCTCCTGTCATCATCTGAAAACTCAAATTTCAGATCAACTTCTCAGCATTTAACTGTGGTTAGGAGTTACATTACTGTCTACCTGCCCCCTTTGCTAGTTGTGGAAAGCTGTTTCTCATTCTTAGCCTATCCTGCAAAGCCATTCCCTGTTCTAAAAAGGCACGTAACATCATCAGTCAGCTACCTAGTTGTGGCTGCGCAAGAGTTAATTACCTCTCGAATATAATGAGCCAAATGAAAGGGGAACCAGCACTGCTTTGCTCCATGCGCACACCTTGGTGAGTTTGAATTATTATAGTGTGTCACAGGGGAGATGAGCAGAGAACTGAATGAACCTTTTCTCTAAAGCTACAAATCTTTTGCAACGTTTTAATCAATTTCTACTCTGTGTTTTCCCCTCCAAGTATCTTATGCACTAATGGGACCTATTGTATTTGTTCAAATTGGACATTTTTACAAGAAAAGCTATTAAGAGGAAGGATTCAAACTCAGTCCAATTTACCATGTATCCGGAGGCTTAACCAAAACTATTATTACATGAAAGAATGGAGGAAATTAAGAACAGGGCCTTCAAAATACCAAATGCCAGTACAATTTTTTTTTCTTAATTTTCTTTCTGTCTAATTAACTCTGTCAGGAATTTGAAAACAATTAGGCACTGAAAAGGAAAAAGGGTAAAATAGTCTTACCTAACTTTTCTGTGCATGTGAAATACTTTCATGCTGTGTTGCAGGCATCTTGTGGACTGAAAAAAAAAAAAAATTAAAAATGGCTAACATGAACTCTAGTGATGCTTCTGGAAAAATCCTGTCCTTGGTTACTGAAAAGTGTGCTGAGAGCCTTCTAGGTAAAAACATAGAGGGCTGCAAAGGTTAAGGAATGATCTGGTTTAGATGATACTACTCAGAAGAATATGACCTTAAAAAAGAAATATTTGTTTGGGTGGTTTTTGCCAAAGGCAAAAAATGGTGAGAAATGTTTTAAAGAGATCTAGGATATTCTCTTTTGTAAGATTAATCAAGAGTAAATTAAATTGGATAGAAACGATAGTATCTTGAGAGCAGATAATGTCTTCACCTTAGGTTTGGTTACTAATGACCCAGTTTACTTGGTAGTGCTGTTGTGATTTTCCTCCACCCCCCACCCATTTTGTGCAGTCTGTGCCTCATACAATCTCAACATCTGCACCTACTTTGATCATAGCATAAAGATCGTGGACTTAATCTAATTTAATGATAATTGTAGGGGACTTCTGCATGGATAATGATGAGAGCTGGTAGAAGAAAAGACTGTTATGTTATCCAAGAGTCAAAAACATGCGGTCTGTTTGAATGCCTGTGCTTTTAAGCTTGATGAAGTATGTGAAAAATCTCATTTCCAGCAAGATTTTAATTACCTCATGAAAATCTGCCTCTTTGTATGAAGTTCCAGCTGGATATTGAAAAGCAGAAGAGCCTAGAACCTGCCAGCACAGTCACAACTGCAAAGTTAGGAGGCAGTGAGTTTAAATTCACCTGTAACCCTGTGCTTATTCCTTTACTGCAAGAGCAACTGAGTATTTCTATCAAGACATACATGTCCCTCTTCTAAATAAGCCACAGTGACATCTGATGTGACAGAATGCTTCGTCCATCAAGCCTTTTCTGCTACTGTATTCTGGAGTGCTTGTGTGAGGTTCTGGTATGTGGCCTTTGGGGCAAAAGGAAATGTCAAAATTATTAATGTTCACTTGGCAACAGAACTTCTTTTTTCCTCTCTGTGTTAACTAAGCATCTCAAGTACACTTGGTGCAAGTATGACACTTTCTCTTTTGCTGCTTAGAAGCTCTGGTTCTTTTGCCTTTGGCGGTTAATTTGGAGTATTAATAGTTTTTTATTTTGGCTGGGTTCAGCCTGCTGTTCCCAGGCATAGTGGGTTGCAGGTTTCCTGTGAAGAATTCTAGGAAAAATAGGAAAGACTACAAATTGCCTCAGCTGGCAACATAACAAGAGAAAGCGCAATGTGATGGTAAGTCTTACTGCAGCGCCACTGTGTGTTGAGGGCAGTCATTTTTGTCTCACTGGATGTCTTTTTCTACATGCATGCTTTTCTTGTGTCAGGAAAGACTGTAAGAATTCCTTATAAAGGGGAATGAGCTTTCTAGGCTCATTTCTACAAACTCTTATTTTTAAGTTACAGACCGAGAACATGCCCAGAATAGATGATGCACTGCAAAACAAAACTGAGACCTGCATCACCACAAGGGTTGCTATGTGGACCCAGTCTCTTTGCTGGGTTAGCTGCAAAGGTACTGATCCCTGTAGTTTTTTCTCTGTTGGAACAAGAGTCTTTATTTTGATTCTTAACGAGTGTGGTGGCATCCTGGTGGTGATCTGCCTCATGGCATGCTAGAGTTGTGTATTTTGCTAAGCTTTTCATAAAATTAGGAGGAAGACATTCATTCTATTCTCTGAAGAGTTTTACAGCCTAAGTGGGAGAGACAAACAGGCAAAGGGAGGCATAGGAGATACAAGTCAAAAGCAGATTGATTGGATGTTGACAGTCATGGGAGCTCCACAATTGTTCTCTTTCATTTTTTCAGTTTTCAAGTTTTGTACATTTTGTGTGTTAGGGTGAGGGTTAGAGCAGAAAAGCAAGCCAGGAATTTGGGAGAGGTGAAGTGCTCAGTTCTAATCCTTTATTCTTTAGTTGAGACCTGCTGAGAAAGGCTTTCCAGTTAATTAAATAGCTAATGAGAAATGTTGCTCCTGTGCCTCCACTTTGAAGCAAATAAGACATCAGCTATTTGCATATGTTGGACTTGTAAATTTATCTCAGGCTTGTGATTACAGCAAGGCTATAGGTCTTCACAGCAACAGGCCATCACTGCTTACACTTGCTTTGGGTACACTTGCCTCGACTGCGGAGTCCTGAAAAAACCTCTGCCAAGAATGTATGCACAGTGATGTACCTAGTAGTAGAACATAGTCTTTGAAAAAACAAATCAAATCTATAAACCAAACAAAAATGTCCAGCTCGGTGTACAGACATGCACATGTTTATGTACATTACTTCAAAATTATTGACTACAGCTACACACCCTCCATGAATTCAGAGCTAGAACTTGGTAGCAGAACCAAGATGGAGATTAAACATCTTATGAACAAATCCCTTTTAAACCGAATATCTTAATGTAACATGGCCTTTGACAGTAACCGGTTTTCTTTCTGTTTTGGTAGAATCTTTGTTTTGGCTTAGCAAATAAGTATTTAAAACAGTATTTCTCCATCTTGTTCCTGTCTGACAAATAGAGTGCAAGTACATTATTTACATGAGAAAGTTCTGTTTGCTTAACAGAATAAATGTGATCCTGAGTTAACATTGCTGTCTAGATGTCAACAATCTTCATCTAAGTGTGAATAATAAAAGAAACGCTCTGACAATTCTTCATTGGCTAACAATCTGTACATTTTTCTTTAATGTCCAGCAACGTTTTTATTGCTGTTTTAGTGATCAGTTTATAGGTCTTATTAATACAGACTGTCAAACTGAGAGAAGTGCTTACTCATTGCTGGCTCTTTGCTGACTCAAAAGCAGAGCCTCCTTACAGGTTTTCCCACTCTTCTCCATTCCCTGCATGGAAGGGAGAACTGGTAGATCTATAAAAAAGGAGAAATGGTAAAAATAAACAAGCAAATAGGCCCAAGAATTAAGAAAGTCTGCTATGGACCCATAGCGCTTCTCAGCTGATGAAGTCGGTCATTACTGTCCTTTAACTGTTAAACCATCTGTGCTTTATGGAAGGAAAAAAGATTATTGTCTTGAAGCATTTGCGCATACACGTAATATGTGAATGATCAAAGTATATTGCTGACTTTACAATGTACTTCCAATGTCTGTTTCAAAACTGTCACAAAAATCTTTGCTCTTATGGCTAGTATCCAAAGAAAAAGTGCAGTATCTTTTATTCCCAAGCTGTCACTATTTTCGTGGTCTGTAATTGCTGGAAAAAGGTTTTAATTGTTGTGGCTTCTACAATAATGATATTTAGTGCATGAATTCCTAGATTTGACTCTTAAAAGCTTTTAGAAACTTGCCAAATCACCTTGGGGAAAAAAAAAAGCTTTCTAACCATCTAACTACATCAGTGACAATGGAAAGCTAGGGGTCAAAGAACAGAGGCACACGCGGGATCAATTATTGATGTCTGAATTTGATTTTAATCATCTTTGCATGTGAGTGTGGACTAATTTCTTTGTCCTCTGTACAGATGTTTTCATTGGCTGCTAAACAACACTGTTTTGATTTATGAAAGGTCATACCAAATTGTTGCAAAGAGGTTGCAAGATGTTTCTGCAGCTAACAGAATCAAAAATTATTTTCCTTTCTCAAGATGTACATATGGGAAAGGTGTGCCTTTAAAAAGCATATGAATGTACTGTGTACAATAGTGTGCATTATGAAAATCTTCCTACATCTTACTTAGCATACGTGATTCAGATGGCTTAACTATGTACGTGATGTTATGTAGATTGATATGTGAGCTCCATAAAGGGATACAAAGGGATAAAGTGGAACTCACAACAGCCAGAAGTCTTCCTGAGTGGTTATGTGTAGAACCACGTTCAACAGACTTCATTTTGCTAAGTTTTATCACCAGTATTTTTAAAAAATAGACCAAGGACAAGTAGTGTATGCCAGTGAAGATGAATTTGGGGTATTTTCCTTCCAATTCACTCAGACAGGTATTTCTCAAGAATAGGGATTGTGCATGTTCCAGCCTGTAGGGAGGAAAATGTTTTTTCTGTAAAATTCTCATAAGTAGCAAAATTTCTGTTTTCCTCCCAGTTCTTCATGATTGATTACTCTTGCATATTTTGTACCTCCTTTCTCTAAAGACTCTCCATTGCCATTAATACATTTACTCAGTAAAAAACAAACCGGGAGAACCCAGGACAGTAAACTGCATGATTGACATTTACTATTTTTTTCAGAGCTGACATGGGTTACTAATGAAGTACTGTGAAGGCATTCTCACTAACTCAGAGTTTCACTTTCACTTCGTCCCCATATATACAGAAAAAGAATGTAGATGGCGGTCTAATAAATTTGTACAGATATTTTTACAAAGGTCTGAAATAATCACAGTCTGATTGTAAAGGACCCTAGTTAAAATCTGAAATATAGAAACCCATCCTGATCCACAAATCAGTATGTAAATAAATAAGTTGCTGTGTTTTTTTTCCTGGTAGAAAGCACTCAGTAGCTCCTACTAAATTAATTGTCATGTGGGTTGTTGGTTTCTTTTAAAAATATCTGCTGGCTCAGGTAAATTAGGAATGAGCTGTTGAATGCATACTAAAGTTTTTCACTGCATTTGCTATTTTAAAATATTTCCTCAAGAGCTCTCATAAAGGAGTATATAAATTATTTCCAATTTCTCTCTAGCAATTTTCCAAGAACATTTGTTGTCTTTTCCCCAGCAGGCAGGGTTCAGGGCTTTACCTTGCATTAAAGTTATAGTGTAAAGCATTGACGTGATACTGCATTTTTGAAAAACAGAGAAGTTGTGCCAAGAATAGGGATGAAGGACAGAAACCTCCTCAATCTGAACTCACCAACTGGAAAATAAACCGTGCCTGAGTAGCTCTGATGGAGAAACAATCCTTAAAAATGGAAAATAGTCTTTGTTCTTTTATTGCATTTAGTTTACAAGATGAACAAGAACCAACAGGGCAAATAGCAACTCTTAAGCAATTCCATTTGCTTTATATTTATAGTTCTACAAAAAATACCAATCCCTTCCTTTGGGAGGATTTTATATAACCTCTTACCATCCCTAGAGTAGCTATATTATACAGGATCTTACCCTTTCTTGGCAAAATTTGCTGTGCCTTAGTCCAACAATAAAACAAAGGGTAAAAGCAAAATGAGTGATTTCTAGAGAATTTGATTCTGCAATTAATAAAGTCTTATTCTAAAAAAGCCTCCAAAGTTTAGAACTCCTCCTCTGAAATCAGAACCAAAACTCATGTTAGATATCGATTTCCACTGATGTTAGGTTTTATTGTTTCTGGGGATTCTAGATACATATTTTCCATTTTTTTAACAAACTCGCTTATGTATTCAGCTTCTTTATTCTTTCTGCCAATCATATAGCTGCAGAGATTCCACTGTTTTGAGACTTCTTAATTGGCAGTGCCTGATGTGTAGTATAAAACCCTGGCAAAATGGCAAACCTCCTTTGACTTACTGAGTAGGGTCTGAGTTTTGAGGTGCTAGGTCCAGTCAGATTCTCATGCTGAAATAACTTCGCAGGTGCTGTGTGGGATGACTGCCCACCCTGTTTGAAGGAGACTATACCCTCTAAATATCATGTTCTTTGTACTGTTGTCTATTAAATACTCTGACTCTTCAAAAACACTCTTGCCCCTTCTCCAAGGAAGAATTAATCTGAATTTGACGAACCAGTGAACACGTTACTGATAGGAAATTGTTGCATCCTAGTTACAGAATAGGTTCCTTGAATTCCCACCAATTTGCCACACTCAAGATCTTGAAATAGGCAAAAAGAACACACCTTATATGCAAATCCATGAATTTACCATTAGTATAATTAAAATCTTTGTTGTCTAATAAAAGGATTATTATTCTAGTTACAATAACATTGGCACTTATACTTCAAATAAATACAGCTAAAACGACGCGTACACATGTTTTCTAGTATCTACCCCTTTCTCTAATGTTATACTTACCCTTCCACTGGCATTCTGGGTCTGAAGGTCAATGTTTTCAGTCTTGGTAGAAGGGGAAGTTTCTGATGAGTTGCCTGCATCCCGAGTATCCTGCGTCCATCCTTGGGGGAAGTCTTTCTCCTCGCTTTAGGATCTGCTTGCAGGCATTTTTATGTTTGCTGACATGGTCTGTACCTATCTCATTCTTCACTGATCTGTAATTCCACTTTACACTTGAATTTACTATATGTGGTAGTTTTGACATATGTTTGAGACCTGTTCTTTGCTCTCTTGGTTACCCCTACGGCTGGTTTTACCCAGCTTCCAAGGTCTCATCCCTCTCTTGGCTAGGCACTGATCACTGGTTGCCAGTAGCTTATAGCCCTGGGACCTCCGGGACCATCCTGTGTCCATACTGACAAGGCTACGCTGCTGTCCTATGCCCTCCATGTTGCTTTTTGGTTTAGGATCACAAGAAGTACTTGTTATTGCTATCTGCTACCTAAAAGTAAGCCTCTCACAATACAGTGATACAAAGCTATGCTAAAGGCTAAAGGTAAAGCAAAGTAAGTAATAGTCATCTAATAGTTCTTAGACAATTGCTCTTACAACTAAACAAGCTCAAACACAGCTCTAGGCAAGCCCAGACTGACATATCTTGAGACCTCTGCTGGTAGCATAATGCAAAACCAAGGATTATGCTTGGCCTGTTACGAGCAATGGCAACACCATATTTACTGGGCAATGGGGCTATAATAGAGAGTTAGCAAATGGCAGAAGCCTTAGTGTTTGGGTTTACTGAGAGAGAAAGCTGGGGCGGGTGAGGAAGAAGTGTGCAGCTGATTTGACATGTGAGAGGTGAGCATGGCATAAGGAAAGAAATAAGGCATTGACTTCAGTTTGCTTTTGTATATCTTCAGATGTGAAAGTGTAAGAGTGTAAGTGAGTGTCACCTTAGTGTAGAAGCTTTTCTGGTATGACCTCAGTTTTAGAAAACAGGGTGTTTGATATGTCTCAGTTACAGGACTGTGGGTTAGCAGGATATAGACCAGATACTAAAGAACAGCCAGTTCCAGAAGTTTTTAAAGACTGTCTTCAGCACACCTCGCTGCCACCCAGTGCTTCTTGGAGTGCCTCCTCTTTGCGTTTTCTGTAGGAGACAATAGCAGGTCTGTGGTCTGCTGAGTCTTCCTCCCATCGGGATGGGGAGAGTGATCCCCACAGGTCCTGTCCCACCATTACACCAAAAAGCATGCTTTGCTTAAGTGAAATACTTTAACCAAAGCAATCGCCAAAGGGACAAGTGAGATTTTCAAAAGCACTGCAGGTCTGTATGTATTATTGCTCTTTATCTATTTTGTTCATTTTATTATATTTTGAACAAAATACTGATTCCATTGCAAACTTGATTAATATTTGTAGCTAATTGAAATACTTCTCCTTGAAGTAGCTTGTCCACCATCTCTCTTGGGGGGGGGTGGAAATCTGAAAACTAGGTGACCGTATTGGTTAGGGAAATCTCTTCAGCAATGTTTCCACTGGTTTAATCAGTCTGGTTTCCAGCACAGTTTCAGCCAGAATGTGGTTAGCCTGAAGTTATTGCAGCTGCTGTTTGAGAACAGCAATAGGAAAGGATTGTCAGTAGTTTGAAGACCAGCTTGATATTTTGGAGACTAGGCTAAAACTCCCTGTTCTGCCACAGACCTTCAAGGTGCCTCAGTTCCTTATCTGTAAAATGTGAACAACAGTACTTTTTTACAATCAATGTTTTGTGAGGAAAAATAAAATTATTAAATATTCTGAAAATTTGGGTGAGAAAACAAAACATAAAACATATTTGATTGGAAAATCTTTCCTTTATTTTCTGGAAAAAAACCCCCAACTTTTTATGAACTTAGCGTGCTTCTTTTTGTTGTTTTTTTTTCTCCCCCTCAACCAGTTATTACATCAATAGAGTTATGACCAGACTTGGACCCACTATGAAGAACCTAGTAGGACAGTGGTGTTAAAAAATTTTAAGAAATCCAGGACCTGGAATTCATCGCCACTAAATTATAGCCCTTTCAAGAAATACTTTGAGAAACATGGGAACTGATGAGACGGCTCTTTAATGAAGAAAATCAAAGATGACGAGTTCTATAGGCAGTATTGAGCTAGTTGTCAGTAATTAGCTTCAGATGAGATTGTTGTCTTTAATGTTTCTTGACTATTCTTGGATGAGTTGGAACATACGATGAAAGTGTAATTACAGCCTTTGATATTTTGGTGGATGTCTCAATGCTTTCTGGAAGTAGTCCAACAGGTTGTTTGGCCAAGTGGTTTGTGGGGTAGCCAGTTGCCTATACAAATAAAGGAAGAAAGAGAAAACTATTTAATTGTTCATGCAGTAAAAGGTCTCCTCACATACATTTTATGATGTGGTATTTTAAATGCATCTAAGGAAAAGTCAATCTAATGAAAGAACAAATGCTTTTTGTCTTTTATGTGGATTGTGTTACTTGTATGCTTATTGTATTTTTTTAAAATTCAGACTTTTTAATGCTAATTATTAAAACAATAAGTTCAGTGTGTCTGGGGTGGGGAAAATGAACACTTTAAAGAATACGGTCCGTGAAAGTGGACTCTGATAGGATATATGTTGGTTTTGTGCTGGTGTAAATACTGCTACTCTGGGACTACATCGGTGCATTGCAAATGTGAATCAGGGCTTTAGTGTTTTAAAAACAATTATATATCATTTCAATCTGAATGTTTACAGTTTAGTAAAGCTGTAAGCAGTTTTAAAACAAGATCTTGAATTCAGAGACGCTTATAATTTCAGATTTCTCTGTCAGATTCACATTTAATAAGACTTCAAGTAGGATATAAATTGGAAAGTGTGGACTAGATCTAGTAAGTTGTAGAAAGAGAAAAAAATATTTTGGAAACTGGGAAAGATAGTGGCAAATGCAAAACAGAAGTAGCGTTATAGTCACTGTGATCAGGTGGAAAGGAGCAGGGAGTATTATCCCAGATTCTTGTCTACAGAAGCTCTATGAAAGCAGGGGAGAGATAAGAAATGTCTCCCCTGGGTGAGCTACCTTAGAACAGCATCAAAATATCTGGGAGGTAAATGTCCCCACTGAAACACTGAGTTGGCAACTGTCACCTTGCTGTGAAGGGCAGCTTCATCTCTTCGGGTGTCAGCAGATGGAGATCTGGAGAAAAAACCCAAACTTAGTTATAGCTCAGGTACAGTAAGTGGGAACTGTGAACCCACCAGATGCCAACATGTTTAAACCGGTGTTCTGGAGACCTTTGCCCATGATATGTTTTCCTTCTGCTTTGCTGAATGTCTGTGGAGGAGGATAGAGTCAAGGCTGTCTGCTGCAAGCTGTTTTCAGGGTTTTTGTAACTACGCTTGTAATACTTAGCATATACAGACAAGCATGCCTTACATGTTGATCTCTCCTTGCCTTCTCTTGATAGCTGCACCTTACGCCTCTTCTCACTTGTACAGAAAGAATAGTCAAATGCTGAAGTAACTTGTTTAATTAGGGTCATGTAATGAGAATTTCTGCTCTTTGCTACAATAAGCAGCTTCATCTTTGTAGTAAACCAGTTGACAATAGAGTTAGTGTTGCCATTCTGAATTACACCTGTTTAAAACAGTTGCCCCATAATACTTGAAGTCTAGATCAGTAAGTTCTGGAAGTATTTCAGAATGTTATTTTACAACATAAAATTTAGATAATTTGTCTTTGTCGATTTAACAAGATTGGATGACCTCATGGGAATCAGTCCCATAAGCCTTAATTTCATCTGTGATTAACGGGATTTTCTTTTTTTCATAGTACCTTTTGATAATTGGCATGCCTGAGCTATTTGGAACAGCAGATATCTTCCCACAGCAACTCCCACTTCCATCTTATAATTTAGGGAAAGAGTACAGCACTGCACATTCCTTGCCTTATATTTGCAGGTGGCAGTTTGTAGCTTCAGGGGTGTGGATGACATCTGGTATTAACATCACATGGTTACATTTTCATTCTAAAAGGCCAGAAATTTTCCAGATATGTTCGGTTAGAGAATTTACCCAGGGTGGATCTGTGGTAATGATTACTATTCTAATCACTTTTTCAAGGATTTCTCTTGCTTTTCAAAAAAGAAATGGTGCTACATTCATTGGGCAACATCATCTTTCTTGCAGTAATTGCCAAGGGATGGGGGAAAGAAAGAGGAAGGAGGGTTGCTGCCTGGAAATCTTAGCAGAAAACTGAATTTCATGTGGACTTAAGCTCAGTACATTAGGAGGCCTTTCAGTATCAGCAGACAAAATGACCATCTGTTATGCAACTATGCCTTTAGTTTAATGAATTATCTATGTATTCAAACCATACCTGGTTAATTAAAGTTACTAGCTTTAATTAAGATAAATTAGAGTTAAAACTCTACTCCCTGCCCTTAGGTGAAAATCCATGGCCTTCTCCTTCTCTTCCTCTCCCTCCCTACTCTACCTCTTCTTTTTCAGATAAGTTTTGAACACAGTATTTTGGAAAATATGTGCACAGTAAGTGCATAGCTCTGAAATGAATTATCTTTGGGTTTACCTTCCTTAGATATTTCAAATTATTGTTATGTCAGACAGATCCCAGATCTGAAGCTTTTTGTCTGTGGGTGACAATGAGAAATGTAAAAGCATTCAGGTGAGATGCAGAGGGAAGAATTAGGGAGAACAATCTACAAGTCAATTTTGTCGGTAGAATCTGAATCACTGAAACATACCTCAAATGTCACTTATATAGGAAGAAATTTTCAAAGCTCTAAAAAACCTCTGAGATGTCCTTTTCAAGCATTGCATTTCAAGCAGCATGGGGAGTGAGGTGAAAAATGAAAATGAGATTAATAGTTGTAACATTTTTGTAAACATGTCAGCTAATGAAAATAGGAACCTTTTTTGCTACTGTTTTGTTGAGTATGCTTATTGGATTTTTTGTTAAATAATATTGAGTAGTTGAGGATAAATGTGTGCTGTTGTATTTTTATTTACTCATAACATGTACACAATAAGATGACGTGAAACTAGTTGTGTGAGTGCACAAGTGAGTTTGCTGATGAACGAAAGACCTCAAATCTCAAATTAGTAATGAAATCAAACAGACAATGCAACTTAAAAGACAAGGCCTTAACAGAATGCTTACAGTATATATAATAATTAGATGAATAACAAAAAGAAAATCTTACAGTAGGTGCAATCACCAACATTAAATTTGTCTTTATATGGGGCTGGGGGGTCTAATAAATGACTGAGTCTGTTTTCTCTTAGCTATGTATATGGTGGTGTCTGTGCTGGATGCCTTTCATTTTTCTTGCCTCTTGGACTGGAAAATGATAAATAATGCACCCTCTGGTATGAATTTCTATTTGCGTGTATTTGGCATAACACACATAACACAGGAATCTTAGAAATGAGTGAACATTTCTCTCACATCTGGAACATGTCTAAATTATCACCAATAACGTCCCTACTACAAATGGCTGAACAAGACAGTAAGGCACTGTGTCAAATTTAGTCCAATTCCTTCTGCCGTTAAATGAACAACCACCAAAAACCTGAAGTTGTTACTGTTCCTAAAGTCCTATTTAAAAACAAAGCAGCCAAATTTGGGATAATGGCTAGTTTTTATGTACGAGTTGGCTTGATTTTAAATGTGTTTCAAGAGAGCCTTATCCCCCGTGCTTAAGTCCATACATAATAGATTATGTATTCTGTAATAACAGCAGCATTTATTCTCTGGTGATGTTTTGCTAAAATGTGCCTGAGATCTTATGGCTGTGCTTAGTTGAAGTCATTTAGTCCATGGACTTGCTTAGCGTCTGAAAAATATTCCCCTCTCAAGATGCACAGAACCATGCCTAGCGTTTCTCCTTCCCTGCAAGCAGGTGGCCAGCACATTGGTGCAAAACGTCCAGCCACGCTGCTGTCTTCAATTAGGATCCATTCAAAGTTGACTCATCTGCTACTATGGGGCTCTTGTCAACCTGGCTGCTTTCAACCCGTAAGTGTTAATGTGTATTTACCGCAGTGCAGTTGTCAATCATTCACACCAACACCCTCATGGCAAGGATTTGCTCCATAGGGTTAGCAGTGGTGCTGTGGGGATGAGAGCGCCTCATCCAACCTGCAAAACTGAGGGCCACGGTTTTGTTTCATGCATCTGTGCCTTTTATTTTCCATGGACTGAGTAACAATTTACCACCCAAAGAGATGAAGGGGTATATCCCATGCCTGTTGTCTTTGGATACCAGAACAAAGATGAGATGGTCTGTGGTGAAGTCTTGTGGTTTAGGAAATTGTACTGCCTATTTTATTTTTCCAGCAGGGTAAATCAAATAAATACATAGAAAATAAGTGATTTTTTTAAATTTCATTTTCCGTAACCAAGGTCGTACTCGGAGTAATTTATAAGCGTGCCTTAATACTATGCCTTCCACCCCACCCCCTGTGTGGTTTGCTGCTCTGTCCCACTTTTAAGGAGCGGAGAAGTGGGGGCTGGTTGATTTTGCAGACTTTAAACCATTCTCTGGAAGCCTTTTAACTACTGCTAGCACCCCCTCTTTCTTGTGTAGATTCATCACAGTTTGTGGCACAGCATCAGCCGCTGCTCAGACTGTGTAGTTGAAAGCATGCCCTTCTGCAGCCCAAAGGCAAATTAGTCCATCAACTTAATTCTTATGGGATTGTGGCTCTTGATTGCTGGGCTCCTGCCACAGAGGTGATTTAATATCTTTTGAGTCTATGTGGACTAGGGTTGATGGAAGGTCATATCCCAGCTCAGCGAGAAACATGCAAGTTTTCACTTTGTTTTTTTCCCAGTTTAGGCTCTGGTGACACTGATGCAATCCTCACCTTTTATTTTCCTTTCCTGTTCCCCACTTCTGGCTCTTGCAGCTTTTTCTGCACTACAGATATGGATGGTGTAGGATAATGGGCAAGTGTGCGTGTGAATGCACACACACATTTTGTGTCTTATAAACTTTGCATTACCTATGTGAAGTACCCCTGCCTGAATGAATAGCGTTAAATCAAAACAGGCTGTGAGAGGGGAACAACAGGAAATGAAAGAACAGCTAGGGTAAGTTATTCAGCTGCATCAACTGGTTTAATAAACATGTCGCTGGTACCTCTCTCCATATATGCTTTGCATTGCTTATATCCTTAGCTCATCACAGCTAGAACAACGTGGTGACTACAGAGCATGTTGGGAGGTGGATTTGAGGGGAGAGGGTTCACAGTGAAGGAAATGTTACCTCAGCAAGTGCTCCAACCTACTGAACCAGTTGGAAACACCATGGCCCGTGGTTGCCTGCCGTGCCTTTATGGCCAGGTGTTGTTTTTACTTCTGCACAAGTGCTTATGATGGCATTGACAGGAGAGGCACTTACTGCGGGCAAAGTTAAGGGGCCTGCGTGCTCTGTAGCGCTGCAGGCATTGCTGAGAGTGCAGGCATTGGCTTATTGATGCAGCAAGGTTATTCATCTGCTGAAGGCAACCAGTAGTGTTTCTGCTGGCTTCAAGGGTCTGTCTATAGCCCTGGTTTCATTTCTATGACACCTTTCCTTTATTGGCTGCATGAGAAATAGCATTCAGATCTTTTTTTGTCTTGTTAGATCACTTGCACACATGCACACACAGAAAATATTGTCTTCTCATTGTTTCACTTGATTAGTATCTGCCATGGTTATGTCCCTGTAGGTCTAGGTCTCTCAGAGATATAGACAGTGAGATAATCTAGTAACTCCTAATTAAATAGCAAAGCCATTTTCAAAACCAGAATTTTTAGTGATTTATACTTAGGGTAGGGCATGCATTTCAAATATACTTTCACAGGAACATTAAACTTTCATAAACCTCTGCATTTGCTGCTGCAAATGTAAAATGCATTTCTTCAACTGGCTTTGTCTTCTGCATTGTGTGCAAGGGTGGGAAAACCCCAATCCTGCTAACAGAAAACATACCCTGTACACTCACTTGTTCCCCTGGCAGCAAGATGAGAGAGGGAATGAACTGCATATGACTGGTATTAGTCACAATTATTGCTGTGTCCTACTGGACAGTGCATTGCTCTGAAGAGGCCATTACAGGGAATTACACCCACACAGAGCAGGGCTGCGCACCCCAAAATATAAGGAACTTTCTCTGCCTGGTCTAAGAGAAACAGTAGTAGAACTAAACTAGTAACAGCAGAGTATTTAGGACTAATGGACAAAAAAAAATGTTTGGAAGTCTTACTAGGTGCTAATTCTGGGCTTCCCTTAGTCACCTTCTCCACCTCTTCTGTTCTCCTCTCAATAGAGCATCTCTTTTTCTTCTTACAGCCTTTTCCTTGCTTATTCTTTTCTTTAGTTTGCCTCTCTTTTTGGGTCTCCTTCATCCCAATGTAAATTATTACCCTTTAACTGCCCTCTCTGGTTTTCTGCAGAGCGCCGTTTTCTGTCCAAAGCCGTTTTTACTCTGTTAGTAGGGTGCCTTGCACAATGGGGTCCTCTCTAGTGGTGGGGCTCCAGGGCCCAGTGGTAATGAAAATAATAAAGGCATGATACTTCATCATCATTTGCTTTTATGTTCTTGTCAGTAATAGGGCGATCTAATGGACAAAAAAGTAGACCAATTGCCATGTTTTGATACTTTGAGCCTCATTTGTAACAATTGTCTGGCAGAAGAGCTTTATTAATGCAGGTTATGTGGAAACCACTTGGCTGACAATATAATCAGACTCAAAGAAGCCAACCTAATGGCACCCAGATGCTCCACAAAATCATTGGGTGATCTGAGTATGATTATACAATCATTTCTTCCATCTTAACTAGCCCGTGACCAAATATATTCCTTGGTGATCTTCCTTACTGTATGGCTACATAAAAATTCCTGGAGCTGCAAAAGCCTTTTCCCTTGGTGTAGGAATAAATCATGCACAAGCATAGCATTATCATGCTATAGAAAAGGCTGCCAGGCTGGATTCTTTACTGTGGTATGGTTGACTTGCCACAGCTCAATGTTCTGAAAGCAGCTCTTTGTGTTGCTATAGCCAGGTGAGCTAAAAGAGGTTTATGGCTGCCTTGTGCTCCCAAAGTGGTGTAAATTAGGCATAGTGAATTAGTATAGTAGTGAATCTAACCTGAAATTTTAAAAGTGACCATAAAAGCCATGTTGTGAGGTTTGGGGTATTTTTTGGTGAAACATAACCATGTTGACATCTGTTCTCATCTGACAGGTTATAATTATAATTAGCACCTATAGTAGTGTAAGCTTGGTATTCTTAGGCAGTTAAATCAAAAAACTGAACTCAGTTCTGAGCAGGTAGAACAAAAGGTGAATTGATTTTAATTACAGGGCTTTTCAGTTTCATTTAAGTGCCACCACTCAGTCTTTATTTGCTGTCCTCTAGGATGTATTTAGATTTTTAAGCAGCTAATCTAGAATAGTTAATCAGTTAGAGATCTAAATTTAATTCAAGTTTACTTCTAGTATTTAAAAATCCCTTAATCCTCTATGGCACTGCAATGTGGAAGGATTTTATTTTAAAATTCATTTATATGTATTATCTGGGTTAAAACAAACCTTGTTTTAGATAACCATGAAAATGTATGAACACAGTAGTGACTTGACAGAGTGCATTAGTTAGCCATGTCTTTCCATCACTCTTCACTGGTATTCCCCAATGACTTCATTTAGAAATTGGTACATTGGGGTCTCCACTGACTCACTAAATCTTTGTTCTCATGAGTGCTTAAACTGTCAGTGTTTATATTGAAACTGTTTACTTATTCATTTGGGTAAAGGATCAAAAAATACTTTGTTGTAGTTGTTGTTCTGTTTTGAAAATAAGGAAAAAAAAAATCACAGTTTGATCAGATGCAGTAGAGAAAACCAGTATATACTATTGGGTTGCTTCTACATCCCTTTGGGCATCTGAACCTGCTACTAACTGAGCAGAGTATTGTATGACAAAGGACTGCAAAGTCAAATTCCATGTGTTTTGGCTGGATGGACATAGTAAAAATAAAACACAGTGAACATAGAAATGGAAGAGGATAGGATGTGATGGTCAAAAAAAGAAAAAAAGCTTGCATTTTCTTAGGGCTTGACAGGATAACCTTTCCTGAGCCTAAAAAGCAGAATGACAGAAAAGGGATGAAAGCAGGGCTGATTTGCGTGTTTGTCCCTACCTGTGCTAGCTGGATGTGAAAAGGACTGACAGAACATGAGGAGATCGCAGAAGACTTCCTGAAGATGCACAGCTTTCTTCTCAGCAGGAACACTACTACTTTCTTACCTGGACTATGACTACATAGTTTTTTTGTGATGAAGATGGTGAGACACTAGAACAGGTTGCCCAGAGAAGTTTTGGATGCCCCATCATTGGAAGTGTTCGAGGACAGGTTGGATGGGGCTTTGAGCAATCTAATCTACTGAAAGATGTCCCTCCCGATGGGACATTTGTTGCCTCTGTAAACATGAGGACACAGGTAAATACAAGGTACAAGGCAACAGGTTCTTCAGGGGCCTGCTCTGCAGAGGGTCTATGAAAGTACATCTTTTCTGTGTCTTTTTTTGGCAAGCCGTTCTTAGCATTCAGCAGCCTGCAGGTGATATGAGTAGATGAGGTCCTCGTTGTGCTCGTGAAGGATGTGGGCTAGCTGTTTTGGCTAGGTGAGGCTGCATGTGCCAGCAGAGCGCTGGCCTGCGGGAACTGGAAGAGAGATGTTCACATGGGAGTGGGAGGAATATAAACTGGCAGAGGATTGTTTGCACCTATTTGTGCCTATGCCAACAGGGTCCTGAAAACTTTTCTCCCTTGCTAGTGTTAATCACTCCGCTTGCAGAGGAAAACTGAACTCCCTTTAAACCTTTTTTTTTTTTTTTTTTTTTTTTAATAGGCTGAATAAGCCACTCTGTTTTTTAACATCCTAACCCTTTCTTCTCTTATTTGTTCTGGTAGCTCTGTTCTGGTTTAAATAAATGTTTTATGAGCTTGGCTGACAGTAAGTGTACGCAGTCTTCCAAAAGAGGCCTTGCTGGTGTCTTGTACCCAGACACAAATGTTTGTCCCTGCTGGAAATTCCTCAAGGTACATCCAGGGTTAGATGGCATAAACACGTAAGAGGCACCCTGTGTTTGGAAAATGTAGCCAGAACATTCTGTCACAGTAGAAATCTAGTTATCCTGTTCCTGATTTTCTGCTTTTCTGCATCTTTTTTTTTTTTTTTTTTTTTTTGGTATCGTATCATGTCTATCCCTAAGATAGCTGATTTTTTTTTTCCTGTAGGATGCCCCAGCCCTCCACTGCACTTATGCTGCTGACAGACCCACTAGCAAATTATTCCTGTTTGTGAAAATGTCACTAAATGAAAATAATTAGCTCCAAGACTGACTTCTTGAGGAGCTGCACTAATAACCTCGTTTTAGCCTCATAGTTTCAATACTTCCCCACAATTAGTAGCCATGTCCACTATCTTTTTTACAGTCCTGGTGCTAATCTCCACTTCTACCAGATGAATTAATAACTTCCCATATGGCACCATATCAAATGCTTCAGTGAATTCGAGTGGATTAGATTTTCTGTGTTTCTTTTGTCTAGAAAAGGAATTACCTTATCAGATAAGATAAAGTACACTAGCTGTCTGAAACATGTTTATGAGCTTGGCTGAGGAGCCAAAGGGACGGCGCTACCATCTGTGGGATTATGACTTACTGACTTTGGAGAGTTCTTACTGGTTTTTGGATAAGAACTGTGCTCAGATAGAACACTTTGCATTTTTGTTGTTGTTATTGCCTAAACATTACCTGTAATCTGCTTTTATTATATTGTTAAATTTTTACCCTTATATTGGTTAACCACTTGAATTCATTTTCATGGAGTTTTGTCTACTCCATATTAAACTTGGATATTCAGTGGCAATATGATAGTAACTACTGCGTGAGTGCAGGAAAAATATGCAAAATGTTTAGAAGAGTTTCCTTTAGTTTACTGTGCAACAGGAAAAAGTATTATTATTACTTGGACTATAAAATAACTACTAAAAACCACTTGGCTCCATTATCCTAGTTTAGTTTCTCTGATACCCTTTCTAAAAATAAGATCTGTGTCGTAGCTTTTGCATCATCTGCTCTAGTCATTTTACCCCACAATTTACTACTGAAGTGTTTATTAAGGGGCACAGTAGTTATTTGTCCTGTGCACAGTCTTTGCTCCCAGTCTTTTAACAGGGAATTTTAACAGGGAATATCAGTCTGTTAAATCTCAGTAACAGAGACAAACTTCTATTGAAAAATTAAAAGAAACATTTTCCACTGTGTATCTGGGATTCTTTAGTAGTCGCCTGCAATTATCAGCTTGGCAGAAACCAAGTATCATACTGCATATTCTTTGAAAAGCAAGTGTTTATTCATAAAGGTCTGAACAGAGTTGCATCAGTGTAATCCATGCAAATAAAGGAAATACTGCAAGTATATTGATCCTTCCTTCCAGGGACTGATAAAACAAAAAAAACCCAGAAAGCCATCCTATCACACTTCAAGTGAACAAAATAAGAATTCCTGTAAAGAAATGGCCACCAGGTAAATTACCTCTTATAGCAATAAAACCACAAAGTGAAGTCACGTCTGTCACCATAAACAATTTTCAGTGACAAATATAGTAATGCTTTTGCATTGTGATACTGCTAATGTTCAAGAATCGATGATTTTTCTGAAGAAGAATGGAGCCAGTTGTTACATTGGTGAAAATTAGTCTGGATAAATTAGATTTCAGTGATCATCTCTCATTCTTTCACCCACGATGAAGTGGCATAGTGTTGTCCAAGCTGCCAAATCCCTTTTCAAAAGACTGGCAGATTTTCCAACAACTTTCCAATTTTTTTTGAGTAACATTCTCATTTTCGTGGGAAAACACTAATAGTTTGTGCAGAGACCTAAAATTGGATGCAATAGAATTATTCTTACAAATACAGCACTTAACTCTCCGCATGCATGAGCCTCAACAATGGGAGCATTCAAAGCTCCTTGTGCAAGTGTTAAGTGTGAAAACCTACTTGGCTTTTGCAGAAGGTTCCCCCTACATCCACCTCCTGAGATTCAGAAGCTGACATCTGTTTTGGTTCCTTCACCGACTATTTGGTTGAGATACAATCAGTAAAGAATATCATTCTTTATCATTTATTCCTAGTGGTAGTTTGCTGAATACAAAAGCACATGCACTTGTCCATGTGACTAAATGCTAAAATAGTTAAATATTGAACCACAGAGAATCATTAAACATGAGCAGATGTAATACTTAGAGGTAGACCTGCATATTTGAGGCTGGAAGGTATCTTCTTCTGCGTATGTGTACGTACGTTTGTTATGGGAAGGCAAATTGTACTTCTCTGGACAGGTTCCTTACCAGATGTTTCTTACTACATCAGATGATTGAGGAACCAAAGTACATCTGGCTATTAAAATATCTTTATATGGTTACATGATTTATTCAGAAAACATGGTTGAAACTAGTAAGTTTATAACTATGTGAATAGCTCTTACCAGTATCTGGATAGAGATAGTAAGCTTTGAAACTTAAATTAGACAACAGTGCTGTTCTGTGCTTACTTAGGAGGCATGTTTGTTTATTTTTAAGATTATTACATTCAGGCAGCCTTCTATTTATTTTATGCTATTTTGGTATTTTTGCTGAGAGTCAGGAGACTTAAATAAACCCAGAGTCTCTATGGATTATAGTTATGTACTGTTTTATACATGCTGGAAAGCCATAAGCCTTCAGGCTGAGATAACTGCATAATAAACATATATTTTATGAAATAATACCTTTAACACATGTTGCTTAAAAAAAAAAAAAAAGGAGGAGGAAGACAGTTCATCTCTGTCTGACACAACAGACTTCTATCAAAAATAAATTTAGAAGAGCTCCAGTTGTTCTCCCAGTTTTGGAAAAGAGATGATTTTACTTGAGGTTTCCGTAAGGTAGCAAGGAGCACTTTTGAATATGTTCAGTGAGCCTAATGACACTGTGAGATCCAAGTTCTAACAAGCTGGCACTCCAAGGGGCAAGAGGAGGTGTCATTGGGAACACGGAAAGGATGCTTTGCATTTTGCCTGTCAGTGATTGCCACTGATGAAGCATTAGGTATCACTGCGTTTGGTGTTTGCAAGGATGTAATATAATTCAGGTACAATTATTGGGGCAAGTATTTGATCAATAGATAATACTCATCAACAGAGTGGCTGAAAAGATAGTTCAGTGTTCCTTTCTGAAATACCTACTGCTTCAGGTGCCAACTGTGGACGTGCAGGTGTTTCCTCAGCTTTGCTCAGTCTGTTAGAAAGCAAAATGCCATTTTGTCACCTCCTCTGAGCAATTTCTGAATACTGTTTCCTTTCTGATACCTGGGTACTATCAACGAAGTATCCTATAGAGGCACAATAATTATATATGGCATATAACAGCTTGCATGGCCTCGTAAAGAACAGCATTGTTACAGCTGCAAGGGTGTTATTTCGCCTTGCTCCAGTAAAGGATTAAATAAAAATGTTGACTTTTATGTTATTGGTCATCTTAGCTAAAATTCATCAAAATAAGTAGCTAAAGTTTGTTTTTCAGAGCTTAGTTTCTCCTACAGATTCAGGGAAACCGCAGTGTAGCTGTTCCAATAGAGATTTTCCTTTAAAGTACTTCTTTATAAACATGATGGCTTACGACTGCTTTTCTAGATGCTGGCTTAAATATTGAAGGAAAAAATCCCACCTCTTTCTGACCTTATTTGCTTTTGATATTATAATTATCCTTTGTCATTAATATTCAGTTGTATTTCTTTCCTGTCCTCCTCCTCTTATTTTGATACGGTTTTAAGAAATTCTAAGTTTTGAAGCAGATTTTCTGTCCCACAGATTAAATTCTAATGAGTAACTTAAAAGGTAAGCTTTTCCTGAAAAAAAGGTGAAATTTTACTCTTCTGAATCAAAATTGCGTTCAGCTCACATATCATGGCCTCCAATGCAGTCAATCTAGAGCTATAAAAAGTAATTCAAACTGTCCAAAAAATGAAGTTTGTCACTTTATTGCCAGAAGAGAAAATAAAGTACAAAGCTGAGAATACTTAATGTTTTGACTAATAGATTTTTCTGAAATAATGCCCAATTCACAAGTGGAAAAATATACTTTGGCTGTCTCATGCTCTCCTTCTTCTCTGTGAATTGGGTTTCTTGATCATACTACAATATTCACGATAAATCATGGCCTCTCTTCTTGGTGAGGAGAACAGATATATCATGAGAGATGCAGCGCAGCCTGGAGAGGAGTGTGGTTGGTAACTTCCACAAGGCACAGTTACATATATATGAACAAAAGCTAATATTTTACCAATATAGATTTGCTTCTAGGTTTTCATTTGTTGTGCTTTCTAGTGACCTATCAGTATTTTCCCATGGAAAGCTGATAGTTTTTGCAGAAATGTATCCATTACTTGGAAAAACAAACTTCTGTCAGCGAGAGTTTTAAGGCTGAATGAATGTTTTTCCATTGGAAGTGTTGGTCTTTGGGAGTCGGTTACCAACGTAGATAGCTACCTTTTATGCTGGCTGGAGCTTCTGTACACAGGTAGTTCCAATGAAAGCATAAGGACAATGAATATTCGTACAGATCCATCTTGATCTATAGCTCACACAGCTCTCTCCACCTAATGGAACATTACATGTGATATAAGATTTTCTCAGTTTTAGTGAATGCCAGACTTTCCTGATATTTTTTTAAAGTGACTTTTCCTGGTCTTTTTATTTTGTTTGGTTTATCTAGATATACATTTTTTCTGTTAGTTTGGGTTAGCAATCAAGATTCATGTTTAACAAAAACAGAACTTGAGATGCATACAAAACCTGTGGCCAGATGGTATTGAGAAATCCAGAATTGTACAGATTGCTGTTGCATCTCTGTGACTTTTTGGCAAGGTGATTTCAGAGTGGAAAACACTTTAGGCTGAAATCTAGGTTTCATAATCTGTGTATTTCTTCTAAAAATGCACTTTCCTTGATACAAGGAAAATAAACACCACAACCTGTTAGTTTGTCCTTTCTTTACACTCTCCTTTTTACTCTTTAAGTGATTTTTACTGAAATGTTCTTTAGCTCGGTGTTCTCATGTTATCTTGATTCCTGGCATAGCAGCTCTGTACGATCACACTCTAGAACTGCATGCATGAACATAACGGAAAACCACATTTTCCCAGGATATTGTTACTACAGAAACCTCATTCCATCCGCATTTACTGTGGAGAATCTTGCACTTGACTTAATTTTTTTTTTTTTTTTTTTTTTTTCCCCTTTCATGGTGTAGCAATATTACCAGTTTTAATTTGGTTCCTTTTACGGGAGGAGAAAGAAAGAAGGACTAGCTGGCCTGATACAAATATCTGTGGAAGAAAGCAGCAAAGAGTCGCTCTCCAAATTTGTGTAGCTATGTATATCCCAACTCCCCTGATGTATGATTATATTTACACACGCATACTGAGTATTTGGCTTTTCTTGCACACGAGTGAGCATTTGCTGCTAGTGCCAGCACTGTATCTTGTAAAGTTATTTCAACTATACTGGTGAAGAGCAACTTGATTGCCAGTATAATTAACTGCTGGCATAATACATCTCTAAGCTCATTAACTTTGCTTGGAAAACATTTTATGTAGACCATGTTTCAGATGTGTAAACATTTTGTGGTTGTGTTTAAAGCACAGAGAAAACACACAATCCTACAGGTTAAGATGTATTCAAATGGCTGTAAAAAATGCAAAGTATGAATGAGTGCTAGGTAGCGTTGTAAAATGTTGGAAATATTTAGGAAAGCACAAATTCTGTGAAGCTGGTTTAGTTCCTCTTACAGTATTTATGTCCATGCATACTTACTTGAATACTTGTGTTTTGAGTGGGCTGAAAAAGTGACAGGCCCGGATGGACTGGCAATAGCCACATGGAGGAAGTATTTGCACTTCAAGCCTGCGCGGGTGGCTTTGCCAGGAAGGCCTGGGTGATGACGGCTGACCCCCTCTTCCCCACTGGTACCCTGTTAGAAAGGACCCCAGCTTTCAGCATCCAACAACTGCCTTTGTGAGTGCAGCATTGTCTTCCCTGCTCTGAGTTTTAATCTCTCAGGACTGCAGAAACATCACACCATGCAGGCGTGGGCTCAATTTAAACAGTCTATTCATTTCACGTTGTAATAACCTGCTCGTGCCCTTGACGTTTCCAGTGAATAGAGAATTGGGACATTATCAGTGACTAGTGAGGATGAAAGGAAATACTTCACCTCAGCTGTGGAAGCACCAGCATCTGTTGTATTTTAGCTGTTATCTTTGGACGGGGACCTATAACTGATCTCACAGCTGAGACAGGAACCATATGCATAAAGAAACTCGTTTTAACCCTCTCCTTGCCTGTCACTCATGGGTGCTTGCTGCATGTGTTAATGTGAGAGCCATTAACACTTCCTCATCAGGAGATGCCACCCAATAGGCAAAGGGTTAATGACTAAATACAATATTTCTGGTGATGATGTAGGAAGAGATGCTTTCTTGGTGTGATCACGCAGCAGCAGTATGACTGAAAGTCGTTATCTAAATTAGTCAGATATAATGCTATATGTAGCTGTACATGCTTCTTTCCAGTTCTGTCTGGGGTTTTATCTGATGTTTCACCTACTCTGAGGACATTTATATGTACCAATAGTATCCAATGAATTGACTTATTTAAGGGAAATTTGGGTGAAAGGTGATTTGTTTGTTTGTTTTTTTTTAATGCTATATTGGTGGTTTAGCAGGTGGCTGACATTTAAAGTTGATAAATTTGCGATCAAAGTGTTTTAAAAATAAGAGAATCCACAATTTTACAGAAGCCGCAAAATCATTATTAGCAACGTGTTCATGTCGCTAATAATTTCTGAATGCTGTGACTGTCAAATGGCCTGTGGAATTAAAAAATGAAAGCAAGAAATCAAAACACTTTTCAGTTAGAGACCCCCAGATGAACGTTTTATGGTTTGGTACTCCTATTCTGTTTATCATTTCCCACACCATATAAGCAAACAAACAAAATCTACTCACCTTAAAATCACCTTGCAATTGTCAGTCAAGGAGTTTTCTTTAGCTTTAACTTCTTAATATGTAGCTGAAGCTAACAACCAGCTGTACCATAAGAGCTCCCAAGATTTGATTTGGGAGAAAGAAGAGAGGGGGAGGGGAAAAAAAAAAAAGAAAAACCTGAAAGCTCTTTACAAGGCAAATCTGATTACCATTGATGGGGTTTTCTTTTTTCCATTGTAGTTTAAGACTAGCATTGCGTGCTGTCTTGAGGTGACTCCGTACAAGTCTGTTTTAAATGGTCAGGGGAAAAAAATAAAAACAAAAGCCTAAGGCAAGCCAAAGTAAATATTAATTTTGAAACTATGAACTGATATCCACAATGAAGTAACTTCTTTGGCAAACACCTGCAGCTTTGCTTATAGTGTTCGTGCTTGTAGTGAACAGGGAAAGAAAGGATTTTTGATAATTAGGATGAGAAGCAATGATATGAAACACACTGTAAAGAGGTTTCATGTGCAGTAAATTAAAAAGTAAGCTTGTTATATTTCCAGCGTTATGATTGACACATTCTTTGGCTTGACTGTGTAATCTCTATTTGTACAAATGCCAGATTAGATACCTTATTTTTGAATGTTTGTAGCCCTTTGCTGGCTCTCACAGCTTCAAGAAAAACTTGCAATGCCAATGGATGAAGTCGTTTCATTTGGAGGGTACTACCAAGAATTCTCAATATATTGTTCCTTCATGTGGCTCTAGAAAATGTCATTAAAATTTTAAACATGGTACAGCCCATGAAACTACTGCTAGATAAAGCATCAGCCTATGCATCGCACTAATTTTTTGAAGTTAAAGCTTAAGGCAAAATGTGCTTTCCAGGTGTGCCCCTAGTAAAGCAATAGAACACAGTATGTGGCATGCTAAATTGCTTTTTGATGGTCAAAATCCATCACCAGTTCCGAGCATTTAGGAAATAAATTAGAGAGTTTCAAATGGTACAAAAGAATTCTGCTCCCGACATTCCTAGTGTAATGTTAACAGTAGTAGGGAGATGTGCCTGCCTTTCAGATAGGCTGTTCATAGCCAGTGTCTGCTCACAAGACAAGATCCACATGAGAAAATGATTTTTTAAAGTTACATTTCAGTATCAGCCATATATGAAAGTTAGTGTGTCAAAGAAAACTTAATTTCTTTGGATCCTACAGGTATTGAGGATTCAGGGGAAGGAAAGATGCAGAATCTGAAGAAAGAAAAAAAAAAAAAACCACCATAAAACACGCAAATAGCCTAAATAGCCAGTTTCCTGCTCCTCTGTTTAATTTTGCATAGGTGAAGAGGGAATAACCTGTTCTGCTTAGTGTTGCCTAATGCTTCCTGTTAGAAGATCCTTTTAGTAGAGACTCTTTGCTAAACTTAAGACTTCTGAGTTGAAGTTCCCAGCTTTTTCCTCATTTCTTGCCTTCCACCTTCCTTGCTCAAGAAAAATTTTCCAGATAATTAATTCAGTTGTTCCAAAAGTTAATTCAAGATTTTCAAGATTGAATCTTTTCAAGGTTGAATTAAGGTAAAACACGTTACTTGCTTTTGTTAAAATGACTGATTCAGCTGCTGACTGAGCTGCTGAGGAGGGTGATCTTTTGAGAAACTACTGGACATAAAAAATGAAAGCAGAACTAGCAAACATTTTCTCTGCTGACACCGAGGTAGTCTGGCAGAGAAGATGGAAACTGCTGTACTGAAGCCCAGACAAGTTGGGGGGCAGACAAAGACAGAGTCTCTGGATAGTAAGAATATTCCCTCTATTCCTCCTAATGATTATTTTTAAATGGCAGGAAATTTTAATGTGCATTTGTAATTCAGCAAGGGAAAGGGGCTGCTGTGTAGAGGTATCAGTGTGACAACATGTTATTGCAAACCTTTGCTATCCTTGCCATTATAAATGACTTTTATAAATGGATCTAATGTGATTAAAAAGATACTCTGAGATACTGAGCAAGAAGGCTCAGGTTGAATTGTAAAAGGTAGGTATTTACTACTACTATGACAGTTAGGTGTTTACAATTTCTTCCAATTCACAATTGTGTCCCACCCTGATTATCCTAAAATTATGTCAAGGGAACAGACAAGCATTTAACTTCAGCTTATATTAAAAGTAAATAAATAACGTAACTGCTATTTTCAGATATGTTTTTTCCCTTTGTTCACTGTGCCAATATATAGCTCAGCTAAGCCTTAGGATTAAAATAAGTGATCCATGATACTAATTAACAGTTTTATAAATCATTCTGTATGATCAAGCCATTTGTAATTTTCCTGTCATATACGGGAAGGCGTGTGCAGTTGCCAGAAATGTATTACAAGCATAATGAAAACAAATAGTCCAAAATGCTGAGAAATCAAACAAAGTCTTATTAAAAATACCTTCAGTCACAGATCCAAAAAAGTAATTATTTGCACAGTTCCTATACCCCACAACACCTGAAAATTAGGTAATGTTTTAACATATGTCAGATCGTAGGCCCAAACCCAAAGCCAATTGTTGAAGTCTGCCCTGGAGGAAAACCATAAATCAGACAGGATATTAGAAATGGCAACTGACTAACGCTGCTCAAGGATCAGGACAGGCCAAGGTGCTGGTAAACTTGGCAAAGTGCATGTGAGTTGTTCAAAAGCGGGCTGTAAAGGTGGCTCCAGCACTCATGGCATAGCTGCCATGGCGCGTATGTGAACTTGTGTGCAGAGAAACAAGCAGGCTTTAGAGCAAGGTTTGAGTTTCTTCTTTTTTTTACTATTATTAACTCCAAATAATCTCTTGCTGAAATTCAGCCTATTGAGTTCGAAACAATTCTTCAGGGGTAAGTTCATTAAAGGGCTGAAATATTTTAAACTGTTTCCGTGGGAATTTTTGCAGTTGTTCTCTGTGATTCTCACTTTGAAGCTAGTGACTATCGATGTTGGAAATGTTAGATTGCTTTTGAGGCGAAGATTGAAAGAGAAAACTTTGCTCAGCACTCATTAGACCACATCTGGAGTACTGCGTCCTGCTTTGGGGCTTCAGGACAAGAAAGATGTTAATAGAGTAGAGCGAGTTCAGCTGAGGGCCACCAGGATGATTGGGGCACTGGGACAGGTGCTCTGGGAGTGGCAGCAGAGGGACCTGGGCTTGTTCAGCCTGGAGGACAGGCAGCCCTGGAGGACCCCATAACAGCTAGAGCCTCCAAGGAACCTACTGAGGAAATGCCACCAGCCTCCTTAAGGAGGTGCATGGCAGGAGGAGGAGAGACAGTGGGCATAAATTGAAACAGGGCAGGTTCCCATTTGTCACAGAAAAATGGTTTTTACTATGACAGTCAAGCATTGGACCAGAGATGCCGTGTAGTCTCCGTCCTTGGAGGAGACAAGGCTGGAGAAAGCCTTCGGAAATGTGGTGTGAATTCAGACTTGGGACTGCTTTGTGTGGGAGGATGTGCTGGGTGGATGACCTCCCAAAGTTCTTTCCAGCCTGGAAGGCTCTCTGATCCTAAATGAGGATGGCAGAAGAGAGAGGGACAGCAAGAAAGGGGTGAACAAAATGACTGCTAAAACTTATATACCTTGCTAAAACCAAATAGTTTGATCTGTTTATTTTACTTGGTAACCAAAAGTACAGAGTGACATAATTGATTCTGACCATGACAATCCCCAGGCTACCACAAAACTTGTAGCTCTACAAAGTTTTGCAGTATGTAATGTTGTAACGCCTTGCACTTGTGCAGAACTCCTATCCAGTGATCTCTAACCCTGTACAAACTCGACTAATGAAGACTCAGCGCAATCCTTTGAGGCAAAGGATATATGGCTGCTAATTTCATTTCTGCAGATGCAGCTTGCAGAAAGTTATCTTGACTGTAGTTGTGCTGGGTTTGACTGTAAATTTTTGCGGGGTCAAGGGAACTGGAACAGATCAGGTGTACTGCGAGCACAAAACGATAGTCAGCTCACCACTGAGCCGGCATGGAGTATGTTTCTTTTTCTGCCTCTCCTGGACCAGCTGATATGTCAACACTGAGCCCTGCTTTAGTGGTGAATGAGTGGTGGATACGAAGTGTGGGTCTCTCAGCTTCCTGCCTGCTGTCCTTGCAATTGGAAATAATGGGTATAACCTCAGTTTATTCCCCACTGGTGCTTGACACAGCTGGGCCAGTGCTGGGTGGAGGAGAAAGACTTAAGTCTCCTTTTCCTTTGGAGTCACAGCAAGGAACCAGTGCAGTTTAGTCTACAGAATGTTAATGCCAGACCACCTTTCCTAGATGTGGGCTTTTACTCTAAGAGGAGTTTGTGCATTACTCACAACAGGTGAACTTTTTTCCTTGCCTTAATACAGCGTTGCCATTATTCATACATAGTCTCTATCGATGCTTTCTGTATAACAAAGAAATCTGCTTCAGGTATCAGTACTTTAAGGTTTTATAATCTCATAATCTGTTTAGGTTATTTTGTGTCTGTCAAATTACTATAGCATCTCTTTACATCACGACAGATTGTTTAACCACTTTGGGAAATCTTTTGGTTGCCTAGATCTGAGACCACTGTACCCATCTCCACACAAAAAAATAGTATTGTGAAAAAAAGCATAAAATACGAAATATCTTCAATTTAGCTATGAAAAGCATTTAGGTACTTTATTAATATTTGCCTGATAAGCACAACAATTTGAAACTCATCTCACTTGGCTTTCTAGTTAGGCTTAAAGGAAAAGTCAAGGAAAGAGATATTCCTGATTCATCCCCTGCAAAAGCACTGGGTGCATCATCACAGGTTTTTCTCTGCTGGCGGACTCAGCCCCTATGTAATCTACCAAAATAAAAAGCAGCACAACCCAAGCAGGTGTTCCCCACCATTCACAGATACAGATCCCTGCAGACAGCCATGTGAGCTCACCTAAGAGGGCACTGAGGTTTGGGTTTGGTTTTGGTTTAGGTTTTTGCCTTTTAGCGAGTCTGACTTTATTACGGGAGGTATCATTAGATGAGCTAATAAGGTTGGAAGAAACAAACAGTTCTCCTGGGTGTACAGTCCGTTCTCAGGGGCCAAGGTTGATGATAGAAGTCAAGGTTAAAGCAGAAAAGTGACTGACTGAAGAGCAGCACTTTTTTGATCCTGATTTAAAACGCACAGAGGGCAATACTAGCCTTGGTGTTTGCTTGAGTTAAGGATGTAATGCTATTTGCCTCTGCTCTTGCCCCAAGCAGGACAAAACATGGGCCGTGTTTTGGCTTAGCTCTCATGGACAGAATTGCTAATGTGATTTCAGAGTCTGGGTGATTCTGAACTTGTTAAAATTACCTTGTGCTCAAAATTTCAGCTTTGTCAACAATTAAAATTATCTTGATACTCAGCCTGGAAATGACTTAAAGATGAACACGGAAATCAATTGGCTTTATTTGTTGAAGAATAAGACTGACTTTAAATGTGTAGCTGTGTAGATACAGGGTGAGCGTAGCTCCATTTCCTGCTGCTCCTTCTTCTGGCTAGCTTCAGGCAGATTGCTTCTTCCGAAGCTGCTTCAACCCTAAGTAGGCAGCACATGGAGCTGAAATTCACTGTTCCACACCTCAAGTTAGTGTCCTAACCACTAGCCTGTTATATTCCCCTCATGCTGGAATATAAAACCTCAAATGAGTATTTGGCTGTGACTAAATGAAATTTCATTAGAAATGTTCCAGCTAGCCTCTTCATTGAATGATAAAGCCGTGTAACCAAATTGTGAAATTATTAAACGTTTGCTGTGTACCTAAACTGATAATGGAAAGGTGAATAAAATCTGTTAATTGCTCTTTGATTTCCCCAGTCACCTTCCATTCCCTAAAAACTTGTAAGTGGTTTGTGCAAGTTTTTTCTTAGGTCTGCAACTACCTTTTTAGAACGTAGCATGTGTGCTTGTTTATTATCTGAGTTATTTTTGCAGTCCTCCTTGAGCATGGAAAGAAATCAAGCATTTCATACACTTTTAAAATTTAATTTATTTTATAGATGTGTTGTGATTTGCCTCAATTTACTTTTTTTACACAGAAGGGTGTAATCCACTGAAGTCAATGTAACAGCCCTCAAGTCTTATAAAATAGTCTTAAGCCCGGGTAAAACCAGGCTGGTGGTTTCTGCGGGTGGGCTGGCTGGAGCCTGTGCTGGTGCAACGGGGACAGAAGTCTTTGGGGCTGCCCCAGCCAAGAGCTGTAGCTGTGTTCCCATCTCGTCCTTTCCTTCCTCTTGCTTGCCCGATTATTAGGCTTAGCCTCAGGCCCTTGAGAAAAACCCTCATTCTCAGCACAAGATCATGGCGCAGTACTCTCGCAGGGAACATTACCATCTGGTGTCAGCAATTCTTGTTGTCCCAACTCTTGGAGCAATTCATATTTTCCGGACACATGGGTGGCAGGATTTTCTGTGGCTGATTTCTTTTGTCTCTTTAAACGCTCATTCTTCATTGCGAGCCTCATGGGCAGCGGGCTCTCCAGCCAAAGCGGATAAACATGGAGGGGGACTTTCCCACTAGTAAGCTTTTTACAATAGATGTCTATTATTCAAAATAAGGAAGGCAGTTTTATAAGGCCTGCGAGTGCACATTTCCCAGTCTGCTTCTTCTTAAATTACCAGGAATGCAAAAATAACCAATAGTTTGACCTCTTAAATCACAAATTGGATAGGCTTACCATTAAAGGACATTGTAAATATGTTTCCTATTATTTAGTTCATTTGGTGTGTTCAGCAGCGAGCTTTTGGATATTTTGGTTGTTTTGGGGTTTTTTTTATTAATTCTTTACAGAAATCATTTGATAACTTTTTTTCCTGGAGTTTGATTAGGTCCTCTGGACCTACAATAAGAGAAACTGAAGACTTTATAATGAAGGCTGGGTGGAGTTATAATATTCTTGCTATAAAAACTAATGGGTGCATATTGTAAAGTACAGGTATAATGAATATAGTGACCTTCATAAAGAAGATCTATCTATCTTTTATGACTGGAGACAAAGATTATAGCAGAGAACTGTCCCAAATGCTGTATACAGTTTACCAGAGATTGCTTTTCTGCCTAGGAAGGAAATAATTTTCTGGGAAATTTCTGCAGAGGGTGGGATCTGTAAAAATTCTGTATGTTGGTCTGATCTTGTTTCCATTTAAATCGATGATAACATTGTGCACTCTTTGTTGAAATCCTGTCTAAGCAATGTTAACATGTATCTTTTTAACGCATGCTACAAAGTTTCTATTTGTCATCCTTGTGTCTCTTCTCATTTTCTATTCATTGATTAAGTTTTACCTTTTAGTAGATCTTCATAACTTGTGATTAGCTTTTTAAGAAGCGGAGGGCCATTCATTGCAGACATTTCAGTACAGAAGTAATGGAAGTGAGGGCAATGCTCTGGTTTTACAAAGTGTTTGTAAAAAGCTTTTTATGAAAGCGTTTACAAAATTTTTCTGTCTGACACCGGGCTTGTTTGGAAATATTTTCGTTATTTTTATATTTTAAATCTATTTGCTACTTTCATTTAGAATTTTCCTATCTGCAACTGTAATAAATTGCAAATGGAAGAGGACGGAGTTTTACTGGAACAAGAAAGTTTGAAATACATTATTAAAATACAATTCCCGTACTTCATTTCAGATTAATCAGGCTGTATATAAGGAGAGAAAATGCGTGTCCTCTAAGTCATATCTGTGTTTGGGGTATGAGTCAGGAGAAATTAAGCAGCTGCATATTCAAACTGCGGTAGGCTTGGTCCTGTGCATGCTGCCCATAGGTAGATTGTGATCACATTTTGGCTGAAATCAGCTAAGCTCTGTTCCTGCGAAAACTTGAGTAGTTGCCTTTGACTAGTTAGACATGTGCTAAAGCATTTGCAGAGTTAGAGCCTGCTGTCATACTTGTCTTTCTTGCATTTGTGTATTGGTTGAGAGCGTCAGCATGAGGCTCCCTACTGACGAGGACAGTCGCCTTCCTTACCACTGCACCTCTCATATGGAGGAGATGCGGTCAGCAGCTCTTCTGTGGCCAACAGGCTTGGAAGGAGATAGGTGGCTTCATCATAGCCATGACTATGTTTTAAAAATATTTAACTCTTATAGCTTGATTGCTACCCAGTTGGCTAGAAGGGCATCAGTGCAAAAGGTGGCAAAGCTTTCGAAGTCCAGTGTATAGGAGTGTACGCAAAATTAAGTCCTGATCTTGAAGGATGAGGACGGTTTACCTTTATTTTTCACCTGGGGGGCATATAAAGTGGCCTGCTGTCAGGCAGAGGAAATGAAAGAGGGATGAGAGAGACAACTGGATGTGCAGGTGGTTTTACTGCTTTTGTGATGAAACTGTCTTCTGCCTTTGATTCGTTTAAGGGGAGCGTGCAGTACGGCAAACCCTACTTTATTTCAGCGCATGTGAAGGCAAAATGTGTTTCATTAAAATGAGCTTCTAAATGTGTTTCATTAAAACAACATTTTGAAAAATACTTAGATGATGACTAGATTCTCAAAGACAATTTAAAGAAATGTGCATAGCATCCTGTGAACAGATAAAATGTCATCTGCAATTCTTTGGATATATTGCCTGTAATATGCACTGTCATCCTCTGTTTAAAATCTTATCAGTAAAGCATATCGAATAAAATTGTTATCGGTAACAGAACATTGTTCTAAAATGGCTTTGTCTGTTGAATGAAAGGCAGGACCAGAAATAGATAGTATTTAACTGTGCAGCTGCTTTTAATGGAGATATGCAAGCAAAACTCACATAATGAATGTTCCTAAAATTTTGTTGGTCTGTTTCTAACTTTTTTAAAGCGAACATATTTATAGATGTTGTAAAGCAGATAATCCTAAAGGTTCAGGATTCTACTTTAAGTAGTTCCATAGATTAAAAGGCTACTAATATCTCATGGAGTAGACAATTTCCATGTAATCGGTCTGTGACCAATTCAGTCTAAGATACCGGATAGAGGAGGCAAATCTCTGAGGTGCATTGAGGAAAGAAACAGTTTATCTGCATATACAACACAGATAAAGGTGTTTTGCTGTTACAACCTTTTCACTGGGTTTTCTCTATGTGTTTTTTAGTCAAGTGATTTGAATTTTCTATTTACTAGTAATTTGTTTGGCCTGTACGCCCTAGTTACTCAGTGTGTTCCCATTGCTTGAAGTACAGCAAAATGCAGAACAAAAAGATGGTCTGTGACCCTAAGAATTTATCATTTTTGCATACGATGAGGAAAAACGTATGTCCACAGTAGAAGAGAGTAATAACGGAATATTTGTCTACAGGACAGCAAGTGGTCTCAGCATGCAAGCAACTTAACCCTTGTCAGATTATTTTGGAAGAGCCATTTGTAAAAGAGAGATATGAGCCTTGTGATATGCATATACTGAAATCCTGTGTAAATACCAAGGTTTCAGTGCAGCCTGGCTATTCGGGCAATAAATCTTACTGGAACACCCTTTCTGGCCTGTAATAGCTCAGACAATGAGTAGAACTAGAGTTTGCTGGCAGCTGCTGAGGAGAGGTTCTGTTGAAACTAACGACACATGGTTAATTAATGCCAGGTCTGTGCATTGATTAAAATTCATCACACAAGCCCAAAGGTGTATTCAGATGTATTTATTGTTTTGAAACTATTTTCTCTGGATAGGATTGTTGCCTATGGGAGCTTGCGACATACCTGTCTGTACCCATTTATACCATGTTCCAAGGAAGGAGGAAAGCTATGCATCAGGGTCCTCACCAAGCTGGTTTCCATGCAGAAGGAAAATGGTAAGCAGTGGAAAGCCAAATGTGCATATGTTGTTAAAACAAAATCAGATTTCATTAGGGTGTTGGCTAAATACCTACAGACATGTTTCTTTTTTTAAAAAAAAAAAAAGCACTGGGGTGAATGCTGCAAAAAGAAGATGTAAGGCGGTAGGAGAAGGGCCAGGGCAGGAATTTACAGTGGGAAGCCCTAAATAAAGGCATTAGGTTATTGCAGCATCCAAAAGAAGAACAAATGGAAATGAGTTTTTAGGGTCACAACGGGTAAGTGCACTTCAAAGAATGGCACTGCTCACATGGAAAGAGTAATACAGGCAGGCTAAGGTTTATCTGGTGAGGCAGTGAATTCCTGTTTCGGCCTGAGGAGATAATTTCTGATAATATCGCTGGTGACCTGTGAAGCTTCTCCATTAGTGGAAATGACAAGAGGGGGTGAATGACCTATAGCATCACCTGCCTTTGCTTTCGGTAACAGATGCTAATGCACAGCATCTTGGTGCATAGAGGGAGGTGTAACTCACGCTTTTGCCTCCCAAAGTGATTCCAGCCAAATATCTGTCATTATCAATACAGCTGTCATGTTGATCCTTGTGGGTAAGAGCTAATGGTGGGTGTTCGTTTACTTTATGGAACTTGTGGGGGTTTTATTGCTATGTTTTTTTTAAAAGAAACTACTCAACAATTCCCTTTATAGCCAAGCAGCACATTAGTGCATAGAGTAATAGTGCAATCGAATCCTTCTACAAGGCAGAGGAAAGCAATGCTTCTTTTTTCTCGGAATTTAGCAGCATCCAGTAATCACAGTGATATATGCTAGGTTCATACGTTCTCCCAGGGAGAGAAGGCAAGGGAATAATAACAGATGCTAGGCTGGGTATCGGTCTCTTGTGATAATAAAAACAACATTGAAGGTTTCAAGGGGGGGAAGGCCTAAATGCAGAAAGTGTTGGAAGATCTGGTTGAAGATTAGTCTTAAACCTCACGTGGGGGAAAGGGAGGTGAACTCTTTTCCATAAATCATCCGGATACTTAATTTGATATCAAACATGAACCTTAACATGTGTCATATAATCTGGTTTAGTACACATGGGTCTTATTAAAATAGTGTGAGCCAAGGACTGTGCTGATTTACACAAGTTTGAGCAAGTCCTTTGCAAGGCAGAAAATATACGTTAATTTAGAGTGCTTTCATTTAGAAATAAAACTTAGTATGTTTTTAGCAATTGTAGTAGTTTTCCTCATTAAGGGGCTGATCCAGTGCCTGTTGGTGTCATTGGAAAGATTCCTATTGCTTCACAAAGGGAGATTCATCCCCTGAGATGCTGGTGGTTATCCTGAGGCATGGTGATTAGGCAGAGAAAGAAGCACCGCTGGAGCAACTGTGACCCTGAGTCCAAAACTGGAGCTGCTTCAGAGTGGGATATAAAGCTAGATGCTGTAAGCCCCTCTCTTTTTTCTTTTTTTTTTTCTTTTCTTTTTTCCTTTCATTTTTCTTTTTTTGGTCTTTTTTATTTTGTCTTTCTCTTTTACTTTTTTCTTTTTTTCCCTTTTTTTTTTTTTTTTTTCTTTTTTCCTATCTTTTTCTGTCTTTCTGTCTTTTTTTTACAACCAGTACCTCTTAGTGGGCTGACCATTTCAGACCAGACATGAAGTCTTTGGTTCTGAGCAGGGAGAAATAATTCATGTTTGGAGTAAGCACGCTGGTTATGTTGTAGCTTTGTGACTGGTACTGAAAATTAGCAGGTTGAGCAGATCACTGCCATTGAACAAGGCTCCCTCAGTCAGGATTATCAGCCCTGCTTCTCCCACTCGTGCACTCAGTGTGGGCTCCAGGCTCTGCTTCATCAGTACATCATTAGTCACTACTGAAAGTACACTCAAAAGATACCAATAATTACAGTGTGCTTAACAGGCTGACAGAGGAATGAAAATGCACAACAAAAGCAAGTAAAGGAGGCGGGCTGATTTCTTGAAAGACAAGTCAGCGGCAAAGTATGATTTGAACCATCAGCTAACAGGCAAGCCTTAAAAAAAGCAAGCAGAGTAACTAAATCAAAGTATATGAAGAGAGCTCATTTTTATCTAACTGAATTTATATTGGTTTCACTGCAGTAATTTTGGTATCATTATTCATGATTTATATGGTGTGAGTTAGGTCATACTCTAGTCCATTGTGAGGTGTGGTGTTTGGGTTTTTTCCCAGTTAAATAGTTCAAAAGTATATTTGGGAAGCTAAACAAACAGATATGCAAGAAGATGTGAGAAACTTCTGAGACTGAGTGAAAGAGGAGGATTCAATCTGCAAAATATTCTGAAGCACAAAATGCATGTAAAATATTTGTGAAGATATATCAGTTCATAACATAGTATCTGTAACAGCTTAAAAATGAAGTGAAATCAAGGAATACAGGAACTGCAGGAATCCCTGCAGGAAGAGAGTTGCTAACTGCGGTTGAATTTAGGAATTGTCAAGCTGCCCTGCTCCAGTCAAAGGACAGATATAAACTTTTTTATACTCTGACATTTTACAGAATTCCTACAGGAATGCTTATTTAAACAAACAAAAAAAAGATGATGATTCTGGCACGCTAGAAACTTCTTAATCTGACCTATGAGAAAAGGTTCCTGAAGAAAGCTGGAAATGACAAAGATCTTAATTTAAATGCAGGAAAATTCTGAACTTCTGTGGCCGAGGCACAGGGAACTCAACACTTTTAAAAACCATTTCTGTGTTAAAAATATGGATGATTTATTGCCATTGTTAGATGTAAGGAAACTTTAATCTTCTGGGATACCAGATTGGTATTTCTGATTAATCAAAACAAATACATAAAAATAAGGTTTTATCTGTACAATATACTTTATCAACGGTATCTTTCTCCTGTTTGAAGCTTTGTTTTTCGTTTTACTTCTTATATCTTGAAAGTATTTCAATCCTTTGTACAAATTTTTTGTGGCACTGAGAGCACTGTTTCCCCAGTGTTAATCATAGTGAATAGTTTGTCCTGTGATGGGATGTGATTCAACACTTAACTGAAGGAAGGAGTACAGTTGTGTTGAATTTAGCTCCAACTGAATCAGGCTCAAGGTGTTGCAAAATCGGACCTTCAGCAAACACATCACAGTGGCTTTGAACTGGGAGAAAAATAAGAGCTATATGCTGATATCTTTGCTCAGTCAGAACAGTTTTTACTCCACGAAAAGTGACTTTAATGGGACTCTCCATAAAGCGAGGTATTAACATCAGGATTTTAAAAACGTAATAATTGAAAAACGTAATAAAATAAAAATGATCATAAATTTGATCAAAACTTACATACAAAACAAAGCGTTTTTTTCAGAGTTATAACAAAGACTTAAATTGTTCTACAAAAGGGTTTGGAACTGCTTTAATCGTATCACTTATTATTGCAGGAAGTCTCACAAACATCAGTCATGGGACTTGTAGGGGAATAACTTAGTGTAGTTCAAAAAGCCCTGAATGGTAGCATTTGGGTATAGCTAGTTTTTCATAGTTTCTTTCTGTTTAAGTATTTTCATTGAAATGGTAACAAAAATAAGTGTATTGTACTTAGCTGGAAGGTCACTGCCTCAAATAGCCGATTAAACAATCAGCATTTTCCACTGAAGGGACTGAAGATGAAAATGTCAGAATGTGAGCATGGTATATTAGGACACATTCATTTTAGAAACTTCATTTCTTTTGAGTTAGTAAAAAACAGGAGGAATTACAAGTTCACCTAAGTAGGAGAGAATATTCATATAGTAGATTGACCTTTGAAGCAACATTGATGATTTAAAACAAATATAGGATGCATAGTTTCCTCGATTGAAGGAGAAATAATGGCAGGTGACTTTTTTCCTTAGCTCTACAGCTCTTTCATTCAACATAGTGTGCTGCTTGCTCTCTTTTGCTATCTGCATTCTTCATACCCTGTCCAAAAGATGCGCAATCTCATTCTCTTTAATTCCTTCTCAAATACTCTATTCAACGTTACCATATGTAACTCCCCCTCTAAATCAGTTTACCTGAGTGGCATTGCAGATACCTTTTTTGGAGGGGTGGGACATGTGCCTATGTTTTTGGTTTAGAGACTTAAATTTTCTGAAAACGCTTAATGCTTTTGCTTATCTGAAAGCAAACCAATCATTACACACGGCAAGGTCAATGGAAGAACTTTGGTGAAAGCAGAAAAAATACAAAACTTTGTGAAAAGTAAAGTGAAAAGTAGATTGAGAAGTTAGAAGAATATTCAAAACTTTACATAGCAGTTCTTTCTTTTTCATAGAGGATTTGTAGTATACGTTATTTCCAATAGCTCTAATTTGGCTTCTGAGAGGTGTTTTTGTTTTGGGGAGGGGCGTTAAGACTCTTTTAGTAGTTATTGTCCTTATTATATGAAGCTCAGCAACTGATGAAATCTTGTGTAGTGAAGATCATATACGAATATGAAATTGTATGATAGCTAACAGTTGTAATTAAGGCTCAGTTTTTTGGTGTTTTTTGGGTTTTTTTTTCTTCCATTCTGCAGTATAGCATAAAAAGAAAAAAATATGATGATGAAGGTATTCTATTTTATGGTGGCTGTTAGAGAACAACGAACCTTGCAAATTTCATTTCGTGATATGAGAAAAACCAATGTCAGTGATAGCCTGTTTGCAAAAAGTCTGTTCAGACACTGGCTTTGGATTCTTTATTCATGCTGACTGTACCCAGGTAATTCTATTTTTTGTGAGTGTAAACATCTGGAAAAACAGATCCACTGAATAATATTTTGACTCCCCTAGAACTGATTCCATTGGTGACAGAGTTTAGTTTATCTAGTTTATTAATTACACTGAAATAGAAAAAGAATAAATACTATTGATCGAGGGAGAGAAAACATCTATATAGGAAAAGTACAAGTTGATCTCATTTGAGCTGACTTTTGTGGTTATTGTTACACAATACTTTGCACAGGAGTTTGATTTGTGTAGAAATTCCATATTTTCTGAATTGTGCAAATGGGCAATTAAATTCTAAAAATATACCTCGTTCCTTGTATTTTGAAAGGAGTAATTATGTGCTTAATGTAATGGCTATGCTTAGTTGCACTAAACCCATGTACTTCAGTTGACTATAAGTTTGAGCAGTCAGAAATATTGCTCAAAAATCCTTTATTTCAAAATCTCACTGAAAATGTGATCTGTAGGAAAAGATTTTAACTAGTTTACATATGTGGTTTCTATAAGCTTATTACGTTATGACTATTACTTACCACCCTAAACATGTTGTTGTGAAACTTGATAAAAATATCAGAGAACAAAGAGTCCAGTCTTTAAAGATGTTCATTGTCATGAGTGTAAAGATTTTCTGTTTATAAATCCACACAATTACCATTTTATGTTTATTTTACAGCAATGCCGATTCAAATATAAAACTTTCAGACCTCGCAATCCTTAGGCAATATCTCATCAGTTAAGAAATCTTTGGCTACAAAATACATTAAATACGAACACAAAATGTAGGATTATTTTTATATAGATTTTTATAGTTTGCTTTTTTGAGTCAATATGGATAGGTTTGTATTCTCAGGCATTCTTAAATCAATATCTTCCTTACTGCACATTTTCCACGGATATATTAGAACTTCTGGTTTTTATGTGTAAAAACTGCTACAAACACACACACTCATACAAAGAGAATAATGCGCGATTTGGGGAGTCATACTGTAGAAGCCATTCAAAAAATGTATGTCCTTCTGGAAAAATAAATGTGAGTACAAAATTTGATAAAGGTTAAAGAAAGTTACTCTGGAAGTGTAAGTTACAGGAAGGGGGAGCAGAGGAATTGCTGCTTGTGGATTTTTTTTTCTTAATTTGTACTCAGAGTGTTGTAATATTTATCAAGCATAAAATCTAAGCAACTCAGAAATCTTATAGCAGAGTAGTAATCTCATTGAATTTTTTAAAAATATTATTTCTTACTAATGCTGAAATTAGAGCATCTTAATGTTGACTTAGTAAAATCCTGCATATGGTATTCTAACTGAGGTAATACATGCTAAATACAAATTAAATAATTTGGTTTATTTTAATATTTTTTGTTATAGGTAATAAAAAGTTTCCCCCATAATTATACTCTTGGACAATTCTCTTCTTTTATATGCTTAAATGTTTGCTAGTTAGAGAGATTTAGATTTGTTACTTATACTCTACATGCTTTTTCTGAATTGTTTGTCTAAATTATGTTAGATGCAGTTTTATATTTTCAATGAGGTAAGCCATGGCATACATATATCATCAGTTCAGTAAAGTTAACGGTTATTTTATTGGGTTCAAAATTGTTCAGCATGAAGACTAGAGAATGTTAGATTAATGCACAATTTTACAGTGAATGTGAGCGGCTGAAGTCTTTATCACGTAAATCCATTGCATGCTTTTTAAGACAGTGTTTCAGTCTCTTTTCCCACTCCAGCAACAATTTTATTCCTGTTTCTAATCCTAAACTGAACCTCTGTTGATGACTCATCATTGATGAAATTTTTATTTTGCTTAAAATTATCATGTTGGGGGATTATGGTAAATTTACATGAGCTTAAATTTTGACCTGTGGTTTATGTCTCAGTATTACTACTTTTGCTTGAGGCATAGAGTTGAGGACTATAAAGGCCTCAACTAGGGTGGAAAAACATTCCTATGCTAATTTGGACAAATAGCTTGTCCATCTTTCTGCTTCTCTTATTTAACTCGCAAAAATGTGATCGATAGCACTTACCTATCTCAAACTTTTTTCGACTAGCACTGTATTAGAACATTAATTTAAAAAATGCAGCATTTAATCCATTCGGCCTCTGGTTGTAGACTCAAATAGCAGCTCTGCAGGCAGGACTTTGTTACGAAGCCTTCCTTTTTGCACATTATGTTGAAGCACAAATGAAGTTTTATGCCAATCATCCATTGGCATATAGAGAGAGCTCACATCACAGCACAGAGCACTAAAATAATCTTTTCTCTAAACTTGGTAGGGCAGTAAAAATATTTTTCCTGTAGTCACTTCTGCGTTGGAGGTGTTTGCAAATTTGGAACAAAAAGCTTCTTTAGGATTTGATCCAAACAGATAACAGATTATAATGTTGCTTAAAAAAACCAAAACCATTTATAACACAGTTGCCAAGTTTGAGAAAGAGCACAGTTAAACCTATTTAAGTCCTCTCTCATATTTCATTAGAGATTTCCCATTCAAAATCTCTCCATTAATGTTATTTATGGACCATTCAAAGTAATATTATTTTATGTTTGGGGGAAATAAAACTTTGGGGATTAAATATTTTACTTGTCAGTGTTCATTCCAGTAGATGTATTTTTCCCTAGCTAAATCCTAGAGTTCTTAAGATAATAGCTTGCACTTGTAAATACTTGTATCTGTGACCCTGATCTCTCTTTTCTCATCAAAAATGAAATAATTATATTTCACAAACGGGTCAGCCAGCCAACCTTTCCTACATTGTCCCACCAGTTCTATTTTGGTTTTGCTGTAACCTGAAGCTGACATTTTATAGTAAAACCAAGAACACAACTCTGAAGAATTGACTCCTGCCAGCAAGATGCTGGCTATGACTTTATGAAAGCAGAGATAAATTCGGTTCAGTTATGTGGCACTCACCCTTGATCAAATCCTGGTGGAGCACAGGTTCACCCACGGGTGGACTGGTAGTACTGCACACAATTTCTCCTGGTCTTCACAGATTTTAGAGTAACAGTGGCTGGCCCAACTCCAGGAGTCATCATCCAGCTCAGTGTTTTTGTAGGGACAATCAGTTCTTCCAGCTCTTTCAGTTACTGGCACTTCTGCTACAGATTGAGTGACAGTTTTGGTTGTGGTTTTTCGTCTGTGATGTATAATCATTTTATATTTCTGTCAGAGACATCCTGAACAGAAATGTGGGTGCTTCTGGTACGTGAGACATGAACAGCAGCCTTTGTGTATCTGATGTACGTAAGAGTTATTGCATATGCATGACACAGCCTTTGTACATGTAAATCATCCCTGCAAGGTGGCTCTATTGAGTCCAACAAATCCAGCCTGGGACTGAGTCTATTGCATGCCGTGTAGGGTTGATTTTGATGTACCAAGGAAGCTTAGCACACCTAGCGTGTGGCGCGCTCCTCACACATTGCAGGTTACCTGTGCATGAGCCACAGTGCTGGTCTGTATGTGAGCAGTAGTCATTTCTTTAGGGCCGAGTCTGACAGCCAAGACCCAGTCACTCACCAGTGTGCCTCCAGTTTCAAGCTTAATTTTTTGTCCATTCTGTCGTACTACACATTTATCAAATAACAAGTAATGAACGGGTCAGAAAAGCATTTCCAAGCTACATGTGTAGGCAGAGGAAGAGTTTCTGGCAGATACCCATGATTAATCATACAATGCAAAGAACCTATGTTCGAAACCCAACAAATTGCAGGTTGCTTCATTGATGTGAAGTAGATCTGTGACAGTGCACAGTGCAGGAACAGAGAAAGAGAAATTCTAGATTGATTTTATATTATGCAGGTTACTGGGAGGAAAAACTGTAATTGAGATGGATAGGGATCTTTCAACTGTTACGTTACTATACATAAGACTTTTTTTTTTTCCTTTGCATACTGTGAATGTATTTTTCATCATGACATAATACGTTTGTGTTGCTGTGGAAACACAATAATGTTATTTGCGTTGTCCTAGGAAACACAGAAACAACACCTGATAGCGGCTGTCATACCAGTTTGGATGGATGATTGTTTTCTCTTCTGTCCAACAAAATCTTCCATTCCCTACTGTACCTGAAATAGCAGAGGTTCTTGTGATTATTATCATTATCTTTAAGTATCCATTCACACAAAATGGGACAGGCACTCCATGCATGAAAATATTCAGTCTCTGCGGTAAGGGCTTTTCAGTCTATGGCACTGGTCCAGCAAGTCACTTTTGCCCTTGCTTAACATCAAACCTGTGAGAAGTCCCACTGAAATCAATGGGACTGCTCATGTGCTTAAAGTTAACTACACGCGTAAGTGCTTTGCTGGACTGATGCCGAACTGAAAGTAAATGACTGGCCGGTGGTTCAGAAGGAGTGTTCGAGAACTTGAGAAAGTTTGTGGCTATTGATTTTGGTTTTAAAATGGGAGAAGCTGTGTTAGCTATCTGTGAGTTTCCGTATTTCCAGCAACTCAGTAGTGAAGGAAAGTTTTATCATTTGGGGGAAAAAAAGAGTTAAAGAGTGAAATTGAGGGGCAGTTGTCCACAGGCGTACTGGATGCCTTATACCGTGGCAACGTGTGTGTGTTTGTGGGGTTGTTGTGGTTGTTTTCTGGGTGTTTCGGCAAATGTTCAGCTTTTATCTCTTCTGCTGCTCTTCTGTGAAAAGGGAAGCAACAGGCTAATGTTATTATTACGTTATTTTATTATCAATTAAGCCCCGTGTGTAACTTCTAAATTTTTGACCACATGTACAGTTATAGACAGAGCTTTGAGTTTTGTCCCCCATGTCTCCATAAAATCTGTTTTCACAGAATCCTATGGCTGAATCATTATCTTTGTAATATAATATAATATAATATAAAGAAACAGATTAATTTTACAATACTGCATGGAAATGTCAAATGTGTAAATATAACTTCTCAGTAAATTCAGGTTCATGCTCTGTTACACATGGTTAGAAAAAAATGTCTTAGACCATAGATTTGTGTCTTATACACTTTTGCTTATATGTCCGTATATACTTACTCATGTTCATTCTCTTATGACCATATTTGAATGCCTGTGGCAAAAACAAAAGCCAAGCATTTCAGCATGTAAGAATATCTTTAGTCTATATTTATATATGGACCAAAGTTCCTGGAAGAAAAAGTTGATAGATTCAAGCATGAGTCCAGTACAATGATAAATTTTGACTCCCTATAGATTGCTTAGTGCTGAAAGAAAAAATACCCTGGAATCCTGCTGGCCTTTTTCCCAAAGGGCCTGACCCCAGTTACTCCCAGTTACTGGCTCCATATAGTACTGTCAGTAAGAATAACTGCTTTTTATTCTTTGCAAAGCTTTCCAATTTACCCAAAATACAGTGCGTGTGTGTGTGAGAGAGAGAGAAGCAGGCAGGCAGGGAGAGGGAGCAAAGAGGAGCAGCTGGGCTTGTACTTCAAGAAATGGTTTCTTTTTCTTTCTGGAAGTCACTTCTTCCCTTATTATTGTTCTAGCATTCCTTTCTCCACAACACTTGTAGTTTCTTGCTCACTCTGAGATGAGCCATGTGCAAACCAGAAGATGGACTATGCAGTAGCCTAAGTGCAATTCTTAGAAAAAATGTTAAGTGTCTCTGAGAAGAAATATTTTTCATTAGAAACAATGTTCAGTGGGGCCTTCATTCAGGTAAACAGGCTGATGGGAAGAAAGGAGAAAATGGAGAAAGCAGTTGATAAAACCTGTAATTCTTACATGCTTTATCTGATGGAGGAAGGGCATAGTTCTTCAGAGATGGCTTGGGTGTGGTATCTTCATAATTCTTCAGAGATGGCTTGGGCGTGGTGGACATTTCTGGCTTTGTTCTCGGTGGACGCGGCATTGGGTGTCGATAGCACGCAGAGCAGCACATCTGCATTTTCTGGCCGGGGATAGTTTATTTCATTACTACATCCATTTGGGGGGAGTAGAGAGAGAGTGAATCTGCTCCTTAGGGGAGGAAATCCAATGAAACACTTTTGCCAGAGTTGTTTTGTGCTCAGTGCACAAACTACGTAACGCTTGAACCATATAATTGAGAGCTGACTGCAGTTCTCTTCCATATTATATTAATTTATGTAGGTTTCTTCAATAATGTGTTTTAATTTTATGGTGTGAGAGTGAGAAAGTAATCTTCAGAGGAAAAGCGAAGGCATTCAGTAAAACCTGAGGACCTGCGTGATGCTCTGCTACCTCCATGGCTGTGCAAATGGCGTTCCAAGGACATGGCGGAGGGGCTGCTGTGCCTCGGTGCCGGTGCTTCCTGCAGAGCGGGGGGACCTGCCAGGGGATGATTCAGACCACCTGAATTAAGGGCTTAGCTTCCCCCAGGACTGTCAGGAGCCCAACTTCCTAATGTAAGCACTTGGTTTAGATGCTTTGTAGGAAGCATGGATTCCTCTGATATTTCCGAGCTGAAGGTTTGTGTCTGAAACTGGTGGATCTACATGTGTCATAAATCAGCGTAGCTCAGTATCAGGTTTGATTCTGGATGACGTCTCCTAGCGTGGACTGAGCAGTTTACCACCAAGGCTAAATTTATTGTTGGGCTTATGATGCATAGACATAAGCGGAAATCCTGCCAGCACTGAAGCTAAGGGCAAAGTTATTGGCCTTCTGTCTATGCTTCAGTTAGACAAGACTAATTTAATCTCCTGTTAACTTCAAGGGGCTTGGGGGCACACATCCCTAGAGAGTATTTACTCACTCTTCCCTGCTGACCTTCCTCAGTAACTTCTTTCTGTTTTCTCTCTTTCATAGCTTAACATCTCTACTGTGCCGTCCCACAGGATTCATAGCGCTTTCAATTTGTCAAGCACCAAGGAGCTCTCTTTGTGCCATTCAAACGTCTCCTTGAAACAACTTTATCCTTTGCAAAATTTTCCCAGAAAAACTGTTTTAATCTGTGGTATTATGCTCTTACCTCTTTGGGGTTTTTTTGTGTATTTACCTACTGAGCAAGATGTGACAGTGGTTTAGATTTTAGTGTCTTGAATCATGTCTTTATCTTGCATCTTGGTGAAATACTAGATATAGTTACATTTCTCTACTCCTTTTATTTCTTGTTTCTTTGATTTTCCATAAAAGCAACTGCCAGGGTTGAATCATGATGAAAATGAACACATAGTCTATACAGAAATAGTATCCTAAGAAAGGATTGATGCCCATTCCAATCAAAGAAAATCTTTACTGTGGTGTATGGGCACAAATCAAGATCCAAAGATTTTTATGATCTGTAACCTTCATAATAGTCATAGATGTTGTCAAAAATACTGTCTGATATCATAGGGCCTAATCCTATGTATGACAGTTCTCTTTCTGCATTGTGTTCTTTTCTAAGACACTTGATGGGGAAAAAAATATTGACCAACTAAACCAAGCTCAGGAACAAAAACCCAAAAAGCATGAGAGGAAGGAAGAAGAAATGTAGTCCCTAATAATGAGGTGAGATTAAAATACATAAGGATTCAGTGATGACGAAAGGATGACATGCCTATAGCCTACAGATTTTGAGGTGATGCAGCACAGAAAATTGTAAACAAGAACAAGGAAGCAAAGCTAAAAAATGACGCATACTGGGTAACTGTCTTACAGGAAAATTCACTGATTCTACTGTAGAAAAGGGTAAAAGCACCCTACCCTATTTAAATGTGTACTGAAGAAACTATAGAAACAAGTGAGAGATTAGCTGACTTAGAAAACTCTATCACAAAATTGCATTGTCCTTACAGGTGTTGCCTATCTCTTTGAATAAGCAATAATGTAATATTGTCTTTTTTCCAATGTTGATGCTTCAATTTAGTTTTTGTGCAGCATAAGCTACTAGTTAGTCTTGTAATTACAGTGCGTCAATAAGATTTCCTTTCTTCCTTGATAAATTTGTTTCAGCAAACTGAAATCCAAAGATTATTAAAAATGGGGAAATTGTCAATGACCATGGAATTACCATGTGATTACTTTATATAATTTCCATTTATGTATAAAGTTTTCTTCTCTTATTCTTGGTACTTCTTGAAATAACATAACTGTCCCAACAGAACAACACGTGTTCCTTTCAGTGGTCAATACTACTGTTGTAATAGTTTCAACCAAACACTGTGTAAGGTAACACATAAAATTTCTGCCCATTTATTTCAAAGTCATTTAGTACAAACGCTCTGGCTGTTCTCCTCTGGCAAAACTCCCACTTACTTCAGTAGGGTTAGGATTTCATCCTCTATAATATTTTGCTTTTATTTTTCTTTTCAAGTGGATGACAAAGATAATAACATTGAAAAAAATGTAAGCATAAAGCTGAAAAAAAAAGTATCTTTTTAGTGGATAACCAAAATGTGATACATAGTTTTGAGTTACTGCTTAGGAGATTTACGTCAGAGAAGTTTGGTACGGGTAAGTGCTTCAAAAGCCCACTCCTGAGCCAGACCATGTAATGTATGTGTGTATGAAGACTATGCAGACACACCCCTTTTTGCCTTAGAGAAGTCCTTTCTGGTAGGATTTCTTTACTCCTGTCTTGTCTGTCTTTTCTCATAAAAATACTGTCATCTTACTCTCCCCTCATAGTTTTCTCTTTGCACTGTGATACCTTCTCTTTCCTGCTTCTGCATAATTTATTCACTGGTCTTTCCTCAACCTGTTTGGGTTAGATACTTATCCTTCATCGTAAAGCAAAAAAAGGAGGCGTTTGTTTGTAACATATGGCAGAAGATACATGATCTGTTACATCGTTGTTGATCATGCAAACAAATATTTCTAGTCTGTAAATTGGTCTTCTCAGTTATGGTTATTAGAAAAGCATCTGTTTCCATTTTCACATGTTCATCAATTTTTTTTTATGATGAAGATCACAATTAATGTGTACCAGAACTTGATTAGGTATTATACTGATGAAATACAACCAATTTACATGCACCCAAGTCTCACTGACACTTGTTGAGGACCAGGTTTTGTTATTATGATAAAGAAGGTGGATGGGTTTGCTAGGTAAACAGATATGAATACAAGAGAGCCTAAAACTTTGTTGGATATTTACTAAAATTTATCTAGTTTGAATAGTCTATAGTTTAACACAGTTTATCAAACTATTGTATTTTTAATGTAATTTATATAGTCTAAATGTGAGCACAATACAGAGCAAAAAGCAGATCTGCAATAAAATTTAATGGTGGTAAGCAAAGGGTCAAGTTAAAATGAAGGAAAACGTTATGATTTGCACATATAAAAGTGAAGTGATATGATCAATGATCCAGGAATATGAAGGACACCTTAGGAGACTGCTGCTGCCAAAAGAAAATTTAAGCAAACCAATAGACCCCAGTGTCTCAAGCCTGAGACTGACAGGATTGCTGCAGATTGTCTTCAAGTTTTCTGTGGCTGTCTCTGTCTTCTACAAGCTCTTGTTGTCTTTCTGTCCTTCCCACAAATTGGGAGTTAGTAAACAAAGTATTATCTCACTCAAGGGAGAAGCAACCTGAGATTATCTAAAACGAAGAAGAGGGGAGCCTGAATGAATTAACAGTGATGAGCTGAAGGCACGGTACTTGCAGATGAGTTTAACAGTCGGGCTACTTAACAGCGTAGATGTGTATTTATAGTAATGCAGGTAGAGGCATGATCACCTGGGGATTTAATGGGTTTTTACTCAGAAGTTTGCACTGACAATAGGGTGGTCTGGGTCAAGTATTTGTCTTGCAGGTAATACAGACTGTCATGGGTAACTCATTAGAGTGCCAATGACCAGGCTTGCTAATTGAAGAGAAAGTTCAGAATATGGTAAAATGCATGAAGGCACAGGTCTGCCATCCTCCCATCTCAGGGTACCCATCTTCATGCTTCGTGGTACCTCGCTGTGCTCCACCTAATAGCCAGGAAGCAGCTATTAACTTGTCATTATAACTAAAATTAATATGGGATGAGAATGAAAAATACACTGCGGGGCTCATTATTTGTCTTCCAGATGCAGGGGGTGAAGAAAATATGGGAGTTACTGTTTATCTTACAATACTTGTATTCTGATGGCCACAGTCCAGGCCCTGACTAATGGTTTTGAAATGTTGAGGACAGAAGTTAAACAGGCATCTAGATCCTGGACCCCACTAGGGATCCCCTGATTAGCATGTGGAGGGCGAAAAGCAAGGGAAGCGCTGAAAGTTGAAACCTGGCCAAGAGCATAAAACCCACAGGGCTTGTGGCTATTGCAGATAATAACAAAGGGATGGTGTCCATAGGAGGGTAAAAGAGGCGGTTCAGGGAAGGGCAAGTCAAGAAACCAGAAGACTGAGGAGGCAGATGGAGGGCTCTGGCATGAGAGGGTTTGCTGCACATTTCGGTCATGGCTTAGGGAAGGCATGGTGACTGAGTAACGAATCTGCACGGAGACTTGCAGGCGCTTCGGTCGTTGCTGCATAGGACCATGCAGAAGAATGATGGTCGGTGCAAACAGAAGCCCTGAAAAGCCCTAAGTGCCTGTTCAAAAAGCTAATGGGTAAGAACATTACAAAACCTGGCAAACGCTGCTGGGAGGGTTTTTTATAGCTTTGTTGAAGGAAGTTTCCCAAGTTTCCAGAATGGTGTGCTCTTCTCATACTGTCTAATTTTTCATTATGCATCTTTCTTTTTTTAACTTATAAACTGAACATAAACCAGAGATTTCTCCAACCATCTGGCAAACTCTGGTGACTTTGGGGCAAAAGCTCTGTAGCATTCTAGTGATCTTTGACTTTACCTGTCATATCTTATAACGTAGGTTATTTTTAAGTTTCTGTGGTAGAATTGTATGCCGATAAGCATATCCCTGGCACAGTTGAGATCGTTTGAGGTGTTGCTATAATTACATTACAAAGATTATCTGGATCTTGGTGTAATTATTCAGTTTAAAAACACTGTTGAGCAACAACATGCAGGAGTTTGGGACAAATGGAAGTCTGGGTTGTATTTTTTATGTTTGTGAGAAACCAAGTATTGTAGCTGTACTATCTGAGTAGTAAGGGGAAATTCAAAGAGAAAAGGCAGTAAACATCAGAAATGGAAGCATCTTCCTAGGCCATGAGTGAAGAATTATAGCCTGTGCTAGGAGTATAGACAGCTCTCCTATTTAAGTCAAATGACTAATGGTATGAATTTTCTACGTGGTGAGACCATGGTACTTTCTGTCAGAGTTCAGCTTGAGAAAATATCTCATCACTGTCAAAAGTCCTTGGAGAAGAAGTTTCCTTGCTTTTCTTCTTGCAGAGCTTTTGCTGATTCTGTTATTTATGAGACCGACCAAAGCCAGGCACAGTTTGCTGGACACTGTATAAATGGTAGGGTAAGAGACAATCTCCCTGCCTTGAAGAGATAGTATATAAATAGACAAAATGGGAAGGGAAAGGAAAGGGGTAGTACGTAGCTATCAATGTTGTGATGATGAATAACATGTTAATTCTCCCTTTTTGGCAAGGGAATATTATTCAGGGAGTAGAAAGACAAGGAAAAGGGGAGATTTGTGGGAAACAATAGGGGAGGAGAGGAAGACGAGAAGGGCAGCTGTGGAGCACAGCAGAGGTGAAGGGACTGAGATGAGAGTGGAACAAGTTTGGATCAAGCAGCCTGTTGTCAAGTGCAGTTTAAGTTCAGTCAGAATCAAGAAAATATTTTCAGTATCAGCAGTCCCTGCTTTAGCTTTTTCTACAGCTGCTCTGCTGGCTTCAGTGCCTGGTTGTTGCTATCTTGCAGTTTCTTTTGCAAAGCTCGCGTGGCTCAAGTCAGAGGAGATTGGCTCTGTGGGATGCACATTGCCTTTGACAGTGGGTTGTCCAAGCCCCTGGCATGGCACGCTGCAGGGCAGGGGAGCGGGCTGCGGCAGCCGGCACTCCCACCCTCTCCTTTCCTCCAGCCTGAACCTTGAGAAGCTGTTCTCAGCTTGAGTGAGAAAGCTCCAGGCTTTTAAGTGTACAGAAAGTATCTTGCACTTGAGTGAAAAGTGTGGCATGGTATGTATGCAAGATTTAGAAGTGTTACAAAAGTAAATAGACTCTTTATATCCAGTGTATTAGAAGTTTATCGATAGGATTTAAATTCAAATTGCAATCCTGAAAGTATGTGTGCTAACGATAACAGGTACAAGTGTCGCAACAGCAATGTAACAACTACGGCAGTCATAAGAAGGATTTATTTAATGAAAATTGTTGAAAAGTTAATCTCAAAAGCCAGCTAAATTGCTAGAAAGTCAGCGTCTCTGAAAATCTCACTTGATTTGTCCTCATTAGACATCTTGGTCAAATGACAAATCAAAAGTGCCCCCCGTTTCAAGACCGGTAGCTTAGGGCTTCTGAATACATATTCCTAAATTAAGTGTTTTGTCTCTGCCAAGCACTTATGTAGAAAAGAACACTGGGAAGTTGTTTATTTTCCTAGAATTGTGAATTCAGTTAAATCATTACAGCCATTTTAATATGATCTCATTCCAGAGGCAAGAAGATTAGTTCAACTTACTGCATATACAGGAAAAAATACAGTAGAAATCTAGCCCTTGACATTTGATATATAAGGTTGAATTCATTTAAATGCTTAAGTTTTTTTATTAAGTTCAAAATATGGATATTAGATTGTTGGGTCTGTATTTTTACATTCTGGCTAAGGACATGCCTTGCTTGAGAACAGCTAAGTAGCATAAAGATCTTTCTTCATCCTGTGCATTGTCTAGTATATTCCAAAAATGTTTTATGTATTATGTTGAAGTGGCTGTCTTTCCCTTCACTCCCTTCACCAATCAAAACCAATTCCAAAATATTGTTTCACAATTCATGTCACTAAATACAGATTTTTTGAAATTTGTCCTTGGTTTTCCTAGCTTAGATGCATTTGAAAAACAGTGAAAAGGGCTCTAAGGGACAAAATGAATACAAGTAGAACTATGCATTTTATTAGAAATATGATGTTTGAAAATTTTCAAAAGCAGTTGAAAATTGTTTAAATTATATAGAAGCATGGTCCTTAAGACCTTTTTTTTTTTTTTTTTTTTGAGGGAAATGGGCTTGTTAACAGAAGCAAATAAAAAAGAGAAAGTGGTTTTTAGGTTTTTCAGTGGAAAGAGTGATATAAACAGACATATGATGGTACAGCTGATTCAAAAACCAAAAAAATGTTAATTCTGACATGATATTTTTATCTTGAGAACTGTGTGAATTAGCTTAGGATTTGAAATGAACTGTAGATTTTGTCCCTCTATATATCTAGTGCTTTTGGGATTGTTTTGAAGATGGTGAAGGTAATAGACGTACAGCTTGCCTGCAAAGAGTAAGGGATGCTTCCAGATAAACTCTGTTAGGTCATTGACCTTACATTCCTCTGATACATAGACTGCTGCTAAGTGCCCTTAAAAAGGGAAAGTTTTGTAAACTCAGGAATAGGTAAAGGATAATATGTAAAAGCTCAGCCTTCTGTTACTGCCCAAGCATAGCTGGGGTCCAGCATTTGTCCCAGAGCTCCAGACTTGGTCAGTAAATACCAGCAAGACTTCCTAGAAAATACCTGAAAGGCCCTTCCACCCCAGCATCGACCTTCCCAGTCCGGAAGTCCAAACACCCCTTCCCTTTCCACTGCAAAATCAACCAAACAGCAGGGAAAAAACTGACCTGAGGCAAAGCAACTTTCCAAAAACTAAAAATGAAGCAATTTCAAGGAAAAAGATCCAAGAAACTTACCCTGAGCAGAAACCTTGCCCCTTCAGGGGAAGGAGTGATGTGATAGTTCAGTGAGACTTCTCTGGTTTTAATGGTTTGGTATTGGCTAGCAAAGGAAATACTGATAGCGTTGGGAAGAAGGGAGGGAAGAAGGAGGGATGTTTTTCTACTTAGAAAAAAAAAAACATGACAGTCATGTACAAAAGATGTTTCCATGTCCAACTTGCCTTTTTGAAGGCTGGTGTCTTTTTATGGTTAAAAGCTATATAGTGTTCACTTAATTTATGCATGGCAAGTATTGGTTTCCTTTAGATTTCTTTATATTTTGTATAATGTAATGAGTTTCTATATTACAAAGCTTATTTTGACTTATTTCCTTTTCCTGAGTTGGTAGGTGAGTGGCTCTTAGTAACCACATGAATCAGGTTGGCATGCAGAGCACCAAATAGGTGTCATGGCATCGGTCAACAGGGCCCGATGTGCCCAGCCTCTGTGGGCTTGTGCAGAATCACACCCGTGTGGCTCTGTCAGTGTCTGAGTTGTCCCTTTGTCTGAGCAGGGAGACACATGTCCATAACCTCTTCTAAATGGGGCAGGTGCTTGCTCTTCTGCCCCCAGGAGAAAGGAACAGCTCTGCTGAACTGCACCACTCAGCTTATCCATCATGTCTCCTTGAGGGCTGCCTTGCGTTGGCTATGAGCGAAATCACTTTGCCTGTCCACGTGGGATGCACGGTGCTCCTGGGGGGCTGGTCAGGGTTTTTTATAAAACCTCAGGGTGCACACAGCCTCTTCCTTTCCCGAGGAGACCCCTCCTCATGGGCCGTGCAGTGGCCAGGCTGCGTCACCTTGCTCAGCGTGGTGCAGCTCGAGCTGATGCCTGTGGCCCAGTTCACGTGGCCACACCAGTGTGAGCAGCTCCTCAGAGAGGCACCTGTCAGGAGGAAAGAAAGAATGCGCCTGTCCGGCTTATTTCCACCTCGGGCCTCGTTATAACAAAACAAGAATTGCCAGTTGGACCAAAGTTAAGCCGAGCTGGGGACTCTAGTTCTCCGGGAATAGGTCCAAGACCACCAACCATGTGCGCAGAGCATTTTACCATCACATCATCAGGACAAGCTGGAGTCCCCTTGGTCATGGCTGGACTTGGACCAGGGTGCTTCAGGTGAAAGGTCATGGGTTTTAAAATTGGCTTGACAAAGTGCCCTGTTCTTCCCCCCTTCCTAATTAACGGCCCTGTCTAGACCCTTTTCACCATCAACTCTTCCACCTCCTTAGCTGGCCAAAGCCTGCACCTGTCCTCACTCCCCCTAGCAGGCTGTTTTTAATTCACAGCCCCAAAGTCTCCCTTCCATCAGTCCAGGGTTAGGTTGCTGTATTTTCCAGGCAATAGATAAAAAAAGTAAGATTGACAAATGAGTTTAGCATATGACTGTCATGCATCATTTATTTAAAAAAAAAAAAAAGCCTCACTGGAAGGTCCATCTACTGCTTGTTTGCCTTGCCCATCTGGGAAATGGAATTTAAATTACCGCATTGCTTTAGAGGCAGCTTGTAATCCCAGTATAGCGAAGTCATACGTTTTTCATGGGATGGGAACAGCAGATAATAAGAGTTTCTGTAGTTAGCATGATATCAAGTGTGATGGCAAGATAAGCTTTAAAAGTCTTGTTGTCCTAGATGGAAACATACAGCCACAGAAACAGCAGTTCTGCCTTCCTGAGAGAAGACGCTGAAGCAGTGCCATCAGCTTGCCTGCATTTGCAGGCTGTGTATCTTCCCAGACACCTGCAGCTTGATTCACATTCTCGCTGAAAAGATGGAATAACTTCCCAGAGCCTGTAACAGGCTCACTTTTATGCAGAGTATGAGGTTTTTCACGCTTGGTTTAGTACAGTATTTTTCTAGCCTGTTTTTGATTTGCAAACTCCTAATTTTTTTCCAACTTACAACAGGCGTGCTTTCTAGTTTAAGCTCTCTGAACATGGGGGTTTCATGGAACACAAGTTGAAAACTGTTGTGAGGCAGGATGGTGCTGTGTTTTCATTTTGCTTTAGGAATCGTTAACAGAAGAATCCCATCTGATGTTTGTGTTTCCAGTTATAGTTGGAAATATAGTAAAAATAGTAAAGATAATAGACCTTTAGCTGTGAACTAGGATGCTCTTGTGCTAAGTGCTGTACAAATACAGAATGAAAAGTCAGTCCCAGCACCAAAGAGTTTAAACTTCAAGTACAGAGAGATGGCTGCAGACTGGGGTGGAGGAATGGGTAAAACAAAACAATTGGGCCATCCTGGTGGTTCAGCTGCTGTCAAAGATGCTTGTGGGTGTCCTGGTTGTTTACAGGGAGTCTCTTCCAGAAACAAAGAGTTAATGTGGGTGAAAACTCTTCGAAAATTTAATGAGCAGTCAATGAGGGGGGCATCATCAGGCAGGGTGCCGGAGCCAGAGGGAGGGAGAGGTGCTCAGGAGGGCACGCGAGGTGTCCCTCGGGGGCCAAGGCGGCTCTGTTAAAGCCTCCTTGTCCCTCTGTTAGGGACTGTTAGAGGTGTGAAGAACAGGGAACGAGAACCAGATGCAGTGAGAGCCAGTATGTGAAGTGTTGATTAGAGGGGTACAAAAACTGCACCATGCTAGGGTTAGCCATGGGAAGCTTAAGTTACGGATAGTGATAGATCTTCCAATATTGATCTTAGGCAGTACTTGACCCACTCTTTTCCTCCTGCTGTCCATACGCTGCTTAAACGCCTCTCTTCTGTGCACCAAGGGTACAATTCATCCTCTTGATCTGAGAACTATAGGTCTGGTATGAGCTCAGCGTCGAAGCTCTACCTTTACTTAGTGGAGAAACAGAGGCAAGCAGCAGTCAGTCATCTACAGGAGCAGGCTCTAACGTGGGGCGGGTGAATTATTTTCTCAGCATCTCTTGTCTGTATGACTAATCTTGTCATGACACCTAACCTTCGGACAGTTAAAATTAGCTGAAAGGAATCCTGTGCCAGGTCTCCTCTTTGACTAAACCCCTTATTTAAGTACCTATAAGTTTTTTTTAAAGCATTAAAAATAACAACTTTAAAAATGTAGTAAACTTCCAGTTCCCAGGGATACTCAAAACTACTGTTTCTAGAGATAATGTATTTTGTCACCCTTGTACAGAACAGAAGAAGGAAAGTTACACTCCATTTCCCATTGCCAATGTTACCCTCCTAAGAACTGGAAACCATTTCTGTGATGGGAGCTTAGACAGGGAGGGCTGGACCCTACAGCTCTTGCTATGACCTGAGGAAATTTTCTAAATATCAAGGTTGCAGTATTACTTTTTGCAAAAATGATGCAGCGCTGATAATGAACACTTCGTTAGTATAAAATATATTTTTATCTAGAGCAAACCTGTTTATTTTTATGACCAAACATGAAAATCCATGATCAAAAATGTTTTCTACCACCAAATGGAAGCAGTGAAAGAAAATAATAAAAAAAATCTTTTCCACAGGTTTTCCCACCAGCTCTAGTTCTGATGAGCTTTAAACTACAGCATTTATTTGAGTGTCTCCACAGGTACTAATTTAAATGTCAACAGAGCCGATATGAGCATTTAACTGCTGATCACTTTAGCAATTACCGTGCTTGTCCCAAAATCCCAGTTTCACGAATTTCCCTGGATACAAAAGCCTCAGATGTCCTCAGTACAGCTGTCAAAAACCTCCTGCTACCTCTCTTCGGCTATTCTATAATGCTAACATGTACTATCAGCCAAAAGGACCACGATACCAAGGCTGATAAGGAGATTGAAATGTGAGTGGCTTTCAGTGTAGAAGTAGCTTGATGAGAAGTTAGTAGGTACTAGATATCTCTCTCATCTGGCAGAAAAAAAATCCAAATAAAAACAATAAGGATTTGGGGATATTGGGGATATTTGGGGATAAGCCAGGTGTATTTAAATATGGAATGAGCCACCTCCTCTCTTGGTGACTTCAAATTGAGATGACTGTGAGGGAAATATTATTTGACATCATGTGCAAGTTGTGCTTTAGGAAAGTGTTTATGACTGTGTTTAAAAGGGCTAAGTGGGTAAAATACAGTAGCTTACTATGCTCATACCTACATATTACATATGCATTATGATGCCCTACTGTTTCTGACATGAAGAATTTCAAATTCTTGCATCAGGTTACCTTCTCTCAGCTGCCTTATAGCACTTCATCGTCTTCACAGTAATTTTCTTTCTAAAATAATCAATAAGCCCTTGACCCCTTAAACCAATCATCCTTATTCTCCTCCATGAATCTTTTCTTGCAACTGTTTTCCATCCCTGGGATGTTGTTCCTGCTGATCTCTGAAGTCTTTTCAGTTCTGCATTGAGTGTTTTCTGGGTTTGCTTTTATTTTTCGGGAAAGATGACCTGTGCCACATGGTGACACAAGGACATTTGATAACACGACTGAAGTGCTGCACCTCAGCTGCCACCGTTGACTTCTGTAGGATTTTCTGCCTATTGGATCATTGGTAAATCAGCCTCTATATACTCAAAGTGTTTATATTTCAGAGATGTATTTTAGGAAATACTTAGACTGTACTGAAAGAAACAGGAATTTTAATATTTATTTCAAGCTGTTGCGAAGTTCATCTCGCGTTTCCTTGACAGTTTGTCTACTCGATTTGTTAGTGCTCAGTAGGTATTAGAAACAACTGCTCATTTCTGCTTTCTTTTACATTTCATGCAATTACTTTGATTTAAATTCTGCAGTTGGGCAGTTAGAGGTGGAATATTCCTGAAAGACTCGGCAAATTCTAGCAGTCTAATTTTTTGAAGGCAGAAATGTGAATTAATAATCAAAAATAAAATTAGATTTGAACTCTTGGATGAAAACTAATTTCCTGTGTTGTTTCTAGGACACGTAAAATTACTCTGATAACGCAGCTGAGGAGCTCATTAAATGCATGCTTGGTCACGTACAAATGAACATCTTTGTTCAGATGGGGAAGACAACACTAGGGAAGATGACCCTTATTAAAGGTAAGACGCAACTTAAGTAATTCCATCTTTTGCTACAATGTTTGCACGCAAAGCAAGATTTCTTCATGTGAGTGTCTTCCTGTTCACTTATTCAGAGAGGCTGTATCATCAATGGTGATAATGATGGTCAATACATAAATTACATGGCCAGATTTATGGCACCATGATAGGAATTGCCTGGGTTTAACCAATTATTTTCAATAAGTAATTATTACGATGCACCCAGGGTGAAATCTTATTGCTGTAAATGCTGAAAGATATACAGCAGTGCAATGTGTACCCTGATGACAATATTATAGTCTTGGTGTCAGTCAAGCATTCAGGTGAGTTGTACTAAAGCACTTACATATTTTCCGTTTGAATAATTAAGATAGTCCCCTGTACAATATGAGTGCTAAATGATTGCACTCTGTCACGGGTGACTTTTAATTTTCAGCATTAAGCTTTAGAGGGAAAATTTCTTCATTTGATTCCTTCTGCTTTTTGAAGATGTACTTATTCTGTGCATCACACAATATGGTACGTAATTGCAATTGTATAACTGTACATTTCTACAAGAGCTTTTAATAAGCGAATCTCAAAATGTTTGGAAGCTGGTACTTGAATAAACATAAAGAATTCTGGATTCTGCTTCAAAGCTTCTGAACCTTTTGAATATATGTTCTGAGCTGCAAATCTCATGAAACAGTCTCTGCAATGGGAATTATTACTGTACGATTCTATTTGTTGTCAGGCTAGAGATACAGTAAGAATTGTATTTTGGCGTTTCCACATCTGACTATGCCAGAACTAAAAATGCAGAGGTGCAGAAAAAGGAAAATGAATCTGATGATAAACTCATAGATTTTGATACATTTTGAGGTCTCACTGGATGCCATGGTAGCAGAGGGAAGGCTTCTTGCTTCACAGTTACTTACAGTCATCTTGATGAATTTCTGATGGAGATCATTTATGACTTGCAGGCTGTTCCTCCCGTAAGCATTGATCGCCACACAGGTTAGAAGGAAGCTCCAGGATAAGGAGCACTAGCTTTCAAGTAATTAAAAAGTTTTAATAACTTAATCCAGTAGTGCTCCAAATTTAACACAATTTTGCTAGTTAACAGTGTGCTGCATTGGGAAAGGCAGTATTGCCGTCTCCTGAACTTAACTCAATAGAAAACTTAAATGTTATTTGAAACAGAAGATTTAACGGTTCTTTGAGAGCACATCCATAAGGATTTTCTTTTATGATCCATTGTTCTAAAGAAGCACTGCTACACTATCCATAACTGCTCAGATAGTGAGTCAAAGACATTGCCCAAATAATTTTGAGGTGGATTTTTCTAAAGATTTGGGTGGTCATTGGATTCATTAATATGAGGCATTCCAAAATTCCTGGCAAATTTCTTCCAGAACCACGTCATTTGTTACTTTGTATGTGTCTATATAACTTGATGGCTCCATTAAAAATTATTGTCATTAAGGAAAGAAACAATATATGTGAGCCCTACACTTACAGTTGTACTGAATTATTTAATGTTTGATTAATAGTTGATTTTAAAAAAAAATTTGCAAGCCTATTGATTGAATATTGATGAATAACATACTCTTAGAAATAAAGAATAGCTTATAAGGAATAGAAAACAGGAACATACATGCCACAGCAGCCACACAGGTATACATTTCTGAGTTGTTGACTACTCTTTGGCCAACTTTGATAACAGCAGTGGAGAATTACAGTATGACTTTTGTCAAGGACTCAAAGACTAAGATTTGTGTCAGGAAATCTTTTTGTGTTAATTACGTATTTTTCCTCCTCTCTTTCTTTCTGGAGGAAAAAAAAAAAAAAAAAGCCTGTGCTTCTTAAAATGTTAATTTCTTCTAAACGATTATTTCCTCTGCTTCAGGAAGTTGGCATGCAGCAAACCACTTCTAAATCTAGCTGCAAGCCGGTACTGTAAAAAACAAAGAGTTTATTTGTACCAGACATTTGTAAATAAGTAATTGACACTCATGCTATAACAATAAGCAATTCCAAAAAAAACAGGGAGCTGCCAGAATAAACAAGTTTGCAATGAGCTCCATCCAATGCTGTGTATCCATCGGGGTCAGTCGCATCCGTGGTGGTCACAGTAACAGCTCTGGGACCAGCTGGAGTTCTGCAACGCAGCAGCTGTCTCCTGCTTTTGTCTCTTCCTTCCTTCTCCCGCAGTCTTCCAGTGGGAGCCCTAGGCATGGGCAGGGCACAGGCTATAGCAGGGTTGTCTGAACAACGTTTCTGAGGGTTGGTGATGAATCCAAACGCTCTGGAATTACTGGGATTTGGATACACAGAGGACCAAGGTGAGAGGCGTGCTGCTGCCAGAGGGACATGCTCAACACTTCAGCTTTTGAGGCACCAATCAGGCCCTCCCCGCTCTGGGTCAGTGCTGTGGGGACGCGGCTCAGGAACATGTCTGCCCTTCCTCCGTTCTTGGTAATTGGGTGGGATACGATGAACATTCACGGTTTTTGCAGTAGCACCTAATGAAATTTTGAGGTAGATTTCCCCTCTCTCTGCCATTTCAAGCTTCTGGCTGGCTCTCTCCATCCACTCTCCCTCCCAGCCCCCATTTTTCTGTGCTTTCTCCTTACCTCCTGCATTGCTGCCTTAAGCAGGTTTGTAAAAAGCTGGCAGAGCAGTAAGGTAAGAGGAGCCTGCAGCAGACATTTGCCATGTTTCAGCAACTGACAACAACAGTCCTATAAAGTTGAAAGCAAGACATAAGGTAAGTACGGGTGTAGGGTCTGTGTTGAACTGTAAGCACTCTTTGGTAGTGGTGGGCATGTGAAAAACTGTATTAGATAGTAAGGCATTTGAGCAGAAAGGTTCTGTTCATCTCAGTGAAACGTTGATTTAAATGAGGCAGCGCAGACCTCTAGACTCTGTTCCTTCACTCCTGTCTAATGCAGCATCAGAAAGATGCCATACATCAGACTGGTGAGCTAGGTAAGAAAACATAACTTTATTATTGTGATTTAAAAACAAAATTAATGATGTCTTTGTGCAGAGCGAAACTGTGCCTAGCGCAAAAAAAAACCCTGCATTCCCTTTGTCAGGGACTACAGGTGAGGCTGTTGGAGGCGGGGGGCAGGGGTTGGTGTGCGAGTGTGTGTTCCCGCCACTGTGGACAGTGTGTCAGAACACTCAACTGACAATCCAAAGAGCTAGATTTCTTTATTTTTTGTAAATATTTATTGGCTACATAATTCTCTTAGCAATGAAGGTTTTGAAAGTTAAGAGGGTAGATCTTGAGAATCCTAAAAGCCTTGGCTTAGAGTATCTGCTATATGTGTTACTGCTGGCTTTGGCCTTCAGGATATCTTTTTTTAAATGGCTTTCCTAGAAGGAAAGGAAACTGGAAGGGATGAAAAATACTGATTTCTGGTAGCGTTTACCTTTTGCTTTTGGGGGTGATGATGCAGGGCTCTGAAGCAAAAGCAGAGAGGACTGGTGGGTTGGTGACAAGGAACAGTATAGGAATCCCTCTTCTCAGCCACTGCCCGAGACACTTCACGGTGGGGTTTTTTGCTGTTGTGGAGACACTGAGCAGGAAAGTCAGAATATGCAGAAGATGATGGCTTGAATTCCAGTGAATTGTGTTTTGTGTGTCAGGTGCTGGATGTATGCTGTTGAAAGTGTTGTTTTACAAGTAAGTGCATAAATCTACTTTAATTGCTTTCATTAAAAACCATTTAAAATCATAAATACTATAGGTCACAAACAACATAAGCCAAAGCAACTAGTACAGTAATAGACACCCACATGTATACTGTAAATCAAATATATGCTTTTAGAGAGTAGAAATCCATTAATTTTAGGAAAGTTAATAAGTATTTTCAAAGAGATGTTGCATTGCTGAGGCTATTCTAGGCTAATAGGAAGAATATTTGAATTGTTCAGCAATAACCATCTCTTCAGTACTTGTGGCATGACAGCAGATTTCTGAAATGTTACTGGGCCAAAGTCACTCTTAATTCCCTTGATGAGTGACACAGTGAGTGAGAGCAATTATCCCCAAATTTAGCTGCTCTTTTATTCTCAAACTGATGTATATTTCCCCCAAATATTAACTGAACGGCTTCTAAACAATCAAACTTCAGTCTTGCGAAACTGCTTGCATGCTATTCAGTTCAGCTACGTCGCTCAGTATTTGTGGTGTGCAATGAACCGCCTGAGCCTATTGTTTTTGTTCCCAGATTAAATCTCTGAAGGCTTTGGCAGTCTCAAGCTCTGCTGAAGTCATTGGGCTCCAAGGATGCTCACAACTTTATGTTGCTGTTAAAAGTAAGTGTCAGAATTTTCAAAGACCTACCCATCAAATATTGCAAATAACAGTAGCAAAAGCTTTTCATTTTGTACAAACACTAGTGCGACTTGGAGACGATTCAATCCTCCAACTGTACATCTGTTTGAGCAAAGAGTTACCAGAAACAAGTAACAAGGATATTGAGACCCATTGCTCAATAACCACAGCCATTATTTTGCAATATTTATTGAGCTCTGCAGGGGTTTTCCTGGGATCAGAACTTGGTTGGTTTTAGTAGCAACATTTTCAGTTGTGTCATATGGATTGTTTCATGTTATTAGAGCTGAATGCTGTTATCTGCCCTTTCAGAATTGCTAGTTATAGATCTTGCAACAATGCATTTGTATGCTGTAACCTATAGCAAAATGCTGTGTAATTTGAACACCAGCTTTACCCACCGTGAGCCTCTCTGGTATTTGTCGCTATCCAGGGCACGTGTCTGGGCACCTTTCCTATTTATTTACCCTGGCCGATTGAACATTATGCATCCAGGTGCATTATTTTCAAAACATTTATTCTTGAATGTTTAGGTGTAAACTGTCCCCAAAGAAGTGTATAGATAGTTGCCACTTAAACCAGTTTTGCAGAAATGACACGTGGGGATTTTAAGATGATCTTCATGTGTTTTACCAAAACTCAGCCTACATAGTCCTTTGAGACACAAGTACAATCAGATGCTTTTTCATGTACAGCTAAAATATATGTATTTTTTTTCAATAGATTTGCGTATCTTTCCAGAAAGAACTACTCTTCTTAAGCAGCAGGTAAGGAAAAGAATATGGGTAAAATATTTGGGGAGGTATGGGAAAGGACATTTAATATATTTAATCTTATTATACATTTTTCTACATTAAAGTCAACAGGCTGCAAATATATTCTGCTACAAAGCTTTGTGTAAGAAATATCTCTATAAGAAAATACATCTCATTAAACATTTCCTGTAAATAAATTATCCCAAATAACTATGTTTTGCAAGAGGACAAAGGGGCGGGGGGTAGGCCAATGGTAAGAAGAGCTAAAAATTGCTGAGAGCCCATTTCTGCAACCCCCCTGCTCACACTGGGTATCATTTTCTTTAATATGCAGTCACAATGAGAGCAACAGAATTCCTCTGCTGAGTATGTGCTGTGTCAGTGTAAATAACACTTGCAAAATTGGTTCCTGTACTTTTTTAATATCTTGAAATTATGCTATTTCTGAGCCTTATTCCTGTTTCAGTTACACTGGAAAAACTCTGAAATAAGCAGAGTTGCAAGGATAGGACTGCAAGATAAAACTCTGACTGAGACTATTAAAAAACAGAAGACCCTGTCTCTGAGCAGTCCCTCTAGGTCAATAAAAACTAACTAACTCCAGTAGGGAAAGAGGCATGTGAAATAATCTTCTTATTTAGTCTCTTATGAAAGACAAAGGCAACGTAGCTGAGGTCTGTCTTCTAATTAGGAAGTCTGAGTCAGGTGGTGTAGCTAACATAGAGCTTTAGAACAACCACTGGTGGAGACATGTCAGTGGAAAAAGGTGTCTTGGGTATGGGTGACATGGTCTTCAAAGTTAAACTACATACGGGTGTACCAGCATTGTTCAGAACTGATTAAACAGAAAAGTCCCTTGAATTACAAAACATGAAAATGGGTAATTACAACTTAGCAGTAGGTCAATTATAGAATCAGACTTCATTACAGAAATAGCAGTCTTTTTACCAATGTCTATACAAAGGAATACTTGCAAATAAGTAAAATGAAAAAAGTTTGAAAAGACCTGGGAAGACAAGTCAAGGGATAGAGACTGTCCCTTTTTTAACCGGTACACAAACAATGTAGAGTTGTCAGTTGTTTCCGCAGTCCATGTACTACTCCCATCATTCCTGGCAGAACAGTCCAGACTAGAGGACATCAAGTTCAGGCTGAATACGTGCTGGAGGCTGGTATGCTGTCACATCGCGTGATGTTTAACAAGTCATTTGCGGACGTACCATCTTCTTACATCCTTTTCTGCAGGAGAGGAGGTGCTCACAAGAGCCAACTCCTTTTCCTTTGCTGCCTCTAAGAAACAAATGCGTTATACTTCTGCAGAGTGCCATCAGTAGCCCGTTGCTACTAATAAAATGTAAAAATTTGAGTTTGTAGCAGTATGCTCTAAACACCTTAACAAATGTCTACATCATCTGTTATAACAGCAACAGTGACACAACTTTATAACCCTGCATGTTAGGCACTTCAACACTCCGCTATTTCTTTTGGAAATATCTATAATGCAAGTACGCTTAGGCAAAGAAAATATATTTAGGACTAATGAGCAACTGCCTGTATATAATTCTGGATTCAGCATGCACATATTTGCTTCATCTGTTCAACCCAATGTATACTAGCAGTAAACTGAGGCAAATACAAGCGATTAAGAGCCACACTATGACATTGAACTACAAAAAGCATTTCAATTTACCTATGTATAGGAAACAAACCCCTGTTTAAATGCTTCCTCTTAGAGAAACTGCTGCTCTCTTGAAATTGTGAGATGGCAAGTTTTCACCTCTTTCATAAGGGCCTGCAAAACATAGCACTCTTGCCCTGCAGGAGTGCGTTCTTTGCTGAAGTGTCAGCCCTGAATGACAAGGACGTGTGGACATTCACAGTAACTTTATTTCCATTTCTCACACCTGCAATGTGACCAATAATGTGTTGACAGATGAGTCTTCCTGGCCTGCACCGCCTCCTATAAGAGTACAATGCATACAATCTATTTAGCAGTCGTTACCACGCTGGAAACCCACTGTACCCTAACACTGAACCCCTGAAACATCACAGGACAACACAGCAAGGAAAGTGACATTAATTTCCACCGTACTTGTTTGCATACTAGCATTTCCCACAAACTGTAGGTTATTTACAGAAGAGTTGCACAGCAGGAGAACTCCGGCTGCACTTGGGTTTACCACCAGCTCAAAAAGAAATGCATTTGGTGTGACTTCTACTCCTACCCTAACGGTTACTTTAGCCATTCTGCTTTCATTTGCAGTCCTCATTTCCCACCATGCTGTAATGTATTGAATACATAAAGCCACAGTCACTTAACACTATCTTCCCAATCCTCATTCAGATTTTCTGGCACACGTGAAGTCTTGATTTAGAAGAGGAGGTTGCATCTTTCCATACTTTGCAAGACAGCCCCTTGGCACAGTCACATCGTTGGAAAATCTCCAGTCCATGGGACCCTTTCTTGCGCTGTTTGGTGCACACCTCCCCCTGATGCAACACAGGCTTGCAAATCTTGGTCCAAAAATGGCGAGCACAGCAGTGTCCCTCAATACAGTCTGATGACCGTAGGCAGGGATCACCTTCATGTCCTAAAAAGAGCAACCAAACTATTTTACTTCATGGGAAAATGTGAAAGTACAGATTCAGTGCAGACTGATGCAAATGATGCTCAGAAAAAGGAGAGATGATATTTCCATCTGTGTCTATTTGAAGGATGTAAGCAGAAGGGAAGATATGAATTAGGAAGGTTCAAGGAGGTAATTAATGAGACCTGCCATAAGACTTAGTAAGGAGAAATTCAGCTACAGGATTGTAAGCAGGATTACAAGTGCTTAATTAAATGACTGCTACAAGAGGAGGATGTGTGCAATCTTGCACAACTGAAAAATGGATTGTCAGTCCACCTCTAATACAGAGAAGAAAGCAGATGCTATTTCAATCTCAGGAACTGTTGGTTGACGTTATATCACTTTTTGAGTCACGCTGTGAATTCTCACGATAGACGTTCACTCCCGGTGGAATTACTGCCTATTTCTGTTTTGCATTGCTGTATCTTAACAGCAATAACATTATTCATAACATGAAGGAACAAAGCAGTGTAGGGCAAATGTGATCTTACCTTTTATGTGTGACAGCTTGGAGCGCGACCTCCCTAGGTTTTGCCATCCCAAATCCTTGCTAGCATAATGACCGTTCTTCCGGTTGCGTGGCCCTTCTAGAGCAGGGATGTGAGGTGTAAGGATGCTTTCAGTCACTGGTATGCAAATGCCTGCGAGGTAAAGACAGTCGGTCAAAGATGTGAACAAGAGGAAAAGCAGCCGAGAGACATACGCAGACCAGGATCAGGACCAGGACCATGAAAGTGCTGGGGCTTGGCCTCAGTGACACTCAGCTCTAATAGCACCTCTCTCCCTGATCCCTGCCACCTAACTTCACCACAGCTCTGCTTCACTCACTGTCAGACAGTCTCGCTGTCACTCTGGCTTTATGGGCTGAGCACCTGGAGACTGCCTCATAGACATCTCTCTCCAGTCTCCGGAGGAGAGTATGGGAACGCAAACACTATGGTTATAACCCCCCCCAGGGAGAGCAGATCAAGGATTCATTAAGTCTCTTTTGCTTCCTTAAAAATATGGTTTCATGTGCAGTCTTCCAGTGAATCAAACCACATTGAATGTAGTGCTGTGATTTCCGTCAGCAGCAGCAGCATTTTTGGGTTTCCCCACCCCAAAATGGGAAAAAGTCTGGTAGTACACAAGCCTTGAACATAGAAATACTATAAAAGAAAATGGAGTGGAATAAAATAGAAAATGAAGTTTTCTTGGTTTAGAAAAAGAAGCACAGTCACCCAGGAAAAAAATAATGTTGCTGGGAACACTCAGAGAAATAGATGCTGTCAAAATGCTGATATTACGGAGGAAAACCGAGAGTTGACTGACGTACCATTGTTGCAGCGGTTCCCAGGGCAGCACATGCCGTCTCTGTGGCAACGCTTCTTCTTCCTCCGGCACATCATGCACGCAGACGTTGCTTGATGAGGACTGTGACAGTATCGCCCAACTTCGCATTCCTTATCATTGGTACAAGGATAGGCCTAGTGGGTAAAAGAAAGGTTTACAGTGAAGCACTGCTTTGTACAAGGCATGTATGCAGCCCATTTAAAAAAAAAAAAAAAAAAAAAAAATCACCAAACCCCCCCAAAGAAACCAACAGTTGAGATACCATTCACTGGGGCCATGAGATGCAGGGAGGGATGCTTCACTGCAGCCATATAGCTGCTGGTGAAGATGTATCTGCTTAAAGAATCAGAGAGATACAACCAGCTCCCCGGTGGTTTCATCTTTTCTTGCCTCAAACATATGTTGGCACAAGAGAACTCATTTTTGTGGGTTCAGGCCTCTGATTCATAGACAAGAGCTTTAAACTCCACAGTGAAGAATAAACAGAGCCATAAGCTCCTCTCTGTCAGTAAAAATCCTGAAACGCACCCTGCAATAGGTACCATTTTAATTTAAGCTCCAAGGAGGCATTTTCCTTTGATAGCTGTCAAACACACTGACAGGTAAGTTCACTGTCCTCACGGTGAACATCTGCACCACATTGGTACAAGCTCCTTTGCAATTGCGCCACTCCCCACTGGCCCATGCCAGTTGGACTCCTTGGAAGTGAACAAACATCACTGGTCAGCATTTCACTTTGATAACCTTTACTTCACTTACGGGCTTAGTATACTCCTTAAACTTGCCACCTACTAAACACCACCCTATGGTACGCAGCATGGAATATATTATAGAGCACAAACTGTCTTGCACATATAGTTCCCTGCAAGCAGAGACACACGTATACAATTCTCCTATATTCATCAAAACCAGCATGATCTTACAGCACTTTTTAAAAAAAGGGTGTGAAAGCACTGTATTCTCCCATAAAGAGAGAGAAAGAAAAGTTTATTCCTACAAGAGGAAAAGACATCATGCTTTAAGGAGACAAAACAACACACGCTCCCACATTTCAGGATCCTCTCTGCTGACTCCCACACAGCTACAACTACGCTCTCTGTCTGCATCTAATTTTACTGCCTATTAAATTAATCATAGATTTTTTTTCATTCCTCAAAATTATACTTGAGGAATTTGTTTAGATACAAAGATGAGAATAAATTTTGGGCACTTTCTGGAAAATTACTTCCTCAACTAATTTTCTCCAACATTTTAAATAAATCAAACTATTGCTTTTACTGTTTTCAAAATGACTCTTGCAATTAATTGTTCACCACAAACAAGGAGCTTAGCTGACTAATTTTCAATGTAGGCTGATTACTTTTCTAATAACATTTTAAATCAAGGCTTGATTATATTGTTCTCAGAAAAGAAAATCTTGGAGGCTGTTGAGAATTTGCTCTGGAAATTTTCTTTTAGATGGAGAACTTCTCGTTTCTCTGTCTTTGTGCCATTCTGCTGAGAATCGCAGAAGAAACAAGAGGTCTATAAAACTAAGCAAGTTTCTGTAGTGCCATTAGTGGGAGGGGGAACCACACCATTTCCCATGTGATTTCATTAGTTGCTTTCTTTGTCAAAATTTACTTTACAGTACCACAAGTGCTGGGTGGATATTTCCCAAGTGCTGCTGCCCCGTTACTTCTGCCCTCTGAATATGTGTCTTTGAAGAATGATTCCAGAGTGCAGCTGTTTGGAGTAACCTGACATATGTGTAAGTCTTTCTCCCTTAAGAATAAACATTTCCTCTTGTGTTCATCCTCTCGAGGATGAACATCAAAGAAGGCCAGATCTTTTAGCTAGGAGTGGCAATAAGAGACAAATGCAAGCATTCACCTGTTTGGTACTCTTAAGGCACAAATGGATTCTTCCTATTCTAGCGAAGCAGAACTGAAGTGCTCTTCCTTCAATCTCATCACTCCTTTCCCTCATTTTTCCAGCAAGAAATCATTAACACTAACTTAGAATTTATGATATAGTTACCATAAAAGTAAGGCTTCCCTGACCTAAATGAGACCTTACTAAACTAAGGATCTTACAATGTGGAAAAGCAATTTTATATAGACTTGTGCATGGTTACACTGAGTTTGGAAAACACTAACACTGCTAGCTGGGGGCAATGCAAATAAAAAACAGATGAACTAGCTAAAACCTGGAGATGAAGGCATTTTAGACCCTTGTCTGTCATCAAGACCTTCATAACCGCATCTTTTTTCCAATATGGGCATGTGGTATACACCTGCAACTTGTCAGCAAGAAGCCTACTTGCAGTTTTCTTTTGGTTCCTCAAATGGCTTCTAAAAAAAAAAGAGTTCCCTGATCCTCAGTGGTGCTAATGAAGGCTCTCACATACCATATCTAGTGTCTGTTTTACTTCTGGCTTTTAGGCTGTGACGTGTAAAAGATATTTTAAGATATGCATCTAATTGCCAACTCTCAGCTCTGTCTTTAAGAATGGTAAAAGTAACAAAAGGCAATTTTGGCATTAAAAATTACCAAGGAAAGTGACATAACTCAGCCTTTAGTCCTACTCTAGAGCCCCATCCTAAATAAAGATGACACTTTCGAAATGAAAAAAATAAGCCAAAATATTCACCTACCTAGGCGAATGACTGCAGCACATCAAAAAATAGTTTTGTGCTACATGTAGCTCAGACAACAACTGGCAAGTCCATTCAAAACCCCAAAAGACCAGCTGCCAGCCAGCTATATGAAAAACCCTCTTGTAAACGCCTGATGCCATCAATTGCCTGGATCTTTCTTCCAAACCCACCATCCATTTGATATCCTAGCCATCAATCACAGAGAGCTTGAAACAAAATGCCTACATAGCCTTGTATCTGTCTCCTAGTCACTAGACATTCATTAGAATACCTCCTGCTCCCAGCAAAGTAATTTCTATCACTGCGCAGCATTCAGTGTTAAAACACAAAAATAAAACAAAATAATATAGTGTCTACATAGCCTCGACTAACGGGGGAAAATGCGTTCATAATCATCCCATTGTTGGCAGTAGCTGAGCCAAGCTACGTATAAATATGTATATATTTTTAAAAACACAGGATAAAGAAAACACACTTGTAAAAATGTACATGCTAACAATTGTCTATGCAGGAGTCAAGGTTTTCAAAATCTCCTACACCACAGTGCCTGACACACAGACTTCACGTTTAGAGAATTGCAGAGAACATTTCCTATATACAACACAAAGACACAAATCAGTCCCAGATGGAGAGGGAAAAAGCAAGCTGTAAACCAGCTCTACTTCCACAGCAATGATAACTAATTCTACAAGGCACATCATCCCTTCACATTCTTTAGCTATACATATCATTTTCTGGTCGTAAATCTCTATCCACTAAACACAGCTTTGATATTATGGGAAACCAGATGAAACCGAGATAAAATATGTAGCACTCCCTGAAGCTGCATTTAAACAATCATCTTTAATTTTTTTAGCTCAGATTACAGGCGATCAAGTCACCCGTAGCATGACATAAACTAGATTTGCCTGTGATAATGAGTTGCATTTTCAGAATGTGTTGTCTGATTAAAAGCATTGTTGCTGAGATGTTTTCTCCTCAGTCCTTCCAATTACTTTTGTATCCTTGTATAAAAGATACTGTTGAATGCGAGTCCAAAAACGTACAGCAAAGATGCACTGGATTTTTTGCGATGTTGGAGGATTCAGGCTAGATATTTAAACGGGCGCTGCTCATGCTGGGCCAGGATGTCCCCTGCGTGAGTCCACCAAGACTAACCTTTGCCAGCCAGGGCACAGCAACACATAGGTGTTAAACTTTTCTTTTTGAGAGAGAGAATATGAATCTCCATTCCTGCCGTACCTGAATTTATATTCAAAATGCCAAGTGTGCATGATAGAAACACTCAAGGAAAACGATGCAGATGGTAGAGAAGAAAAGTTGGGGCTTTTTTATAGTTGAACAAGTCCTTCCACGAGTACTACTGAGGCTCTTCCTTCTGTATTAACCTCACGGTGAGGCTGAGGAAAGGACTGACTATCAGCTTTTGTGACTAAGTGGCTAATGCCACTCCCTTGATTTGAGGAGCGTGCAGGAGTGAGGTTTATTTGTACCTTTGTCTTCCCCTTTTGGCAGAGGAGATCTAACTTAGCAACTTTTCTTGATGCAATGAGGTTTTCTTGATATTTTTGCTGGAGTCATTTACTATCCCGCATATTTTATATGGTCATCCTGAACCACAGAGTTTCACCGCAAGCTGGAGCAATACTAAGTGGTGGGACTGTTGTGCTATGGAGTCAGTCAGTCCAAGTCTCTCTCTCTCTTGCACTATAAATCGTAATGGAGAAGCACTCCAGGGGAGAGTAAGACAGATGCTGTAATGTGCTGAAGGGTGAGTGAGTAGACTGATAGCAGACACCCTTTTTTGAGCTTTGGGAGATAAGGGCTTGAATTTCAGCACGGCCTCCAGCAAATATTTGAAGACAATATTCCCGGCCAGTGTCTTAGTCACCAGGCTCTCATTTGCTCGTATTATGATGTCTCATTTGTTTTTATGCTGAAGCTACTCCACGCTGTACTAGCTAACTATGTCAGAGAAAGGCAGGAAGAGCCAGTGGCATTTTTACCTAGGCTGTGTCATCACTTATCCAGCACAAGCAGTCCTAGACACTGCTGGCTTCAGACCCACCTTCAACGCTGAGAGGAGCTGTCCCTAAATAAGTGATTTGGTGGAACAGATATCAGTAGTGACTCCCTCAGAAGCAGTTAACTTTTTTTTTTTTTTAAACACATCATAAAGTCCAAGTGCGGAGTCGGTCCTGGCAGGAGATCATGGCTGCTACCACTCCCAGCAGAAGAAACAGCATGGAGGTTATTCATGACTCTCTTACTGTGGATGCTGAGCAGCACTCAAGAAGAGAACTAAAGTCTCACATACCACATAAATGGCAATATCACTGCAGTTACTATACTGGACACTCAGTCAGCTTCTGTCTCATACAGTCATCCCATGGTGGTACTGGGGACTGAGCTGAAGAACAGGAGAAAAGCCACAGCCAGTTGTGCCTATGGAAAGTAAGAGCGCTGTAGAGCTACCAGGTCAATCCTTCATCACTCACTCTCACTTGGCAAAGAGGCAGCAGCCATTGCAAAGGAGAGACAAGTGGCTCAAGAAAATGGACACATACATCATCCCCAGAACGGTCTTGCTTCCTAGGTATCAGTGTGTTAGAAATCAAATTTAGGCCACTACTCACAGTCTTGTACATACAGAATCCCTAGTTATTAATACTATATGCAAAGACCTGTGCCACTAGATTATGCTATCACATCTACCAGAAATGTCTTTTTCTGCTGTCAAAAGACTTCCCTTTTATATCACACCTATATAGGCTTTCATATTCACACCATGCCTTTGAGACAGCTTACCACAAATGAATTGGTACTGCAACTCAGTGTATTACTCAGTTGTTATTTAAGGAAAAAAGGTTATTTTCTCTATTTCAGTTAATTATACTTTTATAAATTTTAAAATAATGACTGTAAAGGAGGTGGAAGCTGACCTCTCTACAGCCAGTGTGCTAACTAATCAAAACTGGCCTGAACTATAGGCAAGAGGACAGAGTTTCCACCCTCCACGCAAGAGACGAACAATAGAGCTTCTTTGCCCTTTAGTCTCGGGACTGTGCGTATTGCTTAATATTCCACAGCCATCAGGCACGATGAAGCAACCAACTGGCTCAATCATGGTGAGAGCCTCTCCTTCCCATCCTGCTTTGGACAGGACAGAACTATCCTTCTGAGCAAGGACTTGGTCCCCATAGAGCAAACATATGAAATAGCCACAGGGGTGCCAGGTCTGCTTTTGCTTTTCTCTCTCTCTGGAGAATTAGTTAATCCAAAGTAAAGGCATGCCAATAAATTAGGAAATGCAAACATATGCTTTAACCAAATAGCCTGCTGTCAAGACTAATTACAAAGAATGCAAGTCATTGTTTGGCTCCTTGGTTGAGCCTGATTCTGAGTTGGGATCTCAAATTTGTTTTGGCTTTTAGCACATCAACATTGGTGGGACAGTTGCACACAACATGTGGCCTGTAGAGCTAGGTGAATACATCATTTGTCCCACTCACCTCTTTGGAGACAGAATAAAGATCCTGTCTATGAAAGCCAAGGAGAAGACATAACACAATCTCACAGGACACAAACCTTTGTAACAATGGAAAAAAGAGCTCTTCATTCAGAACCACATAAATGTGATAAAGCAGAATGGAGGGGGGAAGTCAAAGCTTTTGAACAAACCAACCAACCAAACTCTCAGCTCTTTGTGGGTTGTTTTTTTCCCTGCAAGGCAATTAAACTACTTTCTGATAGCTTCTTAAGTGTATTCAGACAAGTCCATGTCTAACTGACAAACTTCAGCCTAGCTTTCTCCTAGCTGCTAAGCAAACACGTACATTAAGATGTAGATGGGAAATGACTGTCATTTACTACTATTTTGTTTTTAATCCCAAATGAGAAAAGAGTTTATCAGCAGCCATCTGGAGCAATGCAGTTTTCCCACAGCACTGCTGATGCTGCTTTTTTCTATTCTTAGCTCAACACAAGCATAGATGATAGCGAGGGACCTCACTGTGCACAAGCAGAAAGCCATGGTTAATTTATCCCACAGAGGAAATCACGCTGTGCTCTCAGACAGCTCCAGACATGGATCCTGTCTCAGACTGATCTCACCAGAAACTCTCAACTCTCAGTGACTGCTATGGCATAAACCATTCTTGAAAGGAAAACTCACAGTAGTTGCAATGAAACAGATTTACTCTGTTCAGTTGCCACGACAAGTTTAACGATTCAATTTTTCTCACTGAGCCTCCTTCTTGTTAAAATAATACATCTCTGACCCACTTCTCTGCCAAATCCAGAGAGAAAAGCACCATCTTCTGCCTCTAGATTAAGCACAGGCACTTTCTTCTAGCAATAACTTATTTTTAACTCTTCAACTTCAATAACTTATTTTTAACTCTTCAACTCTTCACAGAGTGCTACATTGTAGATATGTATACTGCATCCTCCAAAGATCATTCCTTCAAACTGTGTGGCTAATGGCCCCAGAAGCCTGCATTATTAAGACAATAAATATTCATGTTTCAAAGTAATACTCAATCCACTGCTAGACCATCAGGGAAAGAACGTTTCTAAAACGTGCAGTAGTCCAGCTCTCATGAATTGCTAGAGCCAAAGAAAACTCAGATCTTAACAACCAAGAAACAAACCTCACTGAGGTCCCTATGCACCGACAAGGCTGCAGGACTCACATGGGTCCTGACTCAGGCTTTCCTCGTCTCAACAAAAATGTCATGGAAAGCAACTTCCCGTTATGCAAGTGGTAGGCAGTTGTGCAGGGAGCTGTGCTTAGGGGGAGCCTGTAGCTGCACCTGGTGGAGACAGAGTCAAACACCTTAAAATAAACACAGGAGCTGTGTTGTCCTGTTGCGCACAGAGCTAGCCAGCATGAGCGGTGCCTCCTCCAGTGCAGACAGAAAACCTCCAAAGACTTTTCCCATATGAAATCTTACTCATACCGTGACCCTACGTGATCTCCTGGCCCGCGTGGTGGAATTCAATGAACATTTTAAGTCTACAGAAGAACATCTTATAAAATAGCTTACAATTCAACACTTTTCTTACAGAACTACCTACATTTCGTGTCCTACTGGGAGGAGGTAGTGTGTGTTTAAAGCTGGCCTTGGCTTCAGGAGGACATACACAGAAAGTAATCTGAAAGACTGCAAGAGGATCAATTAAATTCCTGGGTAGATACTATTATCTGAATGCCTCAATTTAGTGCATTTTACATGCATTATGAAAGTATAAACTCAAAGGTTTAAGGCTCTGAAAGTCATCCACCTTACAAGTTTAGTCAACTTGATTCACCTTCAATTCCTCATCTAGGTAAAACCTGGAATGAGTTATATTTCCAAATGACTTAAAGGGCAGTACACTATGCCCAAAATACGCACAGATGTATGTTGTTTATACCACAGAACAGCATAAAATTATCATCAGGACACAGCATATACATTGTAGTTCCCAAGGCAGCACAGCTATGGGTCTTCCTATTCTATCACACCTTTAACGCAAATTATTAACCTTAGATCCATATCTATGGATCCATGATCTGCTGAATCATGCCATTTCAAAGGAAGCATACCATGTTTCTTGCCCTACGCACACTGTGCGTACACAGGTGCTCAAGTTTTACCTCCCTACCTCTTATCATGACCATGGGATTAGATAGCAGTGCTTCCTTCCCAACATTTGGAGACCATGAGCCTCCTATGCTGCTTTATTTTGAAGGAGGCTTACTGCTCCACAGAACTGGTACCTTATGGAAGACATGATTGAAGAAGGTTCAAAAGTTTGGGGAACAGTCAGTTTGACCCCAAATTTTATGGACTTTGTGTCAATGTGTATGATTCATATTGTCTGGTGAACTACCAGCAGCAGCATTACAACAGAGGGCATCAAAACAATGTAGTACTAAATCAATGTGACAGGAAGCCTCTAGGTCTTGATTTTGTCATTTTCAAATGCATCACCAAAGACTGCTCGAAGAATAAAGGTTTGTTAACATGCACTTTGTTCTATGTTCAGCCTTTTCAGCAGACTGTTCTTGTCCTTTTATCTCTGCCTTTTCCCCACCCCTTTTCTGATGGTTTAGCTTTTTAGTTTTGTCTCTAATTGGCTATTTATCATCTGTTCCAGAGTAAGATTGTTCTGGCTTTTTGATCATGTTTACTGCAATGGATGAACAGTGGGTTGCCAAAAAGTTTTCCCTCTGGATCTATTAACTCTAGAAGTATGGAGATTTTTATTAATCTAAGAATTAGTACTACCAAGATAGAAACAGCTAGAAGATCCTATAGCTTACAAAACACCAAGCATTAAACCACAGGTAGATACTCAGATATTGTGGTTGGGAGTAGAATAACACTGTGGGGAACTGGCAGTAAGTTACTGTTCTAACACCTGGGTCTGAAGATCCCCAAATCATGACGCACTTTCAAGGTGGAGCTTTTATTGGGAACCACCTCTACAAGCACATATTCACAGCAAGAAAAATGAGGTGACAGCTTTACCTTCTGTAGTATAGCTACTAAGGAAGTAATCTTCCTTTGCTTTTAAACATTCACAAAATCTAGAAAAAGCAAGGGGGAAACCCTGTCTTACTGAAGTCAGTGCAAAAACTCCCTTTGTCTGCTACAGCGCCAGGAGAGAGAATGCTTCCAGGTTATAAACATTTGTGCAGTGCCTGCAGTCCTCACCCTGGAAATGACTCTTAGGTATTCCTTGCAGAATACGCTTTGCATTGCAGAATACAAAGCATTTAAGACGCTAGTTTTCAAACTGCAGTTTCTCTGGCCCTCATGTTTAAAAAGACAGCCCTGAAAACATGAATTTGTGTCTCAGCTGGAGAGACAGCCAGATGCCGTATGTCTGAGAAGGAGGAACCGCAGTCTCCATCTCAGCAGAGTGCTGACTGCAATCTAACATTGTTACTGCATGTCAGCATTATTGTTTGTCTCCCTGATGGTCATTTATGTGAGAAGACCTGGCTCATATGCCTCTTTCAGTCCCCAGTTCTTTCTCTATGCATCAGAAACCACCATGGTCATCTGATATTCAAAACACCTTCCCTCTTTTCCTGCTCTACATGAGCCCCTCTGCAACGTGGTGGCTGTGACTGATCCATTGCGAGGGGAACTGAGAGGGACCGAGTCCTTTGAACTCTAAAGCACCTACAGAGAGTTGAAATCAGACAAAAAAATCAGTCAGCTGAGCTTTAATATCAGAACAAACAAACAACGCCAGGGCACCTGCACCAGCTCCCACTCTCCAGTCTCATGCACCACAGAGAATTCAGAGACGTGGCCCCAGAAGTTCACGAGTTTTAAGGACAGAGAAAGAAAAAAATAAAAAGAAAGGGTGATATTTCTTCAGTTCTTACATCTGGTCTGCATGAGTGAGACTGAGAAACAGGACAAGTTGATAATGCAGCTTGGGGCTTTCCCCTTCATAACAACAGGAAGAATTACAATACGAGAGCGCGGCTCCTCATCCTGACTCGTTCTAGGAGCAGTTACGCTCGTACGAGGAGCCAGCAGTGCTCACGCAGTGGGACTACCTGCAAAAGAGCAGCTGTCCTGGGAAAGGGCTTGGTCGCAGCCCCCTGAGGGCACAGGCAACCTCTGTGAAGTGGTTAGACTCATATTGCTGTTCAGCTGACTCCTCAGGAAGAGTAAAAGGAAAAAATATAATACTAGGCTATTAAGACAAATTATCACACTTTACTCAAAGGAGGCCAAAGATAGCAGAAAAGGAAAGGACCCCTAAAAGCATCATTAAAAAAAAAATCATTGTACTCTTATTATACAATTAAGTTGGAGCTGCCTACCCAACTTCAGCCTGTGGTAAATAACGTAGCAATCAAGGTTTCAACACTATTTACCCTTTTTTCCTTTTTCTTTTAAAATGCTCCTGGTTAATTTTGCACAAACAAGAAATAACAGCACAGCAAGGCAAGAATAACTTGTGAGTAAAACCAGATGAACACCAACATATTTACATAGTGTAATGACTTCACTATTAATTCAAACAAACCCAGGCCCCAATTCTCAGAAGAGCAAGCTGAGCACATGCAGTCCAGGAGGCAAGAACAGGGTGGCTTCAAACTACGTCTGCTATGTCTGCAGCCCCTGAGTGAGTAGGGACTCCTCTTAGTTTCAGTCTGCAATAGCCACCGAGGGACCATCTTTCATTCCAGACGTTGTACTCCAACTACACCCACTTCTCAATCTTATGGGCCCCTTTCCATTTTCAAGCAAGACTTCCTTCAGTGCTAGGCACCATAACACAGAAGAGAGAAGACAATAGGATTTCCAAAAATATCTAATTCATAGAAAAAACACCTAATGTCATAGACATGAGAGAAAAAAGAGAAGGGGAAAAAAAAAAAATCCAGACTCAGGTCCACTACCTAACAGGGGACAGTCATTTCTTGATAAAGGTACCAAAAAAAAAAAAAGTCCAAAGAAACAGGAATAATCCTGCAGAATAATTCTGAAACAAGCCAAAATGGACATTGTCCTATTCTAGTCGTTGTCAGCATGCAATTGCCTAGGATTCTGGTATTTAACATTGAATGAACTATAAATCTGTTCTCCACCCTCAAAATAAGGTGTTCTGCAGCTGAGACTTGTATTTATCCTCTTCCCTGCTATGTTTTACTGTGTCTTCTGAACTTATGTTTTCAAGTACTCTCTTCTTATCTGAAAATAATATTCTTTATGTGGAGTTACGGAATGTCTTCTTTGTTCCTAGATGTCTTGGATGTTGATCAACAAAAAGTCATTAAAAAGTTTAATCCTCTATGCTTGGCACTACATCAGTCTGAGAGCAGTTGCTTTGTAACAGCCTTTGGAATAAATATCCATTAAAGATTTTTTTTTTTTTTCCTTATACAGGTCACCCACACTTTATAGTGGGTGGCCCTTTCGTTTATCCCATTACTATATTTCCACTTCTAAAGCTAAGCCAGATGCAGCAACCTGATACTACTTTTTAGTTCACGCAACTTTATTGTAATGAAAACTTCCGTGTGTATCTGATACTTGTTAGGAAAGCCAAAGAAACAGGAACCATGGTAATATTGCACCACCTTCTTGACAACTTTTATTCTGCATGAGTTGGATTCTCCAGGCTACTGCATGCTTCATTAGCAAGCATTTTTCACACAGTCAACCCATATTTGAACTCCTCTTGTCGGTATTATTTGCGTTATTAACCATGCCCAGAGGCAGTGTCTAGGTGCTGTACTTTCTTATAATTCTGCATGATCAGTTCTTTTACTGCTAGATAGTCTTCATAAGCAAGACCAAACAAGGGCAGAAAAGATTTTAAGGCTTTTGGTTGGTTGGTTTTGTTTACCTTTTATTATTATTATTATTTCTTCTTTCTTTTCTCTTCTAAACAGATGGACTCAAGGTAGCAGAGATTAAATGGCTTGGCTATACCAAGGCCACATAAGAATTCCACAGTACACAAGTAATTTTCTTCAACCCTCATCCATTTAACTGTATGATTCTTTCCTTTTCTGAACTTGTACCCTTCCTTTCAGATGTGCTAAATATAAGTGACTGTGTCTTTAACAATTATCTCCTCTATACAGGGATACAAACAGAAATCAAGATGGCCACATTTACCAGCCAAGTATGAAAAAATATAGTCCTACTTTCTAGTCATACCCATGGAAGCGTATTTTACATAAAGAAATTGATTGCCTAAAGCATATTTTACAGATGAACTTACTCAGACTATTTAACAACTGCCAAACAATTCTTAGAGCATGGATATGTGCAGAGCTCTCCTTAAACTCCATGCTGAAACCAGTCGTTGACCATGGCCATGTGATTATGGCAAAGGAAGATTTCCTTCCTTACCTTTTTGCTAGAGTGTTTGCTGGAAGATGTAAAGGAGGTGTGATTTATTGTTTTCCCCGTACTTCACATGACAGTCTGGGGGGGAAGGAAGTTTTAATTAGGCAGATAAAAATATTTATAACTAAGTCTTGGGTAGTTCAACTAGCAGCAGTGGAATTATTCAAATGCTTGATGTTATTTATATGTTTATGCTTGTGAGAATATAAACATATTTGTAATACTTTACTGTACACAAAGCATGGTTCACCTCTTAGGCAACAGATTATTTTCCTAGTTACATCGCAAGGAGGCAGAAAAGCAAACTAGACTGACATGAATGAAAAGTACTTAATCACAGAAAAGTAATGAAGTAACGCTAGGTGGCTTTCCTCAGTCACGAGAAGGCTATTTCCCAAGTCAACCAATTCTTTTTCATTTTCCTGCTCTTCAAATTCTGCCAGAGACAGGACAGCACAGAATACTTTGCGCTCGAAACAAGCGAGACAGCACATTTCCCTGGCAAGGTGCCCTTCGCGCCATGTCTTTAGCACTGTGCTCTGCAGAGCACTCAGGCTTGAGGATTTCTCTCCACCTTCACTGAACCAACGGTTACGTCAGTGCTGGTTACACACTTGCTCTGCCGAAAGCGCTGCAAAAACCGCTAGGCAGCTCTTTGTGTAGCCAAGTGTCTAAATTCACCTGAGCGTTTGCATGTTTTGTGAAAACACGCAGGAAAAAAAGCAGAAAATGCACCCTTTCCCACAGACCACTCGGTCCCAAAACGGGCACAATTCCCACTGGCTTCAGAAGTTTCCCCCAAGTAGGAAAGTCAGCCCATAACGTAACAAAGTATCACTGTTAAAATGTTAGAGTGTCTCCTAAATTTGGTGAATTTTCCTTGAAACCAATTCAAAGGGATTCAAATGGGATAAGAGCAAATGGCACTTTGCCTGCTAAGAGGATCTCTCAAAACTGAGGCACTGGGACACACAGCCTTGCAGCTACTTGCTGCCTCGTTAATTCCGGAATTTAGGTTCCTGGGAGCCATGCAAAATGCTCACCAGAATAGAGTGGAGAGGGGCTAAACATCAGGTTTTGCCATCATTTCCTACGCCAGTCTCTTGCCGGCCTTCCTACATGCATAGGAAGGGAAGAGGGGAGAGAGTACAAGACCTTTGTAGTGCTTTGCTGCTACAGCTTCATGTTTTGACCCCTGTCCAGACGAGTATGAGTAGAAATGCCCCTGGAAATGCTGGAATACCATTTTCATTGCTATTTGTTTTCCCTGGTATCAGTGGCACAGAAGCTATCAGCTTCTACTGCAGCCTGCTTAACAGGTGCTAATGCTCCACATGCTGCACGTGGGTGCAAAGGCTAAGGGAAGGAGGAATGGCTCCCTGCACCCCCAGTCCCTCCAGGGGAAGGAAGAGCTGCTACAGAGTCCCGGTTCCTGCTGTGGGAAGCTGCTGCTCTGAACAGTCCCGTAAAGCCCGTTCCAAAGCCCGGACTCTCTGAGGCCATGCTAGAGTTACGCTGTTACAAATTAATTTTTTTTTGGACATATAAAGGCATGGTGCTTAGCAAACACTGGTATTATTCCTGAAAACCCATACTTCGTCCCTTTGGCGCACTGTTCTCATTTTAATCAACAGAACCTCATTTAAACATGACACTTCAGGACTTGGCCCAAAGGCAAGACAGTGCTCTACCTTAAAGGGTTAAGAATTAGGATATATACTGCAGAGAGGTAAGCTTTGTCACTAAAGGAAAAACATACATTTTCATCAGTATAATTAAAATGATCAGTCAAAATCCTTGGTTTGAGGGTGTCAGGCTATCTTCAGCTTCAACAATAGGGTGTATGAATTACTTCATACTTAGCTTAAGTTTTAGATAGCATATAGTGTACTTCCAAAGATTTCATCTAATTTAAGTACCTTTATCGAGGTTTATTCAATAGAAGAGATTTTTTTTTTCCTCAATTAAACCAATGCAATCATGCTGAAGCCGACGGGTTGAATGTGTCAAACAGCGTTGGGATCACTGATATCGGTGTACATACTGAGAGAAGTCCCTCAGTAAGCCGTATCATACAAGTACTGCTCATCAGTTAGGCCTCTGTATGCTTCAGAATATTACTTGAACGTGCAAATACAACTACATTACTATTTTGACATTTTTCTAGAACATTCTGAGAGAACATAATCACTCTGTTCCAAAACATCCCTCTCCAAATCTTTTCTCATTTTCTCTCATCTTGTGTTAACAAGATTTACCATGCTTGATCACACGATCTAGAAAAATAAATGAAGAAGCATGTGCTAACGCAGTTAGCCCATTTTTCTTTAAACAGAGGACAAATCTGTATACACACACACCTTTGCGATCATTGACCTCACTATTTCTCTCCTTTATTTTTAAGTCCTCATTATAAAACTCAGTGAAGGGAAATCAAAGGCACTGACAAATATCAGCATTAGCAGCAGTGTCACACCAGGAAAACCCAGGTGTTTGTAGAGCGATGGCCCGTAACGACTGTGTGGTAGGAGCAAAATACAAATGCCTGCATCTTCCCCAGCACCTCTTCCAGCTATTTATACAAACCTTTGCCGACCTTCTTCCCTCATTTCTTTTCAGTGTCAGCTTCCTTTTACTCATGGCTAAGCCACAGTTGTTTACCATATAAAAAAAAATTCAAGTTAATTATCTTAAAGTCTTCAAGTCAAAGTACATCTGGTTTGGAAATGAGAGTCTCTCTTAGGCCCGTCTTTCATGTAAATACACACACACACATCTGAATGGAAAAACGCCTGCGTGTTACAGATTTGCTGAGGAACGTGCAGTAGTACCCTTATCATTCCTATCAAGTGTAACTCAAGAAAGACTTTTGAAAAGTTCAAAAGAAAAGCAGCAAACTGTTGTTTTAATGAGACTCCATTAGGCAGAGCTCCCTTCATGACTCTCCCGGATCATTGTTTTCATTAGCAAGCTACATGAGTAACAGCAAAGCTATTTGTACAGCGCTCGTTGCTCGGGTGCAGGCTCCCTCTCTGCCAGAGTGCTGTCTTTTAGATGTTCAATCCAGCACTGCTGTTATCTGCTCTGTGAGAAAAAAAACTGATGCAAATGAATGGAAATTTTGTGGCTGGCCAACAAAGGGGCTTTCCCAGCCAAAATCAGAACAAAGGTTTAATTTATTTAGGAAATCAAAAGGCTAAAAAGGCATGATCTTGCAATCTCTCCCTAACGCGAGCAGTCCTCGCTGTGATATATAATCCCGTGGTTTTGCTGGGCTTCACAATGGATTTACTCATTAAAGACTTAGCACATGAGTAAAGATTTGAAGAGCAGGTCATCAATACATGACAGCATAAAAATATTATGCAATGTAAATTATGCATTAGTTGGAAGCATTCACTTTATTTTCAAGCAACTTGGGCAAACTCTTGAAAAAGAGGCATACACATGGGCTGGTTTGTTCACAGAAAAGCTAAGACTGTGTGTGTCAAATTTTTCTGAAACACCACATCCACTCATCTATGCACAGAGTAATGTCATGGTCTGACAATGTCCTCAAAAATCCATTTTGTACATCTGAAATGAAACTCTTTCAAAGCTTAAATAATCTGCTTTTGTAGACTAACCAAGTCTATAAATATTTAAGTCATCAGACACATTTGCAAATCTAAAAATATTTTAAAAACCATTACTGCATTCAGAAAAAGCAGTTGTAGAGCACTCCATAAATCTACTTTTTCTGCTTACTCTGAGCAAAACCTGTTCCAATTTCAGAGTTAAGACTCCAGTTCAATACTACAGAACAAACATATCTGAGAGAATAAACCAGACTACTTTTTGATCCAAAGCCTTTCTCCATTGGTAATTATGGCTAAGATGGTGCTCGCATTTAGGCTGCTTCACACAGCCACCAAACCTACTCTAGAAAATGACCTAAGTACCTACAAATTGTCCAGTACATGCACGGCCCCATCAGTTCTGATGGGATTACTGATGGAAGGTTTTGCCCTAAATGAGGGAATACAGGAGCTCTGTACTTTGCGTATCAGGCTGCTTGTGGCAAAATAGAAGAGACCTGCAGGTTTGTCGTCAAGCCCCAGCTGAGAAGGGTGGTGGATCTCTACCACCTACTGTCAAGCTCTAACTTCAGTGCACAATGTTGCTCCTCCGCGGGTCCCTGCTGGATGCCTTCTCACGGATCGCACAGGAAGTCTGGACTACAAACCTTTTAGTTCTCCAGATTCTACCTAAGTTTTGTCCAAAAAGAGGAGCCTAAAATAACTGGTAAAACTTCTAGGTTTGTTTGGGAGCAGTTAAACCTATCGTTGTCCCCAGAAGGGTGCCTGCCACTAAGGGAGCTCTGGAGCTGCTCCAGAGCAGGGTGCCAGGGCGCAACGCTACAGGCACGGGGCTTGCACTGGCAGGTGGCACCTCCCGAGCGGGCGTGCAGTAAGCAAACACTGCTAATAACACCTCCTTCCCCCAAAAGTGCACAGCTGTGGGAAAAGTACAGTGACCCTTCCTTTGCTGCCTTTCAATTAACTGCTGAATCTCATTTTCAAAATTCAGGAACTAACACACTTCAGAAAACAAAGATTATTTCAAAAAACCCACCACTTTTTACCAGAGTTTGCAAGAAGCAATGCTACTGAAAGGCTACAAACAGTCTGATGTGGACTCTTGGAGGAAAATCACCAGGGAGCACAAGCAGGGAAAAACTTTTTAAAATAAAAAGAAGTGCTTTTTTATAACAGCCTTGGGAATAATATATCGGCAAAAGGAAAAACTGCAACAAAAAGTGCTAAGAAGCAGATTTGGGTACCATTTAGAGACCGGTCTGCATCCATAACCAGGACTAGTGACTATCATGAGCCAGGCTACCATGGATTTTATATGAATTCTACCACGGTCAGGATTTCAAGAGTAGGAGACATACATATGCTTTCATGCTTGAAAAACGTACCGCCTACCTATACCACATAAACATGCTAAAACCTATACAGAGATAACATTCGTGATTTAATTTTTAAAATTCCTTCACTTATCTAGATATACGTCACATGAATGTATAGCAGAGATACAACGTGGGACCATGCTGGCATATGGCAAATGATAACAGAATGTAACAAACAACTACATCAATTGCCAGTATTGTTATAACAATGTTATATATAATTTTTTTTCTACTGAGAGGCAGCAGAGGAACCTCAGTTACTGACAAGACCTGCATTGTTCTAAGCAGAGCAGAAATAGGAATTCCAGTGTAAATGCCAGAAAGGTTCAAATCTAGCTCTGTAGTGGATTTACAAAGAGCTGAATGAGGTCCAAAGTCTTTTAGGATATGTCAACAAATCAAATTGAAAACACAGCTATTCCAACAAGGGATCTGTATGTACTTACATACTGCATATTGGTATACCTGCCATGTCAGAATGGGGTTTAGTTAACGTGGTTAGGAAACTCTTCATTTAAGTTTTATTTGCTTCTCCCTTTTGAAAACAGCTTACTATTTTCTTTTTTTCTTTTATGGGCCACCAAATTACATGTGACCAAATGTACCTATTTAGTGAAAATGGGTTCCATTAGTATGTAATCTTATCCTTGCATTGTTTTCTTCTGAAGAAAAATAATGGAGAACAGGTGGTGATGCTTAGCATCAGGCTTCTGTTTCTAGAATTACAATCTACTGGGAGCCACCAGCAATCTCTGAAAGCTGTCATAAGCGCTCAGGAACTAGTATGATCCAGAGCACACTCAATACATTAAAGCGTCTTTTTGAAAATTTAAGTAGGTGTGACAGGAGAAAACTGGCTGAATGGCGCAGGGATTCTAACGTGTCCCTGCAAAGGGTCGTGATTTCCTTCTGCATCCCACAATAAATAACTCAAGCTGGCTTCCATTTCCACAGCAGAAATTAGACATTTAAAAAATGCAAATAGGTACCATATGCACTATAAACCTTTCTGGTTTAGTGTTCAAATGCAGCCGCATTCACGTTGTTGGAAAATATGGGATTGAAATTCTCCTAGAAGAACATTAAAAAGCTGTTCCTTTACACTTACTTATTCTTTTCTCAGTGCCACAAGAAACCATCGGTGTTAATAAATATCTCCTTGATGTAGCTTGAAAACCTGCTGATGTCACACCGCACAAATAGTTTTACCCAGTGAGTCACAACACTGCATGTCGAATGGACATGTCCTGGCTTTATCATCCCATCCTTGACTTACCAAGTAGGAAGTTGCTTAGAAATAATTCTATATAACTGACAACTCTGTTTCCCAATGCGTTCTCATGATGAACGTGAGACAGAAACAACACCAGCTAGCACACCTATACAAGCAAACAAGCGTTATAGCTGTGTTTTAAAACTTAGCTCCAAAGCTGAGGAGTAGGACAAAGACAACACATATTTGCGTGGCAATTTCAACTGACATACAATTTTACAAAACCAGACATCGAAGGCTGGCTGATATCCCTAACTACTGTTCTGCGTCAGATATGGCAAGATATACACTTACAGGAGGAAATAGTTAACGCAGGTTTGTTTTGTGGCATTGTAGTTCGAGAACGATAGGAATTAAAAGAAGATAAAGTTATTTGCAGGGCCAGTTTTCTGTTGGTGGAAATTGGCAATCTCCCACTGATTTCCACAGGAATATGTCAAGTTGCACCAAGTAGGTAGATTCCGCATTCCAGATTTCTTGCATAGCTATACGAGAGCAATGTTATATTTATTATTACTGTGGTTATTTCTTTTGGGAGACCTTAGTCAAAGCGGTCCCTACAAGTTGAAATCAGTTGACACTAGGCTAACTTCCATAGGCTTTGGGGCAGAGTATATATATTGTAGTCATCTTCAGTCTCACCTGTATTAGTTTTCCTCTAAAACAGGAGGCAGTGTGATAAGCTGCAATTCTATAGAAATCATATTCTGATTCAACAGCGCTCAGGAAATTATTTTACTGCTTCTGGTTTTCCTCAAAGTCTTAATGCAGAGAGAATGCCCTGACCTCCAACGAGTCCCACGTAAGTGTCTCTCCACTTGAAGCCTTGTGGCTACGACAAAAGAAAATTAAAAGGTGCCCACTGCTTTGAAGATAGTACAGAAGGAACTCCACTTTGCAGAAGCAAGACAAGCCCAGCCCACAAAGCTGGGAGAGATGGCAAAAGAAAAGTATTAGGGGAAAGAGAACAGCAAATATTATTTTTCCTTCTTGGCATCATGCTAACAACAAAGTTTTCCCAAGATGAAAAATGCAACTGTTGTCACAGGTTGTTTTTAACATAAGGAACACTAGGGGTTTTTTGCTACAAAACCTCTTAGTCTTAATTAGACTTTCCACCTGAAATCAGGTTGCTGAAGTAAGAGATTATGTTAAATTGTCCCATCAGATCCATCTAGAACCAGCTGGTTTCTGAATTTCCTTAATAAAGTACATATTTCCTCCCATTTATCGCCCCTGTTAATCCAGCTAAAGTAACTGAAATCTCTTCTAGCATGTGCATCACCAGCAAAATTCTTGACCAAAAGAATTTTGGTGATTAGTGAACCAGAAAAAGTGCACAGCCTGATCCCAGGAAAGCTTTCAGCTCCAACAGGTAAAATCATCCTCATCCTCCTTGTGAACTGACCACATTTAAACATTGGAAAACAATACACATGAAAGCGCATTACGCCATTTTAAAAGAAATATGTTTCACAATAATTTTACTTTAATTCCAAACTTCAAACTTATCTTCAAAAGATATTTGGAAAATGAAATTTGCTTATGCTTTGAGCAGCGAATAAGACTGAATAATGAAAATTAAAATCGTAAATAATTTAGTTTTGAAGAAACCTAATTTCTAGAAGGTTTTTCCCCCTAACAGGAAGTTTTGTGTCTTTATCAAGACTTCTTGAGAAAATGTTCTTTTATGACATTTTTCCTTTTCCTGGTACTAGAGATTGCAAAAGCAGTTCTAATAACATCAGAGTATTGGTAAAAAACAGAAAATATATTATAACTTTCCTGCTTAATCCACATACCATAAATAGTCTTAGTATATATATGCATATATGTGCAGATATATGTCAGACATAATGTAAAAAATAATATACAGGTCCAAATTAGGATATGCTACTACAGTGAGAAAGCCAGAGACATTCTCCTCACTACACCATCCCTAAAATTATGTCCTCGGCTAAAATCCTGAAAGGAATTTAAAGGTAGAAGTGCTTTAGTTACCTTCTGAAAAAACTTTTTCCACAGCCTGACTGATCGCTTGCTGAGTCGATTGCAGCACAAATTCACCTTAGCCTGGAGCACAAAGATTTGGATTTAGCTCTTACAAATATCACAAATTCACAAGTACTGTATTGCTGAAATTTCCTTTCAATTCAGAGGACTCGCACAGGTGGACCAAAATCAGTGCAATTCAGGGAGAATGAGGTTTTCTAAGTTATAATAGCTTAGAGTGATTTTTCTTTTCAGAAAAAGAACCTTGGATTTTAAATACACATGGCTGCTTCAAGAGGCAGTAGAGTTATAACACTGCATTTTAATAGGGTAACTGCCCCTTAAGTCCCTACACTACTCTCCTCCCTGCTTGGATAACATACTACTACTACTACTACTGCTAAACTTAGCTCCATGGTAGAAGCGAATTCTTCCCCTCATGAAAGGAGAATATAAAGGCAATAATGATGAATTTAACCAAGGAACAACCATGCTAGAACAAATGATAAACAGTGAACCGAATGCTTGATTTTCCCGAAAGTCTCATTTTGTGCTCTATTTTTGTTGCCTGTCGGACATAATGATTTTACCATCTTCCTTCAAAGAACAGAAAGCTTCCTTTTCAAAATGATGTGTTGCCAGATGAATCTGTCCTGAATTGTATCATTCGGAACTAGCTGGGAGATGGTACATATGCCTGAATTGTATATATTACATGAGGGATGGCGTTCATGGTACTGGGATTTCAACAGTTTGCTGATAAGCAAACTGTTTACTTTTCGCCCAGATTGCACTTCTCCATAAGCAGAACATTAGTACCTTGTGGCAACACACTTTGTAGACAAACTGCGTTGCCTTGCATTTGACACAGTTGTTCACCCTTCTCAGTTTGTAAAATCTGGATGCAATTTTCAAAGGAAAGATCACTTTGCTGAACATTTATTTTTCCTGTGGAATTACTTTACCAATGTTTGGTGAATAGCATCTTTTCAACTTCGGGGGTTATTTACTTAGATTTTTATTCTCTTCAAAATGTTGGTGGAAAATGTTTGTCTGCTGGAGGGGCACCACATGCTTCTGATCTGAAGGCTGACTGACTTCTACTGCCTAAAAAGCAACGAGTCAGCAAGTACAAATACAGATGGGAGGTTAAATTATCATTAAGTATCTAAATGAACTGGGAATTACAGCCGAGTTTCAAAAGTCTGTTAGATTAATTGAGTTCCAGTCTAATTCAGAGTCCTGGGAACTTAGATTTCTATACACTCAAGAGTTTACTAAACTGAACGATATAATATCGCAAAGAGATGGATGAGCGAGCGTGAAAGCCGAGAAAGATGGAAAATGAATGCAGCAGTAACCTGCCGATTCAAGAGCAAATACAGGTTCCCAAAGCAAGTACTTTTCCTATCTGCAATAAATGGTGATATTCTTCTGCTTAGAATCTGTACAAATTGTGAATACAGCACATTTTTTTCATTGAAGGATTAAAAAGAAAAAAGCAGCTTTTTATGCCAAGAATTTTTATGGGAAAATGGAGCAGTCCCAGTGAAATCTTGCAGTTTCCATTACATTTTTTTTCTGTTTCCTCTTAAGCACTAAAAGCATTCACTAAGTTCTGATACTTCCAGGAATTCTGGAACCAGAATATTTTGTGAAAAAATGGAGTTCCAAAAGTAGAAAATATGTTAGGTATGCATCTTTTCAAAACAAATATTTCTAAGGCAAGTTTAGAAAAACTACTGTTTAAAGGAATATTGATTTAAACAGTATCATTTTCAACCTGTCTACTTCCTATTAAACTTTATGACATTTAACACCAGTCTGTATTAATTTCATCTGTGTCTTTTTTCTCTGAAAATACACTACTTCCCACTGGGTAAATGTTTGGATTAAAGTTATCATCTTCCAAATGTTTTGAGTTCCTTAAAATATCATACAGTTGTTTCAGAGAGGAGCATTTCCACATAATGGGGAAATTCAGGTGACAGTGTGTGACAAATTTTTGGAACCAACGCCATAAAAGTTTAGCATAACTGATGACTCAGCAGACCAAACGTTAGACTAGAAATGATAGGCTTCCACGCATAGGTGAATCCAAGAAGGGATTTTAAAATTTTTTTAAATACTAACAATATTCATTAAATCAGAGCTGGTAACTGGAGACTGCAGCTAGGGGGAGCAGTGGAGGGAACACAATATTTTTAGACTCTGCAAATTCCCACTTTTGCCTGATGCGGAGGGAGATCTGGTGAAAGTGGGAAAAGACATCCCCCTAGCACTTGTAACACCGTGACTCTTATTTAGGCTCCCTAAAATCTCTGGTCAAATAGATCTGAATTATCAAGTAAGAGATTCTTGGGTTTGACTATAATCCTGAGTTGCTCTTTCTCCTCAGCTGTCTGCATCTGTTTGTAGATGGACCCTGTACTTCCCTGGCACAAGAGTAGTTTCCATCAAAACTGTAGCAACTTTGGAGACATTAGACTTTTCAGAAAGCTGTAAGGTTGTTCTAACAGCATAAGTGATAAATATAATTTGCACTAGTAAAGTGTTCTATTAACGCATCACTGAAATACAGAGTATATTTAAAAGGAGAAAAATCTCACTTTTGTCTTCCTGCGTTGCGTATTTTCATCAGCTTAGAAAACACTTCACCAAGAGGCAGGAGGGAGTATTGGCTGCTTCTGCCATGAGCTTGTGAGGAAGCGACACTTACTCTGCTGTCGGGTCCAAGTTTGCTGACCTTGTCTACAGCGAACTCTGCCTTCAAAGAGAACTGTGTATACAGAAGGGCTGAGAGATCTGAGCAGAGAAAAGAAGGTGGATCCTGAAGGCAAATTTAAGTCAATTCACCGAGTTAAACAGAATTTACCATAGACACTCACTACAAAATTACAGGATGTATTTAGGAAGTTTCTATAAAGTATGAAGATACTCAACCCTATGTGTAATGATAATTTGGGAGGGAAGAATTTACTCATGAGCAAAAAAGAGCTTGAGGAAGTAACAAAAGAAAGCAAAAAGAGCCCCCAAAACCAAAGACCTTCATTCTGAGTGATGAATGGCTTGAAAATCTGACCCTTTTGTGAAAGTATTTACTTCCGTAGCTAAATGGTAGCAAAATTCTTTGAAAAGCCTCCCCTGACTTCTGTGTACTACATACTTTGTAAATCTGTCCTAAGCCTCTTTGTCTATTTCTTTGTTTTTCCATTTCCTTTTCATTATAGTCATGTTTTCCATTCGCCGCAGCAATCTCTTTGGAATATTTAACACGTAGTCTAGGAGTCTCTCTGGATAACAAACCCACACTGAAGTCCGTGGGAGTATTCATGCTGATTTCAATGGGCCTTGAAGAGGATATGAAAATCAGTGCCCACTATCATAGACCCAAAGATCAAGTCCAGCAAAGTATTTAAATATTTGCCTAATACTTATATATACACACATCCTAACTGAGATAAACAAGACGATGCTGACGTTGAACCACATATGATCAAGTTTCCTGATAAATTGCAGTAACGAGCTAGGTTATTTATGATACTGATAAAATATAAATTTATATTTATATTGATTCATTATGTTGATTAAAATAATAAATTATTGATAAACTAGATAAATATATAAAAGTTGCCATAATGTATCAAAGTGGTCAGGCCAGTGTCCTGCTACTTGCAAATACTCCAAGGAGTAAGAAAATAGGCAAGTACAGAAGGATTTCTCCCAGACACATTCTCCCATCTTCAGCCAACAGCAGCTTAGACACATCTGAAGCTGGAAGTTTTACGACTGTGTTTAGTACCTACCAGTGCAATATGAAAAAGTAGATCCTGGCTGTCTGATAATTTCACACTGGCTGCTCTTGGCTCTTCTTCTAGGGCAAATACTGAGTGATTGCTCCCCACTCACCATTTCCTCATTTTCTTCATTATTTTATATCTCTCTGTCCTGTTCTCCCATGGGCATCCCTTTTCCAAACGGGGGCATCATGTCCTATTTAATTTCTCCTTTGTTAAAGCAGTTCTGCTGCTCTGATCATCCCTGCTGTCCTCCTCTCCCGTCTAATCCTGACTGCTTCTCTATCATTTTAACAGTTATTTAGCACCATGAACTCAGAAGTAGTGTAAAAATGCCCTCTGTTTTGTTCTCAGTCCCTGATATTCTGCTTGGCTTTTTTTTTTTTTTTTAATATTTAATTTTTGTCTCTCTCTGCTGCTGCTGCACCATTAACTGATAGCTAAAGTGACTCTAATCTAGAAGTTATCACTGTATGTGCCTAACTGCCATCACATTATGCCATGTACATTGCTTTATACCTATAGAAATGGAATTTTACCTGTGGGTTTTATTTCTCAGATGTTCAGTATACTGACATTTACTGCAACTCTTTGTGGCCCATTTAAGTTCTTACTGTTCCAAATACATTTCATTAAAACTTTCTGTGCCTCACTAATCCCCCATTTTCCAGACAATTTACCAGTAAGTTGAGCAGCATCAGTCTCCAAAAGGTTTGTGTGAAACTTTGCTTATAGCCTCCCTGCATTATGAAAGCTGGCCGTTGAGTCCTGCTTATTTTTTCCTGTCTCCTGATCAGTTATTAGTTGTCCTAATCAGTTATGAAATGGGTTATCCCTTGGCAATTCAGTTTCTTTAAAGTTTTTCTACTTGAGCTCTAGCTCCGTTCACACAAGTATTTGAAGAGCAGTGGTAAATTACTTGCCAGAAATGCTGTGGTTTGATTTTGATCTGTCATTAGCCTGGTAAGAGAGTGCTGTTTTGAAACATTACCCTTAATATTATCTTTACAAATATGATTAAGGCTGAGTATTAAGAGAGTGGTTTTTGAGGCAGGCTGGAAGGAAGAGGGAAGCCTCAGCCTCGCAAATGTTATCGGGACAGCAGAGCATTTGAGGTTTTTTGTTCTGGAAAATATTCAGGTGAAACATACTGTGAAAATAAGCTTTAAAAGAAGCAAATGTTCACAAAATGTCCTCAGCAGCTACCGTTTAAATTAATTTCCTGCCAATAGGGTCATTTAGGACAGAAGGGGATCAAAAGTAAAAGCAGTGTGAAATTTTACTAACAAGTGGTCAAAGCATACAAGCACAAAGACTTCCAGTGAAGTCAACAGCACCAGGAGCAGCAGAGCTCCCCGTCCTGCAGTAACACAGACACGTGTTGTACTGCCGACAGCACACGAACCGTGTTCATGGCTGGTCTTGTCTGCTCGTGCTGTTTCAGCAGCATGGGTCACCCCGGCTGAAATTCAGCCCTGCACCACCTAAGCAGCCCTTCAAGCCCTCCAGCTGGTATCTCACAGAACCTGGTCTGCCCTTCAGTCAATGGGTAAAGCTCAAATTCAAAGTGCTACATCGCAAAAGTCTTGCATTTAAAAAAACAAATGAACAAACAAAAAACAACCCCCCAAAACCCCAAACAACCCCCCCCCCACACACACACACACACACACAAACTCTACAACTTGAGACCCTAATACTGACCAACAGCCAGAAGGAGCACTGGAGGTCAAAGAGAAGGAAAGAGAGGAAATCAAATCCAGAAACTGAGTGTCAGTCTCTGTTGTGCAATCTGTTTTCACAGAATCAGCTAAATCTGAATTAGTGAATTCCACTTCATCTTTTGCTCCTACCGCTGCTATATCCACGGTATCTGGGAAATGACTTAGACACATCTCTGGAGAACAGCATGGGTCCGGTGCTTCCAAAAGGCCAAAGTCAATATGTTCATGTGTCAGATACATGTGCCAGGGTAGCCGTCCCAGCTGCGCAGCACATGATGTGTCAACTGCTTTACATAGGGTGGGTCAGGAAGAGGCTCATTAAAGAGAAACGCTACAGCTCTGCTTGCAACATCTCTGCATCCTTGTCCAGTTTTACACTAAAAAAAAATTACTGTGCTTTAAGAAAAGGGTTACTCTGGATGGAGATCAAAACCTGTACAGAAGGGCCAGAGGAACTGTCTGGTACATTAGATACAGATCCATTACCAATCTTTCATACCATTATTTCATCGTTGAGGGGACAACGTAAATTATTTTGATTTATCTTTTTCTGTAATGATAATTATAACAAATTATTCTGATGACCAAATTCTGACTGTCTTACATAGGTGGTGAAAGACAAGAGAGCTCCTTCTCGCTGAGCATGCTTTGCAGCGACAGAGTCTCAGCTGGATGATTTCCTCTGAGCTGAATTTCTCTCCTGAGTGCAAAAGGCCACGACCCTGCTCCCTAAAGGCACGCAGAACCTAATTCCCACTGAAAACATTCGGGGACTTAGGTGCATAAATACCCTTTAAATTCATCCTATCTATAAACAGGGCCTAACCTTTGAGATGGCTTTCTGCGCAGAATCATGTTGCACCTCTTGGATAAGACAGGCAATGAGACAGCACATTTTGCAGAGTACGGAGCCAAAGTGTGGCATTTCTAGGCAGCATAAGCTTGCGTCTGTGGCCACGTTTTTTTGGTGCATCTGCTGGGAAATAGTGCTGGAGGGGAGTGAGTTACATCACTTCTTTGGGTACTGAATTGTCACCACCATTATGGACATTCCCCTCAGTAGACCTGAAAGCTGTTCCTGAACAAGTGAAGGTATCATGACGTGGCTGTTATAGAAGATAAGAGGTTTTGTCTCATTTTCCCCATGCTTGACCCTTCCATTCTGACCTTTTACTTGTAAAATAGGCTTCAGTCCCACCAAATTCAGTAGTGACAACTGCACTCCAGACCTGGAACTCATACACTGCTATCGTACCTATTCGTACAGCTTAGACACTGCCTTCTGCTCATCTAAAACCTTTAAAGCAGACTTAAGACAGGGTTATCCTACTCTTCGTCTGTTTGTTCCTATCAGAGGGGGATTTTGTGGATAACTCAGTGAGACAAGAGCCTGAAAGTGGACACCCCCTCCAGTGTCGAATGGTATCTCGGCTAGCCGGGCCTGACTCTGGTACATGCCTGTTCAGAAAAATGAAAGATTTTCACAGTGCTAATCCCTGTTACACAGACAATCTGCAGCCCATTTGCTATTCCTTTTTGGCTTTATTTTTAACAGGGCCTTAAAACATATTTTTCCTTAAAATGACAACATTCTTTTCTGCCCTCTTTGTTCGTGGGGCTTTGTGTGCTCATAAACAGTTGGAGAGTTCCCTTCACACCTGCCGTGCACATGTGTGCCTGTAATAGAGACTCTCTTATCTATCCTTCACTGATAACTTAAGAGGACAGTGTTTAAGAAAAGGCACCATCCTTGTGACTGCGATGAACAAAACCAAACCCAAATCCCAAACCTACAGCAGTGACAGTAAGGTCAGCGTGCCTGGGGAAGGCTCATTAGAAATCTGCTTTCCCAGGGACTGAGGGGTGTCTCTAGTTTTGCTCTCTGGTATTTAGACCCTCCATAACCTAAGTTCATTGAAGTGCACCAATAACAGAAATCCCCACTTACATTTTAAATGAACGTCTTCTGCCTATCAGGCGTCTCCATGCATGGTCTTTAAACATTTTACAAATGTTTTTTAATGAAGCCATTCAAAATCCCTGTCAAGCACAGGGCCAAATATGTGCTTCCCAGTTTGGCAAATCAGGAAAGCAAGCGGGGAAAAACTAAACATGAAATTTTGACTTTTAAACTCATTCTTCCAACCACCTGATTACTGTTCCCCTCTCGCGGTCCAGCCTGTTGTGTCTTCTACACTTGCAGTGAAATCCAAAGATAAAAAAAGCTCTTGCATTTTCAATAATAATAACAATAATAACAATGCCTTTTAAGTTATAATTTATCTGTCTACCTCTGTTGTTTAGATAATAATTAAACCAAGATTTTCATATGCATATAGACAAACACGTAGGCTAAGAAAGCCTGAGTTCCTACATCTGAAATCCTTACAAAATTTTGCACTACCTAGCACATTTTAGATATTTATGCAATACCTCCTATTTCCCACTTAATAAAAGATGCATCTTCTCTCCCATTCTAGTCACTTCTCTAGCGAAATGAAGGGACCAGTCTTTCTTATCCTCCCTACTGGCCCCGAAGTTGGAGCAGAGAGGCTGAGCGGAAGGCAAGCAGACCTGCGACTCTTTTCCAGCTGGCAAGCTCTGCTCAAAGACACAAGGAAGCAGCCTGTACCATCCCAAGGTTTCGCTCCATCCTTCCTTGACCTCCCTGGAATCCGTGTTTCTTATTTGGAAAATTGTACCAAAAATGCCTTCCGATTAGCATAATCTGAGCTATGCTAAAGCTATGCTGCTACTCGAAAACAACTTGCTCAGAAAATGCCCCCTGGAGACTTGTTTACACAGCGGGGAGCAGATCAGCACGCATTAGGCTGCAGTGCCGTGACTTCTCTTTTCGGCTGCCTCATGCTGGTTATACTCTGCTTGCCCTGACATCATTGGCCAGGCCCCGGCACTGGGGTCTCAGTGGAAGTCAGCCTAACCACAGGACAGTTTGGGATCAGCAAGACTTTCCCAGCCTCTTTCAGCTTAAGCACTGATATAAAGTCTGAGAGAAATTTCCCTCCACAGAGAAAACCTTAATCTGCTGGTTAAACAACACCACACACTACAATTTGATACTTAATAAATTGTCATGAAGCTATAATACAAGTATTCACTTGGTCACTTATCCTTTTAGCAATAAAAACCAATTGGGACTGAAGTTCAGTTGCAATTTGTTGCAGCTGCTGTGGCAAGGACCCCCTCAGAAAGTAATTTCCAGAGGATTCTTCTTGTTAAAAAGCCATTTTCTTGGCGAGGAGTGGGAAGTCTGGAAGATAGCAACGGGGACAAAACCAAGCACAGAAGTTTACAAGCATTCCAGAAGAGCATTTTCAAACCCCTGTATTTATTCAAACAATTACAAAAGCATTTTATGCAGCTAAGCAGTTTAGCCCCTCCACCAAAAGATAAAGTAGACTTTTAAGCCTAACTGTTGATAGGCCGTTTTCCTCATTACCCCTGAGACGACACATGAGGCAGCATCAACACTTGGCTCCTCCCTGGAGAAGGTGTGGAGAGAGGATGGCAACCTCCCGGTTTCCCTCTCCCCACCCCAGGAGTTGGTTGAACTATTAGGTTATGAATAATATACATTGCAAATTTAGCTTTGTTGGGAGTAACAGGAACTGAGGGGGTCTGGAAGAACAACTTCCAGTCTCGTTGGGCAACCCGATGGTGTTCAGCTCACACGTTATGGCATGTGGTTGGTTATGCGGGTCAGATGGTATCATTATTACTACCTGAGTGGATGACAAACTGAAATTTAAGAATGACAAGTCTGGTAAAACTTTCAGGCTATGCTAAACACATGAAACAGTCCTCACATTTACTTGGTAGCTCCCATAATCCCAGGGAGTTAATGAGATAATCCCCCCACAAAGAGAAGGCTAATGATGCCAGGCTGTTTATCTCCGTAAATGCTCACAAATTTATCATCAGGTAATATACAAGCTGTGGCACCTTCTCTAGCCTGCCGAATGGTCACCCTGTTCCCTGATGCAAACACAGGATAGCAGCCAGCTTTTTCTTCCCTTCTGCTTCTTCCATTATTATTTATCCGTTCGTGTTACTCACCATATGGTCTCTCTCTATGTGAAAGCTATATGTTAACTATTTAATCACAATTTGTAACTCTTTCTTTGGTGAGGAACGCCATTGTCCTCTCTACCTCTGAAAGAAGAAATGGCCATTTGACATCTCTCTCCTTCCCTCCTGCCTGAAGGATGACTTGGGAGAGGATGCTTGAAAAAGAACGCAAGTATCCACCCAGTACTCCTCCTACCAAAGGGGAGAAGTAGGAGACTCACAGCTCAGTCTGGTGTCCTGGACAACCTAATGCCCCACAAGATAGAAAGAAACACAAACTTTTCTTTTTTAAGATAGAAAGCGGGATCCTGAGTCTCCTCAATTCACAATTAACTGGATGGGAAGCAGGCTCCGCTCTCTCATTTTCAAGCCAAAAGAGAAGAAACAAAGAAATATGGCAAGTTCTGCAGTCTGTACTAGCCCAGCCAGGCCAGGCAACAGAAGCTTCATTTGGCCATTTTTCACTCAGCTGCTACTGAAAACATACTGCAAAACTAAACTGTCTGCCAAGCCCAAGGCTCCCTAACACCATCTCTTGCTTGCAGCTCTATGTCATATCGGACAGAGGTTTTTCTCCTTTTAAACCCATGCTCTCTAAAAACTCACCCTGAACAGAGATCGTTTAAGCCAAAGCACCTCTGCGTTCTACTCCACATGAACACACGCATGGTGAGAAAATCAGGGAAAGCACTCCGGCACACCAGTAAATCCAGCCGTGAGAGCGGGTGGCAGGTGGAGCCTTCCTTAGAACTTGCAGCATTGGGGAGCCCAAAATCTGTTTTCAGTAGTGACTTCAGAGAACAACCTCAGCTATTTCAGATGGGACCCAAGCCCCAGTTAAACACAGGACCTAGATTTCTATGGCTTCTTTTGAGTTGACATGAATACTCGACACTGGCCCTCCAGAGTACTGTGGCTGTACTTCATGAAACATTAGAATTTTGTTGTAAAAAACAAAAAAACAAAAAAACAAAAAAACACTAAAAGGAGGGGAGAAATTCCTACGAAAGCAAAAAGGTTAAATACAAGATGGTAGCACATCTGTCAGTACCTTTTTTTTTTTTTTTTTTTTTTTGAGACAATCTAAATCTTTCTGATACTTCTGAAAATGAATTGAACTAAGTTAACACCAACTAGATTAGTTAGGCTTAGCATTTTGCATTTCTCTTAGTGGTTTTACACACAGTTCTGTCCCCGGCTTCCAGAGACCTTGTTTTACAGCAAAATGTCCAGCTTTAGGACAGCAGGCTGTCAAGAAGAGGTGCACCATTTTCTGTAGGAACACATAGCGAAAGAACTAATTCTGGAAACTACCTTGCTCTGTGCAAAAGGAAAAAAATAAGGGAGCTTTTTCCCCCATCAGATGCATTACTTTCCCTGATGCTGTTCTAGTTAAGAATGAGATTCCAAGAAGAAAAGTTTCCTGCTGCAACGTAAACATATTCTGTTTGCAATTCCTTTCAAGAGATCTCCGCTTTAGGCCTTTCAGACTTGCAGGGAAGAGATCACACTGACAGCAAGTCACTGCTTCACTCAACAAAAGCTGCCAAAACGCGTAGAACTGAACCCTGTCCTCTCATTCACTGGAGCGATAAATATGCTTTTAAAAGCATGCACAGCCAGGTTCACACTTACATGATGCACAGAGAATGAGGCAGAGGGCTTGCAGAGTGAAGCAACACCTCATTCCCGAGCATGTGCAGAACAGTCCACCTTTGCTTACTGCTAAAAATGCTAAACCAGTGCCATTTGCACTACATATGTGCAACATGCATGTCTCCAAGATTCATTACTGTGCATATGAAAATTCAATCATATCAAAGCTTAGCTTTAAGAAAGTCCCAAGGGGCTGAACTGAGTGCTTATGTGCTTTGAGGGGGGAAAAAAAACAACTCTTAAACTTTTTTTTTCTTTTTTGTAGCATTGCTCTGCTCTTTCCTTTACTAAGAACAAAATAGTTGCTAAATGAGTGAACTCCACATTCCCACTGTGTGTTTATAGCCATTCATTTTCATAACTCAAGTTTTGTTTGTGTGAACACAAATGGATAAATCATAGATGGATTTAGGGCCGATCCCAAGAAAACTGTAACTAAGATGATCAGAACTCATTACATTATCTGAAAACTGCTGTGCTTTGGTCATTTAGTATGACCATATGTATCCTTTTACGCCATCTCTCTCTCTCGCTAACACTACTTTCTGTAGCTCATTCTAGAACAAAGGATTCTGCAATGAGCTTGGAAGTATCACAAATTCACCTATTTTCACATTCCATTACAATTTGAAAATTGCTTTGTGTTCTTGAAATTTTTCATTAAAATAAATCTGCCCTTTGGTCAAAAAGAAAAAAAATATACTGAAGAAAAGTGACGGTTTGGGGACACATACGGTCATTGCACATCCTATACGTGATCAAAAAAGAAATGAATGTTCATGTTCTCTAATGAAAATAAAGACTTTTGCATGCGAAATTAATTTTAAAAAGGTAACAAAACAAACCTTCTGATCTTCTTGGCTTTTGTATGGGCCTTTCACATCCATGGATATGAAGCTCATAGAAGCTGGTTTCAACCTAAAGGCACCAGAAACACAGCCTAGAACAAAGCACTAAAAGACAAGGATTTCCAAAGAATTATCCTCAGTTCTCTAAAAAAAAAAAAAATATCTAAATACACTGGGAGTTTTACCGATGCAGGAAAAGTGGAGAGGCAGCTTCTGGTTTTCTTCCCCATTTCTGTAGTGTCATACGGACTTCAACTCCTCAAACCTATCATAAATGTCTAACGACTGCAGTGCCGACACTGACACGAAGCTCCGCAGCGGGACAGGGTGACAAGCTGCGTGCCAACCACGGGCCAAGGGGGGGCTGCCGGCCCCAAGTCTGGCCCCGGGCACTCTGACTTTTGCCAGCCACAACCAGTGTGTGCATGGGGGGGCAGCATGAGTGTGGCAGGGACTTCTGCAAGCCCAAGCAGAAAGGGAAGGTCTCTGCTTTGAAGGTGTTCTCCAAATTAACATTTTTACGTATATATAAAACTTGTTTGGATATACTTAAAAAAAATTCTCAGATACACAAAACCTGAAGAGGAAAGCAATACTCGAAGAACAAACAGAAGCAGGAGCTTCATGGAACTCCTCCTCTGCAGAGTTAAATTCCTCCTAAATGACATTTCCAGGGTGAGGCATTTGTAAGTACAACTGTAAAAGGACCAAAGGCTCAACTGACAAACCATGAGATATGAAGTGCTTGCAAGATGCATCCGGTGTTGAGATAATTAAACTCAAAATTAAACTTGTGCTGTATTTGCATCTGCAAAGCATCAGTTAATCAAACATAATGAGTTAATCAGACTCATTTTTCTGAGGGCAAAATGTAATCATGCTTCATCATCTTTTGTGTTGTCCTTAGACTCTGACAGACTTTCCAGACAGCAACTAACTCTTCCTAAGTATTTACACACTCGATAACACATCAGAGTCCTGGAAGTTTTCTAGGCATTGTTGCAACATTAATAGGAAATAGTTGTAGTAAACCCACTTTATAGGAGCTTTTGCTCTACATTAAGAAGTCAAATAATAATAACAAAGAATTGAAGGGGCCACCAAGCATGACCCAGGATAATACCCAGATAATATTCTGCATCCCATTTTTGCAATTAAGAGACAAGCCACTCAGCTATTTAGCAAGATTGCTGCCAGTAAACCAGTATGTCTCCCAGATTCCTAACAGCGAACGGCAAGAGCAAAGAATACATTCTCTGGTGACCTCTGCAGATTTAGCAAGTCTGTATTTTTTTTTAATTAAAAAAAAAAAAAAAAAAAAAAAAAAGAAGCTGTTGCTGGATGTAATTTCTAGGTATTGTAATTAATTTATTTTTAATCCCACAGAGAAATAATTTATACTGTCTTGGTTGCAAGCTATTCAAGATATTGCGGTTACATTTTTGGTGTCTTTGGTGCATTTTATTGTAACGTTCTCAGGGCACTGCAGTCAATTACTACATCTCATGCTGTTTTACTTGCTACAAAGCATCATCCAAGCATTTTCTAGCAAGTCCTTGTGGGTAACTACGTCCTGTTCAAGAAACACATGTATGTCCATGTGCTGATAGGTATGAGGTCAGTGTCAACTTAGCCATTTGGATTAATGCCTTTTTGGTTTGGCTTCTGTGGTCTCAAGCCTCTTAGCTCAAGCTGTGACAGAGTTTAAAAAAAAAAAAAAATTTAAAATTAGATCGAGTACATTTGGAATACAAAGGCATAGCTGATATTGGTGTATCGTGCTTCTGAAGTGTTAAAACTTGTCCCAGCTTTTCACTCACTCCTCTCTCCCTTTTTCCAGACTTCATTATCTCTTACTCAGCCCCACAGTAGTGCCGGTCCCCTCTCTTGGCCATCCCAGTTCTTCCCCTCGTTGCTGCTGCTCCCGTCGTGCGTGTGGGGGAAGCGGGAGGGATAGTCTCGGCGGGCAGCATAAACCCAACCAGCTATGCAGCAGCAAAGGGAATGAGACACACGACATGCTCGGGAAAAGAGCTGAAAGAATGGCTTTTGGCCAGGACTTGGAAAGGGCAGAAGATAATAGCGCCCTATAAAGAAGGAAAACAGCTGGAAATAAAGTTTGGTAGGTCTCAGCCTACCAGATCATTAAAGGTGGTTGAATGTGAAGGAGTGCAATCCCCAGCACTGGTGGAGGGGACAAGCCTCAGAAGAGAGGGGACTATAACCCAGATGCAAGAAGTCAAAAAGATAGCAAAATGAATTAAAGAGGCTACAGAGCCATCATCCAGGAATCTACGGAACGGCTATGCCTTTCAATTACAGCTACAATACATGGGATTTTCCCTTTCAAGTTGCATCCCTATAGTTGAGCGAGAACACAGTGGAAGCTGTATCTAGCATGCAGAAAACTTAATCCACCTTCGTTGCTAATCTGGCCTTTTTCATTTATGACTCTATTCACTGTACTGTATTTACTTAGAGAGATGATATGTCCAGAACAATTTCCTAGAAAGGCTACAGCACTGAGACGTTAGCTGTTCCTAGAAGCCATTTCTTTCTCTAAATCACGTTTTGAAAGGAAACTGATGGCAGACGGTATATAGTACTGACCCCCCCAAAAGTAACGGAGTCTAACATGCTCTATACAGTCCTATTTCTGAGCATATTTTTCCCGTGTGGAAATGCTGTAGATACTTTCTGACGCTCTGTGAAACTGGGAAAACATTAACAGTTTGCAGAAAGGGGAAAACAGCAGTGACAGTGAAGAACAGTGAAGACAGTGAAATCTCACCAATTTAGCACATCAGTGCTTCTCATTCTCTGCTGATCCAAGGCAGTAAAGGGAATAAGAACAGAGAATAAATAATATTCCTCAGAAAGACATAAAAATGTAAGTCTTACTAAAATCCACATTTGCCCCGCCAGTCCCTCCAGCAAGGCGGATCAGCTTGCTTTGCTCATGTGAGTATTTTCATTAATTTGAACTGGAACGCTGCCTGACAAAGGAGTGCGGGATCTTCCCTTTCTGGGCAGAAGCACTGTAACTACCAGCTGAAATACATCAACACTCCAGATAAGCCATGAACTATTGTATCCGTTGATTTATTGCTGATTAAAGACTCCCAAGTTGCTCCTAGTCCTGAGAATTACCATAATTGAAAATGTTACATTAACATATTAAAGAAATGTTCTGAAAGTGCATTAGTCTACCAAGCTGAATAAGTAAATTGGTTGCTGGCTGATGGGCCTTTCATCAGTTTTGGTGAGAGTTCTCTGATTTCCACTATGTGTATCTGCAGAGAGTTGAATGCACGGCTCAGAGCTGTCACAACTGCAACAGCAAAATTCTATTAAGTTTTCCTTTAAGCTGCATATTGTTAGTCCTTACTAAAACTATTTACTAGATGTAAACAAGACAACTCACGGTTTAATGTTACCAAGATATAAAAGGTACTGCTACTTTTGATACGTTATAAATTCCACTAATGCAACAGATTGTTTTAGAAAGAAAAGCATAGGCCTGTTCTTTTAGCAAGTGACATGCAAAACTTCAGCACAGTCCCGTAATCTAAACAAATCAAGTACTAACCTAATAAGAGAGTACTTTAAAAAAAATAATGAAAACATCACGTCTTAATTGGTTGAGATGTGTGACACCACTGTTAAAAAATGCAGCAGCTTACCAACCCTGCAACTGGAAGTATCGCCAAAGATAAAGCATTATCACAAAAGTAACAACTTTTTTTTTTTTCTTTTCTTCTTTTTACTGCAATTCAGTGTTAATTGTGTTGCTTCAGGCAGATGGCCGAAAGTAACATCCACAATTATTGGTAGTCCATCTGAGTCATTTTCACAGACTACATCGGCATGAGACCACGCGGGAGCCGGGGACAGAGTCCCAGGGAGAGAGGGGGAAATCAGCACCGACAGCCCTTGACGGGAGGTCAGGCTTTGCTCCCTGGGAGCCAAAGTCACTGATTCTCCAGGGGTCTTTGCTTGTGCTACAAACAGGACACGTTAACGTGTGTGCCGCCGCTTCTACCATTACAGATACTTACAATGTTGTCTCTGACTTGAAGTGTACCTTGTGAGTTCATGCCAGTAACTGGAAGTCCCCGGCAAACAATCCAGGTTGGCAAGTAAGGGGCAAATCTTGCAACTGCAACCGGTGGGCCGTGCAACTTGTTTTGCAGGAACTAGGTGAATTATAATCCATCGTTCTCAACATTGCACTGAATACACATTGAAGTGCTAAGGATGTCGTACATAGGGAAAGGTAGCAAGACTTCCCCAAAAGGCAAAAATTATATATCGTGTTTGGGGCTTACAGCACAGCCCCACAAATACCCATACTGAAACTCATGAGACTGAGATAACACTCAGTGGGAAAACAGGTCCTATATACTCACTTTTTGTGAATACACAGAAAACAAAAGAAAACCCAAGGAGAACATATGAGAAAGCATATCATGCTCCTGTATTTCCTCAAGGTGATTTAACATAGTAATTATTACAATGTGCACTAGGAAAGAGCACAGTACTTCAGTAATATGAAACTTCAGCACAGCATCTGTTACTAAACTTTGCTTAGAGGTAAGGAGAGGCGACCAAATTCTGGGTAAATTATAAAACAATTGAGTTGCTAGGGAAAGAAAGCTTGGAGGAGTTTAAAAACAAATTTCTCACACGCAAAAACCAAAACTACCACCACTGTTGTTATGCCTGCACACAAAACCAAATGATAACATTCAATTATTAGGAAGCCGATGTGAAACCCTTTAGCAAACTCGGTGGATTGCTTGAATTTGCAGCTTCTCTGCTGCTTTAAGGAAAATGTAGGCAAGACACAGACCCTTCAGGCACCAAGTATTTTGCCTTTTTAGTGCTGAACGTTGGCAGCTCCCTTGCTGCTACACTGTTTGTTGCTTATGAAAAGCAGCTGTATTTGGAGGTACTAGTAATACCCAATAATATAAAATCTATATTCTCTGAAGAAGTCTACCGCCTTCAACACCACAACGCGCAACGTTCATACCATCCAAGTTGAGACTTGATAAGGAAGTAGAGGACTGATGGCTTAAAATGCTGCGTTATAGTTTACCACAAAGACAGCTGAACGAAGATAATTTTCTATCAGACTTCCGAATTTCCAAGCAGGGCAGAGAGGAAAGACGACTGCATAAGCAAGTCAGGGTCTTTTTTTCATAGAGTTTCTATAACCTTTTCTTTCTTCCTTACATTCAGACTTCATATTCAGGGCTGCTGCTCCCTGCTTATCTTAACTGGACATAACCAAAACTTCCACAACCACTGGAGCGTATTCTGGACAAGAAACCTAGAATTTATTTTCTGTCATATTAAGCAAATGAAGGTGCCTTAAACTACACCACTGGGACAGCATGTTTTTTTATTCTCACCATGGAGAAAGACATCAGAGATCAACTTGCTAGGTGTGACTTTTAAAACCAAGTTTTTTTCACCGCTGTAAACACAGTTTCCACTTTATGCTCAAACTTTCCTCACCTATTCAAACTCAATTCATTTAGTGTCTGAGAGTTAACAAGAAATTTCTTCCTTTACTTCTAGCAGCCTTTTGAAGGAATCAAACAAAGAAATGCTGGAGATGATATTTTTTTAGATTACCCTTTCTTCCATCAGTTATTAATCCTACAGAGAAAAATGAAAGGTTTAAAACCTTCCAACTCCCACTTGCACAGTTCTTAACACCAGTTATGAAATGATACTGTCCCAGGCAAGCCCAATGAAGTAAATTAATTAATTTAACACAGTAAAGCTTTGAAAACAACGCTGGGGGGGGCTAGCAATTCCTTGCATATAGCACGCAGACGGACAGACACTCAAGCAACGAAGCGACATCCTACCTCTCCTTGCCGGTGATAGTGCTTGGGAGGTTTTCCCATCTGCTTTAGCATTTTGCCCTTCTTACTGCTAGCAAGCGTCAGTCCCTGGTGGATGCCTGCAGATCTGTTGGTTGCCTGAGTTGGAGCCTCCCCCATCAGGGTGGACTTGATGGAGTTCACCTTGGAGCTGGAGCTGTCTAGCTGGGAGCTCTCCACGATCAGGACCGCGGCTAGTAAGAGGAGACAGCAGGAGCACTTATTCCACATCAGCACGATCATCTCCCCTCCCCCCAAAAGGACTATCTTTTTTCTTTCTTTTTTTTTTTTAAGGCAAAGAAAACAAAAGAGAGAAAAAAAAGTTTTTAAAAATATCTCCCAAAGTTATTAACAAAGCAATGGATTTCAATGCCACACACTCAAGGAACTGCTGTTCTGAGAGACACGGGAGAAAAATAATAAAAAAAAAGAATCCCCTAGGTAAAAAATGTGTCAAGTTAATAGGCACTGAGCAACTATCGGGTCTGTGAAGTGATGGCTTTTTCCTCCAGGTCCTCGAGAAGTCCAGGCAATTCTTTAGTAACTGAGAGCAATAAGCTACAAGGAAACTGCACCCAGGGCAGCTCCCCACCAGTGCAGTCACCAGCACGTTTGCTTAAGCTTCAGAGGAAGAGTGAGTGAGTTACTTCCCCCCACTCCTCCTCTCTCGCTGCACAAGCCAGCAGAGAGGAAACTCAAACCAGATCCAATCCAAGCAGCACCGGCAAAAGCTGGGCTTAGTTTTCTTTCACTCTCTCTCTCTCTCTCCCCCTCTCTTTACTTTTTATTCCCCTCCTCCTTTTTCTGCCTTTTGCCTCAGCCTCTGCAGCCAGCAGGAGTGAAAGCGCCCGGTCTCCTCCTCCTCCTCCTCCTCCTCCAGCCCTGCCGGTGCGGGGCGAGGGGCTCCGGGGCTCCGGCGGCGCGGCGCGGCGGGCAGGGGGAGCCCGGGGCGGGGGCGCCGGGAGCGGGGCAGCGGGGCGGACCCCGGCGGGCTTCCTGCGCGGCTCCCCTCGCACTCGGGGGGCTCCGGCGGCCTCTCGCTGCCCCCCGCATTTTTAGAGCCGCCGGCAGCGGGTGTCCCTTCCCTCTGTCCGCAGCCCAGCAGTGACTCTGGCCCCCTCCGTCCCCCCACCCAGCTCCCACCTCTCCGGAGGCCGCTCTCCCCCCAGCCTGGCAGGGACCCCCTCTCTCCGGCCACGCACAGCCCCGGACACGCGTGCCACGCTCCCGGCTGCCGCTCCGGTGCCCAGCCCGGAGGTGGAGGTGGTCTCGCCGAGGGGGACGGGTGACGGCAGGCTGTCCCCGCACGGCCTCCCCGAAGCGCGCTGCTGAACTGAAGCGTGTGTTGAGGTGCCCCAGCTCCGCGACACGCTCAGAAGTGCAAAGCACGCTAGTCCTGCCGTGCTGTGAAAGTACGGGGCTGACAGGCAAATCCTGCCAAATCTTACGGCTGAGCCTCCAAAGTCCATTGCCTAGGTAAAGAGCACGTCCAGCCACTAACAGTGCACTGCACTATTCCTAAACGTGACACTTCTCAGTGCCACAGTGCCACTAGCAACCCGAGAGACTTATTTTGTATCCATCTTCTCCATTTCTTGGCATGAGCACACATCCGATTGCTGTGAAACATCCAGGTGCTACACCCACGCGCTCCAAGGCACTTGCGTCTCCCTGCCATAGCACCAAACCCACTGGATTTCAGAAAAAGGAAGGTAAACAGGGACACAGAGCGCAAAATTAGCAGAACTGGGGTAAACCCGGCTCTTCTCTTTTCCCTATTACCTGAAAAAGATTTAGTGGAGAGAACATCACCATGGGGCACTGCAGTGGAGCCGCTACCAGCCCCTGTCTTTCCCCTGGACGTGTGAAGGCGGGGTGGAGGGAACAAAAGAGGGCGAGAGGAGCAGCTCTCTCGCTGTCCCACATGTTCATGTACGAACGCTAGCATGTCTGGGAACAGCACAGAGAATTTTCATGTTTTCCCCTCTCCTGAGGGGTCCCTCCTCTAACCTATCAATCCTTTCCAGTTACTCTACCTCTGGACACGGCCGAACGGGCGAAGAAGAAATGCACCCCTGAAATTCCATTTCTTCTACATAAGAGCTGTGCGAAAGGAAGTTGCTAAGGCAAGAAATACCAGGGAGGAGCGGGGCACTCTTTTGGCCCCCAGTGCTCCTGCTCCCAGTGAGCAGAAGCCCTCCTGGGGAACAGGAGCTCTCTGCGGATAATACTCCGTGAACCACACCACCTTGGGTAAGTTTTTTAAAATATTGTCTATCTATCGACACGTGACCGCTAGCAGTGTGTCCTAATGTTAGGGCTTGTATTGTATTAAACAGAGCATCTTGTAAAGAGTAGATTAATTTAAATGTTTTTCCACAGCTCAAACCTTAGAATTGTTTGTTTAATCCCATATTACAGGGAAGGTTCTTTGGTTTTTTTTTTAAGTAACAACTGAAATGACATACCAGCCCCCAAGACTAGATTGTAAACTGTCCTATAGAGCATGGCATTTGGTCCGACTCGGGCTTCAGATGAGCTCACGTTTACTGGTTTTGAAGTTGGAAGCAGTTTTATTAGCACTTGATTTCAGAAAATTAGGTTCAGGGGAAGAAAAAAAAAAAAAAAAAAACACACAAACACACAAACCATGAAAAACCAAATACCGAAAAACCCAATGTTTCCCTTCTTCACAGCATTTCCTTTTTCCATCCTTATGCAGCCTTAAATAAATTAAAATTACATTTCTGTCTTCATCCCTGGTAATTCCTGAAGACGTTTGTAAGGAAATGTTTCTAAAAGATCAGAAAGCAATGTGCAATTTCACAATAAACTGATAAAAAACAGTCCTTTTTGTTTTGGACACCCAGCCCTGCTGGTGTTTCACCCCTCCCAAACCCAAAAGCAAACCTCTATCAGGGCCCCAGGAAAAGCTCTAACAGATAATTTCATAGCAAGTTGGCAGAGCGCCACATAAACACCACGCACACACAAAATGGGTAAAATCACAGAGAAACACGCAATCCGCTCAGAGGTCCATGCGCAGTGTGTATACACACATCCACGGGCAGCCTCGCACACAGACACAGAAGCGCTGACGTCCACCCGCCCATTCGCGCAGGATCAAACTGAGGTGGAGAAACAAACTGGTAACGGCTCCCTGATTTCCAATAACAAGTCAATCCTGCATTTCCTCTTCCTATTGCCGCGGACTGCCCTAGTCACGTTCTGTGTTCTCGCTGGGGATAAATACGCTGCAGAGAACACTTAAGTTACAATTCACATCTCTCTTCCTGGTATTCTCCATATATCCCACCACGGAGCCCTAGCCCTGATCTGTCCTTCATGGATGGTACCAAATTTGTAAAAATATCAAGTCAGCAGGTTTTGCAAGATTACCACAAAAACTGGACAAGCGAAATATCGTTTTCTCACCCCAAAGACATTTGATAAAATGATAATGTGGGTCTGGACTCCTGATCAAAATACGTGGGAGGCTGTGTTAACTCACACTTCAGACAGCCCCCTTCTCCAAAATACAACTCAGAATCTATCATATATTTAACTGGGCTCTCAATCTATTAACTGACTTGTTTGTTAACTTTGGTGACAGCAATAGCAACCCCCCTCAAATTATAACTTTTTTGGATGTTCTCTTGTGCACACTCAAGAAATACTTCCACCCACTTGTCTTTTGCTTCACTGAGGACTATAAGATGGTGTATTGTGTTAGTATTTGGCTGTGACAGATACTCTTTAAAAAAAATAACCACAAAAAATATCCACCTGTGTTTCTCTTACACAGGAAGGAATAGAAATTTATAAGTCATTGGTGGCGTATTCTCCACCAGGGTTGCTTTGAATAAGGGAGGATTACAAAGAGAACAAAATAAACTGATGAGACATGCAAAGAGAATCCATGACAATAAAAAACACAATATGATGACCTCATGCAAGTATCATTCAGCTCTTCTTGAAATGAACGGACATATGTGGTATTAAAGAGAGGCACACAGCACCTAAAGGACCAGACTGTAAGTAGACTCTGTGTAAATTAATTAAATATATATCTATGAATATCTTATTAAAATTATTACTCAGATTAATAAATGTAAAAAGCAAGCCACATTTCAAGTCCTTTTAAGTAAATCACAAAGTCCCCATATATTCATAACCTCTAGAAATTTGAAGAAAACTAGGGAGGAATGCTCACAGCTTTTCAGATATTTAAGAACAGGTGCCCAAACTCATTTTTTCAAATCAGTCCGGATTCAGCTAAGTATGAAGGTAATCAACCAGCTGCATTCAACTAAGTTTCCAGACATTAATTTAAATTTAGTGGGAATGGAAGTGGGTATCTTTCCAACAGGGCAAGACCTATCTTGTAACTCACTGGTCTGAAGGGAAGATAGTCTGCAGCATGTCTGAGGAAATGGAAACAGGTTTTGCTTCGCTGCCCTGACAGATGGTTCCCTCCGGAGGCAGCAACAGCCCTCTTCACTGCAGGGCAACTGCTGCAGACCGACACGCTGCTTGAGACCAACGAAATCAGAAGTAGATGGACAGGACACTAAACCTGCGTTGGAGAGGGAGCTTTTTTTTTTTTTCATCTTAACAAAAGGATGAAGGTAACAAGATCTTGGTTTGCCACAACAGTTCCTGTGCAAAGGATAGATAATACTTGCAAAGAAACAAGCTGTTTGGTAGTTTTTTTTTTTTCCCCACTTTTAACCAGCATTCAGCCCACACTTTTGGAGGCTGGTCAAATACAGACCTCCAAACCTAGTCATGGATTTCCTATGCTCCTCATTGCAGCAGCTCTTATGTCCTTTAAAGACACAGATTTATTTCACAGTATCTACTCAAATAAGATAGTATGGAGGCAAAAATACCAAGAAGCATCTCTGTTTTTCAGATTTAGGACTGTGCCACTACAACCTGGATTTTGAGAGACACCAAGAACTTCTAAAGCTCTTAAGCGGCATGGAGGGTCTACCAGAGGAACCAGCTACAAAAACCAGTGGTTGTTAAGCGCATGAGGTGCACTAAGCAGAGGTTGCCACACTACTGAAGGTCAGGCAGAAGGAGAGTTTGCCAATAAGTTTGGATGCCTAGCTGGGAGAAGCTAAGGCCCTCATACTTTGTGTGTGTATGTGTGTGGTTAGTCAAATATTTCAGAGCAATAGCCTTTTGCTCAAAACAATATTTTACAGCTAACTGTACAGAATAATGGAAGAAGCATTACCCCAAAAACCACAGTCAGTGGCAAATGCTACATAACACACGGGACAGTCACTAGAAATCTCTTAAGTACCATATTGCAGTGACCGAACCTGCTCCTTGACCATTGCGTACGTAACCACGAATCTTCCTGGGATCTTTCTGAGGTGGCACTTGGTGCCCTAACTTGGGAGGCAGACTGTTTGAAGACCCCCATGCTCAGCTTTAACTGCTAATTCCTCCTGCAGGTTTCCAGTAGGCAGAAGGAGAGGCTGTGCTGGTTACAACCCACGCACGTGCAGCACGCCAGTCAAGGGGGCAAATGTTCATTAAACACCAGTGGGACCTCCAGCTGCAAACACTGAGAACTACATCAGTGAGCCACAAGTACTCGGTTCTCATTTAATGTTTAAAATATCTATATTTCAATACAGAAATACATTTATATCTCTTTGCAACTACATTAGCATGCTTTGTGTAAGAAAAGTAGGTTTTCCTTTTGTCTTATTTGCACCCATAAAGAGGACACACACAACAAGTAAAGCTTGTATTTATTTCTAAATCAGGTATTCATACCCTGAATAAATGTTGGAGATTTAAATGTTCCAAACACGTACTTCTGTTTTACAAATGCTATGGTGTTTCTTTTAATTACACTTGTTTATAAATTTAATGAAAAAAATGAGTGGCCTTAAACAAATGAAGGTTTTTGTAGAATTTTTCCAGTTTCACTACTTATCCTTGCCAAAACATAAAATGGCAAAAAAAAAAATCAATTTGTTAGTATTTTCATTGAAAAATATCAACATTTTAATTGCTTTCCTACTATCTCTTTATTTTTCTGTATGAGCTCCCCCCCCCTTATATTCTTTGCCAAGGAGTTCCATTAGATTCATGGTAGCCTTGTTTTAACTTTCCTTGGAGGAGAGGGGATTTTATGGGGCCAGGAATGGCATGGAAGAGTAAACTTTCTTCCTCTTGCTTTCCCCCCCCTTTTGTTTCTGAAACTTTTTTAAAGAGGAAACATTGGGAAAGCCAGAGTCTAGCAGAAACCAAGACAAAAGCAAGAAATAAAGGAACACAAGAAATTAATATGTTCAATTTAAGAACAAAAAGGAAATACAATGAAAATGGGGAGATCATTTACCTGACCTGCTCCAAAGGGCCAGAATTACACACTGTAAATGCAAAATATTATGGGCCAGATTATAATCCTGTGTATTTTACAGCATCTATATTTTAAACCGCTTGACTTCATTTGAATCATTTTTGATTTATACCAGCTTTAGTTCAGCCTAATGTCCTATGTTTTTCTTTCCCTTAAATAAACAAAATTACCTGTTCTTCAAATTAAATCTGTTTTTAATTCTATATAGAACATTTTGGGGTACTTGTTGTATGAAAGACATTTTATAACACAGAGGTGTATTGTTTTTTGTTATTATTTTTTAAGTTCACCAGCTGCATTGAATTTCCATTGCCCCTTACAGCAACTCTCACAACTTGGATATGGCCAAATCTCCCTTAGCACTGCCCCTGGGGCCTACTCTGTCTTTTATTTAATTTCTGACTAAAAAATTCAATCAGGACCATCAAGCAATACGTAGTTTTACTAAGGCTGCAGCTCAACAATACAACATTTTCTTTAAAAAAAAGCACATTTAAGGAGTTCCTTCCTCCCCTCTGTCCTCCAGCTCTTTATGGGGATGAATTTGGGGTTTTCTTCCCTTTTTCACCATTTTTATATTCAGCTCACAACCAAACCCCTTCAATTTCCCCCCCGCACACACAGAGAAGGCTTTGCGTGCAGTACAAGGGCAAGAGAGCACAGGCACTGGTTGTAGGATGGGGACAAAAGGCAAGGGGATCCCCTCACTCCAGCATTTCCACCAAATGCATCATGTCCTGGGACTGTGGCCCCAGCAAAACAGCCAGAGGACAGGTTGGGGCATGCGATACCCAAAAGCATGACAGGTGGGTGTCAGCTCCAGAAATCCACACTAACGCAGTCTATGGCCACCACAAAACTCTTCTCCACAGGTAATATTTCTGTATTAGCATCAGGGGAACCACTCATTAGAGCTTATGCCGTGTTGCTACCAGCATTGAAGTCCATAGGGTGTGCCCGCTGCCCCAAGAGCTGGCCCACTCCTCCTCCTCCTTCCCTCTTAACAGAGGACTTGTGAAAGCCGCAGCCCTGCCCCTGTGACCCAGAAGTGCCAGGGACCCCCTTCTGCAGCCTCTGGGACAGGCTGCCAGGTGGGTAAAGCTCTTCCTCCTCCTCCTCAGCCTTCACCCCTGACAGCTCTGTGCTGCGGGACACGCTGCCAGCGCAGTGTGGGGACAGCATAGCGAGGTGCTGGCAGCAGCAGTGCGGCATCGCTGCTCGGGACTGCCAGCATATCCAGCAATTAGAGCAAGCCAGCGCAGCGCTCGCTGGGCTGTCACCACGATCAACCCCTGGCAGGGGTTTGGCGCCAGCTGCAGAGCATCCACGTGCTGACGTCGTGCCCGCCTAGCCAGGCCACATCAAGAGGTCCCAGCTCACCTCTCCCTCTAAAGGGTACCCTCTCCCCAAAACTGTCAGCAAGCGCAGCCGCTGGTGTAATTGCTGCCTGGCCCGGCTGTGCCGCGACGGGCGGCCCCGGCTGCAGCCGGAGCAGGAGGCACGACTGCAGCCCAGAGAGAGGCAGGCTCGCAGCATGCAGCCCCGGTCATGGAAACAGGAGAAGAAATACATCCTTTGATTTCTATATTTTTGGGTCTAATTCCTAATGCTGTGCTCCTCATGAGCAGGAAGGCAAATGATGCAATAAAACTGTTTTGAAATCCATATTTATGATTTTTCTCCTGCTAGTTTTTTTTCAAAAAGATGAGTACTGAATGTTACTGTTATTCCTCATAAATAACTCCTTTTCCTGATTAAAACAGTCCAGGATGGTGTCACAGTTAATTAATGACACAGCATGCTGTGACTGGCTTGGTTGCTTACAGTTCAGGATTTGAATCAGCCCCTCTGACGATCATTAACCCTTCAGAGTGGGAATCACCAATTTCTTGAGAGGACAACGAAAGCAAAGGGAAACACTCCCAGCCCACCAAAATTAATAGCCATTGACAAACATTGCTTCAAAAGCCAAATGTAATAACCAGTCAATTTAAATTATTTTAAGTCACTTCATTATTTTTCTGCAAAACATCTTCACTGTGTCACTGAACAGAACTCAGCCTGACGGTGCTGCCGAAGAGGTATACCTTTCAGCATTGATCAGAGAAAGAAGTACTTTCCAAAAGGAAAGGTTTCAGCAAAACGCAGCAAAGGTGCGGGTCTCATGCCCGGGAGGCCACAAGTCAGACCCCCCGGTCTCCCCGATGGGAGCAGATAGGAGTGAGCCAGACGTGCAGAGCAAGAGGAGCAGCAATGGTCAGGCGGTATTTTCTCCTCCTCCTGCCCTGCCCGCCTGCAGGACTGCTGCTGGCCCCACCAGAGCGCTCCCCAGCACCAAGCGCTGCGAGGAAGATGTATGTGAGCTATGCTGTGTATGCACAGCACGTGGTTTTCCAGAAGATCATAACGCACAAACCAAAACATGAATTCGCAGTAGCCCAGAAAGACGGCTGACTTGATATGGAAATAGCTGAAATTTCAGCCCCCCTCCCCCAGCTGCATATGTTGAAGAGTTGTTAAAACAATAAAAACACTTATAATTAGCAAGTCCACATACACCCATTTTCTTTGCAATATTCTTGGGAATATTGAGCCAAGTTACTCAAACTTTCCAGAGAAAAATAACCGTAAGGAAAATTCCCTTCTCAGGAATGAAAGCAGCAGAAAATAATGAGGCTGAAAAGGGAGTTAGAATGGAAACCATTGTGCAACCTTAGCTATAATAAGTACTGAAAAAGCTGATTCCTGTTTATTACATTTATCTCGTGTTTTCTGATAAATGCAGTTACATCTGAAGACTGTATAAAACAGCAAATGTAAAAATATTTTCAGTCATTTGCTTTGGCTTGCAAACCTACCTTAAACAAATGTTTAGGATGGTGTATCTACAGGCTGTAACAAATATCCCACTCTCAGAGGAAGAGCAGAGCCTCTGCTTTGCAAAAAAGGGAGTTAGGGAGGTTGCTTCCTTCTCTGTGTGGTTGCTCAATTTTACTCCCCGTCTTTTTTTAAGAAAACAACTGAAAGATAAAGAGATAAGTCTTCTAGAACATAAACCCCTATGCAGTTTTTTTTAGCACAAGTATATTGCTGTAGAATCAGGAAATAATATGACATGGCAAACATTCCTTATCCACACTAGAAGAATTTATGCTGAATGGTTAGTTCATTAAATAGAGTCAAAATCTGTTCTACTGACAGGCCAATGCAACTGCATTTGATAAAATAAGAATCTGGTATTGATCACTTATGAGCTGCCTCTCCAATTGGGTTGTGTTCTAAAAAAAATGTAGACTTTATAAATAATTGTCCAAAATAAGGGACATCTCACTTCTCTTCTTAATGAAATAATGTTTTAAACGTCATTCCTGATCAACTTAGTCCTTTCATTCCAATATGCTTGCAATAATTAGCAACATATAAATAAAGTAAATGATTAAATAAAAAGTAATTTTGCAAAAAAAAAAGGGAACATTTTGTTCTGCAAATGGATTTAATTTCTGGGTTTTTTTTAAATTCTGATTTGTTTCAATTGAAACAGTTTTTCCATTGAAAAGCCAACTTAACGCCTGCTTTCTGACCACCTACAAAGGTGTGCTTTGCAGGGGAAATGATGTTTCTTGCGAAAGAAGAAAAATAGCATTCCACATGCAATTTTCACAAAAGTGGGAAAAGAACAAATGAGTATCCCACTCTTGCATAGCAGAGAAAAAGAACCTCAAGCTAGCACCCAAGATACCCCATCTCTTTGCTCTATCTGTTGTTGAAAGTGGACAGAAAAAAAGAGGTTCAATCCATATTGTTTTAAACACACTTCCTATATGTCTGCTAAATAAAGTAGCAGCAAAATCCAGAGTTATGGGATTTTTTCCCCCCTAAAATCTTTGAAGAGGCTAAAATTAAGATAGCCATTCAAGAAACTATGCAGGCTGCATTCCTGGCTACTTGCATAGGTGATGGAGAGCAACTGTGAAGCTCAATAGTTACAGGTAAGAACAACGTGTTGCAGTTTTCCTCTTGTGCATGTATGTTTACGCTCCGTTCCCTGGTTGCAGTCATTTTCCCATTTTTCTCTCAGTGTAAGACGACGACAAAAATGATCAGAAGGGGAAGGAAGGGGAGCCTCTTCTCTTTGGTGTGCAGCCAGTGAGATAGAGAGAAGGGAGCTTGCTTCACTGCTCAACACACATATACCCCAGGGAGCATCTAAATTTACTCCCATTCTGGCATTTGGTAACTCAGCCCTGCTCTGGCCTTTGGTAATTCAAAGACAATAACTATGTAAACCTCAGCCTAAGCTTCCTTACCAAAGCTTGGCTCTTCCTAGCACTGTGCTCCGGGGCCTGCTCTGTCCCAGATTTTTCCAGCTGAAAGAGTTAATGGGACCTTTTTGCCAGCCTTACTCAGCATAACTTTTCTGGGAAGAAGTTAGCATGTGAGCCTCAAGTGGTGACTTGGAGACCCCTGCCAAATGAATTCCTGGTTTAAGTCCATTGACACCGATGGAGTTACAAGAGGAACAGAACTGGTCCTTTGCCTTTTTTGCTATTATCCACAATAGGCAGCTCTATTTTTCTGCATAACAAGTACCAGAATCCTGAATGTACTGGCTGCCAAGAAATGCAGAACAAACAGACTTACATGTTTTTCCCTTTATTTCCATCATCTGACCTTTGCTTTTTATGTCTTAGGAGCAAGCTGCAACTTTATTTACATGTATAATCTAGATGAAATGCCAGTTTGTGTGTAGAAAGCTATGTGGACTTTGATCTTTGAATTTGATTTTCCATTTTTTTCAAAGCAAAACATAATGAATTAGTGGAAACATGGAAATGTTAGGTTTTAGAATGATTCTCATTTCATGCTTCTGATTCTTTCAGCCCAGGCTAGATCTTTTAGGCTTCCCTAGAAGCTTAAAGCGTTAGTTCATAGTCCAAAATATTAACTTGTATCCTGACATAGTAGGTACTGAAATCAGTTGAATAACGATAGATTTTAAATCCCCATGGAAGTACTTGACTGCAACAAAAGGTGTTACTAGCCACCTCAAAATTGTATAAAGTACCAGTAGTGAGAGAATGAATGATTAAATTACTAAAACAGTGGAATTCAAATTATGAGGAAGAGAGCAAAAACTAACAGGGAAAGGCAACAAGTTCTAAGAGAGTCAACAGGAAGAAGTAAATCACATAATAATCTAGGAACGTTTTATGGTTATTTTTTTAATAGGTTTTAATCCAAGGTTTCAAACCTGCAACTTACTACATTGACTCTTCTTTCATTCGCCAGTGTGATCAATTTTGGACATTTCATTTATATTTTAAAATCTTGAGTGTTTTACTTCCATGTATCTGCCTAGACTTGGCTCTGCCAATGTGCAAAGAATACCTCACTTCTACCCCATACTTTATGTCTGGGCCATGCAGTCTTCCTAATTTTACACACTAAATGAAAAGAAGTTGTTACTGATACATACTAAATCTTAATCTTTCTTGGTCAGGAATTTTTCACAAAATAACAGTAAATAGCCTGCAATATTGAAATGGGTGTAATGAAGAAGAAAGAAAAATAAAGTGCGGACTTCTACGTATGGCTTCTTTTTAAAACAAAGCATCAGTTCTGATATTAATTTTTAAATTCTGTATAAATTTACTGAAAAAAATCTTTTATATCCATGTCTCCATGTATCACAAGCATACTATTGTGATAGAACCGTCATACTTTATCTAAAACTCTGAGCGAGAGAAGGTTTTTCACAGGGATTCTATAAGTAATCAAGGGGAAATTAATATGGATTTACTGTTACAATATCTGTTTTATTAATTTTTTTTAACATACATATTGTCTAACTACATGTCTTTTTTATTATCTCTGTCCTCACTGGTTTACAGATGCTCATCAACAGCATCACTGAGGCAGGGGTGGGGAGTATCTTTGTAGAAATAACCCCCTCCCAAATTGCATGGTACTGTTTTGTAACCCAGTTTAAGAGACTATTCTTTTTATTTGCTACCACACACAACCCACATTGTCAGTAACAAACCATCAAAGCAATCCAGGTGGTTACTATCAGTGGTAGGTATTCTTCAGAAAGAAAACAACGAACCAACCAACCAACCACAACAAAAAAAGAAGGAACGAGACTCTAGGGCCTTTTCAGAGGACACCATCTACAACTCAAGAGTTCCTCACTGGAGCAGCAGTGAAATTAACTGTAAGGGAACTGCCCAGCCCAAAGTGGCTGGGAGGTGGAGCTCTGCCGCTTCAGTGACAGCCGCTGCCTGTTACCATGCATTCATTATCAAAGAGAGAAAATTCCCTCCTGGAAAAGAAGATCAAGACGATTAGAAGCTCACTCGCACACACACACACTCTCGCTCTGACTTTAATATTATAAAACTTACTGCCCAGTTACTAAACATTGAATTTGCAGATGACCATCCAATTTCAGCAGCATTTGATAGCTTTTTTTACTCTGCAGCAACATGGATGCCATGCCTGGTTTCGACTTGGAGGTTGTAGTATTTTTTGATTGCATTGAGAACATACTTAATCTACTCTAGTTCTAATTCTTCATATGATCTTAGGAAATAAGACTACTTTGTCCTGCTAATGTTTAAAATTAGCTCTAGAGGACATACATTCCTATAGGCCCACTGTTCTCTTCAAGGTGGGGAAGAGAATGAATGCTTTCAGAAGACAAGCGTGGTAGCTGAGAATGTTATACAGCAAACTCAGTTAAACTGAGTTAAATTCAGTGAAACTCTGCAGTTCAGAAATTAACTTGTCTTTCAAAATGCTCCTGGGATGAGGAGAGCAGTCTCAAAAAGCAGCTCCCTCTCAAAACTGAAGAGGAGGAGCATATGTCCCTGCATCTTTTAAAACCTCTCAGAACTGTTGAATAGACCTCTTGTCAGTCTGTTAGATACCAAGCTTCCCGAGACAAATGAAACTATCTCAGTTTCACAGGACTTGTAAAGCAAGACCGTATGTAACCTGCTTTCTCAAAACACACGTGCTGCAAATAAAGATATCAAGTGTACTGACGTTTCTGCATTACAGCTTAAAATAACATCCTGTGTGATCCCTATATGCTGTACTGTTAGCTCAGTTTTGGATTTTCTAAACACTGGGTTTGCTTTCAAAGAATAACGCTCCGGTTCCTGTACAATACATCAGTATATTGGCTCTTCAGCTGGGAAAAAAAGTTAAGAATGTGTGGGCTTTGGCTTCAAAATTAACCATGCTTTAGTAATCTAGTATACTAAACTGTTTCTTATTAATGTATCATGCAAATACTCTCCAGTCCTCCCGCAAGTCTGACACTTTCCCAACATATCAATAGCAAATGTTCTGTGAAATGCAACTTTTCTGATGTAGGCCACCCTGACTTTCAGTGTGATCTCAACCCGCCATCCAAATCTTCATGGCAGATGCAGAATAGGGTTCTTCTTTAATAAGGGAAACAATATTGAAAAAAAATGTTTCTTCCTAGTTTGATACATCAAGTTTGTTTTTCTTCAGTAAAGAGCCAGCTGCCTTTTTTTTTTTTTCCCTAATTATGGCTGAACAGAGTTAAGTTTGTTGTGTTTACCAAGTCAGAATGTAAGGTAATTTAGGGGGATGGTTGGTATCAGTCCCTCATTAACGCAACTATTTGACTTAAAATATAATTTTGAAGTGCGTCAGCTTAACCCCAGCTGTTTTCCGTCTTAATGCAGATGAGACTGAGAACGTACCGAGGGACTTTTGTTACATGACAGATGAGCTTCGCAGAGGCTCTGCGACAACTGTCCCCATCTCCCAGAGCAGATTTTTATTTAATGTTGCTGTTGCTATGTCATCTGACAGCACCGGCCACGTTCACGTCCCTTCTCCGGATGGTGGCGGTGACTAAGCGAACACGCGGTAGTGTCGTATCAAGCTACAAGAGCTACTTTTAAGCAAGTTGGCTAGGTGCTGGCTGCAGAGGACAGCAGGTTAACCTGCCCTGCTATTCAAGTGGTTTTGTGGTTTGCCTGGGCTGACAGCTGCGCCACCGAGGTCGCTACCGGCACCAGACTGACGCTCACGCTCGCCGTTTCAAAGCTGCCTCTGCACGCTGGACTGCAGCCTGCAGCACAGACATCACCATAGGTCCTGGCCCAAACAGGACATCATTTAAAACTACTTATGAAGGGTAAGGGAGGAGTATATAGCCATTTATGTTTAGTTTTCATACACTTATGTTTTACATCTTTTGCACTTAATTAGAGCCATAGTGTTATCTAGTCTTCTCTGTGCCTCAGCCATATCATCTTTCAGAAGCTGTTTATAGGCACAGTTGCAAAAGAGTACTTCGAGGAATGATTAGGGAGGATAACTTATTCTAATTTTTAGCTATTACATGTCCAAAGTGCAGCTTGTTATCTCTCCTCTGTTTTTAAAATTATCTGCACAGATGCACTATGCTTTTTTTCCCCCATAAAATGTACAGTTATCAGTTCACAAAGAGAATACTAAAAGCACAAGAGAGAAAAGCCATGTGAGCTGTGTGAAGGCAGATCCAGGGTGACTCGGTGGCTGAGCAGAAGAGCAACCTCAGAGATAGAAGAGTGCACACGTCAGGGGCGGGAGGCAAAGTGAAGAGCTTTGGAAGCTCAGGTGGGGCTGGATGCTGACCAAACACTGGTACCTAGAGCACACAAATGAAAAACTTAGAGAAAGCAGTGCCACGATCAGTGACATGGGTTAGGGAGAAAAATTTAACGGATGTGTTTCAACTGAATTGCATGCCAGAGAGGAGCTGGCAGGTTTCAGCAGCCACTCATAGACCACACAAACATTTCGCCTCTTGCCTCTTTAGACATGGATGGGAGAAGCAACACCCAACCTCAGCGAACAATGAAGTTACAGAGTCCCTCTGCAGGGCTCTTTGCTGCCAAGTCCAAGAGAATTGGTGGACCTTTTTTTTTGTTTGCTCTCTTTTAGATGTAGCTCTCGGAGCTAGGAGATAATCAAGAATGATGCTTTGGAAAAACATGGGCTACTGCTCAACCAAGTTCTGTTTGTACCAGTAGGAGTTTGAACTAAACCAAAATCTAAGTGAAGTCATCCAGAATTTGGCCCAGGACTCCCAAAGCAATGTCTTCTGCCATATTTCATTCATCATCTATTCTTAACCAATCAGTACTATACTTGTGTCCTCTCACTTCAGCAAATACAAAGTTGTTACAGTTGTAAATGACATAAGTGTCTTTGCACTCAGACATAATATGAGACATGACAAAAACAAGTGGGAAACCATTTTTGCTAGACTTATTTTGATTATGCCTTTTTTTAACCCCAAAATTGAAAGCAACTGGAAATACTTAGGAAATTCAGGAGATTTAGGGGTTGTTTATACAGCAGATGAAAATAACTGACCCAAATGCCTCTATATTTTAAAGCTCCAAGGCAGGGGAATAGTTTATATATTAAAAATAGCCAGGTCCTCTAGGTTCTATTGCCTACAGAAAACTTAAATCTAAAATAATTGTTTTTAAAAATTGATTTCCTTTAACATGTGTACAAGATTAAGCGGTTACAAATAGAAATACTAGATATTCTGAAATATTTATAGTGAATATCAGAGTTGCTTATTCTGGCAGCTTCCATAAGAAGGGATCAGTATGGTATCTACATTTTTTTTTCTGGAGAAACATCAAGAAAAAACACTAAGAACAAAGAAGTGGATAAAATAAATTCAGAGTAAATTGCAGAGCATACCTCTGCCTCAGTTCCCAGGTAAAGAAAAAGCACCATATGCATACTAAAAGACTAATCTAAACTTCCTTTCCAATGTACTCGAAAGAGCAATTGAAATAAGTGGGCTGCAAGTCTAACATTTTCTATTTGCAATGCAGCTATATCTGATTTATATCATTTTTTCCTTTTTTTATTTCTCTTAAATTAGGATTTCGGTACCTTCGAGATTATGAAGTACGGTCACCTGCCCTCTAGTGAGCTACACAGCAACTGCATCTTACTGGGTGGAGAACTGTCATCTCATTTAAGAGATGCTTCTTTACTATGTGCTATTTTTCTCTCGAAGGTATTCAACGTGTTTTCACCTCAAGCCTTCTGAATCATGTAGTTCTCTGTGAGTCCCTATTTGGAGGGCAGGAAACGAAATGTCCTGAATTAGGGAACACAAATATTTAGTCCAGTGAGCAACGTTTAAAGCAAAGCTAGACTTTGGAACTGGAGAAGTTCTGCTGCTCCAGCTAAGTATCAAAGGCTCGGTGTATCAAGAACATTTTCATAAGAGTTTTCATATTGCTTGGGGCAAGGGAAAAATCCTAACCCGAGAAATAAACGCACAGGATGTTACTGATTCAGAAGCTGTGATAATTGTACTAATACACACACTACTGCTATGGCTTGGATGTGCTTTTCTGTGTTTTGGAAATAAGCTCTACCTACACACCACTGAGTGAAGCGGACTGAGGCACATCTCCGAACATCTCCTAGCATGAGGCCCTGGGCAAGGATCTTCTGTATCGTGCCCTTTTGGACTGGATCATCTAGCCACTTTTAGGCAGTAGCCGTTTGGAAATGGAGCCCTGCTGGTGCTGAGAAAACAGTGCTTGCAGCAGGCTTATACTATGCTAATGCTTGGCTGGTGGATATTTAGCCTTCCTCTTCAGTGGGCTCTCATTAAATACATAAAGATATTTCACAGGCCACATATGCCTTCTACGCCACAGGCTGGCATCTCCCGCGTTAAAGCGATGCTCTCATTGCAGCTAGGTAATTCAGGTCTCAATCAGCAGCTTCACCATTCACAGGAGTAAAGTTTAACATGTGCTTGAAAGTTTACGGGATTGGATTAAAACACAGGATTACCCAAAGTTTGCCACAGTTCCTTTTTGCTCATTTGTGCCCCCCAATGCATCATTACCCACACACTTAAAGAGTCTTACTCTGTCATAATACATGATATTTGGCCTGACACTAATAAAGCCTGATCCATATGAAAAGAATAAGAATTGCTGTTGCTATTGCCAATGGCAATAATGAAGCGTCCTATTCACTTCGTACAAGTTACAGATGCGCGGAACGTGTGATTCCTAGTTTATGATAATGATTATCATTCTCCATAATTAAGAAAAAAATTGCACTATAATTATTCTGAAAGCAACAACAAAAAAAATAGAGGAAAGTTTAGTATTAACCCTGTTTCTCTAGATGTGCTCAGAAAATGACATAATAAGTCAGGAAAATTAGCTGCTGACGTACAGATTAAATATTATGTTTGGAATGTCAGTCTCATCTGAAAAGTATAAAATGCCTTTTTGAAATGTTAATTGAATTTTTTTGTGACAAATGAGGAACTGTTATATCCAAGTTATGCAGTACAAGCAACTGTCGCTCACTACTTTGCCATGTTACCAGCTTTAAACCAAAAAGCAGCATAGCAAATGTATTTTCCATTAGTTAGGTTTTGGCATATTTTCCAGCCAAGAACTCTTGACCTATACACATCCATTAAGTCCTTCTTCAGCTATGCTAGGTTCATCTGTGCACTTAGCTGGTGGCTTAAATGTATTTCGGTCTGATTTTTTGGACCCACCTACCTAAAGAGACTTATCAGTCCTAAAATCCCCTTTCCATAGGGAATAGCTGCAGATTATAAATACGTTTTTAATGTAAGTCTCTCTCCTCCACATAGGAGTTTACGTAGGAGTTACTACTGCTGTCTGAAAACCTTGTCATCCCAACTGGAGTAGTAGTTGGAATTTCTCCACGTTGGGCAACAACAAATGATCTTCATATGAAGATGGTTATCTGGATGCAGCAAGGTAGTTATTCCAGGGGAAATTGTGGCTTACAGCATAACAGGGTATGGTTAGTAATCCAAGTGACATCTTGGAATATGTAAAAGATTAAGTAATAATGTCTGGACTGGACCAGTTCAAGACAAATCAGAGTCCAGTGGGAACTTTAGTGACTAAAAGAGCACTAAATAATCTCAGGAATCCATCTAAAGATTCAAGATGAAAACAACCCCATTCCTTTGCTTATATCCCCCCTTGGTCTGGTTCACAGTTTTGTTGGTGGTGGATGCCTATCTCTTTAGTCAATGTCTAGCCTGTCTCTTTAGCCAACACTTTATAGCAATAAAATGTTATTTATATGAATAAAATTTATTTGTTAGCAACAAAGTCCAATTTTTACCAAATATGGTCTCCTTTCTTTGTGTAGCCCATCATGGGTAATAACCAAAGGAAAAAAACCCACAAAGTTTTACTGTTCACGTTAGAAGCCTTCATAATGGATGAATGTTTATTTCCAAAGCTTTCACCCAGAAGTAGAGATCAGAACGTGTTCGGGGGGAGGTAAAACTACATTTATATTTGAGAGGAAGGAAGACCATCTCTTCTGTATTGACAATGGTCTGCTGAATTTCCTACCTACCACGTATCCCTACCAAACTAGAAAGTTTACGATCCTTAGTCAGTGCATTTGGAAATCTTGCCAAGAGAGCCTTGACCTGGTGTACGCACACATCATTTTTACAAATATGTATTTATTTTTAATATCAGTCTTGCTGTCTCACCTTCCCACCTAAGCCAGAAGCAGAGCTTTGGAATTTGTCACTGTCTTCCTATTAACTCTGTGTGAAAATGTTCTTCCCATGCTTTTAAGGCTTTACTCAGGACAACAATCTCACCTAAACCTGCAAACAGGCAACATAATATGGGAAAATAATGCATTTATAAACTACTAAATAAAACAGCAAAGCAACTACCATTCATTTCTCCCCTGTCTAAAACCTTGTATCCCAGCCCTTCTCATTAATTTAATGTTTAGTAATCTGCTAGCACCATCTCCCCACTGTTGTAAAACACTTTTAGAGATAACTATCAAAATATCCCGAGCCCAATATGCATAATCACCTTGGTAACTAAGATAACTTGGACTCAGCTTTCAGAAAAAAACAAGCTAGAGAGTTTTCTCTGAATGGTTGTGGTATTTTTTTTTTTTAATTCTTTTTGTTTGTCCATGCCCCAACTTAAAGAATTGTGCGTGTAGGTTTCAGAGCTACTGAGGCCCTGCAGCTCACCCTGCCTTCAAGAGGGTCTTTCTATAGCTCTGACATAGACACATTGGAGGAGAGCAATAATAATAGCAAACCTGAGTTAAGGTTACATTTGGAGTCCCAGTAGAAGACATAACTTACAATTCATCCTTTTCCTCCTGAGATGACTAAATTATGTCGCCCCCTGCATTCAAGTCTGTATGTATTTTAACTGCTTGAAGGTAGATAAGGGCTTGGGGGTCTTATGGACCATCACCTGGTTCATAAGAGAGACATTTTCTGAAAAATGAAGAGCAATGTTAGAACCTTTGTCCTCTCCATCAACTCTTTCAGGAACTGTTGTGCTGATTAGAGATGATGCTGGCACAGGCTCACACACTGCCCTCTAGATAAGAGAGATCATAAGGGCAGATCCTGTGCATCTCCGTATTAGGTCTCAATAGCAGTCCTACTTAAGTCTTATGGTGTAGCACAGGAAAGTCTCTGAAAACACCCTCCCAGGCAATAAATGATAATCAAACATGCTTCAAAAGAAGCTAAGCAGAGCTCTGAAGACGGAACAAGAAAGCAGTCTACATCCACAAAACTCGTACTGTGTCATAAATCTAATCTATGTCTCTCATTCAGAATTAACTGCCTTGCTCTTACTCTAATGAAGTACAAGGCCAACATATTCTACCCACCTTCACTGAAAGCCAGTAATAAAGCTGTATGTGTCTCTGTGCAGCATCAAAACAGATTTCACATGATTGTTTTAAATAGCAAGAGGACTGCATGGAAAGATGTCTGTATTTTCTTAATAGCTGTAACCACACTACATAGCACATGTCAAAATTCTGAAAAGAGAACAGATTCCCAATGCTTTGTACGATGTATATAGTTTCTTTGCTTTGATGTCTTTGCTTCTTTATTGTATTAAATTATCTGGATTAAAAAAGACAAAAAAAGAAAGTTGTCTTTTGTCTTATTACTGAGCTGTCAAACATTATATGAGCTAAGAGAACAGCCAGGGCCTCTGGAACAACTTGGGGAGTGAAGGAAGGAAGAAGGAAAGTTGTCAAGTATCCTGACTATTTGCAGTTAGGTATTTCAGCCACAGAGATTGCAGGGGGACCACATTGTTCTAAAAGTTACTGTGAGTGACTTTTAAAACTTACATAAAAAGGGATCTACCCTATTACTCCTTAGGCGAGTCCTGCATCCCTCTCCCACTACCTTATTCTGCAGTTCTCCTCTCTCCCCTAAGCTTCCCAGAGGGGCTTTTCCACTGCAGGATGGAGCGGTGATGGCAAGTGTCTCTGGTCACTGCTCTGGGGCTGGGGGGCAGATTTCTTGCATGCTTTTTCTTCTAACAAGCAAGCATGACAGGAAGAAAAGATCCATTTCTCTTTTTTTAATATCTAGGGAAAAGTGCCTGCCAGCAGGAATTATACTCCTTCCACTGACTTTTTTTCTTTACCTGGAGCATCTTTAAAATCAATACCAGCTGTTGTGGAGAAGGATTTTGGTGCCCTAAACAGAGATTTACGACTTCAGGAGAAGGAATAAGAAAGAGGAGCACAGAAATCTCATCGAGAAAAGATTCTGCTGCCATGGCAGAACTGTACATCAAATAGACCTGTCTCTGCAGAGGAGCTGAAAAAGTGCTCCTTCAAATTACTCATGCAATTGTAGACCTGGATAAAAAGCCTGGCCCTTTGAAGTCAAAGGCAAAACTCCAGATAACTTTAGCCTGGCCACAATTTCAGCTTTGCACTCAAATTGAATGCAAATTTAACAAATCACCAGGCATAATATGGTTCAGGTTATTACAAAATAGGCACGAGAGAGATAACTGGCTGTGCCGGATCAGCATCCTGTGTGCTGGAACAGAGGCCTCCCTTGCCCTTCACTCTGGCTTATTCAGTGGGAGTTTCCACACGCTCTGCTTGCTGCACAGCTCAATAAAGGCACAAATTCCAGCCTGTAACCCTGAAAATAGAGTCGGCTTTTATTGAACTGAATGGTTCCTTTTGTAAGAATAGTCCCTAAAGTTCACTTTCAAGAATCTGGGAGACTGGAATCTGCTGACCTGGCTTGAGATCATCTAGGCCCTAGACATTCACAAATCTCTGTCTATAGTATCAGAAATGTTCAAATGCTAGTAGATGGTGATAAATTGCCATTTTGAGGTCACAAGAGGGAGAATTAAGAGTTTAAATGGAAAAACGTTAGTGGAAGTGACGTGAACTTACAGGTCTGCAATTGATCATATTTAATAAATGTTGCTCACATATTTCTTGATCTAGAGCCAATGGCTAATACAAGCATGAAGAAATGTAAGCTCCTCCACCCTCCATGTGCTGCTTCTGAGCCATAAACAAAGGCTGACAAAGAGCGGAAATGGATAAGGTCAATATTTAGTCCTGGAGTAGAAGCTAAGCATAGGGCGTAGGCAGGAGAGTGCAAATTTCTTGGGGCAGTGCAGGGTAAATCAGTTCCTGGAGGGCTCCACGCAGCAACGGCTAAACCTCTTCTTGTAGCTCAGGTATGCTCTGCTGCTCTCCTTAGTGCAGACAAAGCATACATTCGTTTTCTAGTTTCTTACGTAAAATCATTGATATGTAAAATAAACAGAGCTAGAAAGATGACCGCTAGACACATAATATCCAGGAAGCTCTAGTATTTCCCCCCTTGAATTCCAATACTTATAAGAGTTTCATTTAAGACAGGGAATTCACATACAAAAAGTCATAAGAACATAGACCAATTTTATATGTTTTATATGCTCTGCTTTGAAGCCTACAAGCACAGTAGCAATGTCATTGCTAACGCTAGGAAATAAGCTCAGATTGCACATGAGATAGGGGAAGTCAGTGAACGTTGGTGGGGCAAAGCAGGAACAAGGAAATTGGCTCTGCCACCAAAGCCAATGTGCTATAGACCTATACACTGAAGCTCCAGTTCCAGCCTTTCGTGTGTTAGCATCAGGGCCAGCTTAGGCAACTCCTTCCTCTTGCTTCCTTCTTCCCATGCCACCTCTCAGCTCAGCTGGTTCAGCTATCCATAGGCCCACATGGAAAACCAGGGGAAGGAGTTAATTTTACACAAACATAAACATGCACAAATGTTTACAGAAATAATCTTACACAAATGAAAGCAAAAAGGGTTATTTTAAACCAGAGTGGGACAACGATCTCATTTGCCGTGCCACATGACAGCAGCATCAGCAGTACTGTGGGCCAGCATGGGACTGGAACAAACTGCTGGAGTCAGAAGGACAAGCAATGGATGGCACAGGGAAGGCTGCCTGCAGTCACTGACTCTCAGCAAGATTAATACTTGTTTCCCATTGATAAATCAAGTCCCATGAATATCAGTAAAAGCAGAGCTGGGAGTGCTGTGAAGGTCTGATGTTTAGCACTGCTTAGGAAAAACACAAGATACCTTGCAAGATAAAAATTCACAGCTCTAACTTTAAGAGGTGATGGTTTCTCTCCCTGACAGCAACTCTGATTACACCTGATTACAACTCTGTTTACACCTGATTACATGATTTGCTATATCAGATCCCCGTCATAGCTGCAGGTATAGACCAATGCCACATTTAAACCATTACAGGAAAAAAATTTTTAAATGCGTTTCTTAAGGTGTGTTAGACTTGCACCAGAACTGACCATACCCAAGTGCTATCATTTGCAAGGTTGGCATTATGAACAATTTTGGAGCGTGCTGTAGTATAGGAACAATTTCACCAACAGTAACCGCGTTATTTAAATACTGAGCATTAACCTTGGTTTTTTGGCTTGGCTACTAAAATAGACTTACTTGACTAGACTTCCTCCTAATGAGACCAAGACTTATATAATTTCTTTTAGTAAGAAGCCTACTTAAACAGAGGCTTGAAAAAAAGGTGCAGGTTTCTTCTAATCTTCTTTAAAATGCTTTTGCCTTCATACTTACAAGAATTTAACACTGAAGCCTCTACAATCTAATGTAAAAAGATCTATTTCTGTGTGAAGACTAACACTTGAGAGGTCTTGACTTTATTTGATATCAGAATAAAGTCACCAATGGATTCATTCACATTAAGAAGTCATGTAAATACTGCCTCATAACTCCACATGTAACTTCATTGTAACAGAGGCCCTTGTGGTTTAACAAGCATTTTATTTGCCATGGAAAATTGAAGGACAGTGTACAGCAGCTCACAGAGGGTCTCAGTCTCCTGAAGATAACATGCGACACAAAAAAGCCTCAGCAAAAGCCAACAAAGTGAGCAGTTGCTCAGCAATCAAATTGTGGTGCATCATTTCACTGTCATGAAGCTGAGTTTACAGCAGCAGTGTTCACCATTTAAAATCAACCCTTAACAAAAGCAACTGCTGAGACAAACACTTTTCTTCTGCTATACTTAGGAGATGGACACAATAGCCATGGGGAAATTCCAAGCTGCAAAATCACTCTTGGTGGTTTTGGCCTAAGCCACATCCTGCTCCAAGGTGCTGAGTGCTCTTGTAGAGAGGAAAGCAGGAGACAGCTGGAGAGCATACCATCTTTCCTAACAGGGAGGAGGAAAACCAGAAGTGACACCACATGGCACGTTCTACCATGCATGTAGGTAAACTGGTTGTTTTTAAATGTACGAACAGAAAAACAGCGCAGCAACTGCCTCTGTAATTTCAAATATCAGAAAAGAAACCAAAAATTAATTATATTTGTCTCATGATTTGTGAAATTGCAACACTAGCAATACCAGCAATTTTGCCCAGAGCTTAGCCCCAGCTTATGACAGGATGTACACAACTGTGGGAACTCGTCTCTTCAGGAACTGGAGGTAAAATGCATGAGCCATCTTTTTAACCAAACAAAGCAACACACGGCATATGTTCCCTTCCTACCATTCCTCCCCAAACTCAGTAACCTCAAAATCTAACACTCTAGCATAATGGGGAGAGAAACAAGGACCACATTTGTTTACTTCTTGAAACATCTTGGGTATCAAGTGATGCCTCATGCTTAATGCCTGAGACAAGAGGATTACTCTCAGCTGTAGACTGGAGAGCTGACAAGGGAAAATTTGAATTCCATTTACTGAAGTGATGAATTAAAATCTTATTAACTGTTGACTATTAACCCTCACCAACTCTGACGTCCACAGGAGTTCCCTCTTCCTGGCAGGATCCACCAATGAACACTTTCTGCCTACCTCGGTGACCTTTTAGGAGAGCGGTTTTGCCTTTTTAACTCACTCGGTTTTTTCCTACCTCTTTGGTTATGAGTTCAGCATGGAAAACCATCACTGAGGCAACATTATTTAAAGCAACCTCTAACTTACATCTCTTACTTGAAATTTTCTTTTCATTACAGAAAACACGTAGCCTACTCTGCAGTAAGGATCTCCATATGGTAAATGTCTGTACTATTACTGCTCAATCATTTCCACTCCCATTGTTCATGCTCTGCTATCCTCTTAAGTAAATACTTCATCAGATATGGATAAAATGTATACATTCTTTTTTCAAGGGAAGTGGGAACAGAGATCATTGTTCGAAGAGTTCACATTGAAGTCTTTCCTACCTATTAAGATCTTCCCAGAGTTTGTTTTAGCTTTGTGCTTTGCTTTGGATCTTCTTACCTATTTGGTTCTGCCTGCAGTTGTACTCTTTGAAACAGTGTTAGTGTCCTGACTTGTGTTCCTTCTACTCCATCACATCTCATCTGCAAAACACACCTCTTTGGGACAGCTTAGCTCTCATTTAGGGCTCTCACAGGCTACCTTACCCCCAACATTTTCCTGTATCTTGCTCTGAGCTTCCATCTCTTATTGTGACTATGTTTTCATGCAGCATGACGGAGAAATATGACCTGAAATATGAATGCCAATGTGACAAATGAAAGAAAACACAGTCTTAAATTATGCCACGTAGATTAAAATCTAATTCTTGGGACTGTGCACACATTTAATAACAAGACCTTACATAGGAGCTACACCCCAAAAAGAGGGCATGCATTGCTAGCATCAAACCCTGGATTGCATGGATTTCTCAGATTTATGTGGCAGGTTTCATTTGATCACCCAAATTCAAACATACACCTCAGGTTTAGCCCAACACACTTTCAGGACTGCCTGGGAATGTCACATTCTAAAACCAAGGTATTTCTATAAAGTTAGGATTCAACAGCTGAGTGTTTGTAGAGCTGTTTTCAATTATAACATTAAGTCCAACAGTTTAAAGCCAAGACTCCTAATTTACAACAGTACTTGTTAATTTACAACACTGAGCTTGTATAATGTTTAAGTAAACACTGCACTTCTGGATGACAGAAAGCTAAACAATGAAATAAAACTTCAGAAACATATCTACTCCTGCAGTTTTCAAAGAGCTTCCAGTTCTCCAAAAACAAACAGCTCCCAGCTGCCCAGCATTTATACTCATGCATCCTGTGCTGCTAAATATGTAGAGAGAAAGGGACCAACAGCCCAAACGTTTTTCATTCAGAAGATCCTTCCATCAAATCAGATTTTAAAGGTAAATTCTGCTTTCATCCACTGTATTTAGTTTTGTTTTGTGAAGGGAGGGAAATGCGGAGGAGAAAATAAACACTAAGGATAAACACAAAACGTACTTTATTTTTACCACGGAAGAACTAATGCGGTCCTCAAGTCTTTCTTCCAATTAAGCTAAACCCTAGTCTTTTTAACAAGCATTCCAGCTGAAGACGGCTCCCTCACGTTTCAGCCTTCTGTGGCTGAAACAAGTCAAATTGCAAGCTCTTCTTCCTAGCCATCCATTGCCTCACCTCCTTTCCCACTAAAAAAAGTTTCAGCTACCCAATTTTTTTTTCTCTCTCTAAAACGCCACTCTCCTTTTCTCACTCTTGCCAAGACCTCAGTACTAGGGCTGATCAAATAAGTAGAAGCTGTGCAGAATGTCAGTTTTTCAGAACTCTATCTTCAATGTATTTATCTAAAAGCCCAAAATAAGATGGCACTGGAAACACACTATTTTTCAATGAATTATCGCAATTGTTGCAAGCAGCATACATTTCGTTTAAAACAACCATTTAACTGAAAATCTGTTTTTTTGACTAAACCATCCCAAAAGCCTGCTGTTTCAAAAACTCTGCAGAGGATGATCCCCTTTAAGGTCCTGCTTGGTTTTCCCCTCGAGTCTATAAAATCAGAGCTTTCAGAACTTCTGAGCTTTATACTGAAATAAAGCGGTTTGGAGAACATTTCAATATGGAAGCCCTCGAAGGGGCAAGAATGTAGAAAATGTGTTTCACAACAGTCTTCCGTGGTACAGAGTATGAAGAAAGGACTCGGAGACTGGAAAAGCTGAGGCATGTTCAAAGAAGTTGAGAGCCTGAGGGCAGGTTTTGCAAAGCCTAAATAATGACTTGAATAACACTGGTGAGCCACGGAATAGGACCAAGAGCATAAAAGGCCTCTTAAGGAGAAATGGGATAGGACAGCGGCTTCACAACGTTTTTGTGAATATGTGCTATTCAGGATCTATAACAAATTTAAAAGGGTTTAATAGACATTATTCTTTAGGGGTGGGTGGGGGTGTATGTCATGTTACCAACAACATTTAGTCCTTTGGGAATATTCTGCATATTTGTGAGCAAAATATTGTGTAACGGCCTAGGAAAATGCCCTCCAGACTCTTTGCCAGGTCTCTGGAGCAATCCAGCTAGAAACATATACAGCCTAGTCCAGAGAAAGGCCGAGAGTGACAATTCCCTCTCAAATTAATGGGATTTTTGAGTGTTCAGCATCCCACAGTTGTCCAAAACCTTTAAGTAGCAGTAATTGCAGACAGCTCTCTGACTTGGTCAGGGAGAGAAACTTGGGGTTGACAACCTGAATAGCACTCTGCGCAGGTGCCCATTCAGCTACTTAAGACCAAAATCTGACATTAATTACTTGTTCATTTTTGAAGGCAAAATTCCCAAGGACACCAGTGGGATTCTGCCTATGTCAGCAAGGACTTCAGGCTTTGAATTATTACTGATAAAGACATTAAAAAAAATAACAGGGATGATCTCCAGCAAGATCAAATATCACATATATAGTGTTAAATTTTGAGACATTTGTCTTTTTTTAGGGTCTAGAACAAAGATGAAGATATATCGCATTGAGGTCACCTCACAAAGAGCTGAAACTCATAATCAAGTATAACTCTGCAAGTAATAAATGCTTTCAACATACTAACATAGACAAAGTCAATCCCTACCAAAAAAAAAAACCAAAAAAACAAAACAAACAAAACAAAAACCACAAAACCCCCCACAACCCAGAAACACGATAGGAAGAATATTATCTCATCACAACACTTGAACAGGAATGAAAAGCAAGCACTGAGAGCTAAAACAAATATTGAGAGATGGGAAGTTTGAAGCAGAAGGCTTAACATGAACTGGAGAAAGGAGGGGTGCAATGCTACTAAATGGAAAAGTTAGTATTCTACAGAAATAAATTATATTAGACTAAAAGATAAGTACAAGTCACATCAAACCAATTTGCTCTCCTGTGACAGGATACATGCCCAGTGGATAGTAGAGAAGCAATAAATGTCATACAGTTTGAGCAGAGCAAGTCTTTTAATACTCTCTCCCTTGACATTTTCATAAGCCACCAAGAGGGAGACAGACTAGATGAAACACTGTATTCAAGGAGTTCCTATTATTGGCTCACTAACTGGAAATACATATATACATATACGTGTATATATATATAGACATTCCTAAGGAGCCTGTCCTCAGTTAGGTATTTCCAGTATTTTTAATAATGGCTTGAATTATAACAATATGCAGAGCATTAAATAAATGCTCTAAGCGGAAAAAGGCTACAAGGACAATGAAGACAACAATTATTTTTCATAACAATAGTGATAACATTGAGAAATAATCCATATTTAAAAAAACCCAAAACCAACAACAAAACAGCAGCCACGCGGGGTTGTGACTAAAAGTACAAAATGCATATTAATATGCCTTTTTTCATTTAGCAGAAATAGAAGGCACATGAATGAATACACAGCTGATAAAGTCTACCCACAGTTACACCACACAATGTAAGTAGCCTAAAAAGAATTGCCAGAAAAAAAATATATCATATTTTTAATTAGTGAGAACTTGTAACAACCCATGGGGCTTCAAGCAGGACTAGAGAAACACAAATGTGAAAGCATAAATCACAGATAAAATTATATATATAAACCAGCCATCAAACAGGTATCTGTGTTCTCTTTCTTGCCTCCTTGTTTTTAAGCTTGTTTTTATGTCTTGCAAGTTCAGGAAGAAAACGTATCATCCAGTTCCAGTTACATTTCACCCACGATTGCCCCAAGGTCACATGGAAGTGGCTGGTGTTGGCAAAGGGTTGGGAACAGATGATATAACATTGTGTAGGGATGCCACTAGCAAAACAGAGAAGAGGCTCGGTATGAAAGCATGGCACAGCAAATTCCACCACTCCTACCTCCTGCAGGGAAGAGGGTTTCCATCGACCCAGCATCTCTGCTCACTTGCCCTCCCCTGGGCTCCAAATGCCCTGTCAGTATGCACATTCCACATTCCTCTGGCCTATCAAAGAGATATTAATACATTCCTAGCATGGCATTCGGGGGAAAAAGCATGCCCAAGAGATGCAATTATACTCCTAACTCTCTCAAAGTGAAATACGGTCCATCGCTGTCAGGAGATACAGGGCAACACATGGGAAGAAACATATTCACAGGGAATAAAGACAAGGTGTGGCTCATGAAACTGGAATTCAGCATGGTTTGTTTGAATGGCTGTTTTTAATTTACACCTTCCTGAAAGCACCAATAAGTTTTGGAAATATGCACCAGTATCGAATCCCATGGACATCAATGGGACTGCAAGAAAGTACCAGGCTCACCCAGGCTGCACGCTCAGAGATAAAAGCACACCTAAGTGTCTGGGTGAATCAAGCACCTGTGGACCTTTAACTTATACTAATTGACAGAAGAATGTCCTCTTGCATTAAACCAAAATGGGTTTTGTATCACTTTGTGGATATCTTGGTTATCAAGTATTGGACACAGGCCCAGATGTTGCACTGAGAGCTAAGTAGTGCAAAGGTATGTCATCACAGTTTTCAGTGAAGCCATAAATCTGCTGAATTGCTGTGTGACTCTCATAACACCAAACTGAAGCGAACTGCATATCCTAGCAAAATAAAACATTTCATATAGATTACTTTTACAGTGTGTTGCCTTACATTGCCATTTGCACAATAAATATCATATTTTGCTGTTCCATAAAGTTGTGTAGGAAGGTTTGAGGTCATACACAGAAATGCATAAAAACTGCTTTAAGGAAGAGGATTCATCCCCACAGGCTACGAAATAAGGCTCTGATACAGTACGTTCAAGATCTGTTAGAGTTTTGCTATTGAACACAATACAAATAGGATTTGGACTCAAATGAGAGGATTTTCTACAACACCTGTGGATATTTTTAATTCCTGCAATACATGTTAGGTCCCAAGACTGCATCTGGCAGTGGTCAGAAGGATTCTTCCTTTCCTGTCTCTCTACTCTCTTTGGTAGTAACTGCTGGATCACACTGACTTTCCATTCATATTTCCAGATAACACAGTATGATAGAGGTTCCCACATCAGACACCTCGGGCATCTTTCCCTTTTCACCTAAAAGAGGTTCTTCTAGACTGCAATAACAGTCTTTTCTTAATAGAATGTAATCTGTTTCTTAGAAAACATAGAAACAGAAAATGACTTGAAAAGTGCAGTATAAAAAAGCATTATAAGAATTAATAAAACTGATGCAACTACAGTGTATCTTTCATGTTTCAATATTCCATTCATAACTGATTGGAAAAGCCTGCTCATTAACAGCAGTTGTTCTAAAAACACACAGTATTTGTGAGTTACAAGCACACGAGCAAAGGAGCTAGAGATCTTTACAAGCAAGCTTTTGACTTTGTGGATTCCTTAGTGATTTTACAATATTAAAAAAAAATAATAATAAAATCTACTGAGCACTTGTTAACTCTTTAAAGAAAAGTAATAGTATTCAAACCACATAAATACAATATTCGTCTCATCTATCAAAACATACTCCAGATATATTCCATATCAAAATATACTCTAGTATATACCCCAACATGCGCTGTATGAAGGCACAGCTGCTTGTTCCATTTTATGAATTTTGAGTAAATGCTAAGAAGATAATGAGGGAAGGGGGGAAAAAAAGACAGACGGCCAATGCAGAAAGTAGGCATGTATGATATGACACTAGTCCACTCATTTCTTTAATGCATCCCAGCCTGCATGAGAAAAGCCTTCTGAGGCTCCACAATCAAAACTTTGTGTGATTTCTCCCTCGGAAAACCCTAGCGCAACAAAACGAGCCTTGCAATGTGACCCAAAGGACAACAAAGAAAGTTCTTGGCAAAACGATAAAAGATTCAATTTCCATAGCTATGGCGCTCTAACGGAGTATGTCCCTTTTTGATTAAACCAACTATGAGATCATCTCCAGCACAGAGCAAACAAGTGCTATATTGTCATGCCAGGAGTATGTTGCTGTTTGCACTAAGGCAGGAAGACTTTCTACTTAACACTTAATTTATTTTTATTTAAACATTACATAGCTGTAACATAAAACAACAAGAACCTGGTGCTGATGGGTGTGATGATCTCTGTACTGCTGCGCTCCACATCCAAAATGGCTTTTGGTCTTTTCAGACATATGTAACAAGCACAGTTACTCCACTGAAGGAATGAGGTGATTTCTGAGGCAACATATTCCCAAAGTATTCAAAACTAGTTGCAGACAAAATTTGCACTTAGTTCCCAAAATCAATTTCTCTTCATGCTTTTTGTTATCTTGATTAAAATCTCCCTTGGGACAGATATTTCTGAATAAAAGTGTCTTATTTCTTAAAAAGGGGCTTCATATAGCATATCTGTTGAAGTTCTCTTGCTTTCTGCTAAGAGGCTGCCACAGGAGGTAGTGTAAGTTATTAAAGAAATCACTGATCAAAGCCAGTTTTATAGACGTAAGCAAGAATGTACTTCACCATCAAAAATATGGGTGGGTGAGTAGGGAAAAGCTAAACAAAATCTTGAAGTCTTAAATTGAATAGAAGACATAATGTGAACGTACCTGGACTGCACTTATTCTCCTATATTCTTCCAGTGCTGCGTACAGATCAGCAAATCAGGTGTGGTATGATTTAAGAAACATAATGACCATTTTTCCTACTGTTTATTTCCAAGAAATAGTGCTACTGGTTCAGAAAATCAGGCACAAATTGGCAGCAATAATCCAAAGACATAGTTTTACATTTAAAACTTTCTAATTTCTTAACTTAGTATCTGCTATTAGGTCCAAATTTTACAAAAGGGCTAGAGAATCTCTGTTTCATGCTACTGTTTTTTCATCAATTTTCATCTCAGGTCTTAAAAAATATTCTTGTCCAGCAAAATGTTTTAAGTGAAAGCAGAAGCATCTATGAGAAGCAGTGTAATAAATGCTTCCAGCGAATATTATCAGAGTTGCTACCCACTAACCCAACTGCAAACTTGTGTGAATGGAAATGGATTTAGCAAACAGTTTGCACTAACAGACATTTGCACCCTTATTATGGATAAATGTATATGAAGGATATTTGTCTCCTTCTGTAATGTTTTTTCTTAAACTTGCTGTAATCATCAGCTATCCCTCTACTGTGCAAGAAATGCAACTTCAATTAAGAGCGAACTGCAGCTGAGAACCTGGAGGAGTATCCAAATCGCTGAACGTCTTATACCTTAGCTTCTACAAGATTTAAATTTGGAAACTTAAAGCCGTGACACCCTTCACTCTGAAGACGAACACACCAACATTAAGATTCTGTTCAGGTGCACAAAGCGTCCTACAGCCGTAAAACCCCAGTTCATGATCCAGTTATAAGAGGGGAATAAAAGATATTGCAATTTGCCCTACTCCGCGGAGCAGGAATGCAGCAGTATTGAAATAGCTTCCAGGCCGTGATCAGGCACCGTATCATAAGTGCTTAATGTCAGGTACCCCAAAGAAAGGTTTGATTGCCTGAGAGTGACTGACAGGGCTTTGATGACGTGAAATATATGCTGCCTCATCAGCATTTAATACCATTTCCAAATAACAAAGCAAAGGAGAAGAATCAAAGCTGACAGAGGAATTGAAAGGGGACCAGTGATGATGTCAGTGTTGCTAACTGCAGTATCTATATTCTTTTTATTTGATCCCTTTCCCATAAGTAATCTGGGCTGGCATAGAAAAGCTTTGTCGTATTTCAAGTTGTGATACTTCAAAGCTCTGTGCAGTAGCAACAGGAGAACATAAAAACATTAACTTGGATCGGTAGCTTCAGCTTGGGATGACAAAGCCAGTCACTAGCAACGTGCATCAACAGGGACTGACCCTAGTAACTGCCTTCACCCTTGCATGAAAAGCCCCTTCCCAACGGCCTCCCTGCCTGCAGAAGATACCCTTTAGAAATCTCCACCAGGATTTAAATTTATTCTAGTTCTTGTTCTAATGGTACATTTTCTTGCAGATTACCTGGTCTCTGTGAAAAGACATTAATCTAATTTTCTACTTACCACCCTCCTTTGGATTGACCACTGCATTAATCACATACAAATGTTAATTACCATTGCTAAAGTAAAAAGGAAAAGATGGAAGTCTTCAATCAAAGCCTCACAAATCAGTAAAAGAAATGAGAAAACAAAAAAGTTCAGTTGCAAATATTCCTCTTCCAAGTGTGAGCTGTAACTAATTTAAAGTGCATGTTGGAAAGAAATGTATCATCTTGTTTACTAAGAGCTCAAAAATCAGGGCAAATAAATGGCTCCTGAGAGGGTGATACTCAGAGAGAACCAGTAATTCCCTGTTTTAATCCATCACAATCAATGACAAGAAATGTATCAGAATAGTCAGCTCTCCCTTTTGCTCATTACTTTTCATTAAATGGATTAAGCAGCTTAAACCAAACGTTGTGCTGGTTCACATTAGCAAACTGAAAACATATCCAAGGATGTTCTCTGCATAAGATTTTATAGCTAATTACAATTGATTCGATATGATATTTGAAAAGTGTCTTTGAGTTTTGAAATTAGGCCTATTTTGCTTTCAGGAAAAGACTGCAAGACAAATACCCAATATGCCTTTAAGCCAGACCAATAAATCAATGAAAAACAATTTTGAGTTGTTCTTGAAACCCTGGCCCTGTGGACATTTGTTCTGAAGGGTAGCAGGTGTCAGGAGAGTGCCTGTGTAAAATTCCTGCATGATAATATTCCCACCTGGCTGCAGCTACTGCTCCAAGCTATGGTTTCCATCCCATATCGTTCCTACACGAACAACTTTGAGGCATCACAACATGAAATATCATATAACATTTTATACCACTCTGGATTACTTATGGGAAAGGAACCAAATAAAATTGGCTCTTCTACACATAACCCACGTGCTTTCTATGAATTTTGTATAACCATAGTTGTCTTTTTTTTTTTTTTTTCCTGCTGACGAGAATAGCTTGTTGCAGAGGCACCTAGCCTGAGCTGGGACTTTGCACATTTCATATTATTAGCCTTCAGGGAGAATAAAGAAGAAGAAGAAAATCCCTTCTTCATCTGTTCTGTGCTGCAACAATGCAACAATACTCTGATTTTTTTAATCTATATTATTTCCAGTAACTATATAAACCAAAAAGACAATGTGTTTGGGGTTTTTTTGTTTGGTTTGGTTTTGGGGTTTTTTGTTTGTTTGTTTGTTTGTTTGTTTGTGGTTTTTTTTGTTTGTTTGGTTGGTTTGGTTTTTTGGGGTTTGTTTTTGGGTTTGGTTTTGTTTGGTTTGTTTTAAAGTGGCCAAAGGCTCATATGCAAAAGAGCTGTACCATTTTGCATCTAACTTTGCATGGAATATGCCTACCGAAATATACAGGAATGGATCAAGTGTTAAAAAGATGGATTAAAACCTTTGAGAAAAATGCATACCCACAGTTTACTACAATTAAAATGTGGAAGGTCCTTCTCAATAGAAATAGATTTTTGCAAGGTCACAATGCAAAACAGGTATTAATATATTTTTCTAAAGCAAATAGTAAGTTAACCACCTCCATGGTTAACTTCTGGTGCCTATTCTTTCTTGACTAGAAGTAGAAGTCATCATAAATTACATGTTATTAATAAAAAGATTCCTAGAGCAAGGATTTTGCTGAACCACAGCATAAATTATTTTTCAACTATAAAATAAAGGAAAAGTGAAAGTCCAAACTTCACCTGTTGGCTCCACATCATGTGCTGAAATCCAATGTACATGTTCCCAAACTGTCTTGAGGGAGCAGATTCATGCAAGGCCAGACACATACACTCCTCATGCATAAAACATAACACCTTTCAAGTGCACAGGCTAAAGATAATTTACATTTACACCTTCTTTTCCCATAAATAATTATTTTCACACCAAATTTACAATTTTACTTCACTCAAAGAAAGCAAACACCTCTGTCTTATGGGGAACTGACCCTTAATTTCCCCAATAGTGCCTTCATTTTATTTTATTCATTTTATTTTAGTGCCTGCAATTTTATTTTATTTTTTGATTTTTAGTTCTTTAAATAGGAATGCATTACATAAGACAGTGGGTTTGTTTGAATTTTGGCACTTCTAGGACTGCAAAGCTCTCTTACAGCTCTTGCATTTCTCTCATTGGGTCTTGATTACCTTACGGTGGCCCACCTGCCAAGGGATCACCATGCCAGACACCTTCCCTGATTCTCCCTAAACCTTTTCCTGCACTGGGGAAGCAGCCAGGATCCTGATGTTACCAGTGGCTTTCATTGACTTCATTTGATGAGGATGTAGCTCTCCAATTTTTCCACTCTGCAGGACAGAGGGATGCTACCTGCTTTAAACACATCAGAGGGAGGCTATTCTTATTCTGCGTATTATCAGAAGATCTCAACTTGATCACCACAGTAGGTCCAAATCCTCATCCAAAACAAGAGGAACCAGCTTTTTAACCCCATGAAGCTCCTGTGAGAGGCTGGGTGTTTTCCTGCCACGCTGCTGGCCTGGGTGCACTGTACTTGCGTACAGTAAACACTGGCATCTGGTGGCAGCCGGGCGAATCACAGCTCTGCCTTCCTAGAGGCACAGCAGGGAACACGCACAATTATTTCTTTAAAGATAGTAGCATATGCAGGAATTGATACCCAGTGAAAAGACGATCACATCTCTGATTGTGACCATCAGCTATCATATCAACAGCCTTGCAAGTACCTCGTGATAATATAGTTATATTCCTGGCAGGAAACTTGAGTCAGTTCAGCGAGTTTCTAGTGCAAATCTGCTATGAATGGTTGGCCTGAACTCCAGGGGAAAGCTTGAAAAATAGTACAGGTGGATGGGGCTCCTGCATGTGGAAAACTGGATACCGGCATTTGGATGACGCTGCAATTTGTCCTAGATTAGTCTTAGACCAAAGCCAAGTCATTTGACTGACTTCATATCATCAGTATAAAGCTATTTTGTTGACACAGATTTAGGCTGTAAACAAGCGCTCAGAGATTAGCATGTGCCTTTGCAATGAATTCCTAGCTAGTGCTTAAAACAACTCCTCGTTTCTACTTCAATCTTCTGTCAGCAGAGCACCCAGCCTTGCAAGGTGTTATGTGGTCTCAAACGCTGTCAGTGAACGTGGACGTCAACAGGACTTAAACCTTACGCAATAGGGCCTCTTCTCCTCGTTAAAAAAAAGAGGGTTTGTGCGTGCAACTATTGTCATTCCCATATATTTTGCTGTCCATTTCGGTGTCTTCTGTTGCATCTCTGTTGCAACATCAGGGAGCTTTTCTCGTACAGAGTCTAGACAGATACTGCATATTTGAAATAGCATGAGTAGTTTGGAATGGGGTTTGTTTATGAGCCTGGAGTTTTATGTCCTTATCTGAACCAAACTGCTCATGCTTCTGAGCGTCAATGCATAGTTGCTCATCAGAAAGTTGTCTCTCCAGATAAAGCACATTGCTCCCAATTTAGAAGAGTGAGCAAACATATTTTAAGCATAACAAAATTGGAAGGGGCTAACAAAACAACTACAAGAATGGTTCAAGGTCTCACTTAGATTCAGTTCATTTGCTTTCTTCAAAAGGAAGATTAGAGGAGTAAATTGATGTCCTTGCGTGCCTGTCTGAGAAGAAAGGTAGGAGACTGATAAAGGCTATTGAAACCAAGCAGATAAAATACAAGATCCAGCGGCTGAATCTGTAAAAATTCAGATTAGAAATCAAGAGTCTCTTTTTTCCAAGTGAAGGTTAACCATTCAACCAGCCAATACACAGCTATCATTGACTGTCCATCACTTGAAGTCTTTAATTCAAGATTCAATATTCTTCAAAAATACATATTCTGTCCCAGACAGCTCCTGAAGCACTGTAGAAAACATGGATTAACGATTTACAGGCCTGAATTGTGCAAGGAGCCCGACTAGATGATTTTAACAACTTTTGGCCTTCAAAGTTTATAAATACTTGGTATCAAATTGAGCATGTGAATAATTCCTTCTCCATTTGCTAATTTCAGTGACTTCAACAGGACAGCCGAAGGGCTTAAATTTTAGCACGGGATTACGTGTAATACTGACACAGGACTGCGATTAGAATCTGTAGGAGGTTACAGATGTCTCTCTAAGTGAAGTTGATCATGCAGCAGCTAAAAATCCTGTAGCATTCTCAAGAAGAATAGGGAACATTGCCCATTTCCCTCTCAGTAAAACCTCTTTAGAGATTTGGATCTGCTTAACAGCTGAGAGTCAACTACTCTTTACAGAATCTGTTGTGATAAGACATTTAAAATACTTTAAAAGTAAAAGAAACTTGGAAAGTTAAATTATGTTTCCATTCATCTGACTTCATTCCAAGTCTGTAATGCCTATTCCACGTCAGCTGGATTACATTTGAAACTCGTTTTAAGTAGTAGGCAATGTTCTGGAGGTCAATATAATTTTTGACCTGATGCATCACAAAAAGTAGATTTATAAACAATATTGACTAGCTCATACCTAAGACATCACATCAAAACTATGCCATGCTCTTTCTCAAATTCTTTCTTGCTTTCTTCAAGTCTTTAAAAGAATATATCAATTTATGCTACATAAGTCTCTCATTAAGAGCCTCAGAGCCTTTTATAGGTTTTCTGGATTCTCCACAAATTTCACCCATAAGTAGGAATTAATCTGCCCCAGGCTGGAGTCCAAGTACCATGTTTTACAGCCCATGTCTTGCAGGTGAGTCCCACAGTTGCCACAATGGCTTTCTGCATACGGTACCAAAATCTGAATTGTCTATACTTTTAGGACACTGCACACTGTATGAAATGACCTGCTACTGCTAAAAAAGCTACTGCAAAGCTAAACAAATCCAAGTGCATGCTTAGAAGTCACTTCATCAAGAAAATACAGTTTCCAAACCTGTATTTTTGTTATTTTAATACTTCCCTATGCAGTTTATAGCACCTTCCAGGAGGTATAGGAACAGCAGGAAGGCAAGGCAATGAATATGGTGGGTGTGTGCCTGTATTTAAATACATAAAAGCCCCACACCAAAAATCTCAGGAAGGCTGAAAAGGAAGGCCTTCTAGTCTTCCTTGTAAGAGAGGCATGAAGAAAAGACTCCAGTCACCTCATAGAAAGATCCTGCCTGGTAGTGCAGTATCTGAGGTGGATTTCACATTCAAAGCAAGAATTCAAATTCTTTGCCTTTTATATATCTATGTGTGTGTGTGTATACATAGGCATGTGGATATGCGTGCATGTATAACACATGAGCATCACGTACGTGTTTTGTTTGCATTTATGGGGTGTTCTGCATGGATTTTCTGCTGTCCTTGCCTGAAAGCTGACAAGATACCTGGGAACTTTTACACTGACCTCAGCAAACTTTGCTCGGGCCTCTCAAAAAGCACCAGGGGACAATCTGAATTCCAGAATTACGTTGCTTTGAGTGGCTTCCAAGAAGGCAAACAAGAAATTTTTTTTTTTTTTTTCCTGATCACAGAGCCTTCTGAACCTTTTGGGGAAGCCTTTGAACTTCCATTAAATGTGATCTGTTTAATGTTTGGATCTGTCGAAGGAGAGGCAGTCAGATAAAACTGGGCCAAGGCTGAAATGACTTGCTTCCAACACCTCTACAGTTTAATCACATCTCCCTGAGCACCTCTGTAGATAATTATTGAATTAGACATTCAAAGCGATGACTGACAAATAGAAATAAGGCAAATAAAGATTATCTATCCTTTTTCTAGGCATCCAAAGGGATATAGACCTACAACAAAGGAGCTTTACGTGTTTCACTGCCTACCGTAAGCATTAAACTCTTCATGCCTGACATGTCTTTGGAGCTGAAAACTGTTGGCAAAACATTTCTTGTTTTTGTCTCAGTCTAGGAAAATGAGATATTGTTTCTGTATTAAAGTACTCTGAAATGAGTCACCTACAGCAGCGTAACTTGCCATATCCATTTGGTAACAATAGAACAGACATCAATTTTCAACCTTATCAGAAGTCACCAAGTCCGTAAGTATTAGTGGCGCCTACTGAATTTTAACCAGGGACCTAACAGAAAACATCTGTTCTTTTACTTCACAGCAAATCAATAGATTAAATCAACATTCTCTTTTCTCCTTTATTCTGTTCATTAAAGGCATAGGTTTTCTTTCATTTTTCTTCCATTTCTTTTAATAACTCACTTCTCCTTACAAGTCAAATCCTAGTATATTATAGAGATTTCTATGTCTCTTTCTGGGCTTACTTGGGGAGACATATATCTATACTCTAGCAAAAGACAAGCAGAAGTAATTATTTTTGAGGCACATATTTACAAAGAGCTTGGTAAAATTATACCTAGTATTTGGACTGAAGCCCAGGAATACAAAAAAAAGAAGAAAAAAAAGAATAGGTACTAAACCAAAACCATACCAGGACAAATAATATTTATTGCCTTTTTTCAAGTCTATTACGCATGCTACCAAATACGATGCTATTACTAGAAAAATCCACCTCTGACCTCATACATTTCACCAATGTGCTATAACATCACAACTGTCAAGTATGATGTGCTTTGCGGAGTCACCCACATTATGATGCTTATTGAGATAATTCATTACTAGATTCAAAACCGAACCATGTTTGTACACATTTTATCGTCCCACCAGTACTGCACATTAAGTTTGCACCAGGACATACTGAACAACACAGCCTAATATCCAGCCTAATGTATTTATAAATGAAAAGCGCTCTTCATTTAAATAGTAGGAAAAACAGGCACTTCTGGACTAAGAGGAAGAGAGATTAAAGTAGAAGTGATCAAAACACAGAGGCAGAAACTGTCATTCTGCTGTGAACAGCAAAATTAGTATTAAAAATGATCACCAAGATAGCAAAACTGAGTTTTTCTCTACTTACGCTGATGTTAAATATGTCTAAATATAGCCTAAGTATTACAACTTTTTCCCTGAAATGACAGCTCCAGATAGGGATCTTAAATATTACACTGAGATCAAATTTACGTACACAGTTTGCACCTTTCCTCTTACCTGTGGAGATTCCACATTGCTTATGCAGTCTCAGACGAAGCCAAAATATGACGAAGTGTAAGTTAACATACTTACTTTTACCCTTGATGGGTAGATGTAAATAAAACACAGGAGAAGCATGTTTAACTTGAGTTGAAATTATGTTATATTAATGATACGCATTGCAAGGGTGTTATGAGAAGTGTATGATAGTTTTATTTCATTATGTATGAGAAGTTGATAAATATAAACAGCTAGTCTATAATAAGGTGATATATACAAGTATATAACATGCAAAGATAAATCACTGCCTGATCTAGATAACAAGAGTTCTGCTAGAACACTTCATAGTATATTGCATATGTACTACAACCTGGCATAAGCTCCTACGTAAAACCAGTAACACGGGAACAGAGTAGTGTAGCATCCACTGCCTTACAACAATTTGGATCATGGCTATTGCCCCGTGTCATGACTGACTTAAGTCACAGTAAATCAAAACCCATTTTTGGCTCTGTGACTTTGAAGCACACAATATAGCGACCCCAGAACCATGCCATCTGAGATTTTTCTGTCAATTTAGTGCAGCACCATGAGAGTCTTGCCACTGGGACTATTATCCATCAGTGATCTAAAGCTTGAAAGAACTTCTCCTCACAGCTTGAGGTGAGGATTAGGAGAATTTTGATATGGGAAAAGAAAGTGGAACTTAATTTAATACGGTTTCAAGGCAAAAAGAGACAGAAATAAAGAAACATCTCTTAGGATAAGAGAAGAAGAAGAGAGAGGAAAAAAATTAGAGAAGTGGCAATCCACAGCTAAGCAAATATTAGTCTGGAAAGGTGCAATGGCTGAGCACCCCAGACTTGGCATGTCTTGCCAGCCAGGAAGGGAACTGATTTAACTGTCATCTGATGAATGACAGAACAGCAAAGTCAGTCTAAAAGTGGGATATTGTCGCTTTCTATCTCAGTTCCCATGAACAAAGCAGATTTTTTTCATTTGAGATTTTGCTTTGTTAGCTATTAAAACAATGATGCCTCACTTGCTACTGAATAAAAACAATCAGAAACGGGAGGACCCAAGATGACTGAAACAAAACTCCATAAAATAATTAAACCTCAGACCTACCCAAATGCTGACATCAAATGTGTAAAAGTCATTGATAGTTCTCCATCTCATTATGGGAAACAGAGATTGATGAAACACAGCTGTGTTCACAGCAATTGATGGCATACATCATCATTTCCACAGCATTCACATTAAATTACTTAGCAGCTATAGTGCCAGTATAGATTATGGGATAACCCAGCCCTTTCTTTTAATCTCAGGCATCTGGAATTTCAGGGTCAGATGAACCTTTTTTCCTTCCCCCTTTTTTTAAGGCAAGACAGACAAAGTAGTAATACCAAAAATATGAGAATACCAAGTCTCCTCTAAGGAATATGTATTCACATCACACTCAAAAATAACTTTTAAAGTAATTCCTAAATTTTAATATATATTAATATCCAACCACAGGAGCACAGGAAAAGGGAGAGAGGCTTACACTAACAAGAAGCTCAAAAAACATCCTGTAAAAGTATTGGCAATGCAGCATCCTTCTGTATGAACCACAGCTGTGTGACTTGCCTACTTTCATTGCATTAGATGAACTAGGAGCATCATAGGAAGGCAGCTGAAGTGACAGAAGGTCCAAATGATCCCTTCTGACCAAAACTAGACAGTACTTAAATACAAGACCATTCTGGACCATATTAAGTTGGTCCTGGAATCACAACCAAGATGCTTAAACACAGGAACTTTAAGTACTGGGAGATTCAGCTGAAATCCAGCTGATGTGATTAAAACTGGGCAAATGCTTTACTTGCCAGTTCAAGGATTCAAAGGCAGGTTCCTTATCTAAAGTAACTTTTATTTTGAAAGCAGACTCTACAACTAATAAGCACTGCGATTCTACTGTGTTAAAAAAAAAAAAAGGCAGCAACTGAACGTGCGTTTAAACAGGAGGCCCAGACTAATAAAAAGAAAACCCTGTATTTGCAGGTTATTGTTCTCAAAAATTAAAGTCACCATGATATCTAATAGAGTAATAGCATAAGGAAGCAGCCACACAGTAAAGAGAATGTCTTCTAAAACTGTCAAGGGGTAGTTTAGTCTAAACCATAGTGTAAAGTGTGAATAATAAAAACAGGAAACTTGGGACGTCTGGTGGACTAATCTCTATAAAATAGCAATAGCCCTGGGAAACCATAAGAGTAAAGCCACTTGACCATGTTATTGATTTTATGAAAATATGTTCCAGAAAACCCCCAACTCAGACATGTCTCATTTTCATGCCATAAAGATCCTTTATGTTCTACAAAATTTCAGTTTCCCACCATTTCATTTTAGTAAACTTTGAGGTGATTGTTACATTACAGCTTCTTTTCCTGGTGTGAGTTGTTGGATTTTTCTGCTTGTTATCAACTCCATTTACAATCCCATTGTTGTAAACTTTTTAGGAAAGGTCATAAAAATACCCTAATTTAACTACTAGCAGGTTCAGTAATAAAGAACAATTTCACCTAAAGCTAGTGAAAATTATCAAGGTCATTAAAGATGCTTAACACTCAAAGCAAATTCTGATTTGGTGTTTAGTCACTGCATTTGTGTAAAGGGAGTTCACATTTGTGAGATTCATCGCAGTATCTTAATAAACTGCAACTCAGCTGTCCTGAGCCTAGCAGTTTTAAAACATTTCATATGAAATAGGTAAATATTCTGAAGTTCCATTCAGCATCACGTGTTTAATGCCCTCAGTTACTTGAATGAAAAAACAGAATATATCCTATTTCTTGAAAACTTTTCACTGTTATTGATGACAGCAAATAGCTGTAGCCTAACTGGTTACAGGTTGCGTTATATTTATTTCACAAAAAGTAAAGCAATGTGCATACCACAGCTACAGTTTTAACCTGAGATCTGACAGCACTGCCAGCCTGCTCTGTCTGCACAACATCCAACCCCAATTTTCATTCTGAACCGAGAGCACTTTGGTGCTCCAGTACATCAGTTAGAAGCTGCAATAATTAGTTCAACACAAGGGGATAATATTTCACCTCAAAGCATATCCCAACAAACATCCCTTCCAGCCTGCTGGAAAGAGATGGCTAGATCGTACCTATTTTGCAGAAGTCATCACCTCCTGTACTAACTCTGCTTGTAACAGGACAGAACCAGGTAGCAAATAAGAATAGAGGTAGAAGAGCAAGTATTCGACATTGTCTTCTGAGATATCTCAGAGAGAAATGAATACAACTATTGAGCACATGTAATTTATTCCCCTTAGTCAACACTGCATAGCAACCTGCTGTAAAAGGGCAGGACTACTGAGGGAGAAACAACAAGCATTTCTTTCAAGCCAGCTGAGATATTCTCCATGTAGGAAGACACTGCCTACCTGGAAAGTACTCTGAATGCTTTTTTTTTCCAGTCTTAAACATCTAAACGAAATCATATGCTGCAACTAATAAACTCAAGGCAATGCTGCATCTGCCTTAGCCTATGCTTCAATTGTCCCAGGACAGTCACGAACCCAAACGATCTAGGGGAGCCAAAACACACTATTAAGCAGATTATTCCATCATTTCTTGAGAACAAAATAGACTCATTAACCTATTGTAGATAGGTTATGTATGTACACATACAAAAATACAGCTGTGCACATCTTTCCTCAGAGAGAGGAGAAGCAGCCTGGACCATTTTCCAGGCTGGATGGTAAGGTTTCACGCTTCCCAGTTTTGGCAGGTTGCTACATGTGACAATGACATTTCTGTTTTCTGTCAAGGCCAGATGCTTCCCCCCCCCCCCCCCCTTCTTTATTTTCTGTGTTTGGGGAGACACCTCTCTGTCCTGGGAACTTCGTCTGCAAATATTTTCCTACCTGAAATATTTGTCCTATCTGAAAAGGCACTTTGCAAGTCCCTAAATGCCCATTCTAGTTGGGGGTCCCAAAGTTTGATTTATGCAAGTGGTAACTGAACCATATTGCACTGTGATAAACCCATTCAGTAGTCATACAACTCTGTAGCAGCCTAGGATATGGCTGTTTTTAAGTGTGATTTCTTGTTCCGTTGGCCAGATGCAATTGCAGAGCCTGGGGAACAGTGATGTATAGCAGTAGACTATATTTTTGGTTTTACTTCATTTTTGATCCTCTGGTGAGCTGTAGCAGAATGTGTATTTGCTGCTTTAGCTAGGCTGGGCTGGAATCTAACGTTGCACATATTGATTAGGAAGGGCAAACTCTGTCCTGCATCCATTTTTGCTGTGCTCCCATGTGCCGTTGAAAGCAACAGAATAAAAATGCAGCATAATTGGCTGGTGTTTTATGCCTCAGAGTAATTTCTCCACACCTTGCATCTTCACTGCTGTTATTCCAAGGACTGAAGTCAAAGCAACCAATTCAATCTATGTTTGACCACCCTGGCAGAAAACTCCTTTAAAGATCTGCACAAAAGGCGCTGGGAAAATTACAAAGACCATTTGTCTTTCCTCTCTCATAGCATCATTCACAGTGCCTTTCCATGCTCCCCAGGATCAAGTACTTCCCTAAGAGGTTACTGTATTTCTTAAATAGCTATATTTTTAGCTCCATCTGCCTGTGCTATATATCTACTGTATTATATACCTACATGCCTCAGATGAATACATGATTCATAATACCTTCTCACCTACTGCTGTCCACAACTTGCTCAACCACAGAGCATGAAAAAGAGATGCCTGCTTGTTGATCACCACTGCTACAAGTGACCAGGAGTAGCAAGTATTCTCTACTGACCCCATACCCTTGCATACCATAAGATGTGTCTTTGAGAAGTGAGCCATTGAGTGTTTCAAACTATTTTATTCTTCCTTCTTAAAAAGTGCGCTCTCAGTGTGGATGCAGGTGACACCCTAACAAGAGTATTTTGGATATGCAGATCTCTGCAGGAGCAGCTCTCTGGGTGGGCCATCTCCAAGATGGGAAAATCCCCAAGACTAGCTCTGCAGAGGCCAGCAGCGCTTACACAGGGAGCAAGACAGCAGCAACGGATATTACAGTAACTGCGCTGGAAAATTCCCCCCTCCTCCCCTGAGCATCTGTTCTACATGTGTTGAACAGATCTTCTTTGTCTCTTGTCCAGCAACATGCGAGTGAACCCGAGTTCCCCCAGGGAATGGAGGGATACAAGAGAAGCCGGCATAAAGATTTGTGCTGGAAGGATAAAAGATAACAGCCTGTCAAACTGCAGACCTTTAAAGCTTAACACTTTCTTTCAAATTTGCTCTCACACTGCTATCCACTGCCAAAATATATCAAGTTTGTGACCCCAACTTACATTTACTGCTTCTTATCAAGACATTTCAGATGAAAAAAAAAAAAAAAAAAAGGAGAAAAAAGCATATAAACAGAAAAATCTAATTGGTAACTATTTGTATCTTAAAATTATAGTGAGATCTGTTCAACTTTTATCAATCACAACTGTGCAAGACAGCCTACAGACTCAGGCAAACATTTTCTTCAGTCATTTCTTTGCAGAAGTGACTTTATTACTTCACACACATACGCCTTCCTTCAGCCCCCTCAAAAAGCTTCAATTCACAGTTTAACCCTGATAAACTCAAAATGCCAAGACATCATATCTTGTGTAGTTGAATGTCCAAGCCACCTAATCATGTGAACTTAATATAATTTCATGTAGAATCACAGAGTAATCCAAGGTCACTCAAAACAGCATGAACTAAAACGTTGGGGTTTTTTATAGCTCAGGGTGTCCCCATGAAAGCACTGTGCAAAGGTTCCCAAGCTGCCTGCAACAGAGCTGGCTTCAGAAAAGTACAGTTAAGTCAGAGCAGGACAATCCCTGAAAAAAAGAAGTTACTAAAACATAGTATCACAGTATGATAACAAGACCATGCTGTTTTCAGGCCCCAAGTCCCTAGTAAGAAATTTAGTTGGTAGCATTTGCGTATACTAGTCCTCCTGGAGTCAGTCTCATGCTTCAAATTCACAGTGTAGACAAATTTACCTCAATTTCCAGACTGTAGTACATGTTAAAGCATTAGTACTTCAGACTTTGCTTTGAGTAATTCACGCAGTAATTACTCAAATTACTCTAATTTTCATTAGAGGAAGAAAAAATGGCCTGAAAACCATTCGATTGTCGCTCCCTGAACAGAAAGACTGCAAATGCACGTCCTGAGGGATATAAACCATGTACTAAGGTGAAAATCTTCAGCTACTTCACAATAGAATTGGGAAAACTAATACACATGCCTGATATGTAAAAATGGTGGCCCAAATTTTTAACATTATCAACTAATTGAATTAATGAATATTATGAATTTTATTCTGTAGTACTGCTGTATTAAAATGCTGCCCTACTCTCTTCTCACGAGGCAACTTAAACAACCATGAAGCAGGATAAACATTATTTTAGAGCCCAAGAGGCATCTCACTTCGACATTTTGAAATGGTATATACTTCAAGGTAAAGCAAATGATCAGTAAAGGAAGCAGTCATGAGAAAAGCAAAAAAGGGAGGGGCAGTGGAGACAAAGGGAGAATTTGGGACAAAGACCATTCGGAGAGGTGAGATAGCAGGTCCTGCTTCCACAGGGAGGTGGGAGCTGTACCTGACTGCTGCACCAAGGAAGCGCTGCTTCCTCCATACCCCTATTTCTAGCTGCCTCCTACATGCTCTGGCATCACCCTCAGTGTTTCCATGGGCAGGCATAGGCAAATAAGATACACTGGAGTTGCTGGAAGTCATCCCTCTGCTTGCCTTGTCTGCACCTGGAGCCAGCCCTGCACAAGAGACAAGAACATCAGCTGCTTCCTCACACACCCATTCCTGGCAGACAGGGGTGTAGTACAGCAGTACCAGTTCCTACAAAACCACCTGTGACCCCCAGGGTCCACCTACAGAAGAGCATGCAGCATGTGTCTGAGATCACCCGGATCCTCCATCCCGCAATCTGGGTGTTTGCTCATTGCAGCTCTCTTCTCACATAGGCCACCCAGGAGCTGACTAACAGGAAAACCTATTAGCTGCTGTTCACCTGGTCTAAATTTTAAAAGGTGAACAAGAGGGTCCATATCCTATTACGAATCCCCCATGCTCTCCAGTCCCACAGACTATTCCATTATTGCATTTCTTGTTGAGTACAGATCCACATTTTGATATTGCGCATGATGGAAATTCTCTAGGTTTTCTGGAATTCATTACAAGCTTGATCCACTCCAAGCATACTGGAAAGCATGAAACAATAGAAAGAGCCTTCCAACTGTCACCTTGGATTTGTCATCAAATGTGGAATATTATGGGAAAACTTTCAAGACGAGAAACATATACCTTCCAAACTGGCAAAATAAGCAAAACAACACTTCATTATGTTTTACTGGCTCTCAGGTGTCTCCCTATATCATTTAGCTGTCACTGACTTGAAGTTAGCTACAGTAATCCTGTCAGATGGGTTTTAAGCTTTATCAAGGGTCAAAACCATGCAAACAAAAATTCCAATCATTTCAATATTTTTACAGTGTGATAAAATATTTTAGCAGTAAGACTCTACTGCCTGTGCATATGCCATACACTTAGCCCACAGTGCATCTTTTAATACAGTGTGGACAGTTAAAGTTACCGAACTGTATCAGCTCATTCATTTCTAAGATACAAATTCACTGCAAGCCATCAATGAGATCTGTACAATGGAACTTCTCAGGTCCGCTATACCATCTATGCGAAAGCCTAGCATATTTCATCTACAGTAACATCAAGACTGCTCTCTGAAAACTTGAAATACAGCCATTGGCTTCTGGTCTGACGTAAAACATAGGCATTGCTGTAATTTAAAATGTGTTAGTTACAATATTTTCTTCTATGTTTTAATGCAGTGGGGCGTGTGTTGGCTGAAACCCAACAAGGAATTTTTGACAACTTCTGCACAGCTAGAATCACCAACACAATTTTAGGTGACCTGTATGGTCAGTTGGATAAAATTTGTAATACAGTAGCTGTATAAAAACAGTCAATAATTGATTCAGCAACTATTCCTCATGTAGTCATTTTTGTTATTTAAAAAAGAAAACATACAAAAATTAGTACTGCAAGCCTTCTGCTGTTGGCTATTTTTCCTCAGTATAGAAGCACTAAAATCAACAGCCTCTGCCTCTCAGTAATAAAAGTATAGGCCTCTGTATCCACATATTAATACTATAACATTTGAAGATTCTGAGTCTTGGCTAAAATGAGTCCATCTGTTGTGCTCCAAGTAAGATATTCCCATAAAATACAGATGCAATAAGAGATGTACACTTGCAGTCTCAAGCTTTGGAGTTTAGGAAAAAAAGCTAAACCTTCTGTCTTGAAGAAAAAATATCTAAGGCAAACCAACTAAGCACAAATGGCTTCATCTTTTGATGTTGCTGGATCAAGCATTCTTTGCTGGCATGTTCAGAATCAAAAGAAACATCCTGATAATGAGACATAGTGTTTTTGTGATCTTTTTTGATTTCCTGTATTAACATTAATGGAATAAAGAAGGCAACATCTGAAGTCTAAGGTCTTCATTCTTGCCTAGCACATTAAAAAAAAAAAAAAAAAGTCCTTTGTGGCCAAAAAGGAATAAAAATAAGTTACTTATACATCCCTTAGACAAAAACCATATAAATTTGTTTTGTGATATGCAAACCTATTTCTCATTAAGTTTAATGTTCTCTACTTGCTTCCCTCATCTGTTTGCTCATGCTCCATTTATGCGAAAATTCACATAAAAGTTCAGGCCATTTACAGTGCTCATATCCCCAAAACAGGGTTTACCTGAAGCTAACATGACACATAGGTACGTACTCGCCTATATACATGAATTTCACCTGTTGCTGGTATATTTATGATCCTTCTAGAGAAGGAAGTCTTCTTAACAACCCTCTCGCTCCCTGACCTCCCAGAAAATTGTTTCAGGAAAAATAAAATCTAATTAGGTACCTATAAACAGATATATTCTTTCTTTTCCTGAGTACTGACAGCGAAAATCATCTTCCCTCAAGTAAAATGAAGTTGGAGTACAACTCTGGCAAGTCCCACTGCTCTGCATATCACCTCTGAACTAATTTCAGAGGAGTCTCTACTTCTAGTTTTTGTTCATCCCTGCCATGATGAAAATACAACAGTTCCAATTTTAAGTACAGAAACTAAACACCAGCAATTTGAAAACTGTTCCAACTACACGTTTTTAAAAATATTGAAAGTTTTCAGTTCACTGAGGCACTTAAACATCTGCATAACTTTAAGGATATGAGTTGACTGTATTGGCTTCAAACAAGATTATCCCCAAACTGGACTTTTAGGTATATATAGCTTTCCTCTGCTCTGAGTTAGAAAGACGCCTTCTTTGACTCCGATTTAAAAAGGTACAGCAAATATATGCTTAAGGATGATGCCTTCTCAGTCAGCCAAAGAAGGTAAAAATCAGCCATAGCACAGAAGTGCTCCTCATTGTTTAAGCCATTTATCTACACTGCAGAAAGAAATCACCGTTTTGTATGCGGCTTTGAGAAAAAGAGACTTGATTGCTACCGTGTACTGGAGAAAAAGTGTTTATGAGCCTCCCATTAGCCATCCATGATGCCGCAGAAAAAAATGGGGCCACAGGTAGTTTTCCATCGCTCGCTCTCTGAACATACAAGTAGGACCCAAAGAGACAGTAATAACAGGCCCAAAGAACCTGTGATCTCTGTGCTTCCCCACAGGGCATCCTAACAGCTGTACGCAGATGATGTGTCTCTTACTTTCAGTACCAGGTCTGCAAAATAACATTTGGTACAACAGTACAAACTTGATCTACCACCAGTGTGGAAAAAAAATTGCATTTCTCTCAAGTTAGCCAGAGCCTAGGTTGCACACACTTCAGGATGGCTACTGAAGGACAGAGGACACCTATTCTGCCAGGCAATTAAACCCACCAGGGCAAAGTTACCCTCTTCAAACACATTTCAACTAGTAAAATTATTTTGGATCAGTTTGAGCCATTATAATGCTTACCAATGACGTATTTGAGGCTGTACTGGGCACCCTAAAATTGGATTTGCCATCTTATTTAACCACTCATCGTTTTCACTCCTCCTTGGTCTCCTATCTATCTCAATTTTGCAGCCAGATACAATTCTGAGGAGAGTACAGTCTTTGTAATGCTCAAATTGGAAAAAAAAAGTTCCCCTTGCATTTGTTTTATGATTATAAAGTTACCCCCACTTAGGTTTTTATATTGAAACATAAGAGAAATGAGCTATGAGAATAGCTGTTAGTTACAATTACTTCACTGAACTTAAAAAATAAGACAAAACACTTTTAAAGAATCTGCAATTTTTTCATGTTACATTCTCTAAGAAAAGCATCCTTCACTTAGATATCAAAATAGTTACAGTAGTAATAAGTGTTATACAACCACTGACTGGACCAGAACATGCTGAAAAACAGCATCATGCTTTGGACTTTCAGTGTAGTTACTTCATCATTCTTATTAAAGCCTTATTTTTGGATATCTAATTTCTCAAAGCTTATGCCTGCATAAACATTTAAGCTTCTTATTAATATAGCTGAGCTTATTTCTTTTTATCTTAATATATTCAGTACCTCAGAAGGCGCCACAGCTGGAATGCAGCTCTTGGATACAATCATAATTGCTTCAAAGGGAATGGGAGAGGTCAGCATGCCTGAAAGAAAAGATATTGCCACTGCCAAGGACCAAAGAGATTGTGACAAGATGGGAATACAGAAGTTAATATAGAAAAGGAAAGATAGCTAAGAAAACCAGGGACAGAACCAGTGAGGTTCTAGTGGCAGGAAAGTAAAATTCTTTGCTTTCTGAAAAACAACCACAGAGCAAATTCAACAAACAGAAAAAGCCTTCGCAAGAGGCAAGTGAAGGTTGATAACCCAGTGCAGGGCTACAACAAAGAGATTCCTTACAGAAACATGGATCAACTTAGGTAAAACAAAAGCACTTTATAAATCTATATTATTTCTGAGAAACAGCCCACACTGTTTTAGTCAAGCTAAAACATCGTGAGGTTCCGACATATTTGAATAGTTAATTGGGCTGTTTGTGTGTGTGCATGCACTGACATCTTTAGGTTTTGGCTTTTAGCCATACTGGAAGTAGTGAAGTACCATAGGAAAATGCTTCTTGCAAAAGAAACATAATGTATCAGTTTTGTTCAAAGTAATATTAGTAAATCAGTGTAAATGAAATCAGCATTTGCCCACAGTTGGCTCAGAGGGAACACAGTTCTAAACTTATTAAGAAACTTCAAAGGAAATATGAAAAGGAAAAGGTCTAATGAAAAGGAACATTTATACGGAGTTTCAAGTAGTTTGTGCCCATATACAAATATTTGTTCAGGGATTATTGTTAATGAAAATTCTTCTTACTGAGTTCAGCCTTTGTAACATCTTTCAGTTTTCCTTAAGTTAGCCACATCCAGCAAAAGAAGCACTCCAGATGTTGTAGTATTTTTATGATGCAGACAGATGTCTTGTAGGTAAGGTCACCTCAACCATTTCAGTTGTGTGTGTTTTGAGCCACGTTGTTCTTGTCCCATTCGTTTCCCTACACACAAGAAGTTGAGCTTCTTTCAGGTAAACAGTAAAAAGCAATGAAGAAAAACCCAGATTTCACACACTCATACTTTACATGATCGGATACCCAAGTACTCCCACATTAACTCACCATCCCCAGCATGTGCAACAACAACTCTCATACCTCTGTGAAAACTTCACGTAACAAATGCTACATTTGATAGCCAAGTGCAATGACAAGCTGACAAAGATTGGTGAAGGACAGACAAGACAGGAGAGTCATTTTGTCCACTGAATCATAGAATCATTAAGGTTGGAAAAGACCTTTAAGATCATCAAGTCCAACTGTTAACCTATCACTGCCAAGTCCACCACTAAACCATGTCCCTAAGCACCACATCTACATGGCTTTTAAATACCTCCAGGAATGGAGACTCAACCACTTCCCTGGGCAGCCTGTTCCAGTGCCTGAGTACCCTTTCACTGAAGAAGTTTTTCCTAATATCCAACCTAAGCCTCCCCTGGCACAGCTTGAGGCCTTTTCCTCTCATCCTATCACTTGTTACTTGGGAGAAGAGACTGACCCCCACCTGGCTACAACCTCCTTTCAGGTAGTTGTAGAGAGCAATAAGGTCTCCCCTCAGCCTCCTCCTCTCCAGGCTAAACAACCCCAGCTCCCTCAGCTGCTCCTCATAAGACTTGTGCTCTAGACCCTTCACCAGCTTCAGTGCCCTTCTCTGGACACGCTCCAGCACCTCAACGTCCTTGTTGTAGTGAGGGGCCCAAAACTGAACACAGTACTCGAGGTGCGGCCTCACCAATGCCGAGTACAGGGGCACTATCACCACCCTGGTCCTGCTCGCCACACTATTCCTGATACAAGCCAGGATGCCATTGGCCTTCTTGGCCACCTGGGCACACTGCTGGCTCATATTCAGCCAGCTGTCGACCAACACCCCCAGGTCTTTTCCGCCAGGCAGCTCTCCAGTCACTCTTCCCCAAGCCTGTAGTGTTGCATGGGGTTGTTGTGACCCAAGTGCAGGACCCGGCACTGAGCCTTGTTGAACCTCATACAGTTGGTCCTGGCCCATTGATCCAGCCTGTCCAGGCCCCTCTGTAGGGCCTTCCTACCCTCCAGCAGGTCAACACTTCCACCCAACTTGGTGTCATCTGCAAACTTACTGAGGGTGCACTCAATCCCTTCATCCAGATCATCAATGAAGATATTGAACAGAACCAGCCCCAACACTGAGCCCTGGGGAACACCACTCGTGACCGGCCGCCAACTGTATTTGAATCCATTCACCACCACTCTCTGGGCTCGGCTGTCCAGCCAGCTTTTAACCCATGAATGAATCAAGATAACATCAGTCAAGAGGGCTTAGCACATGCAGGAACCTGCAACTGATACCATCAATGGCCCAGAATGAACAGTAAATTTAATTGTTTTTATAGAAAAACATTAAGCTTTTGGAGAAATAGGGCTGAGACTACAATTCTGGAGGACCAAATATTCTACTTTCCCCATTGTCCCACTAGTACAGTTTATAAACAGATTTAGGGTATGCCATCCTCCACTTACAGGTGTGTATCCCTCAGCCCTTGTACTGAAACCCATCCAAGTTTACTCATTATGAATGCAATCCATATCCACTACACCTGGATACTAGATTATGTCTGTCATTCTTCTGCTTGTCAGCATCCTCCAAAGTACAGATATGTTTGATATTTTAAAGGAAGACAGATTAATATTGAAAATGGACCTTCCAAAAGCCTATGTAAATACAATCACTGTATTAATTTCAGATGCTTGAAAATTTGACAAAACTGCATTAAAAAAATTATCAAAAAGGCTGTTTCTAGTCAGAAATGGTGCTAGCAAGTAAATTTATGCTAGCAATGTTAAAGAAATATACACAAGACCAATACACAAAACAAATTGCTAAGCATACATTATTAAGTATGAAAATAAAAACATGCAACTTAAATCCATCCACACACAAAAACTTGTTGTTTGAAAAAAAAAAAAAAGCTTCACTGTTGTTCTGCATGAAATTTTCCATTCATTTCATCCAGATTAGCAATTGCAGCTACAGATTCCTTGGGTTAGAGACCCTCAAGAGTAACATAAGAATCTATATGCTCAAAACATCTCTTTTACAAGAGGTCTTAATAGATGTCAAATACTATTTACTTTGGGATGTCCATCTCCAATAGCGATGCATTGGTGGTAAAGCAGTCCAAACCATAATCCAGATTCAGAACAAATCCAAATGTTTCTGGCAAAGTTCTTTGCCTCATGACAAATCAGTACTTGCTATTCACATCATGACTCCATAGATACTGAATGGACATACTTGTTTACCGTTTATCCTGCTAAGAGAGAGTAACTGAAATCTGAGCAAATCCAGGCACAGCCTGGTGGTAAATGAAGACTGCAAAGCATCCCATCATAGAGAATATAGACATTATCAGAAACAGTTACTCGTGCCTCATTGTGCCTTGTAGAGGATGGTAACTATTGGAACAGGCACTGAACCATCAGAACAGATGAAGCCTGGAAACAGCTCCATAAGTAAGCTTTGTGAGGCCGTGCAGATCCCTCTCCTGCACACAATTTCCATGGGCAGAATTTTCCAAGGGCTGCAAGTTCATTGGCCAGGTCCCTCTGAACTGCGTGACAGGTAAAATGAATCTGATTTTTCACCATAGCACATTTAATTTCTTTTTCTAGGTTTTGAACCTGAAGATAACTGGAAAATGCAAGTGGCATTTTTCATTTATGCTATAGACTGCTTTTTTCCTACAACCTATCTTGAATTGTCCTTTTAAAAAACAACTCTAAAGAGCAAGGATTAAAAACCAGTATCACTAAATGTCACAGAATTTAGCATAAAAATTTGAAGGGTTACCAATCCTTGTTTTGAATTAATTTGGACAAAGTCATTTAGGTTTGGTGTTACAGTTTTTCCACACTCTTAAACAAAAATTTGCAAAGCAACAGTTTTAGTTGATTTCATTTCAATTAATTGCAACCTAGAAGTCTATATTAATTTGGAAGGACTCACAAATTGAATTGACGATTCCTTTGTAAATGAAGCCAAACCACAAGATCAGAACACAGTGATTGCATAGAAGGGCAACAAGTGACACGGGTTATTTACTGATTGATACTTCCCCATAGTAATAACACAAGCTTCTATTGGAGAACATCTGGAAACATTACAGTGCAATAGTTCTTCAAAAATAATGAGGTCTATCAATCATTCATATGACCACTGAATATGAAAGAGCTTCATGTTGTCTATAAAACAACCAGACTTGGTGCTACTCACTCATGACTGGTGATTTCACTTTGGCCAGGACAAATAGGTATCTGCAGAGCAGCTGCTGTAGTCATAATATAGAGTATCTTCTTTGAATGGATTCATGTGCCAAGACTAGAGAGTGCACGATGTAGAAAATAGCTCACCAAAGAAAAGAACAAAGCCACAACTACAAAGGTAAATAAGTCAAAGAGACTTAGCTCAATAAGATTTATAGGAGTTATCAAATCTTGAGCATGACTTCAACCATCCAAATGCTAACAAAAATCAGAGTCATTGGTTGTTTAATTTGTTGGGTGGTTGTTGGTTTGTTTTTGTTTTTGTTTTTTGTTTTTGTGTGTGTGGTTTTTTTTGTTTTTTTTTTTTTTTTTTTAAATTATGCCACTTCAAAGAATACAGGTAAGTCATGGAATTACTAATTCTCTCTCAGTATAAACTAGGTAAGACTAATGTGTAAGAAGGAGATGTTACCATACAGGGTAAGTGAAGATAGACCTGGAAAAATAGAGGTGGAATTCAGTTTTGCAAGAACTTACTACTCAGTAGAGGCAGTGTGATTTCAGAAAAGCAAGCCCAAATGCTTACATAAGTGGCTTGCATTATTCATTGTAACATCACTTAGTTCTGCACAGACAAGCAAACTGAACTGTCAAGTATTCCCCGCTCTTTTCACTCTCCAGTGTTGCACAACTGGTCAATCCCACATCTCCTACTCACTGCACACATTGCAATGCATTCTGGCGAGCATGAGCAGTGCATGAATGAGAAACTGGAGAAAGGGAAGAAAGGAGGAAACAGTGCAGATGACAAGGGGGAGAAAATGACAGTGAGGAATTCTTGAAGTTCCAGAGAGGGACAGAAAAATAGGAGTTTGATGTGGTAGCTTAAGAGGCGCTGCATTGCTTGGGGCAAGTAGAATACACTTGGGTTTTTTAGTTAGAGAATTTTCTAATGTCTGCCAAAAAACTGGGATTCAATCTCAGACTTCACAGATCAGATCCCTGATCCAAAATATTCAGACTTGGGCAACTAACATTAGACACCTGTATCCGCATGAAGGCATCAAATCAAAGGTCTGAATTTCCTTCGCAGCTCCTACCAAGTGGAATTATTTCAAATTGCTGGAATTAAATGTATATGGAAAAGCAGTTACTTGGATCCAAAATATGTCTGACCGCCTCTTTTCCATACATTTTTCCAGGAAAAATGAAATAAGGTGAGTAATTCTCATTTACTATCCAAAATGCCATTTCAGGAGAACCTTTTGCCTGGAACCCTGAGTTCAAGCAACTTTCAAGTTTGGTGCAAAGCCCTTTACTATTCCAATGGTATTTCCTCTACCGTTTAGCCTCTACTTTTCTCACTAGCTTTTCCTTTCTTTGTTTTCATTTCTTTGTCTAGGTGGGGAAGAAAGAATTGGCTAGCCAGTCACATTTCCAAACTAAAGGTAACAGAAACAACTTTGGAGTAGAAAAATCAAAGCTAGGGGAGAAATGCACTGTCTTCTCCTATCAGGCACCAATCCACCCTTTCAGCAACATTGCTGTAACACTACTTCCCTCATTATCCCAATCATTTAGTCTTATCTCTTAAAAAGTTATTCTGAGGGCTGTAGAAGAAGACGGAAGAGTTATACAGAACAACGCAAAGTACAAGTGATCAATGAAAATGTGGAGAATACAGAAACCGCCCAGGCATGTAGGAGGCCAATGAACTACCCAGGTCACTAGAAGTAAACAAAGTCTGATTGTCAATTTGTCTACTTTTTTCACCCAATTTTTGAGTGAAAGAGAAAGATCTGCTATCATCCATTTATACTAATAATATATGATACTACCGTATCACCTTGGGGAAACCCAGCCAGGACCATGACATGATGTATCTTCCAATTCAGAACAGGCAGCACTTCGTGAGGCATAGCCTGGCTTGCACAAAAGCCAGCTCTGAACAAGGTACAGAAATCACAGAGCAAGAGCAGCCCAGAAGGCAGAGTTTGACTTTTTGAGTCACAGTGTTTGCTGGCTACTATCACGCAACACAAGGATTCATTGCCATTACCCAAAGCTTATGCTTTCTGAAGACTTTAGCTCTGAGAGTCTCTTTATGGGAAACCTTGATGCAATATATGCCCTCTTGTATAGGCTGGAGCATGCTCACTCTCCCCTTTTACTTCAGCCAGAGCAGAAGTGGCACTAAAAGGACTCTCATTTGACACCAACTGAACTCGGATCAAGACCCATGCTCATACCACCATGTAGAAGACTAAGCTACCCTAACGTCAAGCATAACCAGCAAACAAGGGCAACAACAAGAATTTGCGAAAGAAGGGTTGGTAATAAATCTGTTTCTCAAGCAAGTACCTGCTATACAAGGACATGCACTACAACTCCGTACTTGGAAAGTAGTTATTTATAAGCAGAGAGATGAATTAGTCTCATTTTTCACATTCAGTACAAGACAGTTTCTCAAGACCAGACTGATGAAAGGGGTGAATGCCGAGTCTGAGGCCAGATGGAATATTGCCCTTTCAGATCAATGTAGAAAAATGATCTTTTGCCAAACAAATAAACAGAGGGGAAAAAAAAAAAGAAGGCAAGCCTAATTATACCAACCTTTCTAAGAAACATTTCCAAAAATACTTATTGGCCTTATCCGGAGTGGAAAGTTTCAGAAGGAGGAACAGAGGTGTTTTATTATAGCTTGGCATGAGGAGGGAAATCATAGGAATTATTCCTAAGTGTGGCAAATGCAGCTGCTTCTCAAAGACACAGTTTAAGGGTTCTACATAAAGCCATAAAACTCTTGAGAGACTTGTAAAGAGCTGGCATGGTTTCATTTGAATTTAAGAACTTTTTTTTTTTTTTTTTTTTTAAACAGCCAGTTGGATTCTATTGTAACAGAGCTCAGGGCAACACCGTAGTTGTAAGACAATAGTGGAAATACAGTGATTAGTTGCTCCAAAGCATCACCGTGTTCAAGGCTAGGCCCTCTAAAACTGCAACTAAAACGACACCAATCCAAAGATTTCAAATAACGAGAGGAGAAAACTTGTCAAGGATTATAACCTCCCTTTAGTTTTAGCAAATCACACTTACTGTACAGAAACACGCAGGAACAATTCAGAAGAAGAAATTTAAATGCCTCATTAAAGCTTGCCAGACTCACGTTGTGACTACAGGAAACATTTCTGTTGTGTGTGAACTTTGGGTGGGGAGAGAGATACGAAGGCTGGTGGTTAGCCACAAAGAAAGGTTTGGACTAGGCAGAGGTAACACCACATGGGCCCTTTGCTGTGTATTAACTTTTCCCTTTAGGGGGTCATACTGTCCAGTACAGGGATAGGGGAAAAGGCTAATATACAAGCAGAAAGTTTCTGTTTTCAGCATAAAATTCTTCATAAAACATAAACAAGGAGGAATGAAAAATTGATAACTTCATTGCTGAAAATATTTTCACCATTGTGATGCTGATGCAACCAGACTGCTCCAGGCAGTACAGTAATATACCAGTTTCCTATCAAAGCTGGGTTTTGACTGGATCAACCACAAACTTATGTCCTTTAGGTGGAAAGCTTTACATGTTTGTCCTCTGCATTTTTGAAAGGCAGAGGGTTTCTAGCAAAAAGATGATTTGACCAAAATACTTTTACAAACAAGACCTAGGCTGGAAGGCAGCAGTAGGGTTACAGGGGTTGGTCTGGCTTTGGGGTAGGTGCTGGGAGCATTGGCTGACCAGACACCAAGTATGTTTTAGACTCACACTCAGGAAATCCAAGCTCCTTTGGACTGTCTTGTTCACCTCATGGCTCACACCAAACATTCATACTTCTCCTACTTTCTCCTTCATACATTTTCTTTCTACTGCCTCACAGGAAAGCAGAAAGACTGTTAGGAGTTTGTTCAGGTCTGTTCTGCAGATCTACAGAGCACTTGCATCTAGGGTAACAGATAAGTATTTAACATTTGAGAGACTACTGATGAAGATGGGACTTTCCCAAGGTTCATTCAGCATTCATCTCGCATGCAACAAAAATCCCAATTCCTCTGCTTTAAAATTTCCAGCATATATTTTAAATTTCATTTCCAGTGCACACATACACTGCGTTTATGATTTACTAGGAAAATTCCAACATGGCATTCAGTAAGAATACCAATTTTTGTTGTATTTATCATTCTTTTAAATCCTTGCTTACTGTAATCACGGTTTCCAAGATTGCAGGAACTATTTAATACAGTGCTAATCTAAAGCTACAAATACAGTTCATCAAGCAAATATTAAAAGGAGGTTCTGTACATTTCAGAGATTTATCCCAAGCCAGCACTGCTGCATAATAGAGTAGAACCATTCATCCACGTATTTCATAGCAAGATGAAAGATTGCGGTTTCCACAAAGTGTGAATGTCAACAAATGTCCTCCTTGGCAAGCAGGAAGGAAATCAAAGATATTTCATTGAAAATACTCTCTCCTGTATAAAGCAAGGATATTTTACTTCAAATATGTCAAACAAGCACTAAAATTGTTGCATTTTCACACAAGGGGTGTGAAATGACCAATAAAATCAAGCCACTTTCATCCAATATGGATTAAAAGAAGCACTTCAGACAAGATTGCATTCAGAAACAAATTATGAAATAAGCACAGCATGTGGAAGCAGAGCTTTTATCAGTAGCAAATGTCATCAAGACAAAGTATGAATATTTTACAGCTTATTTTCAAGTACATTTCAAGTGTGCCTCACTTTGCATCAGGTCTTTAGGCAAGGAGTTTGCTGTTGTAACAACAGATTCACAACATTGCTCATCAGCTGATCTTGAATATAAACAGTTTGAATCTTCACATGTGATAATATGAGAACTGAAAATAAATATTAGAGTGCTATAACTATGCCATCTCCCACTATTTATAGTTCTTCCTTTGGTTTCAGCAAGCACTGGAGCTGGCTTGAAGTTATAGGGAGTCACTCACCATCCTTTACTTTGAGAAAGTCTAGAATTTCCTTACTCTACAGCAACACAACTCTATATAATAATCAAAAGAATAATCTGCATACCACCTCATTTCTTTTTAAAAGCAGAGAGAGCAAGAGAAATGAATTAACTATTAATGAATTTGAAAGTATGTATTTCATTCTGAGTGTCCCTTCAGTGGTAAGGACAATGATTAACTCGGGTTAGGCATATCAACCGCTGAACTTGTCTACTGTAGCTCCAGTGGGCATGCTGAGCCTTTTACTTCTAATAACAAGTATGTGATTTTCCCTTTTAAATTATGTTTCTTCAGGTAGAGGACAAGCAGTCTAGCTATATTTTGTACTAACACTCAGTCCCCAAGTCACTGGTTTTCTTTTCAGCCTATTGGTTAGAGAATTAACCCTCTCCTGTTTTTCTTCAGAACAGATAAAAAGTAACCGTTCAAACAATGGTGGTAACGATAACCAATTTCTCAGGCTCTGCCAAAATGAAATATGTCTGCAATTTCCTATTTTCTGGGTCCTCTTTCTCTCCTGTCTATCCAAGGCATCAGCATCAGCTTTCTTCACTGCTTTGTTTCACAGTTGAGACTCTGCCAAGATTCATCATTTCCTGCTTACACAGCAATCTAAACCAGACCTTTTAATCAGATTCCCTATTGTGAATCTTTCCCTTTTCACTTTTACCTAAGACTCACGAGCCCTGAGAATTAGAGAAGTGATGGTTTGTTTCCATCTTCTCCTCTCATTTCCTTTCTTTTATCACATATTGAAACATGATTTAAAGGTGAATATACACAAAAATACAGAGATTGTATCTGAACTCATACCATTTTTTATGCTAGCTGAGGGCACTGACTAAATTTAAGTCAGTTTCTATCCACATTTTCTAGGCAAGGATCAGTTCAAGTCACCAGTTTAATACAGAACAGCTATCAGCTACAGATCCCAAACCAAAAGACCAATATTTCACAAAAAAGTATTTTAAAAACTGGGCCCACACTTTTTAGAGAGCATTTTGCCCAAATTATTATTCCTTTGCAATTAAGAAAAGACTGGATTCTTTAATAAACACAAACTGGTATACCTGTCATTAGCCCAACAAGAATAGTAGATGTGATTTTTTACTGCTAGGATGTTAGTCCACAAGTTTCTAAGTAGTCATTTTGTTAACTGCAGGCAACATAGGGTTAACAGAAAACAATTCCTCTAACACTCTTCATTTTCTACAGTTACATGCTGGCAACTCCATGTCCTATTGATTCCCAAAAATTGGCAATAATTTCAAAGCTTCTTTCATTAATGGTATTAGTGGTTGAATGGCTTAGGGAATTGGCTAGAGCTCAGTGTATAGCCCCTTCGATTCAGAACAACCCTACCTTGTCACTCAGAGTAAGAGTTATCTGAAGGTTAACTTCCTTGTGGTAAAGTTTGGTGGACTCAAAGACCTAGCACAAAATGGGCTGAGAGCAAATTCATACTACATTCAAAATCAGACTACATTCCATATACAAATTACCAAACTAACTAATACACATTCTTACAGCTGCATAGTCAGGAGCAGTATGCTAGACCCAACCAACGAGCTGGGCAAATAGTTGGACATATGTCTCAGGCTGCTACATTGGTAAATGATGAGCTCACAGGTCGCTGTTGCCTTTATCCTTTGTCAAAAACCAAAACTATTCAATTCCTTACATATTTTATTCTTGTTAATTCAATTCCTGCTGTTCCTATTAATTATGTAAATATTTCATGCTTCTCTTTATCGTTTTAAGAATATGATGTCCCTATCCTCCACTTGCAAGTTTTACAGATATTTTTTTCAACTTTGCTGTTAGAGGAACTCCACAGTCAGAAGATGAGCATTTGAAAGGGGCTGGAGGCTAAATGATTTGTATGCCTCTCACAGCTCAGGTTTCCAGAGGAAGCCTGGAAGAAGTGGTGCTTGTTAAATGCTAAATGCTACAGAGAAGGCTTCTAGGACTCTTTCTCACTGGCACCACCGTAATTTCTAAACACAGAAAATCCTTGTGTATCACAGACTCCATTCTCTATTTTCATAGTTCGCTCTCTAGCTCACCAGAGAAAGAAAACAAGATAATAACTGTAGGTTTTCAAAACCAATTTTGCTGAATACTTTCATTGTGCATGTATGAATAAGCAACAGTTTTTACATTGAAACATCTCAAGCTTACGTTCGATGACTACTGAATGCTCTTTGAACTATGGCCTTCTTGTTCGTAATCATTTTGGAAAAGCACAAAAATACTAACCTTGGGTTTTCTCCTCACCCCTTTCCCCACAGATTATTAGCAATCAGTGTTTTAAACAATTCACATTTCTATGGCATGTTGTAGAAGCATTCTGCATCTGACCCCATAATACAATGCACAGTAGGCAGTATGGCACCAGAGGCGTGGCAGGGCCATGAGACCAAAAAAAGGAGGGGTTGGTCACTGGAAGGCCGATAAATATACTAGCAAGCATCATTAAAATATACAAACTATATTGATTTAGAGCTCTTTTCAAGAGTGCATAGTCCCTTGCTCTTTTAAAAACACCCAAACTCCTCAAGACTTGCTTACAAGAGAGGGAAGAAACTAGTCCTTTTCTAAAAAATCTGCCTTTCCCAGCTGTTTGAATTGAATTGTCAGTTTCTGCTGCTCATTCGCCCTTATTTTTTTCTTGTGTTCCTTCAGTACCCTTTGGACATCACAAATGGAAAAGCACTACTTTGAAGGAAACAATAAAGCAACAGGACGTAAGCAGTTAAACTAGAAGTTCTTATCTACATCTAAATATGACTTTTGTAAGAGAAAGGAGATTTCAAAATATTATTGCCAAATTGAATTCTTTTTCCAGGTTTCCTTTTAAGTGATAGAGACCTTTTTAAGGTGGTTAGAGTATTAAATAGTTCAACACATAAGATTAGTGTCAGGATGTATCGTTTATTACAAAGAAAAGTATCACATAGTAAATGTACCCAATTGGTGTAAAAAGGTGAATGGTTCTTAAAAGTATCTTTTTTTTTTTCATATTAAAGTCCAAATAAATGCCTGAGAAGACATTCGCATCTTCTGCAAGGTGTCCGAGAAAATAATTCACTGATTAAAAAACAATTCTCTCACTTGTAAAAAGCAGAGCATTCCCACAGTTCAATACCTTAATATCAGCTGGCAAAAACTGTTTTCACATGACAATCTGTATAAATCCACAGAAGTCCCATGGATACTACAACATCAACAGGGAATGATTTAGCGCAGATTCTAAACTCGCTAAATACAGCAGTGATTATATCTGAGAGGTGGTAAGGACATGCCATGATCTCTTGCTACATCTTGAATGTAAGCATTTTTCTATAAAAAGTAATGTAGAATTGACAATGCTACAAGCTACGCAATGTTAGACAGTTCAACAAGTTGCACACAGCTCCCAAAGAGACTAACACAGGTCAAAAAATTTGTCATACAACTACATTTTCTTTAGACTACAAGAAGCCCCATAAAAGACATGCGATAAGGGAGGCTGACCAGAAGTTACCTGCAGAGAAACTGGATAAATTATTTGATTATGTATTAACAACTGCTGAAGAAAAGTAGAGAAAGACAAAGGAAGTTCAGTGCCTCTGGGGAAAGCACAACCTGAATCTCTCCTATCTCAATGAATGTGGAACTCAAAGGCTCACAGAATTATGACTTCTTAGTCATAATATAAATAGCTCTATATGAACATGTTGCATGTATGAACAGCAGCAATTACAATGGAAGCCAACACTTGAATTCCTTAAAAAAAATAAGGCATTAAAGAAATAAGGCTGCAAGAGTGCCTAGGCTTTGACAGGCTCCCATATTTCAGCCTTTCTCTAACTCCTGTTGGCACAATACACATTCAAAGTAACGTTCTCCACTATAAGTGATTCAAATTAGGAAAGACGAAGGAGCAAGTGGGAGATCTAGAAACGTATTTGTGATATTAAGCAGTATGGCGAAGCTAAGCTGTAGGGAAAACTCTAGTCCTTATTAAATGACAAACATTTCTGTGGCATGGATTCTCTTCTGAGATCTCATCCAAGGAAGGTCCTTGAGATAACCTCATAATTGTAGTGAACTTTCTTCCAGAACCCTATGCCTGTTGGAGAATCTGCATTGTTTTCCTCTGGGCCATTTAGTTCTTTGGAGAGTGTCGCATTGTATAATGAGCCAGATGTACAAACTGACTTCACACAGGATTCAAATGTCATTTGTCTTTACTTACTATGCTGCATTATTTTTGAGAAAGTCCCTAGAAGATGTGAAACCATCTCAGATACTCTGGGGTTTGTTCTCAGAAAAAGAGAGTTGTTTCAGCCTAGCTTAGCTCACCGTCTTTGACCTCAGTCAGCAAAACCACCTCCCATCATACACGCATGCCTGTATCTTCTCTTCTGCTGAAAGTATTTTTTGAATCTCCTCTAGTCCCTCTTACAACATCTGGCTTCTTTGTTCTGCCTTTATTAATTTTCCACTACTTCAAACCTCCTGCCTACAGATAGCAAGAAAAAACCCCTGGCTTTCTTAGCCCATTGTCACAAGCTATTTCCATCTTAACAACTAACTTCCACAAGGTATCCCTGGTCTGCAAGGAATGTGGTGAAGCCCTGGTCAGCAGCATCAGAAACAGGTTTGAAAGAGATTTTTAAAAAATTAAAAAGTCTCATAACTCCATGAAGTGAACAAGAACACACTACCTACACACAGATTCTGCAAAGTTATCAAAATCATAAATACTCGTACATGGGAAAGTTCAGCCCAGAAATGCTTGCACACCCTTGGGAAATGCCATTGATTTCCCTCCCAAAGTTTATGGCAATTTTATCTACGTGGGCATGGATTAACACCAATTCATAAATAATGAAGAGTGAAAGACAATTTAAATAAATTACTTGCAAACAACTTACGAGCCAAAAGCTTTTGCTTGAAATGTTCTCTCAGCAATTTCAAAACAAGAAACAAATTCATAAAAATCTAAAGTCTTGCACTTAAATAGACTGCAAACTGAAAAAGGGCAACATTTGCATATATTATTTACTACAAATAGACCACCCTTCTCTTGACGAAACTCTTGAAAGGCTTAGGGTAAACCGACCTACTGTGCCTTTTCAGGTCCTTCCTCCATTTTACAGAACAAGGGAACATTTGTATACGCTTTAAGCAAAAAATACTAAGGACTAGATTCCAAAAGGAATGCTGAAAAATCAGGCTGGGTGCATACAGACAACATACATACATGCAGAATGTTTTTAAGGTAGGCTGAGCAACAGTCTCCCAAGTAGAAACAGATACATGTCTGTAGGTACACACCTGTGTTAATGCCAATATGACTCAAACTAGATATATACATACCTCACTCAGTTTCAGCGTAGTATAGCTATAGGAAACAGCCAAATCAGGCACATGTGCCTGGCCGTGACACTGGAATGTGGACAGTGATGAACCCTGATGTATAGAGTGTCCATTCAGCTCCTCAAATATGCATGTGGAAGAAATATATATTTTTAATGTAATGTATTATTGTTGCATATTAAAAACATATTTCCAGCATTTACAATATATTGTAACTATAATGAACCTGCCACCTTTAAATAATATGAATAATGTATGGACAATGCTGTATCGCACATGTGCTTCCTATAGATGAAAATAAAATATATTTGACAAATGGTCTTAACTGTCTTCCTATTCTCTCAATACCTGGCCAAATAATGACTGAAATTGGTGGAACATGATTGGGCCAAAGATAGCAGTATGCAGATAATGATACGTAGGTATATGTAGGTAATACCATGAAAAAAACGGAGCAGCACATACACCCCTTGTTGCCAGTTAAGAATTACATGGGTACTCAATAATATTAATGTAATTGTCAAAATACCTTCGGCTGGGGCTGCGTGGCTAGAAGGCGCGTCCCCTGGGTGGTGGATAGGGGATCCCTCTCTGGAGGGTGCACCGGATAAAATTGAAGAAGGTGCCGCGAACCAACGCAGCCTAAGGGAAGGCCACCCTGACAGAAAAACCACTGGCCCTCCAAGTCATGGGGGTTGGGCAGGAGGCCAACTACCTCCTCCTGGAAAAAAAAAAAAAAGTTGCAGAAACGACGAGCATCAACTCGGAGATGGAGAAGATCAGTAATGAAGTGAGGAGGAGGAGATGGAACTGGATCAGTCATGTCTTGAGGAAAAAACCAACAGAAGACTGCGCTGTGGCCCTCGGGACTCCAGAGCATGCAGCCGCAGACCGATCGAAGTGGAAGAACGATGTTCGCGCCTTGTGTGCCTCCTGGCACTGAGAGATTTCAGATTCAGAATTGTCAAAATATATGACTACATACATATATTCTCACCATCTCTAGAGTTCTTCAGTATTGAGAGTGTATAAATTTTAGCAAAAGGAGACTCTGAAGCAAATTTCAGCAATTTCAGTGCTTTTCAAAAAATCCCCTAAAAATACAAATCTGTAGAAATGTGATATTCTTACTTTTTCTCTAAGGGGAGAAAAAGACAACCCCAGAAAAAAAGTCAGATTTTTTTTTTCTGGAACAGTGGGAAAACTATTTGGGGCAGAGCTCACTTTTATAAAGATTAATGAAAGAGTGGAGAATGAAGTGTAAAATAGATTAAATATTTTATAAGGAACATAAGGCAGAAAAAGAAATATGCTCTGAATGATAAAGACCATACAATCCACCACGACTTCTTTTGGTGTTGAGAGAACATTTGAAGGAGGAAAGCCTGGGAATCATATGATTGGAGTGGTAAACTACACCTTGTAATCCACATTATGAAGTAATGATTAAAATTAAATGAGAAGAGCAAGAGCCGAGTACCAGTTATGACACACTAATTACACCTACATCTTTGTAAGGTCCATGTTTTGTTGCTTATAAAGGAACCGGTTCTTTTTAGGAACCGGCTGCAGCTGGTTGCTTAAAAAAGTAAGAACAATAAAAATAAATTGCTAAAGAACTCTTGTTCTTCCTCTTTCTGAAAATAGATGATTTTCTGACTGTCAACATTCTTTTTATGTGCCAAGTTTTAAATCATTTTATATCACTGACATTTCTGACTTTTTTTTTGCCTTGCTACCTACTCAATGATCTAAAGTGCCAATGTAATAAAAAAACCAACCAACCAACCAAACAGAAACAAAGCACTGAAATGGATGAAAACTGAAATACAGACAAAAAGTGAAAAACAGCTGACTTTTTTTTTTTTTTTTTTTTTTTTTTAGGAGAGATGAGGAAGAATGAGTACTGTTGGTCAGATATGATTAAATAGAAAAAAGTACAACCCCTGCTTCACTTCTCCCATCTTGGAACATACCACTTTCTTCATTAACGTTTAAATTTGAAAGACAAACCCAAGTGAACTGGATAATAAGCTCATCAAAAAGAAAGCATTACTTTCTGAATATCCTGTACCAAAGAGTAAAATTTTGGCATGGGATTTTTTTCCCATTTGATTTCCTACTGAGCTGGTGAACAATTAGAAACTCTGAAATCTGGCTACACATCTTGGACACAAGCTTGCCCACACTGCTCTTGACAAACCTACAGTTTGCTCTTTACCAGACAAAGCACAGAAGCTGACAACATATAGCTAACCTTGGGTGAGCACAGATAAACGTACAAGTCCATATGAAAGAATTTGACGTATAATGTTCAACAGGATCATCCAAATAAAATATCTTAGTTTTGCATTTCATTTCTTCACAGGAATATGGTCCTAAGATTATGTGTTATCATACATGACTGTGTAACTGCTACATTGCTGTACCAATTACACTACGTCAGTGCTATTTTTCTACATAAGCAGTGTTGACAGAAATGCATACTACAGCCCTGAGGCTGTAGAAACATGCAAACTCCCAAATGAAGCCTTTATTTTATCTGCATTGCTGTTTGATAAATCTGCTATTGGTTCTTTTTGTTCTCTGTCTCTAGTCTGTATTAGTGCTTAAAGTACAACCCTGGCCATTAAGGAATATTGTTATATGAGAAAATTATCAGCTCGAGGAGGAAGGTGATTATATAAAAGACATCATTGTTGTAAACTGAAGTGTTTGATCGGAGGTATTTTATATCTAGGAGTTACGATTTTCATAGCTTAAAGCTAACTTTAAAAAATAAATAAATCTTCTAGGAAAACGTAATAAGAAAACAGAATCTCAATTCATTTTCTTTTTGCTGTTGCCTTGTCCATGATGTAGGAAGCCTAACAAGCAAGTTCAGCTCTATAATCACTTTTATGTTTCTGAGAGATTGAAAAATGATAATTTGGAAAATGTTAGTGTAATTTTTTCTTATTCCTGTAGACTTAGGTCCTGCAACTATCTCTGAAATCAAAGAAAGACTGCCCGTAAGTACATTGAAAGTTCGATCAGATCCCATATCAAGGACTTCACTTTATTTTGGTTTAGATTGAAGAGGAAACAATTGGTTTATAACCTTGATCTCAGTGTCATAGTATATGAACATCAAAATGCTAAATTCAGTTATACTGCAGTATATACTTAGCAGATGACTCTGGAATGAAGGCTCCGTCCCAACATCCAGCAGATCAGTATCCTAACACTTACAGTCACCAGCACCTGATAGAGCAGAGTGGTCCAAAGCCTCAGGGAAAGTACATATGGGATAACTGCCTCCCCACGAGATGGATCAGCTCACATAAAGGCTCTGGACACCCACATGCAGCATCTGCTCCTTTCTGTCTCATCCCTAAGACAGAATCCAAACTTAGGAGTTACGCAGGACAGATTGTTTACACTCTAAATTTCTTTCTTCCTCTCTTGGACTCAGATATCTGAATCAAGAGTAGAGAGACCTTTCATTCACAAAAGCTAAAGCCCACTCCTGCTGCAAAAGATACTGTTTTAGAGAATTTAACAGATTAAAAATAGTTTCTATAAAAGAGGAGTGTTATCTGCCTACCATAAAAGAGCAAAGAGGTTAAAGCAGTTACCAAAAGAGTGGGGAAACCTTCCTTAAATCTACTCATTAGACTTAGAGGATTCAAACTTACACTTCCCACCTCCCAGCAAAGTGTTGTAACACCTAAGTTGGGAGCCACTGGGAGACAAAGTGCCATCCAGCCATCCTTCTGAAGCTGGACCTCTGTCTAGTAAAAAATGCTTCCAGAAGGTTGGCATACAAAAAGAAAAAAACAATAGCTGGGTATATAGATAGCAGTGCTGTGTCCCGGTCAAGGTTATGCTCCCAGGATTTTTTCATCCATTTACTGTTTCATACAAAATTGTACATAATCTCTGGAACAGGGAACAGAACTTTTACCATTACTAAAATCAGTTGACATAATTCTAAGTCATTCTGTTATCTATATAAGCATCCCGTTTCTTTTTGACTCTCACTCAGTTCCTGCCTTCCACGACTTATTACGTTGGAGTTCCCAGTCCAACCACACATTCCATTGGTATTTCTTTTCATCAGTTTTTAATTTGCTTCCTTGAAATTTCATGAATGTGCCCTTGTTGCACTACCCTCTCTGAAACCTTTTTTTGTCATTTTATTGCAGCTCTTTCCCTCTTGTCTAAGGGAAACAATTCTAGCCTTTTCATTTTCATTTCTTTTATTTGCATGAGTAATTTTCCACAGGATAACTAGCAAAAAGCATTATTCTAAATGATACGGCATAGTAGGTTTCTATAAAGGCATTTAATATTTTCCATATGATCCTTCACCCTTATACATTCTAGTGTATAGCTTACATTTTCAAACACAGCTGCACACTAAACTGTCTATAGTGACTTCTTGACATCCCTAGACCAATCAACACAAGCTATTAATACATATATTGAAAGCAGCTACGCCATGTTATAATTCTTTGGAAAATAGGAAATACTCAGTGTTTTATCAGACTCATTAATTAATCCATTCATGCCTAAATTTCTTACATAGTTCAGGTTTTCTTCATCTCTTCAGAAATTCATTTTTACCACTCTGTATTGTTCAACTACACTCTACCTGCTGATCTCTGTCATCGAATTCAATTGGAAAAACATACTGTCAGCTTACTGTATTGAATATAAACCCATTAGGAGGTATAAATGGAAAGGGAAGGACAGTAATTTAATTGTCTTCTATGTCTAGGCTGCAAATTTCAGATTAAAAGCAGAAATTTGCTATGAAATACAGTTGCTCCAGAAAACAGAATAGCTGAATCACAGAAGTTATAGAACTGTGTTCCTTTTGCACTGGAAACACACAGACTAGGAGCACTTGAGGGATGAAAGAGAATGGTTTGTGTCACTTGGGAATTATTACATCGTCAAAGAAATTCCTCAGGAGCCATTGCCATTGTGTTTGCAGACCCTCTGCGACAGGGCAACTAAACAAAGGCTCAGGCTAATAAATTATGTAAAACACATTCAGCTGAAATAGCATGTTCAAAGATATAGGAAACACACACACTCGCACATGCGATGGAAAATGGTGAATGATGTGAAATCCAATAGAAACAGGGAAGACCCACTTGCTCCTCAGCTGCTATTACCTGACAAAACTCCTTGGAAAAGGGGTTCTGATCTAATATCTAGGAGGTGTAAAATAAGGATATATTCCTTGAGTTCAGAAAAAAGAAACAGAAGGAACTAGTGCTGAGTCTACCCTTCAGAGTCATGGACCACCGCACAATAAATGCCTTGTACAAAGATCAAAATGAGCCCTACATTGCACTCCCTGCTATGTTTGTAGGTGGTGATCGTTGGGAGTTCTGGGTTGAATTTGGTAACCATGAAATAGCTATGTGTGTATTATTGCAACACCTAGTTTTACAAATGTTTGAGGAAAAGCTTAGAAGTGAGGGATCTGTATATCTCACTCCAGTTGCTAACACCAGTTCTCACAAAATACCAGCTGGCTGGAGCCAGGATTTTACAGAGGATGTACCAATTCTGGCTGCAGTCAGAATTTTATGGAGTCATCTTTAGCGATCACTCCTATAACTATGCATACTATTTTAATATGCTCTGAAAAACAGAAATAAACTTTTTGTTTGCAACTAATTTTTGCAACTATACTGCAATCAAGACAGTGCCCAAAAACTTTTATATAATTAGAACAGCCATCGTACGTGAGAATTTTCTAAACTCTCTGTGCAGGATGAAGTGCCTGATACATTCCTGACCTACCAGAAGAATTGTGAGCTCTCTAAAAATTTATGGGAAAGATGTATAAAAGAAAAGTATATAGCCAACCATTGGAATTTACAGACCCATAAATGCTATTGAACTTAGTAAAATGAAAACCTCAAGCAGTTACACTTCGGAACAGTACACGTGCTGTTTTGGATCCTAAAGAAGCCAATGATACAGAATAAGATTAACAGTGACAACTTTTGAAAACACATGACTTGGGTAGATTGCTAAAACCAGATTCTACCTGTGTTATTTTCTATGTGAAATGGTTAGTCATCTAACCATTAGTCATAGAAGCTATTCTACAAATTAATAAATGACACTACTGAAGAATATAAAGGTAAGAAAAACAAACCTAAGGTGCCCAAGAAGATGAGCTGAAGAGAATGAACTCAGTTAGATAAATGCCTAGACATGGCGCAAGACCACGTTCAATTTTACCTGAGCTACTCAATAACAATCTGGACTCGTCTAAAACCATAATTAAGCAAGACAACAGGTTTGGGTTTACAAGCTATACTGCTGATGCTTTGGTCCTGAGCTCCATTTTATGAAGCTACCATAATTATGGAAAAATCAGTAAAATCTCTGTTTTCTACTCTTTCCTAGAGCTCACCCAACTAGGCTTGTGGTGTCCTGTGACTGCTGCTGCTAGTGCCATGTCCTGTTTCTGCCCTCCCCCCTAACTGCTTGCTCACTTATTTCTCCACCCATTGTTCCTCATCAGCAGAGACTAACTAAGCAGCTCTGTTTCAAGGAAATGTTACTGCTACAGGCACAGCACTGTCCAAAATAAGGCCATTTATTTCAGAACGTAAATCTGAACAAATCATGAAGTTTAGCTTTACAGTATTTTTTTTCAATACATTTGACCAGATGTGGGCCTAAGCAGCAAAAGCCAAAAATCAGTTTATAGTCTCTCTAATGCTTAGGAATATACACAAGATTTTGATTTTTCAGATCCATCTCTAATAAATTATTTATTGCAGAATTTTCAGACATCTTGAAATTAAATGATTGTCAGGATTTCTTTTGTAAAGAAGGTCAGGGTTTTGTACCCTTAGACAACTTCCCTACAATACGCATGTTTCAATGAATATTAGCAATCCATAAAGCACATTGTACTGTCACTACTTTTTCTGTTATGAAACATAGGAGTAGTAATTTCACACACTAAAAGTGACAGAAAAACGTCATGGTGCCTTATCAGAACATAAAAACATTATTCCCTAACAGATATACTTATTAATGCAATACAAAGAGTGTGACAGCACAAGCTATCAGGGAGAACCTGAGGCTTGAAAATTATTCAAGTGCCATGCATATAGGTATGTAACCCTGTATTTTCTCCCCGAGGCAAATTTCCCACTGACTTCAAGGCCAGATTTGCCCTGAATAAGAAGGAGAACCTCCTCTAAGAAAGATGTTGCAATACAGAGTTTTGTCGAACAACTTCTCTAGGGACCTAGGTGCTAGCAAAGGTACCCAAGAGAGCTCACCCAATTAATTTGTCTCTGGTGTTTTAGCTCTAAATAGATACCATACTTTTTTTTTGAGAAATAGCAGCCCTGTGATATTACTGAATTACAATTTCTTTTATTTTTGGAACAAATGTTACTGAGCATTCAAAATTACGGCTACTTACATTGCATGGATAGTGTGAACATAACCCTATGTGCCAGCGTAACAACAGAATCAATCCATTACAAAATATTATTTCAAGTCATAACTTTCAAAGATGACGAATTATTGAAAAGTGTTTACTCTGATATACTTAAAGTATCCATGAGAAATCAAGCAAGGGGAAAAAAAAAAACAACAACAAAACCCTGAACATCCATACCCCTGCATCAAACCCAGTTTGCCAAGCAAGGATCTCCAAAAGCAGAGTAACACCCCAAATCATTTCTGAAAGTCTTTGCCTGAGTGGTCTTCCTCTGCCAGAAGAAAAACCTTCAGCACGTCAGAATCTGTGCCAAAAGATGCTGAACACCAACACTCGAGCACTTTTAGCAGGAAAAGAAGTGGCAGCACCTGACAGGAGGAGCAAAATCCATTGCTGCTTTGGGATATTTGATATGCACTTCACATAGCTGGGAAAGTAGGCCTGGACAGTTTGTACACTCAAGCCACATTCTTGCCTCTTCTGTTTTCAACCTGACCACCTCCTTATGGACCTTTCAGCTGGTCATGCATTTTATACTTAACACAGCCTGGACTCCTCCTTTGTTGTGCAATTTAACAAAATAGTGTGCACTACGCTGCTAGAAAACACCAGAGACTATACAACCTACTCATGCTTTTTAAACATAACAGGTGTCAATCTGGTGGAAGAGGCTCCCGTCTGCAATGATACCCTTGATGAAATTGTTTTAAAATCAATTTGCAATGCAAAACTCATGTCAAAGAAGCAAAAAGGCAAAGAAAAACTGTCATTACAGACAAAAAAAAGATAAAAAAAATAACTCATGACCGTCAATCACTTGGTTTCCAGGTGTTGTTTCCTTTTCCTGTTGAAGCAAAAATGTCACTGTGTCAGACACTTCACTTGACTCTGCTACACAAAGCATTCAAAGGCTAAACATGTCTTGCTATCAATCTGTTTCCAATTTATTGTACTGCTTCCCTCCAGATTATTCTGAAATGGCTAAAGCAGCGTATTGTTATTTGTGGCCAAACACTACCATGCTGTACAAAGCCAATACAGCTAAAGATATGATCGACCAATATCCTCAGATAAGCATTTCCAGTTCCATCTCTTTCATTCAGTCTTCATGTGGAGCACCCTCAGGTCTTTCTTGCAATCTTTCTTGTAAAAAGAGATGTTTCTCAGTACTGTACCGTTGACAGAATGACAGAGCCTAACAAATTTTCATAATGATCTGAACATTTTCACCTAATGAATTCTGTGCCGCAACACAGAAGATTGGTGGTGCCATGTTTTGTTCTTTTTCTGCCATAATATATAATACAGAAGACCAACAAGCCAGAAATAATAAGAAAACAGGAAATTATAGGTCTTTTGTATGCTATAGGACTCTAGTTCACTGCTCTATCTGTGGCCACAGAAACAAAAGATAGGTTTTTTGGGGGGTTTTTTGGGGTGTTTTTTTTTTTTTGTTTGTTTGGGTTTTTTTTACACTGGTATATCTGTTTTGCATATAATAAAAATTCCGTCTAGAAATATGTTGGTAGAATAATTCCTGTAGTCTTGGTTAAACACCAACTCTTCAAACCCAAATGCAGATCAGCACAACCCACCCAATATTGTACAAACTACCAAGCTTTTTACATTGTTTTACATTTCCTTTATAGTTTTCTTCAGTTTGTCCCAATTCCTACAATCCTTAATTATCCTATTTTTCACAAGCATCTCAACAGAATATTCTGAGGAAAACATACGCTGAGCTATACAGCTGGAGATTCAGTTTCATAGAGTGGATGCAATTTAAATTTTTGGTCACAAATGTGACTAAAACATGAATTGGAGAGGAGAATATAGGTATCCGTAACAAGCAAGTTCATCAAGAAGTAAAATTAGCTCAACATTATCTGTGCTGACAATTGCATCAATGCCTTTCAAGATATGAGAAACTTTTCCAATGGAAAAACTCACGCCTAAAGAAAGAAATCCTGCTCTACACCATGATTTATCAGAACAATTGACATCTGAATTCTCACGAGTGGAGATCACAATGAGAAAGCTCACTGGCATCTATAGTTGTGAATACTACCTGACCTATAAGGTTTTTTGCATGAGCCAGGAGGATAGTGCATACAACTGAAACAGACTGTTTGAAATAGTTGTACAATTTCCATCCCTGCATGTTTTAAAGAACTAGCCGAATGTGCAATAAATGTTTTAGATATAGCTAACCTTATTTTCTGATACAGGAATAAATGGATTACAGCTCAAGATGCTTTCTAGCCCTACTTTCTATGATGCTGTGATAGAGCAAACATTTCAACGTAAATACTCTGAGCATGGATTTCATCATGCGCAGTACAGCTTAAACAATAGAGTCTGAAGCATGCCAATTCTAATAATAACAACATTAACGTATAAGTAATATTTATTTTATTGGCATTGACAGCGACAGAACTACAGAAAGACCAACAAAAAAAACTGAGCCCCTTGCTTGTCCATCAGTAGCATGACCAAGCTGGTACTCCACAGACCCTCAAGGCACACCCAGACTAGGATCTTGCCTGAATTTGGTGTTTCTCCATCACCACCACATCATGTTTTCCCCAAACACATCATACTTCAATACCTGCAAGACTACTAGAAAGAAGTGGTTCTGCTATTATCACCAGTCAAGCCTTCCTGCCCAGTAAGCCTTGTCTGTGCAGAGCCTGGCACCCAAGGAGCAATTCCGCCCTGCTGAAGAGCTCTAGCTAGAGTCCTTGGGCATCTGGAGACGATTCACAGGAGTGTTCCCAGAATCATGATGAGACTAGAAAACCCACAACACTTTCAACAAGTCTCCCTGCAGTAATTATAAACAACCCAGTCATGCACAAGATAAACAATCCCCAGTTCAACTGCTGAACAATTACTGTTGCAATAACCAAATAGAAGAACAGAGATTTGTGAACAATAATATTCGAGTCCCAGGAGATAAAGAGGAGGAAAACATCAGATAAGTGTGTTAGACTCATTCCCTACACTCAGGGAAGCACCCAAATTTGTTCTTGGCTTTTCATTAATCATATGCTCTGATATATACTCATCCAAGCAGATTTTGTTCTGAAGATAATATAGCATTTATTAATGGAAAAGCAGAGACATTCTTAATAAGTGAGGTGTCACTTCTTCCTGAATCTTCAAGTGCCATATTTGCAGATAGAATGTTCTTTGAAAAAAGGAAATGGAGCAAAACAACAGCTGCAAGGACAATGAAAACTTTTGGAGTTAAGCCATTGCAACGTCTTTATTTTGCTAAAAATCTTTTGATGAATCACTACTAGTTCTAATTTCCAGTGGCACTGATAAAAATTATGTACTTTGAACAGCAAAGTGGATCTACAGTCTTTCATCAGGGACCAGATGTTTTAAAATATACCTAAGACGTATCCCATATATAAGCTGTCTGCTGTAGATTAATAAAAGCATTTGAGGAGTAAAGGTAGGCAAGCATCACAGTGCTAAGAGATTGTTCCAAAAAAAATTGATATTGCCATTTTCACACATTTGGTGTGGTATTCAAACTGGAACATCAGTTAATCCAACATAATAACATGAATTAGCCAAAGGAATAAAAAAAATAATTAGAGGTGGTTATGGATCTAGTCACTTGAGTAATCTAGGTCATTTGACTCGGGGAGCCTTAGAACAAGAAAATTATGAACAGATTACTTTTTTCAACTAAAAGGATAGCAAACCTGGTCATCTTCTGTACTGCAGATTAAAATATTTTTTTAAAAATGCAGATAGATTCTTCTTATTTCATGAAATGATTTTTTTTTTTTTTAAACAAAAGATAAGTCATTTAATCAAACTAAAGAAGACAAGATTCTGGTAAGATCTTACAAAACCTCATGTAAGCACTGTTTTGATTTCATTTTCCATGCCATTTTATGTTTTACACAGGTATACAGTTACAAATTTTCACCTACAAAAATATTCTTAATTACCTTTTCTACCTATGGGATTAGTTTGTAGGCTCATATAACTGCCCAAAGCTATCCAACCAAAAAAAGGTCATTTCATTAATTTTAAAATTCGTATCGAGCAAATCACACTCTAATCAGAGAAAAAACACAAGGAGAAACAAGAGTGAAACATGACAGTGGGAAAGACATGCTTAGCTCTAGCTTTTAGAAATATAAAACATATGAATTGACTACTTAGCTTTCCAAAAATTCTCACAGAACACCAGTAGACTCTTAAATTACCTGAAGCACTACTTCTGTGTTTTTCACTTGGGCTCTGTACAGAGTATAATACCAAATATGCAAAGTTTCATGTATTCAACCATGGAACAAAAATGTCATCTCAAAACTGTCTGCACTCATGTTTGAAAGTTCTGAAGTAGGCAGCTATAATAAGAAAGAACAAGATGAAAAAGGCAACAAGTTGTCCTTTTTTACAAATTCAAGATCCCTGCCATTGAGTATTCAGGCTCTTTTTTCTGCTACAGCTTCGGTTCCAGCAGAGAGAAGGGAATCAGAAGGAGGAGGACAGATCACCACCCTGAAAGCTAGAATGACATGAAAGATGAAAGGCATGTGAAATTGGAAAGGGGGAGGAGAGCAGAGTAGCTCCTGAGTCAACAGCTACAACAGCAGAAGTTTATGCTCTTGATTTTTGTTGCACAGACATAAAAACTTCACTTCCTTCCTTAAGCCCATGTTTTAGACAATTGTATTCAAAGGGTACAAACTAACACTGCTATATTGTATACAAGAGGAAGAAGTGTCTAGGAGAGAATCCAAGAAGCAGAAAAGGTCTTCTGGCTCTGAAGCTAATAGCCTTTGTACCACTGTCCTACAATCCTTTGACCTTCCTTCCCTTTAGATGAAGAAGCCTTAATGTGCCTCTATGACAGCCTACGAAGGCTACAGGTATTAACTTGGTATTTGGCACTTAAAATTTATTGTGCATATCTTTCAGAGTTTGTTTTTAAAGCATTCCATGTTGCCTCCTGCATTATTATCAGAGCTACCATAGAATACTACAGGAACCAAGCTATACTGAGAGAGCGCGCTTCTGGAAATATGTACCCTAGGGTATCACATGTAACACTACTATCAGTTCACATGGCTACACTGTCGTAGAAGAAACAGGCCCATTATTCCACACAACGCATGTTTATTTTTCAAGTTAGTTATGGATTACCCAAATCTGCAGCTTTACCTAAGCGTAGAGTACCCAAGTCCCCACGTCATCTGTGCTGTCACTTTCTCCTACAGGGAGAAAGAGAAGACAGACAAGGAGCAAAACTGTTATGGTTCTGAGCTACCACTCTTGGAAATGCTTTGGTCCCATTCCCTGCTCTCCTAGCCTCTTATGACCTCTATGTACCTCTTCATCCTCTTAATCAGGTTAAGTATCAAAAATAGCCCCTCATTATCTCTAGGCACACGTGGAAGGATAAACACACTAAAGGCTGCATGTTAATAAAGCATTGGGAACCAAAAAGTTCCAGGCTCGCTGCTTTGCATTTCAGAACAGCAGGCTAAATTTTGTAAGGATTATTTCTTACCCTAAGCAGGTTGTTTCAAATAACTGTGCCCCACAACAGGCAGTAGAGAGGATGTCTCTGTTTTTGTTCCTAATCGCACTTGTGTGTTCTGGAGAAGAATGGCTGGGAAATGTTTTCTTAGTAATACTTTTGATTTGGTCTGCCATTGTTAACTTAAGGACACACTATTTGATTTTGTTTCTCTTCCTGGCAGCCTGCACAGTAATTGCACACAGTAGCTCGAGACAAGTGGACTAGCAGTTCTGGAACTGTGAACAGGAAAGATGAACAATTTGAAAATTAATCTCTTCTTCTCGTGGTAACAAACAACTGAAGTGTTTGTAAAAAAGCAGTTTTACACCAGTTCCATTTTACTGCACACTGAATAATGTCAACCAATTATGAAAGGTTTTGTGGAATTCAAATAGTAAATTAGCTCCAGCTCCTTCCTGGAGTTCATTATTCTATAAACTTGACTTTCATGGGGGTCCAAAGGAAAATAAAAGGATTTTTGAGGAAGAGATGCCAATTTCAGCTGGAGATTAGCGTGCTTTATTCCACTGCTCCTATTGTACTCGACACTGGAGAAGGAACTCCTAGGCCAATCCCAAAATGTGGTTTGTTAGTGAGGTTGGACTGCTTACAGTATGTAGCATGACAGTCATGCCTGTGAGAGGAAAAAGAAAAATATAACCCACAGAATGTGGACACAGAAACTGTTTTTTCCTTACTATAAAAGTCAATCCTATTATTGCCATGACAGCTACTTTTTTTTTTTTTCTTCCCCTCTTGTTTTCCTGAACCAAATCTTCAGAAAGGTCATACTACCAATTATTAACTGCAAGCGACTTTTTTTTTTTTAATGGAAATAAAGCTTTATTGTTAAAACGCAGAAACTAGTTCTCACTTCAGCATCCAGATCAGCAGATGGGTTAATACATGTGAGGTGCTGAGCCCTCCAGGAAAGCCAAGTCAGATAACCACAACAAAAGTCCTTTTATTTAATTGTTGATTTTGTAAACATATTATAGAACTCCAGAGCAGGTTGGAACTCGGGTCAATGTATCCCCGATGGTGCAAGATTTCTTCCACACACATTCTATTTTTTTAAAACCATTATTTAAAAAAAAAGAAAAACCTCAAATGACAGGGTTTAATCAGGAGAAACTATTCCACAATATAATATATCTCACCATTAGGACGTTTTCTTCCCTCCAGATGTTTTGGAAAGAATTTTTCAATTCCACTATTCCCACTTACGGTCCCCTTTTTTCCAAGTCTGAGTTCTTCGCCCTCTCTGGAATTTCCATGTAACAAATACAAAGCCATCACGGCCTGTCTTGGAAATTTTTTGACCAAACTTCCCATGTTTAGTTGCTTTTATCTTTCCTTATTAATATGTTCTTCCATCCCCTTGAGCATGTTTAATTCTTGATGGGCCGTGCTTGAGAGAGAAAAAAATGCAAGGAAGAAAGATGGCCCAAGATAACATCAGACTTTTTCCAGCTAACTCCATAATTAGAACTCATTCAAAACTGTCCTAGAAGAATATTTTCACACATAGGAGATCATTGGTTATGAGGAGCAACAAACAACATAAACCAAAGCAATTTACCCCTTTTGTTTGAAGCACTTAATCCTAACTACTGCAGGTGATTTCCACAAGGTTGGCACATAGGAAACCAATGACATACACACTAGCACTAAAGGACTGTGTGATGAAGAGAGATGAAGGAGAGGGTCAGCACCACAGGAGTGAGAGCTAGTATCTTAAAGGTGGATCACATAGTAATAAATATTCATGAGATAGAGGAAGAGCAAACATCTGGAAGGCAGATCAAATTATTTGGGGCAGGAGAGACAGACACACACATTAAAAGCACTGAATCTCAAGGATGAGCCCAGTCTTCAGTGTTGTAAGGATTAATACAATATTAAGAGTTTATAACATAGAAACTTCAAAATAACTTGTCAATACTATGCTGTGACAGATGTGTTTCAGATGTACCTGAAGCAGCCATCTCTGTCCTAGCCAGGGTAGCAAAGCACAATAGTACAACAGATCGACAAAACCCCAGCATATACTCAGTAGATAAAGTCTAGTGTGCTGCAGCCCTACTGCTTGTGCATGTATAAATGACTTTTAACTGGACAGTTTAGATATGTCATGAGCTGTAATCATTCCTCTGATGAGAGCAGGGCATACCCAGCTCTAGCTAAAGATATAGATTGTTTTTGTTTTTTCCTCCTAGAGTTTGATAATTGTATGCACCTATTTAGAATTACATAAACTCATATATACACAAACACATGTGTGTATATATATATAATATATATATGGAATTACGGTTCAAACTTGTGACTCTGATCCATGGAGTTTAAGATCCAAATCTCGATCCAGATGCTTCATGTGGGGAAGTGGGTGCAGGGAACAGAAGACTTCAGAGTTCTAATGTGCAGCAATATGGATAGAGGTTCTGAGACTAACTCGAACTTTGTGCAAACAAAGACTAAAGGTATATTTACATTAAAACTAAGGAATAGTCATTTTGATCTTTTTAACAAAGGAGAAAAAAAAAATCTTAAGAGCAATGCTCTACAGGTGCCATGTGTGTTCTTGTAACAGTCATCCATTTAGACTCAGATCTGGCTCACCTGTGAAAAGCTGCTGTTTCAATCAACTCCCAGTGAAATCACAACACACCCTTTGTGTGCTGGTGGGCACAAGAAACATTCCCATACTCCAGCTCATCTCCTTGAACACAGGGATTTCTGCTTCCTACACCTGGCCTGAGCATCTCTTAGCAATGCTAAGACTACCAGGGAGAAAATTGCACTTTATGTATTTCTTCCACAGTAATACATTTGGCCAACATGATACAGAACTGTTTTGCAAGAGGGCAGAATTTGTCTCCTGAGTAATGGGCCACATTAGGCTGTTAACTCAAGGCAGAGCCAGTGCCTGCAAAACATGAAGTCTCAGCATGAAGTATACAGCATGGTGATTCTTATTACTTTTCCCAACCTGAAATCTACATAAAAGGAGTAATCAGAGATAAGAGGACAGTACCTAGCAATGTACAATATAGTACACTTTTAAAAAGCAAGTGCTTTTGAATACTATCCATCTAAAGTTTGCCTCTCTCTGGGCACCAACCTCAGAGGTTCAGCACTATGAAGATTACTTATGCCGAAGCAGAAGTCCATAAATATAAGTGAACTTGAAGTCTCTATAAATAATTTTTGAATGGCTAGTACCTGAATTCAGTCTACTGATATACTAATACATTACAGATTGTCATGGTTTAACCCCAGCCAGCAACTAAGCACCACACAGCCACTCGCTCACTCCCCACCAGTGGGATGGGGGAGAGAATCAGAAGGGCAAAAGGGAGAAAACTCGTGGGCTGAGATAAGAACAGTTTAATAATTGAAGTAAAATAAATTAGAACAGTTAAATAGGCAAAGCAAAAACCGTGCACGCAAACAAAACAAGGAACTCATTCACTCCTTCCCATCGGCAGGCAGGTGTTCAGCCATCCCCAGGAAAGCAGGGCTCCATCAAGCGTAATGGTTACTTGGGAAGACAAACGCCATCATGCCCAATGTCCCCCCCTCCCCCTTCCTTCTTCTTCCCCCGGCTTATATACTGAGCATGACGCCATATGGTATGGAATAGCCCTTTGGCCAGTCTGGGTCAGCTGTCCTGGCTGTGCCCCCGGCAGAGCAGGGGAAGCTGAAAAGTCCTTGGCCGGTGCGAGCGCCACTTAGCACCTATTCAGCAACAGCTTAGCACTACTTAGCAAGAACCAAAGCATCAGTGTATCATCGACATTGTTTTCCTCCTAAACCCAAAACACAGCCCCATACCGGCTACTAAGATGAAAATTAACTCTATCCCAGCTGAAACCAGGACAAGATACAGTCTCAAACACATTAAAAGTAATTTCTTTCTCACCTGGAATAAATGCTAAGAATTGGTACAGTGTATTAATTCAGTATTTTAACCAATTTATTAATTGGTTAAAGCAGGAACCAGTGTTACAAAATAAGGGGGAGGAATCATTTTAATAGATACAGTATATGATCTGCAGTCCCATGAAGCAGTAAAAATTCTACATTTCTGCAGTGCCAAAATTAGGACCATCAGCAGGAGAAACATATGGGATGTAAGTTAGGAATACAGTTTTACACATGAACTAATCAGATACATAAATAAAACAGGTGAGATTTGCGAGGATCAGAACATAGACAGTATGCTTATTTACCATGAACTAGGAAAACACTTTAGAAGGCAGTATGCTAATGAATACATGACCATGGGGATGCTCTGACTTACGACATCTGGCTGTTGTCCTTAAGAGCTAAGATGCAGTCCCGTAAATTCATCACCATACTCAATTGGAATTACTGGAAGGAGCGAAGGATTCAGACCATGACCTGGAGTTAAAAAATATCCCTATAAATGTACAGAATGCTTTTATCACCTTTTCACGTATTGGCGTGGTATACAGGACAGTAGTGTTAAGGGTACATTTAAAAAAAACTCTCTAGTGTGACTCAGAGGTCCTTCTCACTGGCCCTAAGATCTTTCACCAGTTCTTCGTTGAGGAGCTGTACATCAAATAGCCTTGAAATCAACTTGCGCCTCCCTTTCTATAGTTGGACTAATTTGCAAAAAAAAACATCGCAGTGTTAAAAAACCTAGAGGCCACCTCTATTTTACAACTGTGCAACCTCCCACTCTTCCCCAAGATCCCCTGCAATATTTGCTGGCTCATAAAATTACAAGTAAGATCAAACAAGCCCAGTGGAGGATTCATAAAACAAACATAACATGTCTCATGTTGCAGTATGAAGCCATCCAGTAAAAGTAGATGTATCAACAACACAATGTGTCTATTTGACAAAATAAGACAGATTTTTCTCATTTCTGACATGTTAGCTTTACCTGCCAAAAGATAAGGCATTGTAAATCACCAAAAGAATTAATGGACACTGCTGATTAAGAGAGCGACAAAAGTAAAGGGCAGGTAGAAGCTTCCAGGTCATAGGCATACACAAAACTGCAAGTGGGAAAACCAGAGAATGAGGAGTCTTTTCTCAAAACTGAGCTGAAGCTCTGACTAGCACAGCATCACAGCTACACATTAAAGACTCCTTAATATAATTTTTTCTGTATTAATGAGATCCAGCCCAATTTCAGGCAAAAGTTTTTTTTCTTAATGCAACTTTGATTCAAAGCAATTGGAAAAAACACTGTGGTTTCTAGAGCTATTTAGTCTAACCAAATGTGGGCAGATCCTGCTGATAAAGGAATGATTTAACTGAAATGCATTTCTATTATCAAAAATAAACTAGGCTAGAGAGCTCCAGACCAGTCTGAATGAAAGAAAACTTTAAAAACATCAATTATTTCTTGCAGCACAGTTAAATATTAATGCATCCTCTTTAAACTCCTTCCAGTCAATCACTTAAAAATGACAAAACATGGGGTTAGAAGGGAAATAAAATGTAACGTCTGGCTAACTTCCCCCTGTGGTATATCCAAACACTGGAAAGGCCCAAATAATTTACACAGATATAAGAGAACAGAACCTGAACTTCAGAAATATATAGCAAAGCCCAGGTTTAAGCTAGACTTGAGCCCCTGCTACAGGACCCCCTTCTCATGCCATCCTGCTGCAGCAAGCCTTAAGGACAGCATCTTAATTCAGTTCCATGGTACAAAGAGAGATAGCCACCTTTCCACTACCTCACAGGAATCACAGGGGAAGTAAACCAAAGCAAAAATAAAAACCAACAGACCTCTCCCAGCACGCACACGAAGCCTCTCCTCACAGCTCAGCCTCCCACACTACACTGCTGGTTGCAGTGGCTTGCAGTTGAAAGCCATGAAAGGAGATGGAGAACACCTGGTCTCCCCTCCCCAGCTGAAACCTATCCAGCCTTACCCGAAAGGTGCCCTGCAGGGCATCGGTTGCTGTCCTGTAAACATTTTAGGCACTATGTGTGTGTTCAGACTAGGGCATTTTCCCCCTTTCCCCATCTTCCTAACCCAAACCTGTTAAGTCCTGGAAGTTGGTCATTCCCAACAGTGGCAGAGATTGAGCAGAAAGGTTAAGCAGGTCAGTGCAGGAGAGTAATCTCTCCAGTATCTCCTGCTGGGAGGTATCACACCACTCCTACACTCCAGAAACCTTGACAGTTTCTCAGAGCTGTTTGTAATCTGGTCAGCCTACTTCAGCTTGTTGGTTACATCACATTTGTAGGAGAAAATATCTTCAAAGCATTCCTTACCCTGTAAGCTATTTGGCAAAAGGAGAATGATGACAACTCTTCCTCCTCTGGCTAGTCCAAGAAACCCTCCATTTCCTTTGCTCTTTAGATGTTCTGACCAAAAAAAAAAAAAAAAAATTTGAATTGCTCCAAACCTCTCTTCTTTACCCTGCAAAATCAAGGTAAAATCTAAAGTCTATGAAGATATTTACAAGGCATTTTCAAATACATGTTTTAACATATGTAAGATAACATCTTCTAAATACACGTATTGCACAGATTACCCTATACTTTCTTAGTTTTCCTGTGTGGGATTGTGTGTCCCAGCAATGTTCCCAGTAACTGCCAATACCCCAGAAACCCTCCCACAGATGCAGCAGCCAGCTTGTCCTTCCACAGTCAAGTCATAGGAAAGAACGCAGCCGTGCCATGAACTTTTTACTACCCCAGCTATCTCTTGCTTTCAGCAAATTCCTGGTTTTTCTGTATGTACTTCCGAGAGGCATGTGTAGACAGCAGGTACCTCAAGCCAACTCAGAGGCCATCCTTCTTTCTCATCCAAGACAAACACTTCAATTCTAGTCCTCCATTTGATTTTGGCCACTGGGACAAAGTTTGATTTTCTTCTACAAAGCATACAGCAGTGTGCCTGCACCGAATAGTCAGGGATGCCTCTGGGCTGGAAACTAGACTACAACATAACAGGATTTTTATTGCAGTTTGCCTCCATCAGTTGCCTTCAGCAGTATTGTCTTCACGTAAACCACTGCCTACCTCATCATTTGCTGCTTCACAAAATCAAAGGGAAAACTTGTCCCTGATGTATGTCTCTGACTATCTGTCATTGTAGTAGCATCTCCAGGGCTCAACCAGGTGATCTACAATAAAGGAAGAGATTATTAACAAGGGTGCAGAAACACAAAGCAATGCAACAAGAAAGGAAGAAATTAGAACTAAAGATGCTTGGAGGAGGTCAAGTTTTCCTCCTTGTGCAGTAATAATCCTTAGATTAGACCATTGAAACATCACCTGCAGTGCAGTGGGAAAACTATTCTCTTTTTTCCCAAATTAAAGTTTCTTGCATCAGCCTACATATTCAGTTTTCTATGCCCATTTGCAAGCAATAAACATCCCTTTATCCTGAAGGCTCTTCTGACATAAGAATTTCATTTGTTGAGTCTCGGTTAACATCTAGGATGACTTTGCCTTCCAGATCACACTGAAATTGTAATTTCCTTCATTTGAAACACTGTAACAGTAAAACAGGGCACATTCTTCCTCAAATGCCATTTCTGGAAAATGACAATTTTTTTCCCAAACACACAAATATTTGAGCAATACTCTCATATTAAGCAGTGAGAATAAGTTAGGTCCTTATAGATATACAACTGCTTGCTAAGAAAGGACTCATTATCTTCTTTCTATGTTTCCAATGTCATCAGTCATCCTTAATGATTTCCCCAAAACCATTTTTGTGCAGACATTGCCATTAATTATAACTGTCCTCATAGCCCAATTTCCCAGGATGCAAAGTCATTTAACTACAGATCATTAATATTAACATAGGAGACCACACAGCTGCATAAAATTGGAGCTCATCTGAGCTGACTTTGGGCTTTCCATCTTTTCAGTGACATTTTGCCTGAACAAGACAAAGGATTGCTTTATATCAGCCATAGGAGATCCTGCTCTATTTTGAGGAGAAAAAATAAGTAGCCTTCACATAACACTATGCTGTCTCAAAATAGACTTTTAACAGTGCATTTTGCAGGATGATTAATTTATTTATAAATTGATATTGCAGCCAATTGTAAATTGTTTTCCTGAAATCTTTATTGTGTTGATTATTATGAAAAAAATTCCTTTGGAGATATTGACTTTGATTAATTTAATCTGAATTAAGCTATTTATTTTACACTCTTTGCAAGTATCATAGCAAATGTAAAACTTCCTCAGCTACAGATGCCTACGCTTTTCCAATACATAGAATCAGTTTTACAGTACAGTCCACGTAACACATAGACAACAATCATTTTTGCCTCATTCCTTCAATGTCCAAAGTTTACATCTCATATAGTAAGGCAATTATATTATTCTTTCTTTCCATAATCTGCACACATCTCCATAAATAAAAACATGCATTCATATCAGATGCAACAAAACAAATATAAATACCTCCATTTACATCCAGTTTACCATATTTATTAGTCACAATTGACACATAGTCACCATAATCCTAAAATCTAGTAAATACTTTGAACAAGATAAACTTAGTTCCTGGTCTACCTACCCCAAGTCTTCAGGGCAGTTTTTCTTTCTTGTAATTACACTGTCATTTTCAACAAGTGTTTTTCCTCTTCTGCTCTACAGAAGACCCTGACAATCAACAGTGAAAACTGAGTATGGATTAAATATTTCCCTTTTATGATATAACTATCCACAAAGCTATTCCATAATTTGTGAACTGTGGCATCATAAATGTTTTTAAGAGTATCTAACCCTGAACAACGTTGGAGTAGAACAAGCAGAGATTTGCTAGTTTCTGGAACAGCAGGGAAAGGAAGGTACAGCCTTAACTCTGCTCCCTGAAAAGCACAGGTATAAATCACTCCTCACCAAAGAAAAGACAGAGAACTCCTTGGCGTTCTAGACACAGGACTCATTATGAAATAGATCTAATCACTAGAGGTTAACTGTAAAACCACAGGGGTAAAAAACCATCAGTGTGATTTTCAAATTGACAGTATGAGATAGATGAGATATTAAAACAAAATCCACAGCTAAACAATTCTTAAGAGGTTCTGTGGCTTGGGAGGGAGGTGGGTTGTTACAGAATACAATACACCAATTATGGAATATGGACATTTTTTGACAGTGAAACTGAAACAGACCCAATTAGAAATAGTTAGCTGGGGGTTTTGTACACAAAAATTTAAAAGTATTGATATGCACCTCAAATGTCAGGAATACAATTCAAAAAAGAAAACAATATTGTTTATAGTTATGGATACTCGCAAGTGCTAGGAGGAAATACTAGCACATCATTTTGCTTTAAAGCTAGTTATTCCTTCAATAAATAAGCTGAAAATACGGAGGATGCAACTTTGCGTTATTGTGATAAAAATCATAAACATTTAGCTATTTTATTACTTGTTGCACCTTCTTGCACACAAGTCCATTTTCAAGGGGGAGAGAAGATATTAAGACAAAATGATTGTCATAGCTTAAAATTGCACTAAGATTAAATTATGTAAATGAACTGAAAATGCTGAACTTACCATTTTAGGTCAGCTTTCCCCCTTCTGCACACATAAAATATGTCTTTCACCTGGCTTTGCCACCAAATACATTCTTTATACAGGAACTACTGGAGTGTTCAGTGGATCAAAGCTAGTCATAATGGTCTGTGTTCCTGCAAATCTGGTGTGTATATGTTTTACTTTAGGCACATGAGTTGTGACATTAAACTATAAAAGGGATGATATACACACCATTGAATATATTGATAGTAATGTATGTTCTTAAAGATCTCCACATAATATTTTTTTAACAGACATTAGATGGAGAGGAAGGGATGAAAAAATAGAAAGGTACCATAAGTGATTTAAATACATTGATGTACTATTTCTACTCTAGCCTCTTCTTGTGTAGCCTTTCCTTACATTTAAGTAAGTTTGTGATACCAAACACAAAAAAAGAATTTTCGTTCATCTATTTAAGTGCATTTGTTGCTAACTGTGCCTTAACTTAGACTTTATCTTTTTGATAAACAAAACAAAAATAAATTAATCACCTCGTTCCATTATTCTAAGCTAAAATGTTTTGCAGCAGGTTAAATACAGTAGAAATGGATCAAAAAGATAGCTTTCATATGAAATAAGCTGTTTTATTCCTCTTGTAATAGTATATCTAAGTATAAAAGCTTCCAGATCCACAAGACATCTGAAATTAGGCAGAATTTAAAAAAAGGAGTAAAATTTGGAATGAAATGGACTTTTTGCAGTTGTTTGAATCCCAAGCCTAAAACCTCTAACCCTGAAAACCATAAGGGAGTCAGCTCGTTTTTTGACCTTAGAATTAGAAAGCCTGTTCCCATCTGAAATACACAGATTTTACCTTCTATCATCATAGCTCTCTAACAAAAAAAAAAAAACCTTTTAGAGGGTTTTTCTTTTTCATTGCAGACTTACTAATGTAGTTGGAAAAAATAATCAGAATTTTATAGTCTGACAATTCTCCTCCAGAAGACAGCCAACAAAACATGGGAATTTTGGTTTACTCTGTAGGTCCCATATACAGTGATTAAACTCTGTATGCCCTACAAAGTGAAGATGAAGAAAATGGGACAAGAGACTAAGCATCCATTCTGCTTTAAAAAAATATGCACTTAATCATTTCAGTGGAGAATTTTATTGGCTTATCTAAATGGAAATATCTTGATTCTTCTCTTATTTTACACCCCTTTTTACAACCATAATTCCACAGAGCTCAGCATAATTACCTGCAATTCAGGTCTGGATCCAGCCACTGCTAGAGCCTAGACTCCAGTTCGAAGAGCCCTGGCCTTTGGAGAAGCATCAATTTTCTCACTGTAAAACAGAAGTAAAAGTGATTCTGCCTGGCTTGTCAAGGGAAGAACCTGCCAGCAATGAATATGAAGTATGGCTGGCAACAGTGCATGTAATGAAACAGACATACAGAAATCCCACCTTGCTTAAATTGATGAGTTGGTCACTCAGGACTCCAACTCTATGGAGTCTAAGACTGTGCCTTATTCCTTGGACTATAGTGCTGCTCAGCAGGAGCTTCTGATGTCAATGACAAAGCCAGAAGGACAATCAAAGTTGAAGAACAATTTCCAACATGACATAGGAGCCTTCATTTCCTTATGTTATACATTCTTCCAGGTATAGATTTAATAATGCAACAGGAGCAGGACTGTCATCCACTTTTGATCATGATAAAGGATTGGTTTGGGGTCAACTCAGCTAAAGATTCAGTATTAGTTCCAGCAAAGCCAGAATCTTTCAAGGTCTTGAAGTTCAAAAGGAAACTAGCAGGAAGATAACACTTCAAAGGCTCCTATTGAGATTACCGATTACTCAACTTCTTTAAAAGTTCTATTAAAAGATGAAAAGTGTTGTCTCCCAGGTGACAAAGATCGTAGTAGGCGAGTCAGGACATTCCATTAAGAGCCATTAGACCAAGTCCTGTGTCTTCCTTTTAAGTTTGAGGCTTCTCAGAACCCAGATTTCTCCAGAAACATTTATCTCACCTTCTGTCTCTCTAGACTCCAATCCCTGTTGAGCCCTCCACAGCCCTCTCCTTTTATGACCTTCAGTGAATTTGTGGCTTCACTGTTCTAAGTTACACAGTGATATAAATATATACTTGGCTAGCTATTTCATAGCAGAGGGTTTTTTTTCCATCTTCTTCTGAAGCATCGGGTGTGGAATACTGCCAGAGACAAGACACTAGATCAGGTAAACCTGATTCCCTGAGGTAAACAGGGAATCCTCTTAGGTACATCACTAGTCTCACTTTCTTTTACTGTCTCTTTTCAGGAAAAATACTGAGTGCCAATCTTCCCAAACCCTTCATCATCTAAGTGTCTGATTATTATGTTGCACCTAGATGAAAACACTTCATGCTGAAATGTAACACACTAAGTCAAAGAAGCAAAAGGAGAATCATAATCAGAGAATGTTATGCAGGCCAGCCATGTACAGAAAGAGATGCAGAGCCTGTCAAAGCGGCACTCACACCTCCAAAGAATTGGGACTGGCTTTAATGGGAGGAATTTCAAAGCTGCGTCCTGAATAAGTTAGAGACAGTTACCTTGCTGAGAGAGAATAAAGATTGAACGTACATGGTGTGTCTGAACGACATTGAGAAAAAAGATTGGCTATGAAACCTCAAATATTTCACCAGGAAAGGTTGCTTTCTGAGAAGCTCAACCTGAGATGCATAAAATCAAGGGAAAGAGAATTGCTGACTACCTACATCTGTTCAAATCAAAGAGACACTTTATAGGTTTTATTTTGGTAAAAAAATACCTGAGATTTTCTTACATTCCCTAGCCTACATTTTTTATAAAAAACTTTACCTGTGTTATCTCTTTCAAATATTCTGTTTGCATATTACTACAGCATTGTTTGAGTTAAAGATAATGGGATAATAACCATTTATTCTTCAACTAATGGTATGGCAGATGTGAAACTGGGTGAAGTAGGACCTATTAACAAGTGTTCAGCTCCCCTCCACATCATCCTAGGCTGCCCAAAAACTAGTAGACTGTAACAAAATACTATCGGTACAGACTGATTGTAGAGTAGGTATCCCATGAGTCATATGCAGAAAAAGAATTTTGCGGTGACGAGCAATAGCCAAGAAAGCCAATGGGCACATAGCAAAGATATGAAGCACACCTGATCCTACAGACTAAAAAGGAAATTTATAACAATCGAATTCTTGGGACCAGGGAGATCACCAGGTCTGATGTCATAAAACCATTTTTTCCCCAACTTAGACCGTGAAAAACTCTGTGCGAAAAGTTCTTCTGCCTCACAGATCACTGAGGAATATAGCACCTACTTGGGTTCCTGTCACTACAAGACCCTCAAATATTGCTCTTTTCTGCCCTGAGTTAATCTCCTGCTCAGTCTGAAATGCTTTATACAAAGTGGTTAGTCTTGAAAAGGGATATTTGGGTGAAGTATGTCTCCTGTGATAAACCAGAGATATGGCAAAATATTCTAAAATTTCCCTCTGAGTTGGGACTTTCTGCAATTCAAGCTACCCAATATGAATCCATGAGGCTATATGGAGCACTGTCTCCTCATCTTCCTCTTTCCAGGTTGCTGCCAAATTGTGATTCTACCTTCATTCAGCCATAGCACGAACCCAGAATCCTTGTTATTCTGAGATGGCAGAGATGCAGATAAATAGCTTGAGGTGCTATTGCAGCAGGTAGTAAGGAGAAAGGATCATGGCCACCAGTTAATTTAGAAATGAGAATGGACTGATCTGGGAATGCAGCCTATGTGCCAGCACTTGCCCTGAATACACCCTATCTGAATGTTCTAGGACAACTTCTGTCGAAATAACATACATAATATTACACAGTTAAAAAGGAAGCTGTCTTGATAAAACCCTGCTAGATTAAAAAAACCCCAACAACTAATGTACTTGCTTTCTCAGACTCTTTGACAACGGAACAATTTCTGTGGAATTGATTTCTTAGATAGGATGGATGCTTTCCATTTCCTCAAAAACCCTGATGGCTTAATGGTTTAAGCATTATTCAATTCCCTTCTGGATTGAGCTGGTAACAGCCTAGTAATGTGAGATCTATTAAGATTCTCAAAAAATCCTGGATTTTGCTTTGTTGGAACTCTTAAATATGAATTCATTTGGGCTGAATAATATCCATGATATGCTTGGAGATTTTGCTGTGGAAAATCCCTTTAATAAAGAACAACATCTGAGATCTTGAAATATGCAGAGGTGTTTTTGCAATCCCCAGAGTACAGAAAGCCTTGAATGCTTACCAAAGAGGGTGATGCATGTCTATTCCATCTCCTAAAAACACTTCCTCCTTCAGATTTACAGTCACTAAGAACACAGAGCAATTTTGATCAAAAGAAGCAGCAGCAGCAGCTGTAAGGGAAAAGTGTTCATTTCTGATTGCCTCATCTGGACTAGAAGGGAGTAATAGAATAACTTTATTACACCAGATGCAGTGAAGGGCTTTATTTCATTTAATCTGGAGAACAGAGGAATTTGTCACATAGAGAAGATGAAAATAATCTTGTTCTTCTCGCCACCACCCAGGCATGATGATTATTGGCTGAGTCCACAGAAGAAGTTGGAGTTTATGATGACTATTTACTTACTTTCTCCTGCATGACTGTCCTAAGAGGGCTGGTATTTTTCTACGCTCCAGAGACATCTTCTGTTGAAAAGTTATTTTTGTTTGGTATTTGCTGGAAAGCATTTGTTTTGGGAATGTGTGCTTCTGGGATTTGTGGTAGGCTCGAAGTTTCAACTGTACACCATAGCATACTATTTGTTCCTTGGTACAGGCTTTATATTTAAGTTGGAATTTATTAACACTTATTCTTAGAACCTTCTGTATGCTGAAGCCATTCTTGACAGGCAATGTACACTGATAACAAACAATGGCCACAGATGTTTGGGTTCGGGTTTTTTTTTTACTCTGTATCCTTTGAATGATAGTACACATACCATGTCATTTATTTGTTTGAACTTCGTTTTGAGGGTCATATATTCTGCAATTATATTTACACCATTAATTCAATATTATGGCTCTGGGTGAAGTCCTCTTTGAGGAGGAGCTTTGGGCAAAGTTAATAGATATGATTCATCCATGACTTATTTTTTTGACAAATAGATTTTAAATGCCACTGTTTCTGACATGCTAATATATTACAACTTCTTAGGACAAGGGGTACTATCTATACAGAATGGAAAGCAGGGGAGAATCAAGCCCAGTATTTACCAATGAAGGAAGGCCAGGCAAAGGTATTAAGTGTGTTTTCTAGAATATAGAAAAGGAAAAGCAAAAATTATTCATTTCTTTTCCTCTAAAAGGAGAATGATAAGTAATAACTTGTTTTCAACACACTGGCAGGTTCACTAACGTATATTTGCCCCACAACGCAGCCAGGAAATTGGGATCCAGTTCATATCCCTTCAGGTAGAGTGTCCAGTGTCATGATACCAGGTTGCTCCTATTCCAAGTCATAAGAGAGTACACAGGGGGCAAGTACTTCAAAGTTAGGTACAAAAATATAATTGTGTGTCTCTAGTCTAAAAGTACATAGACCAGAAGTGCCAGACAAATCAAATCTTGTAAATGTGACTGACCATATAGACATCTTTCTGGAAAAAAAACAGACTTCATGAAGATGAGTGTGTAACAGCCATAAATGGCTTTCATGCAGAAGTAATGACACAATGTTAGGAGAAAGGAAGAAAGATTTTGGCAGACAGGCAGTCTAGCAGTTAGACTCTTGCCTGAATTCAGCTCTGTCACCCACCAGTAGAAACTCTCTTAGTACTCAGGATGTTTCTGCTACACGTTTCTCCTATTTTCTGGTGTCTTGACTATAGGACTAGAAACAGCACTCGTGACAGAAATCACAGGTAAACCACAGGTAAAAATCTCTTTGAAACAAAAAACAATATGCCCTCACACAGACACTCACAATACATGGTTAGGCGTAATTCTTTCTAACACCCTTTTTATATCTCAGTTTGCAAGAATAGTCCTGCCTCGATACACTACTTATGGTCTAGCTGGAATTCCACTTGTTATTATGGCTAATGACATAGGAGTCGCTTCACCTTTGGTATCTTCATAGCACTTACAATCTTTCCAGTTTCCTTAGTTTCCAAGGCCACAGAGGTCAGGCAAGATTACAGGGGCTTTGTAAGTACTCAGACAGAACAGCTACAGGAAGAACCTTTGATGCCCCCATAATGATCTAATACCACTTAAAATCCTGTCCTGTCAGTGTTTTTGTCATTGACTCTGCTTGCCAGTTGTTTTTTTCAGACCCAGAAAGATAGATTTTACTTCCTCTTCACCCTTTTTCGTTAAAATGTCTAATTTCATTCTCCCAGGGCCTCTCTGTTAGCATTTACTCCTTCCCACTAGTTACTATATTAGAAAGAAAGAGAACACCTTTATAAAAAGATGGGAGGGATCATCAAGCACTGGGAGGCAGTGGCTGCTAGTTCAGAGAACAGAAAAGTACAAAAAAATGCTTCTGAAATATGCATACATGGTGCACAGTGTCCTGTGCCTGAGGAATTGCACCTACTTTCTCCGTTAACTGGACAGAGACCCAAAGCCTATCAGGTCTGCATTATTACTGCTTCAAACGATACATTATGGCCTTAAATATCAGAGTTGCCTAACTCTGTTTTAGTCCCTGGAGTAGGCAGTCAGTATAAGATCACTGCCAACATCCTTGCGTTCTGTTAAACAGGGTAAAATGAAGTCATGCTTTTGCTAGATTAAACTGAAAAGTAGCAGCGTGTTCTTAACTGAAATTCTTTTGTGCTTGGCACAGAGCAACAGAAACACCTTTCCTAAAAAAAAAAGAAAAAGCATCAAAAATCAGACTGTAATTCAGCAATACTTTTGGCTTTTGTGTAGAAAGCACTGGCTGTTTCTGCTTCTCCATCAGCTAGTTATTTCCTTATGCTGATTTCATTCACATTGGTATAAATTTTTGTTATATTTAAATGCATTTGTTAGGTATGCCGTTCCCAATTCTGGGAAGTACTTCCTGCTAAGAATAGGATGTTAACAACAGTAATCCCATCCTTTCCTGGATCATAGCCATTCCAAGGAAATTAATAGTCCTTATACCCAACCTAACTTCACTGATTCCAAAACTTCCTTTCTTCTTATTATTTATTCCCCATCTCTCCTGTTTCGTGGGCTATCACTCCGGTTTTAATCCACTTGTATCAGAAGACACCGATGTTACCAGGGCACCTCGCACGGCTTGCGCAGACCGCAGGGTGCGCAAGGGCGTTAGCGCGGACGCGGCGGGGCGTTTCAGGGGCTCCAGCGCCACCTGCTGCGGGTGAGGGGCAACAGGCGCTGGGGGAAGCAAGGGAAGGGGCATTTCTCAGTCTGAAACGCAACTTTCCTTTCTGGATGCAGGAATATCCATATGAGCACGGAGTTGGAAAAGATGACCTCCTGCGGGCCTGTCCAACTTACATTATTTTATCATTCTAGGAACAAACTGTCAAAGCAAAGGTATTCAAGGAATGATGATTTTCCCCCCCTAAGTGTCAGTGCTACAAAGCCACAAAGCCTGCTCTAGATCTGAAACTCTAGCTGTTTGTTTGCTTCTTTCCCTATACTATTGCAGCTAATAAAGATTTTGAAACCAGAATCTAGTAAACAATTGATGATACATGAGCCAAGAAAAGATTGAATTATGTATCTTCCACACGTTGCAGTCCTTGGAGACAAACTTCTGCTGTATACCACTTATACAAAAACTGTGTTTCTGGAAAGAAACACTTTAATATTAATCTCTGGCTATCATGCCTCAGGCTGGGCTATCAGTTTCATGAGTGAAAAAGAAAAATAAATTAAAGAAAAATAAATTACTCATCTTTCGATTGGAATTATTCCATGCTGAGGTTGCATTTGGTTTCCACTTTCATTTCTGCTGAGAACCTGAATGAATCCGATGAAGAAGACCTATTACAGAGTCAGAAAAATTGATGGATGCCCATGTGCCTCAATGAAAAAGAGGAGAGTTACACAGAGCTTATTGAAGCAGAGAAGCATCAGTGTCCTTGTTTTGGCTGGGATAGAGTTAATTTTCTTCTTATTAGCTGGTATAGTGCTGTGTTTTGGATTTAATATGAGAATAATGTTGATAACACACTGATGTTTTCGTTGTTGCTGAGTAGAGTTTACACCAGTCAAGGACTTTTCAGCTTCCCCTGCTCTGTCAGGTGCACAAGAAGCTGGGAGGGAGCAGAGCCAGGACAGCTGACCCAGACTGGCCACGGGGCTATTCCACACCATATGGCGTCACGCTCAGTATATAAAGCTGGGGGAAGAAGAAGGAAGGGGGGGACGTTCGGAGTGATGACGTTTGTCTTCCCAAGTAACCGTTACGCGTGATGGAGCCCTGCTTTCCTGGGGATGGCTGAACACCTGCCTGCCCATGGGAAGCAGTGAATGAGTTCCTTGTTCTGCTTTGCTTGCACACACGGCTTTTGCTTTGCCTATTAAACTGTCTTTATCTCAACCCATGAGTTTTCTCCCTTTTACTCTCCTGATTCTCTCCACCATACCACCGAGGGGGAGTGAGCGAGTGGCTGTGTGGTGCTTAGTTGCTGGCTGGGGTTAAACCATGACGAGCAGGCAGAAGGTAAGACCAAACTAGTGACGAGAAAAGGACCAGTCCTTGCCTAGGAAGGACTCTTCTTGGAAGAGGCTTTCCCAGGGCTGTGATGTGCAAGTTCCCATTTCTCTAATTAGCCATATCACCCAGCGAGAACAAAGAACTGAAACTGATTAACATTAGAGAGAACAAGCGGTAGACTGGGACGGGATTTCCAGTGGTTCTACAAGCAAGAGGGAGCAGCTGATGATAAATTGTTTTAAGCACTAAGAAAAACCTGGAAGAGGCAACTGTGAACTCATTTTGAATTTGCCAACTGACATGCTCCTAATTCTTTAATCTATGGTCAGCAGGCTAGTGCCTGAGCACAAATACTGACTCATTACTGCTTACCTGTAGGCAAGGGTAATACAATAAGAGATGACCATCGTGTAAAAATAATTCCCAGAGAGCCAGCATGCTATCCCCTCACTTCTTGTTTTCATCTCAGATCCTCTTCTGAGAGTGGAAGAATCACATACACCCTGTTTCAGTCACCTGCCCATGGATAAACTTCATTCTGTGAAAACATAAAAATGAAAATGAGTAATACAAACCTGCCCAGAAAATTTGCCTTATATCCTATGCATGTAGAAGCTGCTTCCACAGCTGCCTTGGAAAGAGTTGTTTGTCCTTCCCTTTTGGCCATGAGGAAAATACCTATTTGGCTGACTATCTTTTCTCAAGCCCAAAAAGACACATTAGCCATCCTCAGGGAGTGAGCAGCAGTGGCTCTGGCTAATGATAGCAGACCCGAGGAACTAGCTGTCCTACCTGCTGGAGAGCTCATCCAGCAAACCACTCATGGCTACAGCAGATGTTAAAGCTTTACAGCCACATTTGTTCTCCCCTCCCAGCAGCAAGCTCACACAGCATGGAAGTCTGGAGAACTGGTACATTAAGAGTGTGCAGGATACAATAAAGGACGTCCAAAGGCCTGCTACTGTGCTATTCACTGGCATGCTCAGCCTAGCCTTCTGCACCCTCAGCAGCTTCATGGCTGCACACCAAGGAAAGAAAGAAACCAAAGAAATGCAATTGTTGCTCAAGTTGCATGCTTATTTTTGATTCATTTAATCAAGGAACTGAACTACCATTACTGCTTTTCAGCACTGATGGTGTTTTATATTTCTGAAAATATCTTAAACGCTTGCAAAGTGAGCTTTTGGTACTGATGAGCTTGGTTTATGCTATCTTATGCCACCTCACAGCTAGAACATTTAAAAGCTTTACAAGATAGGAAGGTGGGAGAAAGAGTCTAAAAACATAGATCCTGAGTTACAGGAAAACAAAGTTCACAATTGCTTAATGATATTTGAGTCTTTTATTAGTTTCAGCTAGATTTGTGTCTTCTTTACAATTCACTTTCCGTAGATACTCTAGCAAAAAGTTTAATGGCAGACACAGCCATCAAAACAAGGATTTATAAAAAAGGAGTACAGAAAGTGTGCCTAATGTATTTTAAAGTGGCAGTCCCAAATGTCTGTGCTGAAAAATCTATTTTAAAGTTTGTTCTGAATACCACTGAAGTCTGTGGAGATTATTATGGAGGGTCTAAAATCAAGCTATAAGAATATTGTGATTCGTGCTATTGTTAATTTGCATCACAGTAACACTTAGGAGCCTAGTTTGTGATCCATGGATTTTCTGAGAAAGGGATCACACATAAAGAAAAAAACCTGACCCCCATATTAATGACAAATAATCTTCATTTGAAGCATATTTTGAATACTTACTACAAATTGCTTCTGAACAAGCTACAAGCCAAACTACTCTGCAGACACTGTTTGGTGAGTAATGCTGAATAATGAATAAATTCTAGAAAATTGCAAGCAGAAAGGCACAGCACGGATCAGATAATTTTTTCCTCATGCTTTTTTCATCCATCTCTCCTCAGCAGGTACTTCTGGGGCAAGTTGCCATGGGTGGTGTTGATTTATTTGATTAATAAATGTCTGTTCACTTACTAAGCAACCAGTGAAATAAAGTCTCCCTGCAATAAAAGTATTTTATATATTATAGTAAATTAAATGGAGTCTTTTAATGCCTCAAACAGTAATGTATTTTTAGTAATCATGTTCCCATCACGTAATTTTAATGTACCAGTTCCATCTTCAAATAATTTCTAAATTAAAATGAGATAGAATTATAATGTGCTACAGCTGGTAAGAGAAAAAATCTTCTGTTCCTCCCACACTAGGTCAGTACCTTCAGGGCTTTAAGCATGATACAGAGCATACTCCATATCAGCTAAGCATGATACAGAAGTCAAGCCATAAATCCAGTGCAATAGGATGTTTTAGCATCAAGAGCACTTCCAGGTTCATTGTCAACCACACCAAACTTCAGCAAAGGCACCTCAAAATCTTTCACTTTAAAGTGTTCTTTCAATAAAAATATGTTGGGATATTACAGATTGGAGATAAAAAACACATCAACATTTTAAAACCAAACCATTTTAAAGGAGTAAAGTTGTATAGAAACTAATTTACTACACATGTTTTACACATACAATACAAAAAGGGGTTTCTACAACAACATATGGAAAGTATCTGAATCAGTAAGACAATGACCTTCATAAATCACTCCAGGTTCCAACTTTAAATTATGTCTTGTTCCGTCTCTCATGGGATGTTCACTGCATCTCAAAGAAACTCATGGTTATGTGTGCACAGTATTCCTAGCTTTATAGGGAATGATGTCATATCAACACATAGAGGGTGTGTAAAATGAAGAGTAAACACATTTTTACATGACTCTGACCAGATGAACCCACATACTCCACTGTATCACTTCCCTTTGGCTTACGGGAATTTTTTTCTTCTTTGTACATGATTTATTAAATGGACTCACCAAAACTTTGGGGGATTCCCCCTTAGACTTTATTTATGCAACAGTGCACTGTGGGTGGCAATGGCCAAGAATAATGTGGGACAGAAATCCCATTTCCCTAACCTCAGGTACATGAAGGCTTCAGGTTCATGCAAGCCAAAACACAATTGCCCATGAATACAGTGAAGATTTATGGGATTTTGATCAAAAGCATGTTACAATTCAGTTAAGACAGCTGCTTGTGGCTAGTCTTACCTTTCCCTTCTGGTCACGGATATGTTTACTGGACAAACATAGTCTATAGTATCAGCCTTTTGTTTTGTCTTCAAAAGCTACAACTGGGCATATTCCTCTCCTAAAAATAATGTAAAAAGAGAGTATATAACTGTACATGCTCCAATTTTATCTCCTATTTTCAGTAAATGTCTACCTGCTCATCCTGTTTGTATAGTCTCAAATGACCACCTCAAATTAACACAACTTTGCCCAGTGATTTTAGATAATAACAATGTAGCTTTAATTGCCTGCTCAATATGCTCTATTCCTTCTCTAGAGCTTTCTTATCCATAAAGATCTTCAGAGAAAACTTGTAGTAATTTTAGTCAACAATTTAGCAGTCAACAAAATGTCTCCAAATCCAAAGTTTAGTTCTACCCATAAAGGCAATTATCTGCACCTAGCACATTCTCATTCAACAGCTGCTAACAACTATTTTTCATAAGGTATGTATGCAAAGCCCTATCTGCCCATTGCCTTCATAAAGCCAAACGCAAGAATTTACATCACGCTTCATGGACATGATTGATATCACAACCGATGTATTTCTATCACATTGTTCTTCACTTTAGTGAAATTTTAGTGAAGGCAAGATACAATAAAAGAATTTTACAGTGCTGGCCTTGAACATACATAGGTTTGAACAGTATATGATTTCAAAATCTTTATTATTGAACATGTAATAAGAATATAATCCTTTAAAAGGATGCTTGAACTACTACTACGAATTTAGTTATTTGTAAACTAACTGAACTTGTTCTGGAATATGCTGACACATGATAAACACGAAATCCTAAAATTCAGCTCAGATGAGGATCATACTTCAGCAGAAATCACATATCCATCTGTATAGTTCAGTTGTATGTGGTAAAATAAACGTTCTTTCTCCAGCTTGCTAACAAGGGATTTATGAATTAATACTGTTACTGATTTGCTTAAACATTTAAATCTGTATGATTCAGAATTTTCTTTCTAGCAACCAGAGATTGCTTAAAGCAATGAGACCACAGTGCAGTAAGTTGCAGTTTTACGTAATGGCTGTGCAAAACACTAAACAAAAATTTTCCAAGTTTTCAGCCAAATAGGAGCAACTAAAAATCAAAAACTGGTATGAAATTAGTTATTTTTATGTAATAGATAAACAGATGGAGACTACATTTTTACTAAAATGGTAGCTGTTTATTTCTAGTGACCTGGATTTGAATTGAGCTTTAATTTGAAATTGTTACATATTTGTTGGAACTTAAAGAGAAAAAGATAAGGTGTCAGTCTGCAGTCCAGAGACGATTCTGGTTTCTGACCTGAGAGCAGAGATTCCCATAAAATAGCATTTGTACTTCCTCTCAAACCATTTTCCCAGGCAAAGTTAAGAATATCAAACCCCAGACAAAAAGAAAGCATGATATTCAGCATATAGGCAAAGCACAGCCACGTTGCAATAAAGACAAATTAATAAACCACAACTATACAGCACAGGTAGCTGTGAAGAGATAGAAAATACCACTGGTGCTATTTCTTAAGCAAGACATAGTATTTTTTACTTTATCGGTGGTAAACAATTCAGTTTCCCCCAAGGGTGGCAGGATCTGTCTCATATTTTCAGAAATACCGATCAGCTTTCTGGAAGTAACCAACAGAGTTTCAGTGGAAATTTTTTGCCCTCTCCCAACAGGAGTACACAAGTGAGTGGGCAAACACTGTGAACAGCTAGTGGACATAAAACCAGCCACTTGGAAATAAAAATTCTTGTTCGTGCAGGTGCATGTTAATGATGTTCTCAAGCATTGCTTTGAAATTCATGTTACAGGTCAGCCTTTCTGTTTTTCTGTATGCAGAGCCAAATTTAATCCCTTGGATAACTCCCTCGCCCTCATTAAACTGTGCCAGCTTACACCATAGAGAATGAGGTAAGGAACAATTTTCCCCTTTTTAACCTAACACAGATGAATTTTTCTATATGTAATATCACTCAGCTTAATATATAAACTGAATGAGCAGCAGGAATGTAGATGCTGGATTTACATTGCTAAAGGGGATGTATATGAAACACCATATTAATTTTTTTAATGCATTTAAGTTAACGGAAGATCCTTATTTGAGCTTCATCATGACTAAATAAAACAATTCTGGCTTTCTGTTGTCTGTTTCCCTTCACTGAGACTAGCTACGTGAATGCTGCCAAATTTATCACCACTTCTTGGAATGTCTCATTTGCATCCTTTACTGCTCATGCATGTGCCATAACAACTGGATCAGGACTTTCCCCCCCAGCTTCTGCACTGCAGTCCTCAGGTTTCCTGAGCAACCTGACTTCCTCCCCTAAAGTGGAGGGACCAGAAAAATTCCTGAATGTAAGAACTAGTAAAACCCCTTTCCAACATACTATAATGAGGCCATGCCAATAATTCCATAGTCAAAAGGTAAGAGTTTCCTTTAAACCATAATCCCAATATTGTATTCCTCTAACAGTGGGAAAGAAAGGTGCCTTTTGATTTGAAATATCTCCTGTCTATACCATACCCAGACGAGGATATTTATCGTAAAATAATCAAACCATTTTTTAATTATGAGACACTGAAAAAACTGGAAGTTTGGAGTTGGGGGGGTGCTATTTGAAAATTACGCTCTCTCTCTCTGTCTTCTTTTTTAGCCCTCTTCTATTCAAAGGCTAAAGAACTTCAGAGATTAAAACCTTCCTATGCAAACCAGCCCTCAAAGCGCTATTTCTAACAAAAAGAATAATGTGGATATATGTGAAATGATTTCAAGAGCTTCCCTGACATAACTGACAAAAATTACAGTCTTTGCCATGCCTCATGTAAATTTTTCATATTTGTGTTTTACCTGTCTACATTTTATCTTCAGGGACATGTTTGCTTACAAAAACAGTAGTGCATTGGGTTTGTACAGCTGCGGGTCAACTCCTACATCACTTAAATCATGGGAATAATTTGAATATTCAGCATCTTTGAAAAAATACTTTTGCTTGTATATTTAGGGACTAACTTCAGGCAAGTGACCTGTTAACTTTTCATTATGGAAGTAAATTATAGCGTATAACCAGCAGCTCAGCTAGTAAACCTGTCGCAGATTTTTTTTCTTCCCACAAGAATCACAGATGGTTCAAGTGACCAAACCCAAATTTACTGCATGAAGTCTAAGCAATTAGCCCAAGTTCTATAGTTTTCTTACAAACTGGCAGGGCAGTTACCACATGTTTGGTATTCTCTGAACAGTGGGTGTGATCAGAAGGACCGAGACCCATAGACACACACTCTTCTTTCCCAGTGAACATCAACCACCACTGCCAACAACTTCAGCGCCTCTGCCAGCTAGGAAGGTCTGATAGGGAGAATATTTTCTTAAACTATAGACACCCAGAAGTAATACTGCTACCCTATAGACCTGTTCCCTTCTTCTGGACTATCCAATGCCATGTGGTCTGTAGTGCTGAAGAGGACCAATGACAAGTTTCAGACAATGATCAGTCATTTTCTCAAAAAAACCCAAACAATTTTTCCTCTAAACACAACAACCCAAAACTAACAGAGGAAAAAGGTGAAAACTTAAAATGCCCTCATAGTCCACTGAGTCTCTTAAAATAAATGCACAACACAAAATACCACATTGCACATTCCAAAAATAACCTCCCTGCCCTTGTATTTCTACACTGCCTTAGGCTATTGACAAGAACCCTCATAAACCACCACTCGCCAGCAGCATCTGGCAATTTTTAAAGTTCTGCAATAAAAACAAGAAAGGGTTGATCAATTTACTTGACACTTAAAAATAAATCTAATTCAGCCAGGGATTAACAGCAGAATGTTTAGGCCAAAGAATTTTGCCAGCAAGAGTTATACAGGAATAAATACTGACAAATCAGATTTCTAATGAACTCCTGGTCCTAATTTTGATTATAGAGAAACTATGATATCTAAATAACACAGATTTCCTTGAGTATCATAGAATCAAAAAGGGTTTCTTTGATGAGTGGTTGCTTTAGGGTTCTGACCACATACAATCTATTTTAGGCTTTTTTTAAGGCCAGGTTTTGCCAAAAAGTTAACAGCCTCATTTGTTAGGCATGAAACTTACTGCAGGCTCCACAGGTCGTTGCCAGCAAAGCTGATAAACTTCTGTGAGGCCTCCAATACTTTTTTTTGCTGGTTATAAATTTGTAAGCTCCTGAAACTATACATGGTGCCTCACGGGACACCACCACTCTTGACAGCCTTCTGGTGAGCTGCCAGTCTCAGGTGAACTTCTGATGCAATGGAGGTCTCACTACACCTAGAAGTGCAAACTATTATTTAGTCATTTTTGCCATTTTAGTAAAGATAAAGGCATTTCATAATAAAAATGCTTGGGTAAAACAGAATTAAGGCTGGCGATACATTGTCCTTTAAAATATACATCCCCTAAATGTCAGAAAACCTGGAAATTTGTAGTTAAGCTCCTTATCCTTGATCCTGTAACTTCACTGTTCTTCTGTCTCAATCAGTTTATGACAACTCTCTACCGCAGCATCAGACTTCCACACTGGCCAGCAGATGACTCTTCTTTGGTGCCTTCAAATACTGAAGTGAGCATTATGTCTGGAGGCAGACCTGCTCCAGTGGAACAAGAATGGATGGGAACAGACTAGAATTTGACATTGGACTCTCAGTTTGAAGACACAGGTTTCTGCTGAACTTCCTTAACTGCAGGTATAAAGCATTTTCAAAGAGATGAAGAACAAATCTCTGCTCAAACCACTCGAATATCTTGATCTACATGCCAAGAGATTTCAGAGCCAATAAGAAAAAAACATGCCAGAGTTAAATTGAAATGAAACTGGCTACATTACTTGTGTAGCTTTTGCATTTCTCTCTGGCTGTCTTTGCTGCTGATTGCTACCATTTGGTTTCAGCTGCCTTGGGCACTGCTCCATCCAGTTCAAAATTAATTCTCGCAGTGGCCAAAAACCTTAGGAGACTTCTTCTGTACTGGGGTCCCCAGCCTGCTCTGAGAGATCCAATAGGCTCAGATCAGCATCTGCACTTTTTATTGCTATCCAAACTAGAACAAACCTCTGAATATTTTGAGATTCACACATCACCACTATACTATTATTTCTTAGACACTCAGTGTTGCCAGTATAAATTAAACAAGCTTTGTAACCTATAGTTATGGATACCCATGAAATATAACATAAAGTATAATGCAGAGAACACAGCTGCACTCACTTTAGTTCTACAGGTCTACACTGTTTTGTCAGATTTGATGAACTCTAATTACATTGAAATACCCTTCCTCTCGTTCACGGTCAGAAATCTTCCCCTTATGTGCATTTGTCTCTGTAACACACTGCACCTAGGGGACAGGAGGAGGATGACAGCCTTACCTTTTAACTCCCTCTCTGTCCCAAGAGCTGAACAATGGCTTATATCACATTGCAAACAGCGGTTTTATGGAAACAGGGTGACCCCCTAGCCTAGCAGTAACATACCATTTACCTCAGATTTCTCAGCTATAAACATTAAATCAAAAAAAATCCAACAACAATCTTTTCATTTTCCACTATTTTTCCACACTGAGAACAACATTCTGGGTGACTTGTGGGGCATGATACAGCTTCAGCAAGGCAAGTTACACACATAAACACAAAGCAAAATGCCATGAGTAAGTAGGACACGGATCAGAGGGAAGCCTGATCTGGCATGGGGAAAGCGCAGCTGAATAGCCATCAGGTTACTCTTGTCTCAAAACCAGAACAAGACCCCAGAAGGGAGCGTAGCTATTAACTAACTCACTAAGCCGATCATGCCGTCTTTCACCTCCTAACCACCACACTTTTACCTTGGCTTTTGAGAAAAAGGCCAGGGGAAGAAAAAAGGATTTCAGCTAGTTAGGAAACTCATCCACACTGAAACATGTTGGATTAAAGCACAGTAGGCTGGTCACCACCCAAAAGCACGAAAATTGTCCTCCCACCAACTTCCCTCTTGCATGTGGGAGCAAGGTGCATCTGAAACCAATGGAGGTGGTAGTTTGTCCTGTCCCCTGATGTTGACGGGGCAGTTTGTGGAGCGATGTGGGTAGCAAGACTGGGAGCCATGCACATGTTTTTGGGTCAGAGACACCGCTAAGCTTGTTCTCACAGCACAGGCAGGTAGAGAGCAGCCAATACTTGACATGGGCCTGAAGAACACTTCAGAAGTCAAAGATCAATTTAAAGAGGGATGAGAGGGAACTCTTTTGGGAATAGGGGCTTTTTTGTACGTTTGGTGGGTTGATGTTTGTTTACTTTTTTAAAAATGACACTTCGTATATAGAAAGCAATGACTTCCTGCTCCTGTATTAAGTTAAATGGTCTAGATCTGCTGACTTGAAAGCAGCAGCATCAGTTTACACTGACCAAGAATTACATAAATCTGTTTTTATTAAAACTGTAATAGTTTGAGCTACAGACTTCCTCATTTTTCCTGTGATCTTGTTCTAACTGCTCACTGCTCGCTAATTTAGAGTGTTACCAGTCTGGGGTTTGTTACTCTCTTTCCATTTCCAACCAACATGATAAAAGTAACCATAGCTGAGGAGAATATTTTTACAGTAAGTAAATTCAAAAGGCTCTGAAAGGCTCTAAAAAAAGCCTTTATAAAAAGTGAGGTAGGCATTTCTTTATCATTTAAAGTAATCATGGCTCAGAAGTTGACATATTTTTATGTGTTAGCTTATTGGATCAGACATGGAGGCTATTGTTAAAGAAAGTGGAAGCAGATTGTGGGAAAGAATGGCATAACTGCAGACACAAAAACACATTTCACTCTCACTGAAGTTTGTGGTAGTGATTGTTTTGTCCCTGAGGTGTTGTGTGTACAGTTAAAGTGGACTGAAAGAAACTGAGACTGGTTTAGACCTAAAAAAAATGAGGATATCTTCCCTGGACCATAAAAAATAAACAACTAGGAGACTGAACCTTATTGTGAAAGGAACATAACGCAATTATTGTTACCTCACATTAACTTTATGCAGATTTCACAAACACTTCCTTTCAAAGTCATTACCATGCATTAATTCTTCAGCAAAATTAAATATACAATAAATAAAAACAAATATTTGGAGGCACTTGCATTATTTCATGGAGCTATCCATTAACTGTGTCTGAAGAAAAGACAATTTCTAGTTGTACTTCAATCTGTGAAAGCAAAATTCAACAATTTATAGGCTTAGCATAGCTTTTTCTCAACTTCTCGTATGATCAATGATAATAATAATAATAAATCTTACCCTCATTTTCTCTTGCTCCTCCAAAATAAATGAAAACATTATATTAGCCTCCTCCTGAACTCTGTGGCTGGTAAAAAAAAAAAACAGGAGATGTCTCTAAAATTTCTTTCCTTACAACTGGTGCACCAATAGTACTTTTGTGGTTGTAAGAAATTGTTTTGCCTGAGACAGTTTTAATAAGAATAGATCTCCTTCCAATTTTATTGTGGTTAGCCTAAAGAAAACCTCCCTCATTCTATGCAAATTAGTTTTTTATAATGAAGAAACTCAAGGCTTCATGAAGAAATGGTTCCTTCACATACTCACAAGACAAAAGTTTTGGAAAAATATCCAAATAAAACTGGGAACGTATCTATTTTTCAAGGATATTTATAGATGAAAAATGAATCTGCACCATTTGAATTAGTTATGCATTCTCTATGATCTCTGCCTAATTTAAAACATAAAATCACTAGTACTCCAACTCAGCTTTTTTTTCATTCAATTGAATGCAGTGTCCTTCTCAACTAGTCAGAAACCAGGCAGGAGCAAATAGCAGTGACTTATTAATGATTTCCAGGCATACCTGGCAGAAAGCTTAAAAAAAAAAAAAAAAAATCACAACCAAAGTTATTGTCAGAGATGGATGCAAGAATTCATTCTTGTTTGTTTCAGAAGGTTGTGGTTCATACTACATCTCCTTCACCAAAAGATTTGTCCCTCTCCCCCTTTTCTGGGAAAAACACTTATCAGCACCAATATGTTTTTCACAATATATACTTACATTAAAAAAAAAGAAAAAATCTAAGAAATATATTTTTCTTTCACAAAATGCAGGAAAAAGTGAAAAACTGTTTCCAATTTTGATTTCTTCAGTGGGTGAGCAGTCTGTGAAAGACATGACATGGACTTGATTGTCTGAAAATGAGAAGAAAATTCAGATTCTTCCATGTGTCTCACATTGGAAACTTGTAGACTCTTTTAGCAAGGCATTCAAAATCACTAGTCGCTTCGGCAAATCAAAAGCTTTTAGATTGAGCCCCTCCAGAGTAAAACCAGTAAGACAAGACAATACAACTGCAATTAAACTGAGACATCATGATTGTTCTTTTCAAGTTACAACTCTTCCATCCAAGTTCCTAAGTAGAATTTTTTTTCATGAGGATGGATGCAATTAATTTTTTCATTGTTGGATTGCAACAACCTGACAAAGACTGCATGGTGGCTGCATAATGAGGTATTTATCTGCAGTACAATGATACAGAAACAATAAATCTGTCCCTCTGTATTCTAAGACATGTAGCAGACTCACTCACAGGAAGAAAACAATAAATGAAAATACTTTTTGGCATTTGAAATTTTTTTTGTGGTTAGTTAACAGAGGATACTATTTTTCATTTATATGCATATATCCAGAATAAACATTTAAAAAACAGATGGCCACAAAGAATGCAATGCCCTGCTTAACCTTTATATTCCAATAATAAAAACCACAAATTTCAGAGCAACAGCAACAAAGTCAATGCTTCTTTAATAGCTTCGTTTGGGATTTGAACTAAGAAAAGTCACAGTGCTACCACTATTAACATACCTACTACAAACAGACAAAAAATGCCGGAACAGAAGCTTATCTTTTTTCCTACCATTCATTGTTGGAATGGTGTTTCACTGCTCGGAAAATGGCTCTTGGCACCTTTTTGTCTTTGATTTAGATTAGGGACCTACGTTAAGGAGTTCATCTCATCTGCTAGAGTCACTCTTTTTTGTGCAAATAAACATCAATTGTATCAAACCAATGCTGTAGCCAAGAGTTGTAAAACAACGTTTGGGAAGTCCAAAATGAGTAAGGTATCAGACAAGGCAAAGCACATCATCCCTCCATTACAGAAGAAGGCCTTTTTAACTCTTCTCTAGCACGTCACTCTTTATAGTTGTTTTTTTTATCCACATCTCTCTCTCTTCCCCAATGCTGAACGAACATAGGTTCCAAAATCTCAAAGTTTTATGCTGAACAGAATTCTAGCCAGACCTAATGAAGGCACACCTGGAGAAGGCACTCATTTGCCTCATCTTTCTCATCTTTCTTCATCTCCCTCTGTCACTCTTACAGTTATATCCTTGCTTGCCATGTTAAGCCCTTCTACCTGGGCTGCACGTTACATCTGTTACATTGCCCTTAACCTAAGAACATTCCACTTTAAGCAGCTTCCATCAGTCCAAACTTCAGCAACCAACCAAGAGGCTGAGTACAGGCACAAAAGAGATTGGAAAGTACACAACCAAGAGTGTGGATCCAAAAGAATAGTTTTGGGGTAGTGTCAGGGCAGAAAATAAAGAGGAAGAAAACAATACAATAAGATGATAAGGAAGAGAGGAAGACTTGGCAAGGAAAAAAGAGAAAACAAACCAAATCTACTAGTACTTGATCTTATCTTTGCTGGCATATTGGGCAAAATTGCCAAGGGTGACTGTTTTAGTGAATATGAAATATTTTTTTCACATATTTCTGAGCAGTTGAAAACTTACTATCCAGTTGGATTAAACATTTTTTTGAGTCCTCAGTTAAATCTTGTATTCATATTTTAGCATTTTAACCTAACAAAAAATTGATAAATATTTATTTAGGAAAGAATAAAACAGACAGTTTAACATGCAGAAAATCAAAATAATATGTCTTGAGAATATCTACTAATATTTCCCAACATTTTGCACTACTTAGTCATAAAGTCATAAAATATCAAAACAGGAAATTAGAAGCAAGAAAGGAAAACCAAACAAACCAAACACCTTCAACCGAGATTTGAAAACAAAGTGTATACAAACAGTAGGCAACTACAGGTGATAATATTCTATCAAAAGAGTATTGCATGTGAAACTATTGAACCAACACATCATAACTTGGGTTTCTGGAAGCAAAGTTATAAGTTTAAACTGTAAGGGATATTTTTTTGCCATAGGTGAAGAACAAAAGAAAACAGTAAAGTGTTTAAAAGATGGATGTAATGAAATCATCAGCAATTTAGACCGTTGCCTGTTTATCATCCAGCACTTCAGAAAGCAAGGATAGTGTGAAGCAAGAACTAAGAATTAAAAAGAAAAAAAGATTTCCGATAAGTCCTTCAATAGATGGTAAAAGTATATAATTTTTTTTTAATTAATCTTGAAATCTTGGTAAGTGACAAAAAAAACCCTGAAAGTCTTCATTCACTATGTAGTATATAGAAGACAACAAGGTATCAGAACGCCAGATAGCTTGACAGCACTTCAGGGCATGATTAAGAAAAACCTTATGTGGAATTAACTTAATACAGAGCTCAATAGTAGTCCTCTGCCTTTTCTAATTTCCATATCCATATGTATTTTGCAATGGATCTCAGACTCCTTGATAGTGAATCTAAGCCCTCTGAAAAAAGTCTATTTTTCCTCTTAGTCTCTCTTTGTAGACTGTCTTTAGACACTTGTGTGCAGTTGACAGCTACTGAACTTATAACTTATGAAAGTATCAAATGCCAGTTGCTACTGTTTTAGAAAGCAATACTCTTAGCAAAGACACTTGACTTCCTTCTCAAGGGTTATTACAGAAAAAGTGACTACACGGATGTAATATACAGACTTTTACAAGATCTCTGACTTCATTCCACATCACATTCAGTTTAAATCATGAACAAGTGAAATGCACCTTAGATGTCTTAAAAACAAAGTGTTAGAGTCAGTATTAGAAAAAACATCAAATGGCATTATTTCTTGTGGGTTCTACAGTATTAAGTCTCACTCAGATAAGCATTGTCTGTACCCTCCAGAAGTCCTCAGTGACGATGACAGTAGATATACTAGAATACAGCAATAACAAGGAAGACAGGTTTTTGAGACAAACTATTCTGAATTTCCTAGTAACTTGCATCCTTTCAGATGATATTAATTTCAATTATGTGAAATATAAAGTAATGCATTTGGGAACATGACATGCAGGCCACACCTACAAAATGGGGACCAACAATCAGGAGCGAAGGCAATTAATGAAAACCAACTTCTCAGAGCTATGCTGTGACTTAAGAGGCTATCATGCCTCTCAGATGTATAAAGAAGGGAACACGAGTGGTAGACAAGACAGGATCTCGTCTCTGCATGCAACAAAGTACAAGGGAGCACCTCATCCACTTTTGGTATCTGTGTTTTCTCTACATTTTTCAAAATCGTTCATAAAAGCATAAGTAAAACTGAAAGCAGCATTTTTCCTTCCTAGTCCAAAGTAGAACACAGTTAAGAGATGCATCAAGACTTTTGGCCAATTTTAGCACATTATACAGTATTTCTAGCCACTGTCCCCCGAGACCTCACTCCATCCCACTCTAAGCTTTTCTCAGTGTGAGTTTGAAAGCTGCTGACCATGTGAATGACTTACTGACCTTCAATCCTCCCCATCCCTGCCCCTGATGAGAGATTCTCATGTTTAACTTTTGCAAAACTGTAAGGGATTACACTGGGGACAGCTTATACACACAGATGTATAGGCACACATCTACATATATTTGTGAAACAACACAAAGTGCCAGAAGACAAAGTTCAACGATGCCCATCAAACTTTGATCAGGAATGAAAAAAGTCATTTGTTCAAATCCATGTTAAGGCACCTAATTAAAGGTTCAATTTTCAAATCCACTGAGAAAAATTAAATTAAATTAAAATTAAGCCTCTTAATCAGATGCCTATATCTGGTCATAGACTCATTTCATTTGGAAAAGACCCTTAAGATCATCAACTCCAACCATAAACCTAACACTGCCACGTCCACCACTAAACTATGTCCCTAAGTGCCACATCTATGTCTTTTATCCCAGGGACAGGGACTCAACCAGTTCCCCAGGCAGCCTGTTCCCATGCTTGACAACCCTTTCAGTGTAGAAATTTTTCCTAATATCCAATCTAAACCTCCCCTGGTGCAACTTGAAGCCATTTCTTCTTGTCCTATCGCTTCTTACTTGGGAACAAAGACTGATCCCCACCTCACTACAACCTGCTTTCAGGTAGTTGCAGAGCAACTGGACACACTCCAGCACCTCAGGGTCCTTCTTGTAGTGAGGGACGCAAACACAGTATTCGAGGTGCAGCCTCACCAGTTCCGAGTACAGGGGCACTATCACCACCCTGGTCCTGCTGGCCACACTGTTCCTGATACAAGCCAGGATGCTATTGGCCTTGTTGGCCACCTGGGCACACTGCTGGCTCATGTTCAGGCAGCTGTCAACCAACACCCCCAGGTCCTTTTCCGCCAGGCAGCTCTCCAGCCACTCCTCCCCAAGCCTGTAGCGTTGCACGGGGTTGTTGTGACCCAAGTGCAGGACCCGGCGCTCAGCCTTGTTGAACCTCATGCAGCTGGGCTCGGCCCATCAATCCAGCCTGTCCAGGTCCCTCTGTAGAGCCTTCCTACCCTCCAGCAGGTCAACACTCCCACCCAACTTGGTGTCATCTGCAAACTTAATGAGGGTGCACCCAATCCCCTCATCCAGATCATCGTTAAAGATATTGAACAGAATTGGCCCCAATACTGGGCCCTGGGGAACACCACTTGCATGGATCAAACTGGATTTGAATCCATTCACTACAACTCTTTGGGCCTGCCCATCCAGCCAGTTTTTTACCCAGAAAAGAGTACGCCCGTCCAACCCATCAGCAGCCAGTTTCTCCAGGAGAATGCTGTGGGAAATGGTGCCCAAAGCTTTACTAAAGTCCACGGAGACAACATCCACAGCTTTTCGCTCATCCACTAAGCGGATCACCTTGTCATAGAGGGAGATCAGGTTAGTCAAGCAGGACCTGCCTTTCATAAACCCTTGCTGATTGGACCTGATCGCCTGGTTGTCATAGAGACTCTGTTTATTATCCAAGCCAACAAAAATAATTAAACTTTATGAATTCCAATACAAAAAGAAAATACAAACTGCCACTATAAGCTGCGTAAACAGCATTAGCAACAACTGCTACATTCACTAAAAAATTACAAGTTTCCAGATTTTTTTTTCTCCTGTACACATAGAACAACTATTTCCTTAGTGCCTAGATAATCTAACCTTGAACTAGATAAAAACCTCTCTAATGGGAGAGCAGAAAGCAAGACCCCTGAAAACAACACAGTGTACAGTGTCATTTGTCACATTTGAGAAAAAAAATGCCCACTGTTTCTGCAAAGGGGTGTATTTCATACACATTTGTGAAACAGAAAACAGGTTACCTAAGTATCTCAAGCATACTTCTGCTATGACACTTGGATAATGAATAAAACAAAACTTTAGCTTAGCAGCACACAGGATATGGAAAAACAGGCAGCTTTTCCCTGTATCTCCAGCTCAGCGATTGCTTTATTGGTTGGCGTTATCACAGAAAAATTTGAACATTTCCAATTAGAACACTGAAAAGAAAAAAGTATTTTCCTCTCTCAAACCAAAGGTGATTTTTAGGTGAGTATGGTTTACCTTTAGTACTAAGCCATGATGAGGCATGGATCACAGCATCAGACAAGGTTAGGGCTGCCTCTCTACCTGCACTACAACTGTTGAACACAGCTGGTTTTCAAGGGAACAGCTACCAAAATTAAATAAAAGTTGCTTCTGTCAAGCAACCCACCTAGAATTTCCCTCCTATTCTCCTGTAGTTTGAAGGCTCAAACTTTTTCTGCAAGCAGGTATCAGCAAGCTATTTTAAGAAGTGTGATCTTCCTGAGAAACACTCATGATGGAGATACTAAGAAGAAAACTGATGTATGTGACACCACAGACACTGCCACACTTAGAACATCCCTTCTGCTATCCACCATCTGCTTCCGTTTTCACAGTTGGTCTAGAATATGAAACAAGATAATAATTCACAATGATCACTTCTCATCCATCTTGCTGACAACAGCTGTAAGGAAGAGGACCAACCACATCACCTCCACCCTCCATGCAAAAGACTAATAAAGATAAAGAAGAAAAAACAATTGCATTACTCTGCAAAATATTATTTTCTAATTTTCTACAAAGGCAAATATGAGAGAATAAATATATATGATAGCTATACAACGCATGATCTCGTTTGCAGTGCATTAGAGAAAATATGCCCAGCAGCATGTTGTTTGGACATATGGGTCACATTGACTTTTTGGCTGCTTATCATCAGATGCCAAACATGGCCATGCAGAATAACATTTGCTTCTTTTATTCTTCATCGAATGAAAAGCATTCCCTACAGGTACTTAAAATATAAGAATCTTAAGGAAGAGAAAAGGCTTCTCCTACTGCAGGATTTGCTTTCAAATTTCATTTTTTCCCTAAAAGGCCTAATTTCTGACATCAAGAGAGCAAAGGAAATAAGAATAGAGGTCTTGTTTCTGATTAAAGATGTACCAACTAAAGAACATCCTAATTAACAAATGATAAATTGTCTGAGGTTTAACAAAGACACTCCTATTTTTTAGATTAATTTTTAGTCTCTAGAGTGGACAGATTTTTCAACACAAAATAGAAGAGCTTAGCAGGTTGCACATTACGTGCACTGTTTGGCACCATTTTGTCCAACCTATGGCCTGACTTGTCTTAGGATATGCCATTATGTCAGTGCATTCAAACAGGATTAGTGGCAATCCTTGCCATTTTTCAATTTCTCTGATGTTCTCATTTGAGCCTGTTACCTTTTAATTTCATACTCTATGAACAGAAATACATTTGTATAATTCTGCTGGTCTTCCAAAGAATACACCCAGTGCTGTCCGTATGCAGCCCAGATTACAAAGATAATCAAATGAAAGGGAGATACTATCGTCGCTTTTTTTTTCCCTCCTGCCTGGATGCAGAGAAGGAAGCAGGAGTGACTGCAGTCCAGTTCTTCATTTTATGTATGTTTCTTCTCATCAGCTCAGTTTCTGACATTTAAGGAGAATTAGTATTCTTTTTACCACGCCTTCATTTACAGAACAGGCCATTTATGATAGTTTTCTACATATTATACTAAATCCATGTTGGTAAACATATTTATTGTAATAAATGAGTTACAACTAAGAACTTCATAATGAAATGGTAATAGTACATAAGACTTTCTTTTTCAAAGCACAAGCCTCTACTACTCCAGCTAATGGAGAATCACTAGCAGCCTGTGACAGCTACACAGTTGTAACCAAACCCAGGCATAATTTCCTCCTATTCAATAGAATTTCGGTCTCAAATATCAGTAATGATGTGCCTTTATGGACATAATAAAATAGATTTCATTATTCATATAAAGAAAGAAAGTTTTGTTTGTTTGCTTAACGCAAAAAATAATCTTCCAAGCCTGTCTCAGGGCATTTAAAGAGGACCTAAGCAATTAAGTTCGGATCTTTAGTGCAGGAAGATCCTGTATTTTGTTTAGATTCATTTGCGTTTTCTTTCCAACTGACCTTAGTCAAATTGCAATATCAAACTTTTTATCCCTCAGACCCCATCTGAGTTTTCTAAGAATCTGTGGAAGGTTAGAGTCTTGCATTAATAGGACATACCTGGCTGCACATGAAAGCAGGGGAAAAAAAATTCAGCAAAAACAGCATTGCAGATTTGCATTAAGAACATTTATATCTGCCTTCTTCATGTGGTTTCCATTCAGCACTTAAAATGTAACTCTGCATGGAAAAAAAAAAGTTTTGTTAAAAAGTTCTGCTGTTGCTAAATGAGATATCATTTGCATCTGCTGACAAAAGGTTTTATTATCATAACACTGGAAAGCCAATGAAATGAACAGCAGCAAAAGAGCAAACAGTCCTGACAACTTCATTTTTGTTGATGACAAACAGAAAGAACTGCATGATCATTGTCAAACAAGCTCTGGGGCTGATCCAACTCAGTATTTGACTTTAGGAATATCATTATTGGGATCCAAATGTGTAACATTGTTAAATTATGGCTTACAGCAAATGATGAAGACTCACTGACCCTGTTGACTAATATAAGTAATATCTGCTCTGCGGCCATGCCAAGAAAAAAATTTGTTCTGTATAACTTGCTGTCACGTCCCACCTGGGGAGGAGGGGCGAGGAGTGACTAAGATTCACAAATCCTCTTGGTGTGGATTAAGGTGGGCCAACACTCAAGGTCCATACACAAACACCAGCTTCAGTAGAAAGCTTTTACAGAGACAGAGTACAAATATTCAATACCCGCCAGCCCTCTCACAATTATATCTACCCCAGCTATGCGGCTAAGCTATGCGGCTTTATGGAAAATCGAGGTAGGCCATGCAGTACTTAACTACAATTTAACAACTTTAACAACTTCATAACCTTAGGAGAAGTGAAAGAGAGAGAGAGGGACAGAGAAAGAGGGAAGAAGAGGAGAATCACCAGTCCTGCATCCAGCGTTGGACCTGCCAACGGGGAAGAGAGCCCCTGAGAGAGAGCCAGAGTCCCTATTTATAGATTTCAGTCTCTGGACTTCTGGAACCTTCTCTCGCCCCAGTTCCAGGAGTGGCAGAGATACCAGTCGAATTAAGATGGGTGACCAGTCAGACCAAGAGGCGCGATACCAGGACCCTCCCCCAGGCAGTAGGTGTGGGGGGGGCCAATAAGGCGCTTCACAGCCCGCGGGGATGGGGCCGAGGCGAGGCCGCCCTGCCTCCACAGGGCTCCCTCCCTCCCCCTCACGGCAGGGCACCGTCCGGTCCTGGGTCCCAGCGACCGTCGCTCCGCATTGTGGCTTTAGCACCCAGGCTGTTTGAGACATCTCGTAGTTTTGCACCAGCAGTTCTCTACACTTGCATGGTACAGACTTCACAGGCATGGATTTGATGTAGCTTCTTCCCATTAAGAGAGCAAGGTTACTCTCAGACACATAACCACCAACCTAAATGACATCTTAAGCCAGTCTCTATCTCTGTAATCAGAAGTTTTCAAGGAAGCAGAAGAAAAATACAAAAACCAACCACATAAATTATCACAATGGATAAGAATGTTTTATATCTCTGCACTGGTTTTGACTGGGATAGAATTAATTTTCTTCATATTAGCTAGGATGGGGCTATGTTTTGGATTTGTGCTGGAAACAGTGTTGATAACACAGGGATGTTTCAGTTACTGCTGAGCAGGGCTTACACAGGGTCAAGGGCTTTGCTGCCTCTCACCCCACCCCACCAGCGAGCAGCTGGGGGTGCACAAGAAGCTGGGAGGGGACACAGCTGGGACAGCTGACCCCAACTGACCCAAGGGCTATCCCACACCATATGGCGTCATGCTCAGCATATAAAGCTGGGGGAAGAAGAAGGAAGGGGGGGGATGTTTGGAGTGATGGCGTTTGTCTTCCCAAGTAACCGTTACCCATGATGGAGCCCTGCTTTCCTGGGGATGGCTGAACACCTGCCTGCCGATGGGAAGCAGTGAATGAATTCCTTGCTTTGCTTTACTTGTGTGCGTGGCTTTTGCTTTGCCTATTAAACTGTCTTTATCTCAACCCAGGAGTTTTCTCCCTTTTACTCTTCTGATTCTCTCCACCATACCACCGAGGGGGAGTGAGCGAGTGGCTGTGTGGTGCTTAGTTGCTGGCTGGGGTTAAACCACAACAATCTCAATTTTATATTTAATAATGTGTTTGTCTTTGAACGTGCTAACAACACCAAAGAAAAAAATGGAATATTATATTGATCTGGGACATATTCTGAACTTCATTAACAACACAGAAATCATTTACAAAAGACCTAGCAGGGTTGTAAATGATGAAATAAATATGGAAGGGGGGGGGAATGGAAGCTAACACAGTACAGTCAGAGAAAAAAATAATTGATAACACCAATAGTCAACTGGAAGAAGAATGTATTGTCAAAGAGAGTTAATGTTATTATGTATCTATATTGCAACAGTGCCTGGAAGACCTGCTGAGAACATGGCCCTACTGTATTAGGAGTTACGTAAAAACAAAACAAAAACACCAAACAAACAGTTTGAGTGCCGTCCCCAAAGACTTCTTTCTCTGACAGCAAATCAGGAAATCGTGGCTTAAAGTTACACCATGTCAGGACCAAAGAGATGGTCCTCTGCTGTTAATTATGTATAAAGTCACAGCTGTTAACAATGCGCTCTTATACTATGCCCTTTACAGTTACACTACTAGAAAAATATAATGAAATGGGAATGAAATTCAAATATGAAAATTACAAATAATTTGGGGCTAATTTATATGGAAAAATTCAGTATGCTAAATATTAAAAGTAGGGTATGATTAAGAGGTCTTTCCAAACATTGACAGTGAAAACTTGGAAATTTGAACAGAAATAAATATCAATAGTACTTTTGAAGAGCAGAGAGAAAACAGTTTTATATTATTAACATGAATAGAATGTCACCCTCAAGGGCAAACCTCTACAGTATTAGCATATCACAAAGCGATTAGGTTGTTTTTTCCTTGTGTAACAAGATCAACTACTTCATATCCAAGAGTGGAAAATTGTAACTATTTTACCAGATAGGTAGCATTTCCTCATATAACTTCATAATTCGAACAACAACAAAAAAATCATCAAAATGTTACAGAATCTGCCTTAATCCTGCATGACATCAAGAAGAAATTAGTTATGTTAATAGAAAATTGCATTTTTCATCCCATACCATAGATCCCTTCAAGTGTATTTATGTATATTAAAGCAGATAGCGAGAAGCTTTGCTGTTAGTTGGCTATTATGCAAATGTCTATTATGCAAAACTTAAGTAGCTTTGACTCACTTTGCAATGAGGTATTTTGGTTTTGGAATTTTGCTGATCATAGGTTTGGAAACTGATTTAAAGAGAGATGTTTCTTTTGAGTTTTATTGCTGTGGTAGTTTTCACCCCTTTTAAGCCAGGCCCTATTTTTTCTGCCAAAATGTGCAATTACTTGATAACTAGCAGAATCTGACTTAAACTTGTATCCTCAGTACTGACTTCCCAAGTGGCTATCACAAATAGGCACTTGAGGGTAATTAAACCAACAGGATTGCAGCAAGTGGAAAGCTTGCTTATCTTGCACTTGTCAGCATGTATATAACACAGCTTTCCTCTCTGCCAGGAGCCCCTAAAGTGCTGCAAAATTGGAACCTCCTGCTTCAGCTGATTGTTTGGCAAATTGTTCTTGTGCTACAGCTGAGTGCATTTTTTTTGGCCACAGATAATTTTTACAATAGTTTTAAAACACAAACCACTGACATTGCATTTTTTTAAACATACAATTTTGGTGCACTGTTGGCTAGTTGAGTCTCTTTATGCAAAGTCCATTCCAACAAAAAGAGCACTGTTTACTTCAACAGTTTGGATTTGGACATAATAAAAAAACAAGTTTATTTTCTGAATCGCCAATGATTCAAAAGACTTCAGTGAGGTCCATCCGCTGCTATAATCTTTCATGAATACTATGAATTATCCAACAGAAGCTGCCATGCTGTTGCGGGCAAATTATTAAAAGGAAAATCTGTTAGAAGCAACTCTGAAGTCAACATCAAAGACTAGGGGAAGAGATTGTTTTAATGTTGAGTTTAATCACAAAAGGTGTCACATCCTCTGGTCTTCACTTAGACAAAGAAATTTCAGTGGAAGTTTTGCCTGAGAAAGCAGTTCAGGATTGGGTTTTTTACTGGTCTTAGGATCCATAGCAAGTTAAAAACTGGTGGGGATTATATGCCTTGTCTCAAACACTGGCAACGCTATCTATGGCTTTCTGGGACTGCAGATAGTCAACTTTCTGAACAGCTTTTTAGTATCTGATGAACTTTCTGATTCTTAAATGATATCTGCTTTTCATATCCTTTATTAATACTATAAATTAGTGATTATTAGGCCAACAGATTAGAAAGCAAAGTATCTGGGATCTATTCTGACCTTCAATTGTTTGCTATGTATCATCAGTTAATCATGTCTTTTCCTCTATTTCCTGCTCATTCACTTCAGCTGTTAAGGAATACTGAAAAATAACACTAAGAACTGTCTATTATTCTTAAATATGTTTGTATGGCAGGGTTTTAGTTTTGCTCTGATCATCTGCATTGTATCCTTACACAGTGACACTGCTGAAGATCTCTCTGAATTTGCACAATGTTGTTTATGATTTGTCTCTGCTTAAACAAGAGCGAATGTAGCCCCAATAGTTCCATATTCCAACATGAGTCAGTGAAGACCCCTGTGTAGGTTTGAAAACTCTCTGCATTTAGGTACAGTGATTACAGGTTAATGTTTTTCATGAGCTCCTCTGAATAAATGCATATATTCGGAAGCAAGATATAAGCAATACCAAAGTAAATATACCTGATACATGCAACAATACTTTTTCCTTTTAATAATTTGCCCGCAGTTTTGAAAAAAAAAAACAGTTTTGATCTAATAATATAATTTTACTTGCCATTGGCTTGTAATGGCCACCAGATACAATAACAAGATGGGAAATTACGTGGGGAATATATTCAGTAAGGAACTTAAAGTTTCTAAAAAATAACAACAGCATTGCTGACTATAGGGGCTAGCAGCACTGCTAACTGAATTTATATTGACCCTGATACACCAACAACCAACTACTGTCAGTGGAAAACCTCCAATAAATTCAAAATGCATTTTTGAAGATAGGCAAGATACCATGGAAATCTTGTTTTGACACCAATACCACAGTTTCCCATACCTCATAAACCTTTCCAAAGCAGGATTAGTAGTGCTTCAGGTGGATCAGGGAACTTCTTTTTTTCTCTATGCTGCCTAGTCCCATGTCTGTTCCCCCAAAACTGTCCCTAAGGAACTTCACCTTCTTTGAAGGTTGCAGTACAAGGTGGCAGGGGAAGCTGAGCCTGTGTCCCTTAGGCATATGCAACCCCCTACATCAACACAGATCCCACCAGCAGAACTATGTTGACCACACCAACACAGTAGCTCTGCTCCAAGTCCTTGCCAAACAGACAGAAGCGATGCCAGTATAGAAATGCAGGGACATAGAAACAAATGTGTAAAGTATTAACACACACAGTTTTGGGAGGGTTTGGGCACGGGCACAGAGATGAGCAGGGACACAGTAAGGCCAAACCAAGCTCTAGAAAGTAAAATGTGCTGTAAATACTGTACTATTACACAGCTACTACATTAAAGCCACAATACTACTGTGGTACTGATATACTATTCATCACTAGTTCACACTTGATAATGTTGTGTATTTAATGAAATAGAGTATAGGAGAGTTAAAAATTACTCATTGAGAAGGCAGGAATAGTATAGTCATTCATTCTCTGCATCAACTTTCCCAGATGTGTCTTTTAATTCAACCACATTAAGTGATGATTATTTGCATTACAGCATTCACCAGCAGCTATAGGAAAGTGGGATCGCGCTTACACAGAAAACTTAGCATTTAAATAGAGAGGAAAAGATTCCTTCTAGACAGAGGATCAACAGACAGATAATGCAAGGCTAGGAACAATGAAACCAGTAGGAGATAAGATGCCTAAGGAGGGGTGGATTCACCAACAAGGCAGCAGCAATAGCTGTGGCAGGGCAGAGCAGCATGAGCTCTCCATCCTGTGGGACAGCTGCATCCCACTCAGCTAGGCACCTCTGAACATCTGGCCCCAGGGCCTTGCTCCAGGTCACATGGGAAAGAGGCAGCAAAGCCAAATCCATTTCTTTCGAGATCCAGTCTAGCTCTTAATCATAAGAGAGCCCTTCTTTTTGCGGTTGAATTCACTATGTTTAGAATAAGAACGGTGTACCCAGAACACTGAGACAAGAATGAAACCGGAGTGCTAGGACATAAACATACTTTTTTTCCCCTTGAAGAAGTTGCAATTGCAGTCAAAAGATTTGGGGCTCTTTTATTTTAGGGCTTTTGTTTGGTTGGGGGGAGGGGAGGTTGAAGGGGTAAGTGGGAGATGTTAATTTGTTTTTTAACTAATGCTGGAAGGTTTCAGGCATTAAAAGGTACAGCAAGCCAGTTCCAGACTTCTTATTTCCTATGCCACAAATAACAAATGATAACTTGTTGTCAACGAGTAACCCACATCAAACAAACAAACCACTGTAGAAAGACCTGTTCTGGTAAATACACAAGACATTCACAGACATTACACAGAGACAACCAAACCATTCAGGCACTTGATGCAAATTATTCACCAGGATTTAATGTTCATTGTCCAACAAATGGGTTTAATTTATCAATACACATTGTGCCAGTTGCACAAAATCTCCTGTAACTATAACTTGGACAATAACTTTATGAACTATATCTGACTTATTAAATTCTACCCTTTTATTCATGTAATAATCCTCCATATCACTTGCAAAGTAATAGGGTACTTGGTGCAACTGATGATGACAGTGTCTTGCTGTTAGCAGAAAAATAATCTTTCCATTGACTCGAAGCCGGTTGGGATGAATAGTTTTCCCAGCAAAATGCAAAAGCAAATGGTTAGATCCCTGTCTTCCTGAGACTCACTGTGGAACAAGTGAGAGATTTTGCCAGATGAGCTTAATAACTTCATTTAGAATTATTTATCAGCACTCATCTGAAAAGCTTATTGACATCAATCTGTACCTCACTGCTCAGGAAATTATTTACTTTTTTCACTTCCCCTTTACCCTTAGCTTTCTTACCTTTAAGCTATAGTGAAAAGTTTATCAGCATAAGTTCTACATTTAAATCCTTCTCCACCAGCAGTATGCTTTCTGTATCTGTAATTTCCTCTCAGTAAAATGGTAGTTAAATTTTTTTGCAACAGTATTCCCAGCCTGTTCTCATTGATTCCTTACTTAATGCCAGAATAACTGATAGCTGAAGTGCTATATTCTCAGTCTTCATATGTAATATGAATTTAGTTTTGCCTTCCTTTAAAGGTGCCAAATGCTGAACAGGTGGTTTCAATTCATTATACAATTTACACTATGGCTCACTCAGTGAAAATTCAAGCAGAAAGGTAACGGACAAGGTATATCAGAATACTCAAAATAAGGAAGCAACAGCCAAACCAAGAGTAAAATTATTTTGCAAAGTCACTGAACGTTTCTCTAAGTCTGAAGATAGTCTCCAGTTTGACCCTGAATGCCTCCCTCCCTTTATTTTTAAGGCCCAAGCTCAGTAAATATTTCAGCATAAGCCTAACTGGGTATCTGCCACAGAGCAAAGTTTAAGCTCCACTTGACTATGTTTAGTCAAACAATGCCGTAAAGAATCAGGTCATTGAAGTAAAACAAAATAGATTCATCACCAGACATGTGCTAAGACAGAGGAAGGGATGAGATCATACTGGGACTTCATGCTGCTACAACATACTTGTCTGAAAAAATGAACAAGCAGGTTTACATTTTCTAGAAAGGTTTCACTCTTTTCTGGAAAAACAGTAGAAATATGGAATCTTACATTCCCATTCCTGAAGAGATAATGTTTCTAGTTCACTCGGTCACCTTTAGAGGTTGGAATCTGGAAAAGGTACATATAACTGTAGGTAGCACTGCTGCAATGTGTTACCTCTGCTCAATGTCAATAGACATTTTTATTATGTTCTTACCCCATGACCAAAGTGTTATTCAGCCATGCTGCTCCTGTTTCAAGAGAAGCCTCCTTAAGCAACATTCAGTCTTCAATTCTCCAGCTAAAAGAGAATTATACTCACCATGATCAAAATAGAATAAGGGAATCAAAAAGCATTACTGCTGCTCAACATTGTCGTTTGCCTAAAAGGTGAGACAATTGGTGGGAGGTGCGTTGTCGTAAGGCAAACACAGCGTATTTGAAGTTAAGAAAATTAATGGCTGAGGAGCTAGAGCTGGACGGAATTCTTACAAAACTGTGTCAAAGAGACATAACCGTGTCAAAGAGACAAAGGCAGATGAACAACACGTGAAAAAGGTCAAGCCCTATAACGAAGAATTCCATATGTATTTTAAGGTATAAAGGCTCCACTTCTACAGTCTCCAATATATCTACATGCATTATTCATCCATTGCTGGTCAAAGTTGTTTTATTTCCTTTGCAACTTACCAATTCACCTATGTCAATATTCATATGAGGCATTTATTGAACCACAGACTGTTACAGAATAATTATTGTTATATAGTTTATTATACTATACAATCCTTATCACAAGCAACAAGAATGGACAATATTTACAACACAGGACAAATTTCATTATTCTGAAGCCAATTTTGTCCTTCTGAATTCAAGGAATTATAGAGTTTTTACTCTGAATCCAGCTTGCTTAATACCTACAAAAAAGAACAAGTATTAAATTTGCATTGCTAATTTAAAAAAAAAAAAAGTGTTTCTGAGTCTTTGAAATAAATACTGTTCAAATGAGTCAGATAAATTCACATTAAAAAAAACCAAATTAATACTGTTCATGGTATTTTCTTAATTGTTTTTCTATGTGAATACTTTCCGGGTTCCACCCAACATCAGGATCTGGCAAAGATATTGAAATAAAGCCAGGAAGGACACTTTCATGCTCTTTCCAGCTCCCATCAAGCTTCTGGCATGCAACTTGTTCAGCCGTCTGTGGGACGAGAAGAAGAAAGTGGTAGTGAAAAGAGCATATGCATGACAGCAGTTAGTCAAAGTCAGCCCAACGAGGAGACCAATTATGACATTCAAAGCAACAGAAATAAGTGGAAAAGAAAAACACATCCTAACCTAGTGCAGTCATCCTAGGATGTGATCTTTCTGATTTTGCCTATTGTTCTATAACATGAACTGGGACAAGACCTAAGCCTTTGGCTCGTTTGTGCAACAAATGTGTCCATAATTGGCATTTTGAAGCAAAGGTCCAACTTGGGTATCTTCACAAAGCTAATTCTGCATGATGTTGAGTGGTTTAGCCACCCTTGAGTTCATTGGAAATCAAAAATATCCAGTGCTGCTTTGGATCAGATGCTCTTAAGAAATGCAACAAGAAGAGCCGAGAATTTGGTTGAAAACAGGTAGTAGTCTGACACAGCTGCTATGTAACAGCTCATTAGTGGTTTCTGACTGCTCCAAGGAAAGCTGGTAGATATTTATTTGGAATGGACACATCTGGAAACGACAGAATCATAAAAAAGGTCAAGAGAAAAATGAAATAATAAAACATTGTGCATACAGTTTTTCAACACAGTTGCTCCCTTTCCTGTAAAAATAAGAATATAGGTGAAAGGACTTGTGTTCTTTCCCTTCCTGAATACAATGAGTTTATAGTGGAAAACAAGTAGCAAAATATTAATTACTTTTTGACTTACAGGTGCACAAACTCAGCTGTGCAACAACCAAAGTAAATCCTCCTCAAATTCAGGCTCCTCCTTCTGCCCACAAATCAAGATGGTAGTTTAATGTCCATTTTCCCTCTTCATGGGAACTGTACAGTGCTCTCTCGCAAGCCCTTCTTTACAGAAAAAGCTCATACCAAGAGAAACTGGATTTATGCCTAAACCCTCTGTGATAGACAAGATTAGACAAGATTTTTTTTTTTTTTTTTTTAAACATTTCATTGCTCCTCTAAGAAATTAGGTGGACAACCTGGAGAGGGGTGTAAAAGACTGTGCTTGGCAGACACAAGACAAGATTGATGAAAGAAGGCCAGAGGGGTTACAAAATGCAGCAGGAAGCTTCATACAGGGGACAGAGACACTGAACTGACAATGGTAGGGACGAGCCTGCAAAAACAGCAGGCAGGAGAACTGCGAGGAGAGTGGGAGCAGGGAAAATCTTTAAACCTGTTATGCCTCTCCCTATCAATCCTTTTTAATTTACTTTACTCAAAAAGTTAATCACTATTTTTTTATTGTAGTAAAACCTAGCCTTGAGCTTAAAAGCATTTGAGTCCATTTTATGGAAATCATAAGTGGTCTAAGGCATGCTAATACTGAACAATCTTTGGCCTTAAAGCCTCTTTTTACAGTTTGCAAGGATAACTTTCTTCCTTAAAGTGAGAGAAAGGCTACAGTGAGAATACAATTGAGAAGACAGCATTTTTTCTTAGTTTTTCCTGAAGTTGTTTTTTTTTTTTTTCCCCCTTTTTTCTGCCACCTGAAGATTAACAAAGAGATAGTAACTCCCATGGAACAGATGTTCTTCTACAGCTGAGGAAGGTGATACAGTACAAAGATAAATAAATTTGTTTCCTTATAAGATGGGGGGAAAAAAAACATACATCGAGCTTTGTTAGAACTAACAAAAGCAAGTATTTTTATTCCAAAGCATGTCCTTCAAAGTGTCCAGATTTTCTTCCATGGGTCAGTTTTGACATCGCAACAAGCAATTTTCATCAGAGCAATACTTTTTTTTTTTTTTTTTTCCTAAATAAAAACTTTTGTTCTTCCCTTTTCTCCCCCAGGTTTCATAGAATAATTTAGGTTGGAAGGGACCTCTGGAGTTCATCTGATTCAGCCCCCTGTTCAAAGCAGGTTACTCAGGACCTTGTTCAGTTGAGTGCTGAATGCCTTCAAGGATGGAGGTTTCACCTTCTCTCTGGGCAACTTTTTCTAATATTTGACTACCCTTGCTGCGAATATGTTTTTTCTAATAACTAACAATTTCATTTGTTGCCCCTTGTGGCTGTTGCCTCTTATTTCTTGCTACATACCTCCAAGAAGTGTCTGTCTTTGTCTTCTCTAAACCCTCCCATTACATAGCTTTAGACAGACACAAGGTCTCCCTTTAGCCTCCTCAAAGGCTGCATAAAACCAGCTCTCTCACCCTCTTCTTGTGCTTCCTGTGCTCCAGTCCTCTGATGATGCTGGTGGCCCTCCCCTGGGCTTGCTCCAGTATGTCAATGCACAGTCACATTTGTCTCATGTCCTCTTTGTCTCCTAGGGATCCCAGGTCCTTTCTGGCATAGTTGTCACTTAACCCTAAAGCAAAAATCAGAGTAAATATCCATAATTTTAAGTAGGCAGTCTGATGAAAGACTCTAGTGTTTTACTTTACCAGGGTCTTAGAACTCTATCAGTTCTCTTCCTGAAGAGCTTGGATTTGGTCTTAAATTGTGAAAAGATGGTTGGGCAAAGATTCAGTCTTAGAAATGCCCTTAGAATATAAAAACTACAATTACAGCACTCTTGCATCTGTTATTGGGGCTATTCTACCATAACCTTGTGTGATGAATAATGAATCAAGTATCTTTACTTCTCAGTCCAATGTCGCATCTTAATAATCCAATTTTTATGGAAAAATGAATTGACTCAATGTGAGTAATAAAATAAAGCAATAATTTGCCTCATTTACAAATAACTTTGAGCTGAAACCAAACTATTTAAACTGTTGTTTAAAAAGGTCAGCTAACCAATATTTATTATAGCCAAGGGACTCGTAGCTTACATAATACCAAGACACAGGAGGAATTTATAAAGAAACTTTTGAAAGAAAGGTCTTCTGCGGAAAGGATTATGCTGTCCTGATCATACAAAAAAAAAAAAAAAAAAAGAGTCTCTATTATTCATTAAAAGATTTAAGCAGCCTTTACAATGTATTTTTTAAACATTTTAATCGTATGAAATTCCTACAGAGATTACATGTTTTGTTTGCTTATTTAATTTTGCATGTCATAAACCAAATAAGTTCTCCCAGAGTTAATTAACAAACAAAACTATGCTATTTGTAGTAAAACTAATGGATCCATGTCGTGTTCATGTAAATCTCTGACCTCCCACAACTATATCTAGCATTACTTACCAAGATTAATCAAATCACCTCCTCAGACCTTGTTCTTGGGGTAAATGACAGTACAGTTTTCTTTCAAGCAAGGGAAGAGAATAGAGGAATTCAAAAAGTTTAAAAATCTGAAGACAGGACACCAAATGTACTCAGCATTTGTTTTTCATCACAGAATGCCTTATTACCATTATATTTTCTTACCTTGCAATGTTTTTTCTTCTATGATACTGAAAGGCTGTAAGGTCTTTAGCAGAATGCTTCCCAGTTAACTAAAATACACAGTGATCATTTCAGCAGGCATGTGCAACATCTGCCAGCAATAAAACAGCCGTTGAGATCTCTATAATTCTTATCACCCTCAACAATTTGATGTAATAACAGCACACTTTGTACCATAAGATTTTGAACTGTTATCTTCAGGTGCCAATTTAAAAGCATGAATAGGTATAATATCCCATACACTTTGAATGGACTTTCCAGTATATTGAATATAGAGAAGAGAGGTATTAAGTCCATGTACTTCAAAAGTATATAATAGTTTATCTGTATTTTTATATAGATTTTTAGAGAGATTTTACATAGATCTTCTTTTTTCAGGTGTTTTACTGTAGAGATTTTTAGACGTATCCTAATACTCTACATTTCTAAGGCGGCATAGAATATTCTGTGGCAAAATACGTTTGTTTTTCAGAATTAACAGCACATTTAAACAAGTAAAGTATTCTATACAGGACAGTTGATACCAATTTGTTTGCAAGACAACTATATAGTAGGCAATGATGGGATACATATATCCATTTGATATGAATATCAATGTGATTTTATGCATACTTCATTTTTAGCCAGCTAATGATCCACTCTTCAAATGGCAACCCTGTAATTATGAGTGTGTGTGCCTGTAAGCCTGAATACAAATACATAGAAAAGCCTTGAAACCATCTGAATATGGCCACCTTCAAACTTGGGTGTTTTTGAAGTGCACTCCCCCCTGCCTTTTCCCTTTGGGCCTATTAGTAGCACTAATGGCGACATCCAAATCCATGCTTCAGAACTCTCAGGATTTTGACAAAGGGCTGTAACTGGGGATTTATTCAAAGTACAGTGTTAGGTTAGCAATGGAAATACTTCAATTCCTTGTAAACAGTGCTTGCAGTGCAAAAAAAGTTTTTGCTTCAATCAAACAGGAAAGGTATTCTAACCACGGCAGGGGCAGGAGTTGTTTTATTCTCCATCTCTGTCTACTTGCACCTACTTTATACTGTTACAACTCTCTGTGTAACAAACAATAACATCGCACTGGCATAATAGAATACATAGGGCCCAGGATTTTTATATAAAAGTTGTTAACTTTCTGCACATTTTCTTACCATCAGATAACAAAGTTACCTTGGTAGGGACCGGAGCGTGTGGTTACAGCAAGCCTACTGCTCCAAAAGAACCACAGATGTGCACACCTAACTTGGGTTACTCCTCTTGAAAGAGAAGTAACTTACCATGAGGCAGAAGTAAGAACTTGCACACACAAGCGATTTCCAGGGGGCAGCTTGTTCTCTCTGTGTTAACATCACTGCTTTCCACTACCAGTTTGTGAGTTTGCACCACTGACCTCTGTGAGCGAATCAGCACTTTCCTCTTGAATACACTTCGTATACTACAAGTTGTCATGCAGCAGTTCCACTTAAAAACATTAGTAAGAAGAATATGGTAAGAGGGACAGTCACACTATTTGATATAAAACACTCAAGGATTTTTTTTTTTTTCAACCACAATGAAGAATAATTTGCAGTTTATGAGCAAGAATTTTTCAAAAATGAAGAGCTCCAACCCTTTCCCAGCAACAAAAACACAGCAATCAGGGCTGGCAGCTGGCATGCTAAATTTCGGCTGGGTAAAATTAGAAATGCCTCACATGTGGGAGCTTAGGAATTGAATTTGTCTAGCAAAAATGCAACAATTCTGTGTACAAACACTTCTGTTCTAAGAGGTTTTAAAATCCCTCACTAGCATAGATGTTTATTTCCATCTTTATAAACTACAATGAACTAATTTTTGTTCAAGGCTTGTATTAATATCTTGTTACAAGAAAGACTAATTGTCCTAAAGTAAATTTTTTTTCCTTTGCAATTACATCTTCTGTTAAGATTAGGTAAACATCTAAACTAAAGGTACCTTCCATCTTCATACATTTCTTGCTGATATCAAAGTAGGCCTCGCCTAGGTACTCTTGTTCATCTGACATTCACAGCAAATGGTTGCTGACACTAGTCACTGGAAATCAGCAAAAAATGCAGGTGATCAGCTTTCAAACACAAAGCCAAAGTGGTGTATTAGAACCATCTATACATGTACATTTCACACGTGCCAAACGGAAATGCATAATGGATAACACTGGTTAATAACAGATATATTTTCAAACTTTTAAGAAGGCATTACCAACAATGGTGGGTAAATAAAAATTTAAACTTTACAATAGTGAGCAGCATTGTCTTTTGAAAGATGTTAAAAGAGCTAAAACACAGCCTAGCAGTTTTAATTGTGAAACGAGTTCTCACTAGAGTTGCCTGCCTGCCTGCCTGCTGTTTATGATTTCCATATTCCAAGAGTTTTTCTGTAATGAAGCCACAAAACCACCAGGCATTTACCCCTATTGGCTTTTCTGGAGTTCATAGATCCACCAAGCAGCATAATCAGGAAATACGTTGTTCCTCTTTTGACATCATTAACCTGCTTATGTTCCCCTCAACCTTATAAGGAAGAAGAATTTGGTCACAGCTGAATGCTTCTGCAAGTCACATTCCTTTGTACTGCAGTCAAAGTGACATATGCAATCTGTGTATTTCTCATTCAGGACAAATTATAGTACAGATGAATATATTCTGTAGAAAGACCTTCCTGTGGATCAACGGTATACCTTTGTATAGCTCCTCTTACTTGCAGTATTTCACCTGGACACTCCTACATCATGCCCAGTTTTGTCTACAACACCTTTCAAAGGCATGTGGCCTTTTTATGGAACAAGAGAAAGAGAAACCATCACATCTCTACGTAATTTTTTCCAACAGGTAATCATGCTCACAACAAGATACATCCTTATTTCTCATTGGAATTTCTTTGACAGGTTTCAAGACACCATTGCTGTATCTCTCTAGATCAAGGATCTCTGCTCCTCCCCAACTTTAACCTAACTCGGGCACTTCTCAGTTTCTTTTTGAACAAATTGAATGAATGATAGAGCATTTCAAATGTCTTTCCATAAAATGTTTTCCAGTTCTAAATTTATTTTGATCTTATTCTGGTTTTTTGGTATTCTTCTCTCCTGTGCTAGCCTAAGATAGAATCTGATGCCAATCTTCCTGGTTCTGTAGAACAACAGAATCCCACATCCCTTCCTAGTGTTGCTCCTGTTCCCTGTTTAAAAAAATTAAGAACTGCAGTAGCCATTATAGTCTCACTGCAAATAAAGTTTCAACATTTTTCTCACTACAACGCCATAACCCTTTTTAGTGTTCACGCCCTACAGAATTTGCATGATATATTGATCTTCCCACTATTTGAATCACAGCCCTTATGAGAAATAAATGATGAATTCACTGGCTCACATGAAAAACAAAAAACAAAAAACAAAAAAACAAAAAACAAAACACCAAGACCAAAACCAAACAGAAATAACCCATAAGACGAGCCTCAATGAAGGTTTAATGAAAGTTTGCTGCTCTTCCACTGAGCTTGGTAACTATCAATTATGAAACACTAAAGCTATTAAAGAGTCATTTTCTCAAACATAAGGATCTTTCATTTTGTCATTGCTTTGTGTAGAAGGAAGGTCAGCTTTATTTTTTAGAAGGTAAAAATCTAAACCAGGGCTATGAAGTAAATTACGAGAGCTCATATTTTTGCATTACAGTAAGACCACCTTCCACGGCTCACCTTGTAAGTTATATTTCATTTATTCTGAGACACAAAGATCACATTATCTCTTCCAAAGCTCTTCATGAAGCTACAAATATCTGGATACTATGATCAACTAGAAGACAAACTACAGCAATGGTGTTTAGAAAAGAAACCCAAACCACCACACTGTCTCCGATTCCCTTCCCTATAATTTTTAGCAATAGGAATAGAATTAATATCTTCTAATCAGTTCCATATTCTGCTGCCTCAAGCAGTACAGGTGCCCAAAATGCAGATGAAACTTAGAGTTCATACATGCTTTCAGAGGTCATGTGTTTTGGGGTTGTTCCTTTTTTCTTCTTTCTAGTAATCTACAAGACTCCTGGCTATAAATTGTTCCTTCTAGCAGCCACATGCCATGATTTTGCTGGCTATTTTTATTCATTAGTACCAGCTGCTTCACAGTGCCTGGAGGTAACAGAAAAAATATGTATACGTGTTTTAACCATATGGTAAAAACTGATGAAGGCCTTTTATGTAGGATAATCCATATACCCAGGGTAAAATTCACTCTTATGCAAAGACCAGGCTAAAAGGCCTGCTCTCCACTTGAACCTTCAAGGACTCACATCACTTAAAGTTTCTGAGCCAAATCCAAGTGTGTACATTTGCATTGCTCCCATGAAGTCAGCAGAACAACACCCGTTTCCATCAGAGTGGATTTTCTGATCAAGTGGTAAGCAAGTCTTTATTAGCCTTCTGCACAGGGATAGATTTTACCATTGCGCTTAAAGCTAGAAAAGCGTAGGTTCCCTTCTAACAACCGTTAATCATGCTACACTTTGGTTCCAAAAGTGTTCTGTTGCCCTCACTGCTAAACAAATAAGGTTTTCTCTGAGATTATCTAGTTTCAAAATTTAACATACAGACAAAAATTAAAATGGGGATGAGATAGCTGCAAAAATAATGTATTCAAATGACGTGTTCTAATCATCTAAAGTATTAAATTAAATCAAGGACATTAAGTGCTAGCACATAATCAAGTGCAGAAGGCTTTACTTCAGCAAATACTAAGTTTGTGCACAATAACAAGTTTCGTACCTCTTAACCACAATAGTCCCGAACACAGAATCATAGGACACATCAGAACAAAATACAAGATCAAACTAGGGAGGGAAATGCGGTTGACAGAAAAGTAACAACAAAAGAAGGTGGAAAAGAGCCATGGATGGATTTATCCAGGGGTACTATTAGGATCCCAAGCTAAACTAATTCCAGGAAATTATCTTGATTTCTTTTTCCAGACTATTCTACGTGACCTTTTTCTTTCCAGGATGATCTGCCAATTCGGTTAATGGATTATTTTTAATTCATGACATTTCTGTTACATAGCAATAGAACAGGCTCTTGTTTTTGTATGCACAGATGCATACATTTGTGAAATTTCTTTCCTATCTGTCTCACGTTTTCTCCTTTACTACTACTTTCAGGTATGAAACATTTTCTCATTAATATAGCCAGCATATTCTCTGGCATAAGAGAAAAGGACAATCAAGTCCTATGAAATCTTGAGCATTCATTTGTGCTGCAACTTAATTAAAAAACTGGACATGGAGAAAAATAGCCGTGTATCAACAGGGACATAATGTCTTCAAGATTTGCCATTGGCTTAAACAGAAAAAAATTCCTAAGTGTGGGACAAAGTTATACCTACTTAGAAAGTTAATTCTCACAGAACTCCTCAGTGTTATAGAGTAGAATTAATCTCTTAAAATTACACCAAACTGAATTTTACCAACCAATTAAAAGAAAGTTAACAGTGGACTTTTTCCTTACTACACTCTCTGTGAATATCAACCTAATTCAAACCATGATTTTTCTATTCTATGTATTACAAGACAAAAAAATTTTAAGAGCTTTGCTTGAATCTAAAAATGGCCTTTATGAAATCCTGAACAGTAGTAAAATCTAATAGCAGTGAAAGTCTCTCTACCTTTTAGCTTAACAGGAAAACTTTGTTCAGTGATATTAACTATTCTTTCTTTGCCATTGTACATGCACCATTAAGTTAAAACAAAGTACTGCAAAAGCACACTGAGTGTGCTTCTCTGAGTAGGGAGGACACCATCTTGAATTCTAAAAAGCTTCCCTTATGTGTTATATGTTGACTTTGTTCTCTAATGGCAATATTAAGAGACCTAGGAGGTTTGTCTAGGTAACTTTGACAACTGAAAGTGCTTAAAATAATGTTTTGTATACTCCCTTAATCTCCAAGAAACACTCCAACACTGAAAAAGATACTGTTTGCTCTTCCTCACAGATTTTCATACTACTGACTTTCAATACGCAAAGCTTGGTTGTATAGCACGTATCTTTTTCCCAATTGCCAGCAGAGAAAGAATGACAGGATCTGAAAAATCATGTTGTATTATTTCTGCCAGAGGCTATGCATCTGTCCTCTGTACAAAATAACCAGGCTAACCAACCACTTAGCTGATTAAGCAATATGGCATCCAGCTCATTCTTCCATATCTGTATTAGCCTGCAGCCCCAACAGGGAAAATCATGTGGCTTTGTCACTGAAGAAAACAGATGAAACTCAACAGAAACATATGTTGTGGTTAAGATACTTTCGCTCTTTTCACCTCTCTCTCCATGTATATACAAACATATACAAATACCTTAGTATCTCTTGAATGTGAACAACATTGAAGAAAAAAAATATGCCTCCCAATTATCACTTCATTATCAAAAAAATCTTTATATTACAGGCAAAGTTTTTTTAAAAAAAGCTCTCTTGTATTTCTCATTACGTGACTCCTACTAAATCACACTTAGCACTAGAGCTCTACAGAACTAATTCTGCAAGCCAGAAAGGATCAGTGACGATCTCACCTCTTGATCATAACTTAGAATAAAACTCATCTAATAACACCATTTCACCATACTGAGTGCACCTTGCTCACCCATCAGGCAACTTGTCCTGTGGCAACAGGCTAGCATTTCTAGTGCACATTCCCAGTAAATGAGAAAGTCATCACATGAAAAATGAATGCAAATTTAGTTTGATAAAAAAATTTTGCTTCTAAAGATGGCTGAAGATTTATGTCTGGTTTTAATCTTAACTGAACTGGTTAAGCCACAAGTAAAACAGTTTGGTTTATGGGTGATAAGTATTATTTAGTATAAATCCAGAGAAACCAAAAAACCAAAAGTGATAGAAGTTAGATTTGACAAGTTCTTCTGAGAAGCAAAGAAAAGCCCTATCAAAGAGTAAAAAGATGAATCTAGTCTCATTTTATGCCCCTCACGCTCTGATGAAAAAGAATTTCTTAAGATGAAACGGAAGCCTATAAAACTACATACCCCAGAAACAAAAATCCAAATATTTTTGCTCAGGACTTACAGTGAGAGAAAAATTAATAATTTACTTCATTATTTTCTTTATGACAGAAGTAGCCTGATGTCATTACACTAAATGGAGGCTTCTATCAGAAGGAAACGAAAAAAAAAACAACAAATCAAACATCAGTAGCTAGATATCTCTTTCTTAAAAAGAGAAAATGAAGAGCAGAAAGGACCATGTTTCAAAAGTTCTACTCGGATAAATATACACTCCACAACTGTCTGCATAAAAGAAAGCTTAAATAAGCCCATAATTAAATCCTATTCAGTTCCTGCTTTTTTATTTGGGCAAAAGATCAGAGCAAATGCAAATAAGCGTGTCACATATGAACAGCAGGTCTGGCTGGTATTTAATTCTGAGGAAGACCAATACAGTCCTGCTTGTTCAGCATAACTCTGCAAAGGGAAGACTTTTATTCTTCTACACGTATTTACAGAGATTGTTCAATTTTACCAAATAGGACAGAAGGGGAGAAAGAAATCCCTCAGCAACCGCTGAAGTTTTCAACAATATTCCAATCTTCCAATTAAGTCATTCTAATAGACAAGACAGCAAGGCCTGAGTAGCAGTGTCAGGAAAAGATCAAGTACTGACTCCTGCAGTGAAACCGCAATGCCCTTTTTTTGCACTTGCAAAATGACTTTCCCAGGGACAAGATTCACCTCTGAACATAAGAGGGTATCTGCCAGCACTGACTGCTGCAGAAAGAAGGTCCAAGTGGCTTGAAAGTCTACCAAGGCAAGAACATGCTAAGTCAGCTGTTCCCATAGCAGCCTGTTTTCACAGAAGTCGACGTAACATTTTGCACTGCACCCATTAAATTAATCCCAGAGCATGAGCAGTAAGGGCAGATCTGCTGCTATCCCCTTAGGAATGACATCTTCTAATTAGTGCAAGGTCAACAGGCCCACAGAGGGGCTGTGACAGAGCTCATAGACATGATTATGTGTAATAACCATCAATCTGCAGATTCACCTTCATGTTTTCAGGCTGGGCTGAAAACACTCATGGTACCAGAGAAAAATCTAAAACATAAAGAAACGTAACACTTTCCAAGTGCACTTTTCTGTCCTCCTACAATTTAAAAGTGCTATTGATTAAAATATATTTAGCAGCTCTTAGATAATTGAAAATCATTTTAAAAACAAGAAATGGTGATACTCAGTTCTTTGAACAGGCTTAATCTTGCAGCTTTTATGCAATCAGCTCTTTAGTAAACAACCCTGCTTAAGACCAATATTAATGAAAGCACTAAATTCCTTTAGTATTTTGTCTGTGCTGATTTGAAGTTTTAATGTTCCCCCATCCGCCCACTCATTGCAGGACTGGTATGTTCCTACTTGGAGAACAGCGGGCTTTGCTCTTTGTTTCCAAAGAAGCCTGCAACAAATATGCCTTTTTGATTAACTCCCAGTTTGTGCATCAGTACCATGGATGGTGTTAGAACAGTTCTATGAACATTTTGCAAATGAAGTGCTACCAGATGCAGCTTAATTGTGTCGTATTGCAAACAACGAGGCTTTCCTCGCTACCAAGATTATTTATCATTTTACCTTGAAATACTGAAGAATCACAGCTTTTATGTCAGATTAGTAGCAAACAAGGTTTAATCTCTCTGATTCATATTGCTTATCATGGAAGCATTAGAGAGAACAAAATATAGAACAATGGAGAGATGAGGTCAAAAGATGATGTATGTATTATTAAGAAACATGAAGAGAAAAAGGTAATTCAGAACTCCTCACTTTCTTGATTTCAGTTGCTTCCATGTCGCTTAAGCTCACGCTGTTTTTCCTCATTTTTGAGGAGAAACCATTCTGATTGCTGTACCAACAAAGTGATATATCACGGCAAGAACAAAAAACCTCCTACAAATAATTGCAGTGCTCTACTTCCAGATCTGGCAAATCTTTCAGCAGGCTTCACACTTACATTGCCACTTGGTGTTCCATAGATCCAAGTACACAGATGTAGAGACAGAAGCGTATGGAAGTAGAGCAGTCACAAGCAATTGTAACTATCTTTACCATCTCTCGGGCTACATCAGAAGAGCTGTTTCTGCCCAATATGGAAAAATCTCAGGATTTCTGGAGCTGCAGCTGCTCCATCCTTCACAGCTCTAGTTAAGAAGCAAAGGTTTACTGGGTTTGGTTGGGATGGAGTTAACTTTCTTTACAGCAGCCCATATGGCGCTGTGTTTTGGATTTGTGACCAAAACAGTATTGGTAACACCCTGATGTTTTGGCTATTGCTGGACAGTGCTTGCACAATATCAAGGCTTTCTCTGTTTCTCAGCAAGTAGGCTGTTGACTGGAAGCTGTGACATGAAAAGCTACAGCAGAAGCATAGAGAGATGGTGAACTAGGACACTTTGGTTCATACTACAGTAACTGTTGCTTTCAGCTCCACGGGGCGGGGGGGGGGGGGGGCAAAAAAACCCCCAAACCACACACCTAAAACCACAGACCATGAAAACATGCTCCAGAGATAGTAAAAACAGCAATGCTCACTGAAAAGCATGCTCAGGAAACCCCAAAATCTGGCTGTGAAAGAGATCCAGCATCTGCCACAGCGAGAAAGCAGCTGAGAGTCCAAAGAGAACCAACTCCTGGAGCCCTGCAAAGATAGCTAGAGTCCAGGTAAACCCTAAGTACAAAAGGTCAAGGCCATCAGGTCCAAAACAAATAATCCCAAAGCAGCCAAGGTTAAGGCAGCAAGCACATGGCAGACGATGCTTGCTCTTCTAATGAGAAAAGCAAGTGGAAGAACATTAGTACTCTACATGATCTCTTCTTACACCAATAAAGTTCAACATTTTGTGTATGCAAGACTATTCTAGATGAACATTCCACCAGATAAAGTGGTGGTATTTGCTTTGGCTCCAACTCCATATCTAAGGTACAAGAGATCCTGTCCCAAAGTTCAGGGTCTCAGTTCCTCTTTTGCTCCGCTTCTTTAACTGGAGGGCAAGAGTCATCGTTCCTTCAGATGCTTGCCTTCTGAGCCTTGGTTGGTTTCGAGCTGTTGTCTTAGCCTTCACTGGGTTCTTACTTGCATTTGCAGTAATGTGCAAAGCTACAGAGCCAATATATACCAGCAACTTTCTTGTATGTGGTGGATGCAAAATGGAGTTTGGCCTAAATGGGAACACGCTAACCCCTCAAATACTGCCTACTCCATTTACAATCTTCTTTTATTCTTTCCTTTTATTTTTATTCTTGTTTCTTTGAATGCTTCTGTACATTGTAATTTTATATAGACAAAATTCATGAAAACTTATCAACTGTTATTCTAGAGCAATGGTTTTACACTTGTGAGCCGCACTTCCCAGAAAGGCTCACAGACTACCATTAAAGGAACCTCAGAAGATAACTAAATAACAAGATTACAGGCTGACTAATGCTTACTGAAACAAAAAAACAACCAAACAAAAAAATCCTACACACCTGTAGTAGTCTGCAAACCAAAAAAAGATTGTAGGCCCCTGTTATACTGGCCCTGACCAAAATCAGAAACTCCATTATCACAGAACACTCTCCAGCTCCTTCTCTCATAGTTTTCACGCTGACTGATGAAATTGTAAACTGCATGTGCCCCGCTGTAAACTGCGATGCTTCCCTCAGCACATAAAAGTTGAGAAAATTTTCAGTCTGAAACAATAACAGAGTATTTATGAGAAAATGAAGAAAAAGATACAAGAGCAGAATATACTATGAGCACATCTTTTATTAAAATTGCACATGGAGATTGAGCAACATTGAAAATTCCACAGGAACCATGAAATGCATAACAAATTCATACTGCATAGAATCCTCTTCGATGTTGAAATTCTTCACATTAGCGGTAGTCTCTCTGGGGATATACACAGGCACAAATCTCTCAGTTTTAGTGGGCAGGACTTCTTTAACTTGTACTGTAAGCAACTGGCTAAAAAGCTCCTAGTTTACGTTTTTGTCTATTTGGCCAGTTAAGATAAGTCTGTTTCTTCAGAAACCCCTATTGTGTCACGTTTAAGAAAACAGCAACTTACCCCTTTTCTGTCAAAATAGAAGGCCCTGTGTATTCCAACATTCAGTCACAGACTTAAAGAGAGGAGGGTTAGCACACACTCTGCAGGCTCTCAATACAACCCAATTCATTTCTCCACAGTCAGCCAGATCTTTCTTGAAGTTCACATTGATGAACATCAGTGATGTCTTCCAGAGTTAACATCACAAAATCAGTGTGGAAAGGCACCTGCTTCCTTAGCGTTAGTTTCAAGCTCTACAGACACGTGTAGGGTAATAATCAAACCAAGAATGGGCAAAGAGGCTGAATTTTCTTTCACTAGTTACACAGTTACATAGAAAACTGAAATGAGGAGATGCTGCAAGTTACATAGAGGTGAAAAAAGTTAATTAAGTATGTCTAAATGAAAAGATAAGTTTGCTTGTTTGAAACTCGCTAGTGTAGGATTGGTCTAGATAGACTACGATTTTCAGTTCATTGCCAATATTCAGCAAATCCTCAAACTGAAGACAAGGCAACTGTTTGAATAAGAGAGAAAACACACTGGTCCCCCATGAAGACACATCTTTAAGTATGGAAATGGAAAGATCAGGACATTTCTGTTTCATTTTCAAGTACATCAAAAATGTGAAAAAGAAGTTTGTTGGTTCTTTCTTTTCCAGAAAACCACTGACTGAATAATGTTCATTTCTTTCTGCACATCTTTTAGACAGAACATGCTGCTTTGAATTTGCAGTTATATCCCAACTATGATTTAGGGCCACAAAAATGATCAGAGGGATGGAACACCTCTCCTATGAGGAAAGGCTGAAAGAGCTGGGGTTGTTCAGCCTGGAGAAGGCAAGGCTGTGGGGAGACCTTATTGCAGCCTCTCAGTACTTAGAGGGGGCCTACAAGAAAGATGGGGATAGTCTTTTTAGCAAGACTTACTGCAACAGAACAAGGGGTAATGGTTTTAAACTAAAGGAGGGTAGATTTAGACGAGATATAAGGAAAAAATTTTTCACAATGAGGGTGGTGAAACACTGGAACAGGTTGCCTGGAGAGGTGGTAGATGCCCCATCCTTGGAAACATTCAAGGCCAGGCTGGGTGGGGCCCTGAGCAACCTGATCTAGTTGAAGATGTCCCTGCCAATTGCAAGGGGGTTGGACCACATGACCTTTAAAGGTCCCTTCCATCCCAAACCATTCTATGATTCTATGATTATAGAAAAGGCACAATATTCTTTTGAAAGAATTACATTATTACAAGATGTGGTCTTCTATTGTTAGTGCTTGAATGAGGCTATCCTGGAATTCTTCACCATCAACTCACCATCTTTAAATACACTTTTCTCCAGCACAAAGTATTTGACAAGAAATCCTAACAACATGATTGAAGGACATCCCTGGAACCAAAAGCTTGTATACAAAGGAAACCAGCTATAGTGGGTTTAATAGCTGATGAAAATTCTGTACCCAAGCTCTACATAAAATTGACCTTTATGAGACTTTTTTTCTTTGTACAGAGGGAAAAATGACCAAACTCCTGTAAGTAAAATAGCCAAGAATGTTTACAAAGAAAAACTTCAAAACTTTAATGTTCTTTGCAAAGCCATTTCATTGTGGAGCTCAGAATTGTGCATGTATTTAAAAATACTCACAGCAAAACAGGAAAAACTATGAAGAATTACTGCCATTCTGAGTGTCTCTACCAAGTAAGGCAAACAGATTTTCAGTTTTCAGAAAGAGGCAGTATTTTTCCTTGAAGAAATAATGAACAAAGGAGTTATAAATAACTGTTTCTAATGAAGAAGCGTCAATAATATTTAGCATTTTGCACTGCACTTCTAATGTTGACTCTGATGGCATGTTTATTGCTCTGCTGTCACATAGTATGATAGGAAACTTTTGCTCATATAATTATAACACTGATCTTTCAGACTGTTTAAATATAAACTATAATAGCGCTTAACTTTTTCCTAGTGGAAAGTTATGCTTAAACATGATCTTGTCTCATGATTGCCTTCATTGTCTGGAAACAATTGAATCAAATGATCAAAATATTGTTTTTCACAGGTGGTAGATGAACTATAAACAAGGCAGAACTCAATGACTGATGAGCAATTCTGCAAACAACCTTCTGTGGATTATTCAGCTGCAGTTTTCCATTCTACAACGCACAACCCATTTGAACCCAATGTTTATGGGCCAGGAAGTCTCTTCTGCTTCCGCTTAAGCCTTTGAGAAAGCTGTTGATGAAATCAAATTAATAGTATGAAAGCCTAAACATTTTCTCTTTCTCTGAGGACCACTCCTGAAATCAGATAAATGTTTCCATGTTAGAGGAGTGGGTTTGTCCTCCTAAACAAAATATCATGTTTTGTAATAAATAAAATGCATCAATGATGTCTAGGGAATATTAACATATGGATACTGGTGTCTCTCATCTGTCTCATCACAATTATTGCAACAAACTTAATATCAATCATTACAGAAATAATTGATTTAGACTATAAAAATTCAGACACAGGTCATCTGGGTGGAAAGCCTGGAGATCTGCAGGTGCTCAGCAAAAACTGAAAACTCACAGCTTAGACCGCTAGTCTTTTACTTGCAATCATAACTGCTGTTATGAAATGAAAATAAGTGGATATGGCCAAAATGTTAGTATTCTTCTCATACAATGCAATTTAGAGTAATGACTGTAGGACTCCACAGACAAAACAGCTTTGTTTGCAGAGGAAGCAAGATTTGCGTACTATTTGGGTACTATTTCCACCCCACTGAAGTTTACACTGAAACTGGTGGGTTTTTTTCTCTTTTTATACATAGACAGGTAGCATTCTGACTACAATCATACTTCAAAGCATTGTGTAGATGTATTTTAACCTGAAGGTCAGGTGACAGTCCTTATACTGAATCCAAGGCCCCTTGAGTTTTATGGCATATAAAATCTCTGTATTCTCTGTTTTAAGTTGGAGCCATTTACTGTCTAAGAATTCCAGATGTGGCTTTAAAGCAGTGTTTTCTAGCTTTCAGTGTCGTTGCCTTCCCCCCTCAACTTCAAAATGATATCAAGATGAGGTTTCTAGGGCAAACAGCTCTGGAAATGTTGAAGGCATGATTCTGGCTCATGCACATATATACCCTCCCATAAAGAAGAAAAAAGTGATTTTAATAAAGACTAAATAATGAAAAGGGATACAGGTAAAAACAATCCTAATACCACAAGAGCAGACACAGAGCTTGCAGGAGACACAAAGAAAACCCTTCAATGAAGAAAACCCACTTCAAAAGCCTAGTAAAAATCCAGTTATATTCATAATTAAAAAGGTTTTTGTGAAATGAGAAAGCAAACTTAAAAGAGGCCCTGCTATTCCAGCCCTCAGGCTTTCTTCAAGGTAAAACAACACAAGTGAGCAGAAACCTCAGCACAGTCTTCCTTTAAATCACATGTTTACCCAACACCTGTTTGGCTGCTGGCAAGGAACTCTCATATCCAATGAATTGGCCATTGAAGGCTTTAAATTTACCCTTGGCAATCTAGCTCCTCAGCTCCATCTTGTAAAAAACTCTAACATGAAAAAAATGGAACTAGTGTAACTCTCCTCTTCAACAGCATCTAAATCAGGAGTTTTGGTAAGCAAGTTTCCGAGACCAATTCATAAAGAACAACAAAATACTAACTCTGAACTACCAGTTGCTTTCATTCTAGCATTTGATTCGGCCAACTCACTCCAGGCTGAAGTCCCTATTATTTTATGGGTGGTGCTGAAGGATTCCGTGTCAGGTTTGAGGAGCAGAATACCATTCCTACACATTGCTTACTAGTGTTCAAGCATCCCAGTAAATCTCACTCCTATAGATGGATAAACAGACATGCATGCAAACTTAAAGGAAGACTCAGTTTCCATCTTATTTTTTCCTGAGGATTCTCCTAAATTAAGTGAAGGAATAGTTTTCCCTTTCCCTGTCTTTGGAGATGGTGCAGTAAACTTATCTTCTGACTCGCAGGGAAGCAGAGATGAGAGCTTTTTTCTGTGTTCCTACAGTGCCTATCACAAAAGCTTAAAGGTTCATGACCAGAGGTACAAGGGATGCCATGTGTGTAAATACTGAAAGTGACACACAGACACACTTGTTTTTTAAGCCGACAGTGTTTATAGGGAAAGGGAGTAATACATTGATTAGCACCTTTAATCCATCAGGAAGGGAAAAGGATCTGGACTACTCTGTTAGTATTTGGTCAGGATGCTCAAAGTAACTTTTATTCTTTTTGTAGCATGGAAAGGCAGTAAGTTTAACCCTCTGTGTGACCCACCTATGGAACTTTTTGAAATTAAGGAAATATAAAATGCAAGGGAGGTCCAAACTCAAGCCAATTACAGTATTGGCTACACAGCTCATGGTAGCCCTGTTCTATTTCCACCACCACCACACCAAGACATGCATTCATTTCGTCGCCTTCCTGACTCCTGAATTATTCCAGATACAGAAGCTTGGTTAGCTCCAAACTGCATCTAAAAACTCCTGTGACCTAGTCTACATTTTCCATTTCGCACCTCCGATGTATTACTGAGTCGTTACTGCTCAGATCCCCTACTGAAAGAAAAAAATCCAACAGAATTCAGCATCTTCAGCATTCATCTACTATTTTTCCATCACAGCCTGTAGATCCTTACTTGAAAAGTTACCCTGAATATTCATGTTAGTCAAAAACAGGCATACGGGAGCTCACATAGGAAAACGGAATTCTTAGCCATGAGGTTCTTTACAAAAGACTTGCCTTTTTCTTAAGTTGCTCATAGGTACTGCAGGAACCAAAGTCACCTGGAATTAATCATTTCACCTAGCAGAGGTAGTAATTTTGTGCCATTTATTTAACCCCAAGGATTAGGGTTTGGTAATCTCCACCTACCTCATTAATCCTTGTATTTTGGAAAGCTGGGTCCAGATTGTCCTTGTATCAGCCATACGGATTGAGGGTGTTGCTACTTTCACACATCACATGCCCAATACATCAGAATGATCAGCTAAAGGTGAATAATCATCCTTAGACTGTACAAAAAGCACAGGATAACAGCCATAAATTATCCTGCACAAGAGCAGGTAAAGAACCATTTATAAGATAGATCAATGTAGAGGCAGACGGTGGGAGGCAGGGGGAACACTTTGACATTTTTCATTTTAACGAACAGAGTAAAACACCTCTTGATTGTTAAAGAAAAATGACCTTTAGAAAAAGGACATACTTGGAAGTTCGATTTTGCTGTTCTTCATAAGAAAAGAACACACCTATATAACTGCTTAGATTCGTGATTCATATACATATCAGTATTTTTCCAGTAAAAAAGGGTTGCTTTAGAAACAGAAGAAATGAGACAATGGAGCTTTTTATTTTCCCAACTGGAAAGTTAGGTCCTGCTTGTCCTCATATCCATCACATGGTTCAAGAGTATTATCACTTTTGTATGGCATGTTCCTGAGGTCATTGCTCTTTGGTGACAGAGCAGGCATGGGAAGACAGGTGTTGGGTGTAACAACCATTACCTCATTAGTCCTGTTGCTGCCTCCTGGAAGACACCCAACTGTTGTCTCAGAAGAGCCTCAAATGCCATAGCACCCGTAATGAAGTTGAACCTACTGTTAAAAACAATGTTAGGACTGGCCAACTGACAACGCTACCCACTGAGATAAGGCAGAGAAAAGCTAAAGACAGAGACACTGGCAAAAGAATAATTTCTGGGGTAGCCCTTTCCTGTAAGTATGGCTTCCTTAAATAAGGCAGCTGCAGACAAGAGGAAAAATTTGAACTCTACAGTGAAAATTCATATGATACAGGAAAATTTTGTTGTATAGAGCAAGTCCTGCCCACAAATCAACCAGATGCTCCTGTTCTTAATTAGCATTATGCTGGGAATGCCATGGCTGTTGGCTTAAACTTAGAATAAACCTGAAAGCTTCTTTAATACAGAGCCTTGCAAGGAATGCTTTCCAGAAGCACTCTAACAACAGGGCCTCAGCATCAAACCAGCTAAGTATGAAAACTAGATCTGCTTGTTATCACTGTATTAATTTGCTTGGAGGCATTCCTGCTTCTAAATTAACTTTACAGGATGATTCACGTTCATGCTCACCACTCCCACTTATTTTCCAGACTTCATATAGCACGCACAGCATTTTTAAAACATTAATTTCTGTAGACTTTCACCTGTGTTTGCTATTCTGCCAGAATATTTTTATTATCTTTCATCATAGCTAGCAGAAGAATCAAACCTGACAGTAAGGAGTCCAAACTCCAACTCCCAACAGCAAATCTCATTTTAGCAGCAGATAACTCTTGTTCACCTTCATAGTTAAACTTGAAGTTTTGCATGAACAGCTGCACGCAGATGAACTGACTCTCTCTTCTGCATTTCACACATCCTACATATTGATACAATCTAAAAAGAAAGCCAAGTTTGAAGAAAATCTGTTCAGCAATTCTGAAGAAATAAGCTTTACGCTACCAAAACACAGTCGCAAGTAATTGTTGTGGTTCGCTAATAAATATGCTTCTTGTCTTTTCCCAATTCTGCCTTAGTTTCTATCAGAGGTAAGAATCCCATTAAAAGATACTTTCTACATCTCTTCAAAGAGACAGAGGAAGAAAAAAGAAGGCAGTAATTCTCAAAGCATATGTCTTAAATACTACTGCGAACAACTAAGCAAAGAGGGCAAGTAGCATTCACCCTGTTCATTACACAGGTCCCCTCATCACAACCTTCTCCCTGTCCAAAAAAATCTAGACGAACATATGCTTGATCCAGGCTCAGCAGCAGGCCAGTATCAACATTCTAAAAACAATTTTGAGCTGGTTCCTCCTAGATACACTGTTTAACAACAGAAAAGTAAGTTTCTGTGAGAAGGATATGAGATAGTTTCTAGCTAACAGGCTAAGAGGGCTTATGACTGTTCCACTGATTACCTGCAAATGCTTGAAAAGGTCCCAATAGGTAAGTGTTACTTCATACTTGAAGAAGTGTTTTACTTTTCATTTTTTATGTTTTCCTTTAGCAGTTAATGTTTCACATACTGAATTAACCAACTTCAGGATTACTGAAGAATCCTAGAAGAAGGACATATGCTTTGTCTTTCAAGCAATTAAAGCTGAACCAAGAGAAGATTACTCTTTGGAGACCTTGAAAAACAGCCCGAAAATTAACCTCAGACTAAGCGTTTGTACCACAGGAAATGCCAAGATCTAAGGATTTTTTAAGTTTTTCTTGCAATAATTAAACATGAATTCAAGGTTGGTCTGCCATACCTTTTTTAAAGATGTAGTACCCTGAACAAGTATTTCTGGAACCAAAAACCGGCAAGTTATATCAAATGAAATAACACATTCCCTACTGACACCTATGGCAACAAGCACATATTAAAAAAATCTGGATTAGTTATCAATCCAAAGTGAAAACTAGATATTTTCTTTCATTCATTACTTGGCCATCTTTACAGGTCCACTGCAGAAGAGAATCACCGGACAATTCAATGAACTCCAAAACTAAACAAAGAAAGCAAAAAAGTTTAATTATGCTACATAAAAAAACCTCTGCTTTTTGATTACATATAGTGAGAAACTAATGTTAAGTGCTTCTAGAGATGATGATGATGAGATAAAGATGAGGACTCTTTTACGGATGTTTTAAAACTTATTTACTTTTTTGATTTATAGATAATCTATCCATAGTTAAGGGTTTAACCATTATATTTTCTCCTACAAACTACTAAAACCAGACACTACCCAGCAGTTTAAATAACATGAAAAAAGCTGCATCTATTTAACAGCTGCAGAACTCATAGGACAGAGGCAGTAAAATATAAAAAAAGACAAGAGTTAAAAATCCTACTGCAAGAATGTTAACTGTAATAAAAGAGAAGACATTAAAACCAGCAGCTAGTTAGGTGCCAGGACATAATAGAACCCATAAGGACAGGCAAAGAATGATGCTAAGTTAGGGAGAAAGAGTCTGTTTTCAGAGAACTTCCTGACAGACACCACAACAAAGCAACATGAACGGTGACTGTGTGGTCCCCTTCTCGTAAATAATTCAGGCGTCAAAGGTTGATCTGTAGTTAATAAGAGGCCTAAGCCTTCTCCAAGGATTTGTAGTATTCTGTCAGCACAGTCCAAGCCTTAGGAGCCATGAAGCCTTCTGGCGGGTTTTGTCCTTCTCGAGCCAGCTTGCGCATGCGGGTCCCCGATATAAATTCAAAGTCTTCATGGCTGAGAGAATAGGAGTGAGGGCAAGGGGGGAGAGGGAGAGGAGCAAGGGGGGGGAAAAAAAGCACATATTTTAAAATCAGGCAAAGTTGCTCGTCTTTATTCTACTTTCTTGATACTTTATAAATTTCTTCTTGGGAGTATAATGCTGTATAGCAACTGTCATTTCCAGACAGCATTTGGCCAGCAATGCCAGTAAATCTCTAGAATATACACCTTCTACAATATTCAGCTTAGGTAACTCCTGAGGTTTAGCAGCATGATCCAACTGATCTCCAGTGGACTGAATTGAGTCTGTGCTGCCATCTAGCCTGGCTCACTCTCTATGAGGAAACAGGGAACTGCTGTTGAGAGAGAACCATCTACCCCACCTCCTATCTCAGCCCTCTGTGAAGCAACAGCAGCCATCCTATTTTGCACCTCACCCTGCCATGGCAGCAGACCAGCGCTATGTGCTGGTTGAAGGTTCCAGTGCTGGTTGAAGAAGGTCATTTAAGTGCCACTAGAGAATGTGAAGAAACAACATTGCATGAAATCTTAGTGAAGGACAGTTTGCAGAACAGAGAAAGTAAAAGCCTCAGAGTCGAGAGGCAAGCTCCACAGCTTCTGCAGCTGGACCATTGCAAGCCACTGAGCATGCATATACATATATATGCATATCAGTAATGTGGCACATACAGTTCAAAATAGAGAAAAAAGCAGGGGAATAATAAAAATACCTTCCCCTAAAGATTGTTTTCCCTAAAAAAATAGAATTCAGTTGGACAAATGCACAAATGAACCCAGATCCGGATTGTTTATTATTGTTAACATAACAATCTAAATTAATATTAACTTCCCAGGTATGTGGTCATAAGCAGCAAAAGCTCCACAAGTTAAACTGTTACAGGACTGAAACAGGAAAAGCAAGACAAGAATGCTAGAGTTCTACCAAATGCTCCAAAGGAAAAATTATTTATTCTTCAATTAAATACGCAATTTTACTTATGCCATTTGCTCAATTTGCAACATCTATGCATTACTCATTCTTCACTTGTCTGTTTGAAATAAAAGCCAAGTATTGATCTCAGATGCACATGCCTTAGATAGAAACAAGAGCCAAGTGTGCGCATCAGAGGGCAGAACTTGGATTTAAGTGCTGAGCTATGCTCAGTAGGGTATGGAAGTAAGCAAGATGCAGAAAGCATTCCACAGTTCCCTTTCACAAAATCACTAGCCCCATAACTTTTTTAGTTGAATTGTACACATTTACACAGCAGCACTGCCATACATGCTCTTTTCTTATTGCTCTCAGTTCGGGACTGTGGGTTCCTGGGGTGTCACAACAAGGCAAAAAAACCTACTGTGCTTCAATTCTGCAAAATATAAATTACATAAAAATGAAAACTTGAAGTTAATGTAAGTCCATGGGAAAAAAAAAGCTCTGTCACTGCTATTTATAGTGCCTGAAAATTTTGTTCCTTGGCAGAGAGATGCCTACTGTTCACTAACACTGCTTGAAGGTAACTTGCGTTCTTTGCAAAGAACTATTTCTATAAAATATATGCGGGGAAGTGATAAGCCTGGTTAATTCTAGCAGAAAAATACTAAGTCTTCAGATGATCAGGAAAAGAAGAGTAAAGCAAGTGCTATAAAGTTTCTCCACATGTGGTTTTCTCCACAGTGTGGTAGCAATACCAAAGTTCGAGCATTAAAAAAAAATGTTAGCCGCTTTATCCCCGCCTTGCCTATTACGTTTTCAGAAAAACACTCAACTTCCTCCTGTGCCCTACAAGTGAAATAAAGGTACTAAGATGATAAATTTAGATATGCCATATAAGTTTGCTTCAATAAGACCCCCAGTCCCCTTAGCTTCTTCTTATCCTTAGTTGCATAAAAAGCAGCTCCAGGATTTGGAGATATCAAGAAAGAGAGAAACATGAGAAGAAGCTAAGGAGATCTGTAGAAACTATAAGAAAAGGAAAGAAAAACATGAGCGAGGATCATTTAAGAAACATACTATGTTCAGCATCTCATAACATTTCCAGAAATGTTTAAAAATACTATTAAAAAGTACAAAAGTACTAATGATGTCCTCTCATTATCCCAAACTTCTCTTTTGAATGGGTTTTTCTAAATAAATAAATAATAAACCCCCGCCCACAAAACAAAAACCACCTTAATTAGTAATCACTAAAGTGACTCAAATGGAGCTTTGGCAATGTATACTGTATGCTGAAACAACACAGTAATTCTTGCTCTTTTAAAAATTACTGCATTTCCAATTTTATTGTTTCCAGTTTAATCTCTGCTTTCATACCTAAAACAGAGTATTTGAATAATACTCAATACTCATTGTCTTTACTAATGGTAAAAATCAAATCTCTTGAATATCAGAAACAGATTTCCACTAAGCAGAAATACCTTATCAGTACTGGCACTGTGATGTGATGTGAACCACAAGCATTTTGAAATAAAACATATCAGTATGAGTAATTTGCTTTTGTGGAGAAAAAAAAAAAAACACCAAAACCAACCAAACAAAAAAACAGGAAAGAAGAGTCAAGTAATACTGTTAATGGTGAATTTTGAGGATATTGGGAGTTACTCTGCATAAAATGGATTTGAGCGGAACACGAGGGGGAAACATTTGACTATTAAAGCTGCTATGAAATATAAATGCCAAAGCCATCCAAATTCCATTCTCAAGTGAGATTTGGAATGACTCAATGAAACTTAACCCAAGCCTTTTCTGAGCATGGGATTTAAGTGCCTTTGAAATTTTTATTTAGTGGCTGCTGGAATTAGCTTTCTTTGGGCCACAGTGTATGCTAGTAAATGCTCATAACATTGATTTGACCTTTTACTACCAATTGAATTTGACTACTATTGACGTAATATTTGGTGCCAATGCAATCAAGAGCATTCTCTAAAAGAAAGAAGAAAAAAGGCAGAAATAAATCCACAACAAAAACTTGTCAACAGAAAACCAGTCTTGAAACATAGTACATTGAGACTGGCATTTGCTCCATGGCATAGCATCCTAGAACCCTATTGCGTTCACAGTGTGGAAAAACCCCTACATACACATGCTGTGAAATCTCCTTACTTATGGAGGACAGGGCTAGGCAGACAGAAAATACATAACTTTGCTGTGCTCTCACACATCTAGCAAAAGGAAAAAAGGAACTTTTTCTTACACTTCAGATTGTGCTCTACTTCCACACACAGAGCTATGTGTATATACAGACACCCAGAGGTGCATAAGATAATATTTTATATTTGGAAAGCAGTAAGTGATTTATTCAGAATAACACAGGAACAAATTTGTGCTGTTAATTAATCTTCAAACTATTCACAGTAACCGAGCATCAGACTCAAATGACACTACAAACCATGCACAGAAGATTAAGAATTGATACACCAGTTCTTTCCTTTCTTTCATTTATGAAGACTAATGTTTAAATAGATTTCCCTTTTTTTTGTGCATTCAGTAGTTTGGTTTTTTTTACTATAATACCATAAGTGACCCCAGCAACGATGACAGCTCTTTATACTTTGTTATGAGCTCAAACACTCTAAAAGCAGTGTGTGAGGCTAAGATTTCAAAGACCTTACAGTTCTTGAGAGAAAATAAAAGAAGTTATCACCAGCCTGCAAGTGTGAAACAACTGCATGAAGATGCCTGCAGTCCTACAGGAAACCTTTGTTTCTGTAATCTCTGAGGTGTCAATACAGTACCTTAATACAGTGACTGAGGAAAATATTTTTTCCACTTCAACAATTATTCCCTACAGGTTTAATCTAAGTATAAAATATATTATGTAATTGATTTTTCACCTGGGAGCACTAAAGATCAGTCACAATCTTAGGAAGCCCGACCTTCTGTTAGGGCATCTGGCACTGTGCAAATGACCTTCTTGGAATTCCCATTCTCTGTGGAGGGCAATGTCTGGTGCTAACAAGGTCTTAAGAAATTACTCTTAAATACAAGACTCATGATAAAAGCACAGACCATTCATTCATAGTTTTGCCTATTCATAAAAATATGTTTTTTGGTAACAAATACATGGAAAAAACCTCAATAACATGGCTTATTCACCTTCATCTGGCTTCAAAATGACTGCCATGTTCTACTCAGCTGGTAAACTTCAGATCCTATTAATTCCTAGAACAATTCACAGCCTCCTTATTTAGGATTCAGTCCTTTAACTATTCTCCTCCAACTTCACACTTCCTGAACAGGATCTGTCATGAGGTGAAATCTAACTTTACAACCCTTTTCAGAAGGATTTTCACTGAATTTAAATTTGCCATTGCAGCATCAAGTCATGACTTACGCTGTAACTCCTACAGGAGGCAGAACATTGTTGCTTGCAGTGCCAAGTCTTTGTTATGTCAGTCTATGTTATGCCTTGGGAATGCCCCATGATGTTCAATGAACCAGCTAGTATCAGCTAGGTTCAAAACCTAACTGGGCATGAACAAACTCTTTGTTTGTTCTGAAAGCAGAACATAATAATGTGATTAATATCAACACATGCAAAGCAAATCCTTTACCTGCTGTGAATGAAATTCCTTTCTGACTGGCAAGAGGGTTTAAGTCTTCTGCGCTGGTGTAGTGTTTCAACATATCCTAAAGTAGGTACTAATGTTAACTGAGAAACCATATTTCACACAGCTAAATTAAGGAGGACAGTCAAGTGTGTTTATCTCAGCCTCTTACTATCATTTTAAAAATCAGGTATTACACCAAACAAATTTGAGAACAGTATTTACTTTGTTGGAACAGCTGTCCTGTAAGTATGACTTGACAGCACTAAAGCAGTCATGACAACCATATTAAAGGTCCCAGGAATAAACTATATAAAGTTAAAATCTCTCCTCTTCACAGATAGCCATGCTTAATTCACATTTTACAGAAAGCATGAACAGTCTGCTCCAGTAACCTTACTTAAGAGTTTCTTTTAGCCAAAATGATCTCATCAGTTTTCTTTCAGGACAAAGAAAAAAAAAATCCATTTTTCCAGACACTGCTGTGGCTTTTTTAATTGCCAGACTAATTTCCTTTCTTAATTGAGTTTTTTCTCAGCAGCAGTCTGTGGCTGCATTTTATAGGACTGATCTTCTGTAAAGAATTGGGAATCTCTGCTCACCCAAACAACTACTATTATTAAGCCACCAATCCCAAATTACACTTGTCTGTGGTAACTGTTTGACAGGACTTTTTGGCTGAAGAAACGCACTAACTATTTTTCTGAAGGGATTTCAGCATTGGGCAGGGATTTTTTGAGTGGTGGTGGTGTTTTTTGTTGGTTGCTTTGTTCTTTGATTGTTTTTTCTTTACACTTCAGTCTAATAGTGGTTCACAGATCAAACATTCATTTGGAATTTCTCCATTGTAACTAGAATTCTTCCTATAAACTTTTCCAAAACATGTTTGGGCATATTCAATTATTGATCCAAATTCTATGAAATCAAAAAGGGTAAAAACTATAAGCAAAGGACTGTACCATTATTCATACTAGTTTCAGTATGTATTATTTCTTCAGAATTATATGCAAATGGAAATGCTCAAGCTTCCCACTGAAACTTAGATTAGGCTTGCTATCTAACTTCAGCAACAACAAAAAGGGAATTTTTTTTTTTATTATTATCCTCATTTTGACCACAGGAAAAATGAAATTAAGTTAGCTCTACCTGTGCTGCTATACATCACTTCAAATGCATTCCTCAAATCCCTTTCCTAAACCTGAGTTTCAGACACATCATCTTCAAAAATATGTTTTAAGACTGCGGTTCCATGAGGTGCTAAACCTAGGTCTAAGATGTCCAAGTAACAAATTAAAAACTGTGGTGGCTTCATGAGGTAAAATACAGATACAGTTTCAAGCCATTGGTTGTTCACAGGTCTTAATATTTTAAAGGGTAACTTTAGTCAAACAATTTATCCGAGTTAAACTTTGTGCACCACTCTGCAACTACAATTGCTATGCAGCTAGTATAAAGGCTTTTACATCAGTCTTTTCTTACCCCCTTTCCTCACACACAATGCTCCATGATTATCCCTGAATGCAACCAGGATATCTCTGCCTTTCCGTATAAATAGGGCTACATGTAGATGCACCTGCTGCCAAGTGACTTCAGCTCCAACACAGAACCACAGCAGCTCAACATTGTTAACCAGCAGCACGAGGCCCTGACGCTCAAAGTCAACAGTCACGTTCTCCAGACTGTTCCCAAGCAGAGATACCGGGTCTACTGAAACTCCAAGGGCAGCTCGCATTCTGGCAGATACTAACGAAAGTAGCAAACAAACTTAACTTCTATATCAACTCCACAAAACTGCACTTGAGTGGATGCCTTTTGGAGCTGAAGACCTTAAGAACAATGACCTCTTAGAACCACAGGCAGCACACCTGAGAAGTAAGGGCCTTTGTTACTAATTTGGAGAAAGGGCCAGTGGCAGGCTTTTTGATGCTTCCCAGGTTTGCCACCGTGTCATGAGCAGCTTAGCCACAGCAACATATCACATAGTTGCCCAGTATCTCATGGTACATAGCTGACCAGTACCAACCCAGCATGTGAAAACCTGCCCCCACAGGCACACATGGAATGCTATCAGCAGGTGTTACATCTTTCTCATAAAAGCTGAGCATGAATGTTTAGAGATGTCACAAGAAAAGCAACTCTCTGCCACTGCTAATGCTGCAGCCCCAACTTGTCAGACATCCTTCTGGCAACTGGATCAAGCTTTTGGTAACCTCTCACCACTAGCCAAAGATTCATCCCCTATCGTCCCCATGGCTTGGGATTGCCTTCAGAAGCAGAAAGATAATTCAGTAACATCAGCAAAGAGCCCAACTGCAATAACCTCTGCATGTCTTTGCTTCCAAGCCAGGTGTGGGTCCAACTCTGCCAAATTAGAGAGACACCCAAGATAGCAGATGGTGTCCATTATGGCTTCTCACAAGCACCTTCCCAGATACAGGAGCCTAGGAGGCCTGAAAGAATAGAAGAGATGACCACTCGGGGAGAGAATAACTACTTGCAGCAGGTAAGATGCACAGCTCAGCTATAGCTCAGCCGAAGGGAAACCCACTTGCCTTCCATGTATCCATTAGTGATGTAAATTCTTGAATTGTCTAGTTGGCTGTCAAGTCTCCAAGCCTCAAAGAACTGAGAAAGGTGCAATAGAAATCAAGTTACCCATTTCCAAAACAAGTCTGAGCGATGCTTCTATGCATACAGCCCTCTTCCCCACATTTTCATGCTGTGTTTTTCACCAGGTAAGTGGTGAGGTCAGGAAAGATTTCCACAAACATCACTATTTCACACCCAAGGGTCTTCCACCAGTACTGATCCTCGCATATTTCCAGACAATCCTCTATTCCCTGCCATCCTCCTTACAGAGTCAAACACCACATGGTCCAGGAGTCTGCCACATTTTCAGCATTACACAGACTATCTTGAAATGCAGCCAGCTGCACCCACCCAAGCTCTAACTCTGTCTGGAGCCTACCACAGTGTTCTGTCTATGGCAAGCAGGAGCAATAATGGCTCTCTCTTCAGGGAGTCTGCATGTGTCCGCATTGCCATCTAGAGGATTGCTGCACACTCCAGACCACCCTGTAGTTTACAAACAGTATCTAGGGAAGGACAGGACAAATGGTCTTACATTCTGACAGCAGGACGGCAGAACTGCACTCTAATAGCAGCATGGTCTTTTTCCCAAGACAGTGACAGAAACAGAAAAAAAATGCCTCAAACCAAAGGGTCCCCACAGGCATGATGAAAGGATAATAGGGTGCGCATAATGCAGTCTGTTACAAAAGACAAAATCTGTTACCACAGAGATTTTTTTTTTTTTTTTTACCATTTGCTCTGGCTAATGACAGAGGTACAATTTTACTTCCCTTGATCTAAATCAAATCTATCCTGCTAAGAGTATAGTATCAATGATCACAGAATCAATATTCTTCTACAAAGATTTTCTGTTCCACGCAATGGGAATTCTGGCCTCTCACACTGCTACTCCCCTTCTATTCCAAATTATTAAGAAGTAACACCAGTATAACTATTTCATTTTAATCTTTGTGTATTTAATTTCTAAAACTTGCTGAATTACTTGGACAACAAACAGGACAAATACCCGTAGTATCTACTACAACAGCCTTTTGAACCTTATGTTATAATCTTTACAGGTTTGCATAAAACTAGCAATATTTACATCACAATCTAGTTACAATGCACAGCAATGAGGACTTCTAGATGCATCTCAAATAATGAAAGGGCAAAGGTAGTGAAGTGTTCAACAGCTAGCTAAGAGGCAATAAGTTTAGGAAAAGACTTTCATGTCATACGCTTGGAGTACCTTTCCCTCTGATTTTATTCCTCCTAATGAAAATAGCATATATATCAGGGCATAGGTCTGATCTGATGCTACTGTCCATAGCTTCACTTGAGAAAAAAAAAAAAAAAAGAACAAAAAACCTGCTGCAATGCCATCCAAAGACAAGCTTCACAGCACTAAGGGGAACCTTACGCTGGAATGCTGCCTATATGGGAGGGAGGAGGAAGGAAGAAGAATATCAGCAAACTACAACTGCTAAATAAGCATCCTTGACTAACTTCAATTATAAAATATCTGCAATGCAGTAAATTATCAAATTTCTAAACATATATGGACGTTGTAGAGTAATACACAGTAAACCTACTTTAATTCTTGTCAGGTTTCAACAGATTCGCCCTTTTCATGCTGCTTATGATTTCCAAACAACAGAAGAACATACCATAAAGTTATATTTAGTTATGTAAGAGGCAACGAGACTTTGTGGCTTTTAAAAATAAAAGCAGACTAATTCAGGTGCTTAGAATTTACTGCTGAAATATAAAGCAGTTACATAACTTACAGTCAAGGTTAAGCCAGCACACTATCTACTAATAAACATAATTCATAGTAAGAAAGGCACAAGCTGCTAAATAAGACTTGTTGGCCAACAGAAGGGTGAATTATTTATAGATCGGTGGGCCCATGACACCTCAGGCCATCAAGGAAGAGATGCAACATATAGGTGGGCTCATGATCGAGGGGTGGACTTGACCATGGACACTATTACACAGGTTATCCATGAATGTAAAACATGCGCTGCAATCAAGCGAGCCAAGCGGTTCAAGCCTCTCTGGTATGGAGGACAATGGCTGAAATATAAATATGGGGAGGCCTGGCAGATTGATTATATCACACTCCCACAAACCCGCAAAGGCAAGCGCCATGTGCTTACAATGGTGGAAGCAACCACTGGATGGCTGGAAACATATCCTGTGCCCCATGCCACTGCCCGGAACACTATCCTGGGTCTTGAAAAGCAAGTCCTATGGCGACATGGCACCCCAGAAAGAATTGAGTCAGATAACGGAACTCATTTCCGAAACAGCCTGATAGACACCTGGGCAAAAGAGCATGGAATTGAGTGGGTATATCACATCCCCTATCACGCACCAGCCTCTGGGAAAATCGAATGACACAATGGACTGTTAAAGACTACACTGAGAGCAATGGGTGCTGGGACATCCAAACATTGGGATACACATTTAGCAAAAGCCACCTGGTTAGTCAACACTAGGGGATCTGCCAATCAAGCTGGCCCTGCCCAATCAAAACTTTTATGTACTGTAGAGGGGGACAAAGTCCCTGTAGTGCACATAAAAAACATGCTGGGGAAGACAGTCTGGGTTATTCCTGCTTCGGGCAAAGGCAAACGCATTTGTGGGATTGCTTTTGCTCAAGGACCTGGGTGCACTTGGTGGGTGATGCAGGAGGATGGGGGAGCCCAATGTGTACCTCACAGGGATTTGATTTTGGGTGAGAATAGCCAATGATTTGAATTGTATGATGTTAATTGCTATATAATACTGTATATCATCACTTCTGTGGTTGCTATATGCCATATCAATGGTATTATAGTAAGAATCACCCAGATTAACGAAGAATGAACTTTGATGAAACCGAGCAAAATGCAGCAGTGATGGAACCAGAACTGGCTTCAGCATGCAACAATCCAACACCACGCACCACCTCTCCTGCCCTGAAGGACTGTTATGACAGATGGAGCCCAAAGTCATGGACTAAAGGAACTCAACGGACATTTTAGAGGGATGGCCCATAGACTAAGCGCATGATATCCGTGTGTATATATCAAAAGACAGGAAAAGTGGTTGTGATTTATTGGAACGTATTGGAAAGTGTAGGACCTGGACATGATGTAGATGGTATAGAATAAAGGGTGGATACTGTCCTGGTTTCAGCTTGGATAGAGTTAATTTTCCTCATAGTAGCTGGTATAGTGCTGTGTTTCAGATTTAGTATGAGAATAATGTGAAAAACACAATGATGTTTTCGCTGTTGCTGAGTAGAGTTTACACCAGTCAAGGACTTTTCAGCTTCCCATGCTCTGCCAGGTGCACAAGAAGCTGGGAGGGAGCACAGCCAGGACAGCTGACCCCGACTGGCCAAAGGGCTGTTCCATACCACATGACATCATGCTCAGCATACAAACTGGGGGGAGTTGGCCAGGGGGGTGGCGATTGCTGCTCAGGGTCAGGCTGGGCATCGGTCAGCAGGTGGTAAGCAATTGCAGTGTGCATCACTTCTTTTGTGTATTCTTTTATCATTATTATTATTACTAGTATTATTTCCTCTTCTTCTGCTGTCCTATTAAACTGTCTGAACCCATGGGTTTTACTTTTTTTTTTTTTTCTCCCAGTTCTCTCCCCCATCCCACTGGGGGCGGGGGGGGAGGGTGAGCAAGCGGCTGTGTGGTGCTTAGTTGCCAAATGGGGTTAAACCACGACAACTGTCACAAGCCACAGTGACATCTTTGGAGACTTTTATACTCGGTGTAACTGCAGCATAAACAGATGAAGAACAAGAGATAAGAGATAGGTTCATTTTTACAGATCAATCCATCCCATACTGATTTCATACTTTCAAGGATGAACTGTGTTGTACAGACATACTTCTTCAGTTAGAAGCAGTAGGAAATAGTCAGAATATAAAAAAAATACAAGTGTTTTTTAGAAAAACATCTTGCTTGACAGTTTGTATTTCAGTACTAACTTCAACTGCAGTTTGATGTAAAACAAAAGTACAGTTCAATAATCTGAATAAAGAAGTTTAAACTAAAATGACAAGTCATCTTCCCAGTCCCACTCATTGGCACCACAGCAACACATACAGTGAGGTTTGGACTCTGCTATGCCACACGAGTGAAAAATAATATTGGAACATGCAGAAGGTGAAATTACCTGTCTTGTAACTGGATCAAAAAAAAAGCTGAAAACCCTGGGACATGCAATGGACTTAGGGCATCATTTTGCATTATTGTTAAACAGAGCAAATAACTATTTGTCACCCTCTCCTGTCCACTGTCTTCTCCCTGCTGCACTCTCTCATTGTTTCTCTTCCATCATATCTGATACATACTTGACATCTGAGAAGCATATTTAGAAAGATGTATCAGCAGAAAGCTAATCTTACCGTTATAATAAATAGTAATATTTTCCTGTGGATTTAGCAATCTGTGCCAACACGTTCCAGAACTAAAGAAACACCAGCACCTGGGAGGAAAAGGGGAGCTTCCAGTAGCAGCTAAAGTTGGATAAGGTTAGCTGTGCTGTGAAACCACACCCAAATCATGCTGAAGTCAAGTTGCATTCATGATCTAAACCCACTTCTAAACACTGCCATCTTTGAGCAATACGAATTTAATTAAAAACAAATTTTTTATGTGGGTGGGGGGTAAAAGGCAGCTATTGCTCAAAAAGTCTTAAAACAAAAATACAACTTACTGATCAGAGTCATAATAATCCATGCACTTCATTTTCTTATTATAAGCTGCAACTCTGAACGGTACAATTTCCAGTGCTCGGAGGCCTGGAGCCATTGTCAACACTTTGGCACCATGGGTTGGTTCATACAGATCTTTCCCGGTGTCAGGGTGTGGCATCCCTGCTGGATCTCGCCCTACAATGTAGAAGTTAGCTCCTGCAACCATCCGTGATCTACAGTGCCACTGAACCTAGAACAGAGACGGGGGGAAAACAGTTAACAGAAGAAAACGGTCAAAACCTGACCCTTAAAATGTGCATGCATTGTATAATTACCACTTTTTCCCTAATCAGACATGATTTTTACTATGGAGCCACAACAAAACAAAGTATCAATTATGTGAATCACCACCAAACTTACAGCTAAGACATACTATTCCTCTGTTTCATTTGCACATTAGGATACTTGAAAAGTTACTTTAGCACACTGTTTAGAAAAGTATAATCAGGGCAAGAAAGATGGAGCTCATCCATTTCTTAACTCAGTTCTTCCTGATGATGTCTTCCTCCATCCCTTTCCTTTTATACAAAAGGATGAATGCAAAAGCAACTGCTTTGGGAAGCTTAGTGGGATCTAGCCATATATCGCTCTATTTTAATCACAGGAATTTTTCTAAAAAGACACCCTGACCAATAGATAGCCGTGAAACATCTCATCGAAGAAAGACAAGATAGGCTACTTAAACAGTGTTCACGAGAGTTCTAATCAACCTATCTACACATTAAAAAAGAAAAATTACCAATGCTCAGCATTTTCACCTAGTGCATGTGGCAAGGATGTTGTCCGAGGCAGGACTTTAACACTTAGTCTGCATCGATATTAAGACCCAAAGGACATATAAACTAGGTACATACTGCACATGAATGCTTGGAATAGGCTTTCAGAGCACTAAGACTGCCTATTTATACCACAAGCTTCCAAGATGAAAACTGATAAAGCAAGTCTAGCTTTGGTAAATATTTAGTCACTTTTCCCCAATCGTTTCGAAATAATTTGATTGTAACATATCCATATGAACTGAGGACGAAACAATGTCAAAATCAGAAACTTTAGCTTTACCGAACTTTCGTTTGGATGCACCAACTCCCTTCCACCTAATATTTGAAGTGTTGTAAATATTGACAAACAGCTTTCCCACATTACTTTGCTGCACATTTCAGAATGAGTGGTTTCATAACTAACAACTTGATTTTTACTTTTTTTCCTTATAGCTCAGTTACTACTGAAGGTAAAAAAAAAAAAAAAAGATACTTCAAAGGAAATTCTGCACACAGACTATTCAATCACCCGCATCCTACAACCAAAGAAATGCTTTCAAATTATTTAGAAATGCATCTCTCACTAAATACGGTGAGAGGATTTTTTTTTTTCTCCCAAAGACTGTTTGCAGTACTTACTAGATCCTAGACTGTTAGATGTTACACTTATGACACTTTTTAGACTTATTATGCTATAAGGACTGTTGGTGAATTTTCTTAATTTGTTTTTATATGTAATGTTTTCAACAGAAAATTTAACTGTATGGTACAGGAAAAGTAAAATAACTATTACATTACTGTAGGTAACAAAGACACACCTCTTCAGGAAATGTGAATAAGTGCTCATACTGGGAAGTATTCTCTTAAAAGAATTGTCATACCACCTATAAAGCTTAGTACCTGCCAAAGGATACTCAGAGAAGAGTTTAAAAAAACAGCAAGTATATAACAGTAGTTTCTTATATGTGTAGCCTTACCTTCACACAAAACTAAAGGGCCTACCCAGTAACTACTAAAATAGCTTCACAAGTTGAACAGTAATAAACATCTGTCAAAACACCTGTCAAACACTAAAGGAAATAAAAGAAGGGGAGGCAAGAGGGGAAAAAACCCACAAATCATAGGACAAACATTGCTGCCACTACCTTGTAGTAAACGGACGATGTGATGGATAAATTTTCCTTCCATTACAAAAAAAAATTTGCATCTGCTTACTGCAAATCTTTACATAAAACAAAATCACAGCGTTCCTTATTTTATTCACTGTGCATGCTGTTCTATGGTAATAAGCTTTAGGCAAGAAGCTCAAAAGTGATTTCTCAAAGTAGTAACTAACTGTTAGTTCTACATTAGTTCTATAATCCTTACAGAAACCATTCAAGGAGGAAGCTTTGCAGTCAATATGGACAGAGTTCTGTAAATCAGTAGTCAGATAATGAAATTAGGAACCAGTCATGAGTTATGAGGGTACCATTGGTATCAGTTTTCATTTGACCACAGCCAGACGTTACACACGACCAATTCCACTGCTATTCAAGCATATAGTGTACTATGGAAGCATCTGGATGATGATACTCATAATTTTAACATTTATGTTACAAGCACAGAGTGGGCCATACACATGGAATTCCAGAATACCACAGCAGCTAGCAGCATATTTTCTGAAACTACTCTAGCCTAGTTAAATTTAAGTTTCATGTTGTCATTTGGGTAACAGCAAGTAAGAACTCCATTTTGAATAAGTGAAGCTATTTGACTAAGACAATTTAGAACACTGTAAACCACATGTTTAAGACATAAAACTAGCAGCTCTTGTCCCATATTTCTATACATCCATACTACTTCAGAACATATTTACTTTCCTAAGCAGGTGAATTTATTGCATTTTGATACAAAATTTTCTCTTACAGAACTGTTTCTTTTCTTTCAAGGTAATTATCAAGAATGTTAAAAATGCAAAAATGCTAAACTGATGCTTTAAAAACATGTCCATTAAAGTCTTCACAGACTGGAAGGCCACATCCATCCTGTAGATAACCATACTAACAGCTGCTTGTTGTTCTGTAAAGCACTTGCGCTACAGAAATGAATCTGGTACCAGTGTCTTTTAAATGACCTATGGAAAATGATTAAAGGAAGAGTCTCTTTTATTACTTGGCTACAAACATTACTGTCAGGCTGTACTCTGACGTCACTGGAAATGTCATATAGGTTAAGAGAAAACTCTTAGAGTAAGGATTGTAGGTTTTGTTCCTCCTCATATGCTCATGAATACAAGTCTGAAGTAGAAGATTTCTGTTAATTCTCATAAAAGGTCTACGGGAACAGTACAATAGTCCCTACAGTAACTTACTTACATGCCTCAACTAGATCTGGACTGCAGTTTTTTCTCTAGGACTGAAAGGCACTGCAAGCTCTGTTTGATCAGTCAACTGGCCAGCAGAAAATAAGCGACACCAGCCTGATTTAATTCCACTGGTGAGATATCCTATCTATCAAAAAACTACCACAGAGTTAACCTCTTGAGCCTGGTCAGAATTTCAACTTCCTGTGACTTTGGGGGGCGGGGGAAAGTAATGAGATGGAGAATCAATATCCCCTAAAGGAATTGCCCTCAAATGAGAGCATTTACTCTCTCTGCTGCTTCCCACAAACCTCTAGGGATTCCAACCCAAGACCTGGCTTCTAAATAAAGTGCTGCCAAAGAATTATTTCATACGAAAGCCTTGAAACAATTCTCTCTGAATTAAGTTGCCAAAATATAAACAAGTCCTTTTTGTTTGTTTTGGTTCCCCCCCCCTAATTTGTGTATAGCCCTCCAACATACAAACTTTTTGCTTAACAGTCATAAAACTTAAGTATCTTAACATTCAGGACAACTATTTGGTATGTTAACAGATCTTATAATTCCTTCTGAAAAAGACTGTAAAAAAGGAGGAAGGATTAATTCATTATCATACCGTTATAACTATAAAGAAAGGAGCACATAAACCCAGTATTGTCTCCCACCATTTCCAGCAAAATCCTCCAATATAGACGTTTCTTCATAGAAGAATGCTTTGGTTGATGACAGATGGAGCCTTTACAGTCTGGTTTTCCCAAGGAAAAATTAGTCTCCTCTCTCCATTAAAAAAAACACAATGCACAAACATCAGGCATAGCACAAAATACTTTAGTGCACTATCAAAGGGGCTTTGCTTTGTTTTAAATTCTTGATGTATTTACCTCAGTTGGTCCAGCATACATCATGGGGGAAGGGAATATAGCCACCACTGTTGTTTCTGGATTCAAGATTCCCTCCTCCAGTACTGCAGCATGTTGCTTCATGCGCCACATGAGAGGAACGTCATCCTCCTTTGTCCAGCCTCCAAGTGGATGCAAGAGTAAAACTGGGCGCCGGTAGCCACGTTCCAAAAGCTGCTTATGAGTATCCTGCATTAAAAGAGCATGCCCATTGTGCACCGGGTTGCGTAACTGGAACGCAAAGACAGCATCTATGGAGAAAAAACAGACAAAAGATACAAGAAAAGCAAGTTACTTTATCAGGAGTTGTACAATCGTAGAAAAATTTTCAAACAGTACAATCTTTCCTCTGAACTCTATTAAACAAGTATAATAGCAGTAGTCACAGGTCATTAAAGAACTATGAGTTATTATAAAATCATTATACTCAATAAGCAAAGCTAATAAAAAACAACCATACTAAAAAAAAAAAATAAATCAGCTTCATTCATTTTTGAGATTTCCACAGAATTACTCTAGTTTCTCCAATAGCTATAATCTTCTCTTTGGATTTTTCACTTGCATGAGCATATAACATAAAGTTAAATTCTAAGAGGAAATCAAACTATGCTAACTGTCTTAAAGGCTCAATGTATCATCAGGAGAACAAATGGACGTTTGTGACAAAACAAATGAAAGCGGATTTAATGCGCCTTAACAGTTCCTTCACCTAAACAGCTTTGTAGAGTCTACGGACAGTAAGAACAAAGCAAGGCTAACTGGTATTCCAAAGCATTACAAACTCTTCGATGAAAAACACTGCCTCAACCAGGATTTCTCCCTTCTGCAAATTAAGATGAACTAACGTACCCTGCAAGACAGCAAAATCACCATCACCAAGAGGTTTCTCATTAAGGAACCAATGAAATCTAGAGAACAGGGCTTTTTCAGGTATCAACTATATTTATTTAGGAGCTAGCTAAAACAAAGATTGGTATCTCAAACCTGCAGATCCTGGAAATACTGACCACACTGAAAAAAGACAGGAGCTCAGGACCAATCTCAGTTTGCATTCTTGATGTTAATCTCTTCCCTCACACTTAGAAGTGCTTAGCAGCTGCCTGCCAGCCACTGGCACAATGAAGGCAGTACGTTTGTTCTCTGCTTTAAGACATTACTCAGCCTCTTATTTATCTACTTAACACAACTGCTTTAGTGAGAAAAACTGTTTTGTTTCTTGTGCAACATAAAGCTAGCAGTTAGCTCACAATTTTTAACTGTGATACATTCCACTTTGCACCACTGTACTTGCATTACTGTCATAAGCTTTGCTCCCCAGAAGCAGCATAAACAGAAATAAACATAGAACAGCATGAAAGCAGCACTCAACCATACCTCTACAGTTTTAGCCGAACCTGATAATTTTTAAATCATGTTCTACCACATTTTAACATTATCTTTTCTTGCATTAGTAACATGTCTAGTGTGCATAGAAAGATAAAATTCAGAACCTCAGGCATTACCAGCTTCTCTTGTGTATTTAGGCAGTGCAATGCTTGAGGTCATATAAATTAATACCAGTAAAAGGCAAAGAATGCCACCTAGGAGAGCATTCAAAAACCTTCATCTTTGAAACAATGCTAGCCCCTGTGGTATTGAGGCAGCAGGCATTTGGATAAATCTTTGCAGGAAGAAACAGAACAAGAAAAGTTTACTCACCAGCATCCATTTCCTTGAATTTCTGCCTTAGTTCAGCTGGAGTGAGACGGTATTGATCAAGTCCATCATTCCAATAAATACGATCAAGCACCTGTAGATCTCCACCTACAAGCCAGTTCCCTTGCTCCATAACCATCTAAGAAAAGAAAGCAAAACCCTTGTTAGTATTGCTTGTCAGCTTCTCCTGAGCATCTAGAACATTGCAATGGGGGCACATCTTTACCAAGGGAAGAGTTCTGCGTTAATTTTATTCGACAGTCTCAAGTCAAGCATCAACGTTTTTTAAAAAATAAAACAAAATAAAGTAAAATAAAACAAAATAAAATAAAACAAAATAAAATAAAATAAAAATAAAAATAATCACTGGAACATAGTCCAGACATGTTATACGATGGTGCAGGAGAGATGCCCAAATCTTCAGTAGGCATATGCCTTTCTCTCAAAATAAAGGATTTTTTTAATAGGTAGAAATGCAAGTACCCAGCATTCTTAACCAACATTATTACATGACAAAAAGAGATAGCAGCCAGAAAGCCTAACATATTAAGTACAACAAAGTTGCACACTTTATAGTTGTTGGTCAAAGCAAATGCAGTTCCAGTATCACCTTGCAGTTTACAAGATTCTGGTCAGCAATAAAGTAACAAATAAACCAGTTCTGATTACCTTTAATTTATGAATAAAATCAGAATCTTTGAAGTAGGATAGCCTTTGGATTTGTTTCACAGTAGCACTTTACCAAGGCAACATATATTGTACACTCACTAGAATTCGTTTGGTATCCTCAAATATCACCTCACGCCTTAAGAAAAAATAATTATGGCAAGCTGCTTAACATGCTCTAGCAATGGCCATAGAAATCACTCAGAAATTATTAATTTCTGGGAATGCATTTGCTTTTGAAGATGGAACCACAAAAAAACTTCCAGGTTTCATACACATTTCTGATAATTTTTTAGCCTTAAGTAATTTAAAGATGACAACAAATGTTGACATAACATAAGACATTACATACTAAACCCACAAGCCAAAATTAACTGTGGATTTTTCAATTTATTTTTACTTTGAGATAGAGGACCTGCTGGAATTAAGTGATGCTACAGTCACCATCCCCTTGCCAAGGAAAATGCCAGACTTTGACATCTTACCAAGGTGGGGGAAGGTGTGATAAAGATATGAAGATGAGAAAACTGCACTACAGTAACTCTCAGGCACGCAAAGTTTTCTGATTAATTTAGAAAGGCCACCAGATTCATGTGCTGTCATGACAGTACTATGCACACATTCATATGCTGTCGTGATACTACTACTATACACTCCAGTACAGACATAGTAACATAGCTCCTCATCTTCTACATTAGTTTCAGCCATGTCATTCTGTAATTGCTAATGCATTATAACAAGTCATTCAAATCTTGTCTGCATCAGATTTTCTTAGAATTTCTTAAATTTGTGTGAAGTTTTCAACAAAGGGGTATTCTTATGTTCATCAGCACAGAACACATCAAGGGCTTTGAAAATTTTCCAGAATACTCTTACTTGTATCTAGCAGGAGATGTCCTTTTTCAGATATACTCCTGAATACAACTTCAGTCAGTAAACAGATGTCATTACACATTAATAAAAAAATTGATTACACATTAATAAAGAAGTCAAAAAATCCATAGTTTTCACATATGTATAACTATTAATCTTACAGATACTTTTACAGCAAATCAAAGGCTTTCCCTTTTTAAAAGCAAGCTCATAATTTGAGGTTTGTTTGATTTCTTTTTGTCTGATTTTAAGTCATAGTTGTAAACAAAAAGATACTATAGAGACAAATGGGGGAAGAAACATATTTTGTCTCTGCAGAGCTCAGATGCAACATTTACATCAGCTTGCAAATCCAAACACAAAACATTGCGATGTTGCAGTTAGAATATTTCAGTATGACATACACATAAGGTCAAGATAATAAAACATACTGAACACAATGGATGGGAAATAACTCCCCAGAGAGTTAAATGATGAACTCTCCAGGAGTGGGGCCTATTTCAAAAGCATCTAAACCAGGCAGTTCTCACGTGCTCCGCATGCAGGAAGAATAGAAGTTTTCTTGCCTTCACAATGCATGTATCTGCTGATTAAGGCGCTTTGATGACCCATCTGGCTACACAGAGGGATGTGTTTCCTAGGCACACTAGAGGGCAAAGTTCCCTCTTCTGTAGCACAGATTCTACAGTATGTTCTAAATTCATTTCATGTGTACATATTGACATTAGATTTTCACACTAAGCGCAGCCTATTCAACAGCTGCACAGAACAAAAAAAAAAAACAACCACCCTTGTTTCTGCTCAAATGTTTTAATTAGTTCTCAAAGTAGTTTTGCTGTCGAAATACACCAGTCACAGACATCAGCTTCACTTAATTTGCAGCGCCACAAACGGTACAGCTAATAGGATTAGATTTTCAACTTTTAAACACACACCTTGATATACGGATGTTCCTTGCATGTTGTGCCCCATTGCCTAGCACAGCGTTCCTCTTTCCTGTGCTCGTAGAATTCGGGATTACGAAGAATGGCCACACGACGACCTTCATACACCAGTGCAATTGCTGTACACCCATCCAGTCTTTCTTTGTCTTCTTGAGTAGCTGTTAGCACTATAGGCACTGACAGATTAATAACTCCCCCTGCAGAGTGAAGGGAAAAAAAAAAATGGGCCCTTATCCTTAGCAACGGTCATCAGTGATATGATGAAAATCTACCCTCCTAACAAGCCACAGTCCAGGCTGTATGTGTACCACACAACAGGTAGCTCAAGTAGTTAAATTTTAACAGGGCTTGAAAGCAACTTTTAGAATGAACTCTTGCATAAGATACACATGCTATAAAAATGTGCAAGCACTGAGGTTTGAGAAAGAGCAAAGACAGTACTGAAAATAGCAAGTATTTATAGCTGCACACAAGTATTTAGACTGTGGGGATACTACTTTTTTGGGATCTCAAAGGAATAACTTGTTAAAGAACCTATCTAGTAAGCAGAAATACACAATTGTCCCTTTTAAACAGATCATCTAAAATATTAGGCAAGATCGCTAATGGAGTGGATAAAGAGTAAAAAAAGAAATAGCATTCTCAGCAGCCATACTTTCAGTCCGTAAGAAAAGTTCAATGCGATAGAAGCAGCCAAATGTACCCAAGTAGTTAGCATATATAATTCAACTGTTTCAAAAGGCGACTTTTGCTGTTTACTTAAAACTGTATTCAGATTCAAGCATATGTATTTCAGAAAAAACTGTTAAGTCAGGCAGACATTTTGCATAGTTTGTTCAGCTGAAAGCTTACCGGCTACTTTACTTCTAAAACTAAACCAATGCATCTGAATTTTAAGGTTATGTGTGGTCCTCACTTTTAAGCATTTACTTCACTGCTAGATGCTGGAAGTCTTGTTTTTCTTGACTACAGGAGTGAGATTTGAGAAACCCAGTGGAGTAGATACTGTAAGTCTCATACAAAGGCTTGAATTCTAACGAGCATACAATTGCCGAAAGAGTGCAAAACTTTTGGGTGGTCTCCAGGAGAAAAGGCATGGCCCCCTTAAAGTTAATGGGGGTTTTGCTATTGACTTGAGTGGGGCCAAGACTCTAAATAAGGCTGATTTCCCCGTTATTTGAGCAATACATTTTTTCATAACCTTCTCTCAATTTTACCTTAAGTGTGGTAGGAAGTTAAACTTTATGAAGCTGGATGAAAAAGTTAAGAGGAAAATAGATCCCCCCCTTCCTTCATAACGCAAAATGAAAAGCATGCTGCACATCTTCTCCTAAGTTCAGTCTTAGTGCTCAGACTTATTTTCAAAGCAACTAGGTCATAAAATTGAGCTTGGCAACAGTCACAGAGAAGGTGATATGCCACTCCTAATTTGATAATTAAAAAAATCCTTTTGCTTTTGTGAACAAGGAATTAAATATTTCAAACTGGGAAGAGATCTCAAACCTGTTAATTATTAAAATTTTGTCAGTGACCAATAATAAATATATAGTATCTTTGACATCTGTCTTCAGCCGCTGTACAAATGAGAAACTGAGGCAACGTAGTGGAGTGAGTTTCTTAAGTCGCAGGTGAGGACAGTGTCAGCTTGAGACTATTTCAGATAACTTAAGCTTCTAAGTGAGAATATTAACACACCTGCACCAATCTCCACAATGTAGAAGTCAGTCAGTACGAACATTGCATTTAGAGCCCAAAGGATGAGATGCATTGCAGGTATTAAACAATTTCCCTCTCTTGAAAAAATCAAAATCCTGGAAAATGACTGCTGCCTTGAGACTCCAGAACTAACATACCAAGCAGGGAGGAAACTTTCAGGATGCTTTTTTGACTTAACCATTCCCACTGCTTCAAGCAGCAAAGCAGCTTTGAGGCAATCACATTTCTCTAAAAAGGTTCTCATACATAAATGTTGCAGTAGATATCTAAGAAGAGGAAATATGTTAGCATCTAGAGGAACATGACTTTTCTATTCAAGCTTAGAACTGAAAATTGTTTCCATCAATAAGTTATTAGTTATTTTTCATTACTTTTATTTTTTGCAGCATACATGAGGTACTAAAAACAATTGCAAGAGAAGTTTAAAAACTCATAATATTGCCATATCTGACACCTATACAAGGTCTTAAAAGCCTTATAAAAATTCTGATTTACAGAAGACTACAGGGCAGAATAAGAAGCTACAAGCTATTTTAGCAGCTGAATGCATAGCATGCCATCTGCAGAGCATGTTTCACCTGAATGGACACACAGAAGGCAAATGGAATAAAAATAAAACTAGCAGTTCAAAAACGATACTGCAAACTTTAGATACTCCAAAATAACAGGATGACATTATGTTGCCTAGGATAGTATCCGAGACACTTAGAAAAGGGAACTAGAAAATGAAAGAGGGACAACAGATGTCTGGATCATAGAATTGAAAGACAAGTGACAATTTTTTTTCTGCTATTTGGTCTCCAGCAAGAGAAGAGTAATGCAGAAGAAAGTGGGGAGACAGGAATTTTTACTATCCCTCTTTGATATAGAGAGCGCAAAAAAACCTAAAAGGCTGGAGTAAAACAGAGCCTTCAAGAGGAATAAATGAAAAATGACAGAGGACCACAATCAAATTCCAAAACCTGACGTTATTATCACTTGTTGGACTACCTTAACTAATGCTTGCTCTTAGCCAGTTGGTAATGCAAAATAAAAGATATTTGTTTAAATCATCACAAGATAATTACTAAGTTATAGTAATTTAATTACATGTGACAATTGTCCATACTCAAGCAACCTCCTCAAATTCTGATTTCATACTTGCAATGGCTCCAGCACTCAAGTCAGTTTGTTGTCCTTTCTTTCATTACCATTACGGAACAAATCTTTTGGCACACAGAGCTAAACAGCAACTAAATTGCAGTTCTGAATTCTAAAATAAATGTCTTCAAAACAAATTAGAAACATAGATTTTAGGTTTAAATGTTTTTCAAAAATGAAAACATTTGAAAAGTATAATTTATAAAGGCAAAAAGGCAAGACATTCAAACACAATGGTAGGTATAAAAACAATAAAACCATCAAGTTTAAAACTGATGATCATCATAATCGAGCCTCTTACCCCAGGTTGTGCACAAGGCTGATAACGTATGACCACACCACCACTAAGAAGCAAAGCATCAACAATATTTTAGAAGTAGGATTAGTTTGCTCAGTTTTACAAATGGTAAGTTTTACCCTACCGTCAAGGAGACAGTCAAAGTGAAGGCACTGTAGGTATTCTCTCTCTCTCATAAAGCCATTCAGGGGTGTTGCCCAACCTTCTGCTAGCACTTGCACCCATTGCATATCCACCTTGTAAAGAAATGGAGAAATAGACTTAGAGCAGACAAAAGTTGATGCTTAATGATTGGCATCACGTATTAATCATAATAGATCATGATTTACCCATAAAATGCAGGACAGTGTAAATGGAAGATTTCAGTATTACAGTTTTTAATCACAAAGAACTGAAAGTTTCTACAAGTAAAAAAAAGAACAACTTGTTTCTCACTGTTCATATTTTTGGTTATTTTCCAGTCCTTACACTAGATCAAATTTCCATGTGTTAAAAAACAAACCAACAACAACAAAAAAAAAGGCACAACAACAAACTTTATTTGTAAATGTTTGATAAAGTTCACCTCAACAGAATTAGAGAGTCCCACTTGCATTTATTTTTTAACAAAGCAAGATAACCAAGAGGTGAAAAAAGAAAAAAAAGAAAAACACCACAACAATTACCACAAAAATCAGAATTATGGGGGTGAACATTAAGAGGTCTAATCTTAAAACAGATTAGAAAGAAAAATTTTATTGCAGAAACTAGTGAGACAACCCACAAGTAAAGTTCTCTTGGGACTAGTACTTAGTTTAGTTTAAGAGGTATCAGCTTACAGGGAATTTCCTTCCTTAGCACTTAAACAGTCACACTATGACTTAGTGTGTGGCCTCTATTATTTCTGCATGTCCATTACTAAGACTTGGTCAAGTCTTTGACAAGGACAGGCTTTGCTTGTGCAAGTCTCCTTTGCAAAAAAGAGCATGACTAATTTTATTACACTGTTTAATTTATACTGCGGCAAGTACAACACACATTTTCTTCCCAAGCTAATGTTATATACATGCTTGATATTTAACAAACCACTGGTTGGGGGTGGAGAAGGAAAGGATTTGTTTTTCTAGATAGGGAGCAATTTAGAACGGGACACTACATAAATTTAATAATGGTGACCTTAAATATTTATTCCTTATCGAAGCAATAAATAGTTTTACATATGTGAAAGGATCTAGTAAGATGCAGTGAAAGGAAGTATTAAAATTTATTAGTAGTAGAAGGCTAGGCAAATTTTAAAACTATTTAATTCAGTGCTTAGTATGTCGTCTCATTCCTTCCAAGTCAAGTAACTCACGGCAGATGCTCAACTCTGAGCTAAATCAAATGCTTAGCTTTAAGTTCTAGTAATACTGTCAAAAAGCCAGTGAAAACACTCATGCATTGTATCTGTGTTTAGGTCTAGTTCTTAAGAAAAAGAAGATGAGGTACAACAGAAACACAGACAGAATCAGCTTTGTCTAATTAATCTGAGTTGGAAAATAATACATTTAACCAAAATAAGAACAGAGTTGATCAAGTTGATCCATGCTTTTCCACATTTTCTCTGCTGGAAGCCAGAAAAGTAGCATGAATACGTTCTAACTAGAAAAAACAAACAAACAATAAAGTAGATCTGATCATCTCTGTAGACTTAAGTTTGCAACTGTTTGAGCCTGGTATGTAAGGTTACTATCGTTCAGCTGAAGGTTACCAATAAGGAGAATCAGGAAGCAGTAACTGATTTCCTTCATATTTCTAGGTTATTACAATTCAAAATAAAATGGTTTGTGTAAGTAAACTAAAAAAAAAAAAAGTTAGTAATTCTTCTAGAAACAACTACTCATACAAAGATATGCCAGGTACGGTTGAGGCCATGGATGGCAAAGGGAGGAGGCAGCATGGGAGGAAGCTGCTGAATCTCCAGGCTTGGGATAAACTAAGTAACACTATACTAGACATTATTTATGAAATTACAAAGATTCAAATGTTATCTCTAGTAAGTGATCAAAGAAAACACAGATGCTGTGATTTCTCTCAAGAAAAGAGTGAAAAAGTATACCAAGATACATTCTGTAACCAGTACAGATATTTCGACTATATCTACTTTCTCTGAGCAAGAGATTAAACTGTCTTTCAACTTCAGCAATGAGACAACTGAACACACAATACCTTATTTATTTCCAAGGTTAACAGAGACTCAGCATCAGTTTTGGCCAACTGTAGCTTGTTTTCTGGCACATAAAGCTCTTTCACCTCATAAGAGGCATCCACTGGTACAATGTCCTGTATAAAAGGAATAAATAGAACTTAATGTTTGCTCAAAATGCTTCTTGGACACTGAACACATGGTCAAGAAGTAAAATTCTAGTGTTGCACTACTCTGTAGCAAGAGTTTATTCATTAAGCGATTTTTACTCCTTTAAAAACCGGCACTGTTCCAAGATTATGATATGTTGCTAGCCAAGCTGCTGGCTTGAGTAACTAAAGTGAGACATTCCGACAAGAGATTTTTTTCTAAACTTGAAGTACCCCATATAACATTTACCTAGTAAATTCTTAACTGTTTAATTAAGTGCAGTTTTTATGACTTATTAATGCCTACATTATCTACAGCAGAAAGGAAGACTCTGTGCTTTTATACTTGCTAAAGAAGTAAAAAAAGTTTTAGGGACTGAGCATTTATAAATTTAAGTCATTCACTATACAACATACATTAGAGGCAGTAACATGGAGGTTAAAAAAAAAATCTTTTTCTCAACTGAAAGTGATTAATACAGAAGTACAAATTAAATGTATTACCTACAGCTAATGACATAACTCCAGTGACTTAATCTATATACTAACACTTAGAACATTTAAATATGAGGCCATCTGTGCATACATATGTGCAATGAACTGAAATCTAGTTTTATAACCGGAATACCACAAATATTTTTTATTTGAAAAAAACTCAGTTTTCCTCCATGTGTTTTAAGCAAGACATTCTCACTCCACAATGCTCAAGGCTCAAGACCTTAAACTTCTCGTAAGATATGAATATAAGTATAAAAACATAATTTAAAAAAAAAAAAAAGGGAGAAGGGAGAAGGCCATCATCATAGAACTTTAAAGAGTCTCCTCTGACAAAGGATGGTTTAAAATGTCAAAACCTAGTCAATCGTTCCAGAGAGATTCAGCAGCAAAAAAATCTGTGAAAAGCAGCTGACAGTTCTTTTTAAAACAGGTTTTTCAGAGTTTTGGAAACTTTTGTAAAGTAATGCTTTACTTTTTGAGGAAAAAACCTCACCCTTATTGCAAAGTATATACAGAACCATAACAAGAATAAAGACATTATCTTTATTTTTCCAGTATATGCAGCCCAGAGTAAACAGGTAAGCCTGTAGGAAACACAAAGTTTGCCCAAGCATTTTAAAGCATTCGTCCAAGCATTTATCAGACATTACACACTACCTCCATGGAAAGTAAAACAAAGGGAGTGGGATGATGGAAGCAAGTGGGAAATAAAATTACTGCAGGAGAAAAAGATGTGGTGAGTCTCACTGGCTGTTACTTAATTCATATCTCCAAAGACAAATAAAAGGAAAACAAATTAAACTAGCACTTAGAAATTGTGTTTTATTAGGAAAAGCTCAGCCCATTACATATCAGACATCATTTGGGAAGCTGATTTTATTAGACAGTAAGTTAGGCAAAACCTGTCTTCCATTTTCTCTGCCTGAGCAGCAGCATTACAGCCCAGAAGAGCAGCAGCAGACTCCTGCCACAGCACTAAGCCCAGAATCAAACAAAGGTATTGCCTGCTGTAAAGAACAGCAGACCTTACAAGCAAAGTATAATGACTGAGTACACATTATGCTGCTTCACAGAAGATTCCCCTCTGGACCCTAGTTCATTACCATGTTAGAATGTCCTAATTTTACAAACCATCAAAAGCTTAAAATAAATGTGCCTATTAAAAAGGTCTCTTCAAATATGATCCTGTTTTTAGTGTCCCACTAATAGGCAAAACAATGGAGAAAACAAAGGTTTCACAATGCAGTTTCTGTCAACAACCTACCTCATTATAAGGATGTAAACAGCTTGAAGACACTTCTAGCAACACTGAGTCAGACATTTAGAGAATTTGTAGGATTAGTAAACCTAGATTCCCTTGCAGGCATAAAAATGGTATTTAAAACAACATCTTAAATTAAAAAAAAAAAAACAAAAAAAACAAAAAAACAAAACAAAACCAAACAAACAAACAAAAAAACCAACCCAAACAGCAGCAAGAGGAATCCATAGGTCTTTAAACTGTATGTATTATAGGAAAATGTTAGGTTAGCAAGCCATCTAGTGACCACTTTAAGGTAGTAACTTTACTCAAAGGTTCATTCTACCGAAGGACAAGTTACACAATATTCCTCAACATTATTTCATAATGCATATATAAATAACAGCAGAATAATAATAGAAAAAACTAGACGCTTTATGGGAATGTGCCTCCTCAGACTGCAGTGGTAGGTACTTTGCTGATGCTGTCTAACATCCTCAACAGCCTGTAAAGAAAGGGCCTTCAGGCAAGTCTCTGGTAGATGGGCATTCACAAGTGACATTCAATTTACAATACTGAATGACTAGTCTTCTAAGTTCATATTAATTGAGATGTGAGGCCACTGAATTATTTATATATGGAAAAAACAAATAGAAGTATTTGCTTGACTACAATAATCACTGAAATTTTGGTAGCTACAGCTTGCAGGGAAGTTTGTCAGTACATTAAGTACAGGGAAAACTGAAAAGTGCAACGACAGCCATGATCTTAAGAGAGAGAGAGGTATGATTTTCTGGACTGAGGGCCTTTTCTCTGTCCATCAGTTGTGTTCTATTATGTTTTAAATTCACTTGAGCCATAGAAACACTCCTCCTCTTATGCCAACAAGAGGCATTTCTGACCCCAGCCGTTTACTGCTGTTTCTCTCAAATCTGTAAAGATGCCCTTTACACAGTTGTTTTGGTCAAAATACGTCATGTTTAGCTTATGTAGTACATCTATATCAAACTAAATAATTTTGACTGAAAACATTTAGGAAATACTCATACAAATCTATCAGTCAGCAGATCTAACTGGATGATTGTCGCCTAACCAGAGTCTCTGTAATTAACATAGAATGGCTCTGAACCAAAACCTTGTCTGTGCCTTTTCCCAGAAAATGGAAGTTAAAAACAAGAGAAGCAAGCAGAAGAAATAAGTAACAAAAACTTCACAGTATTTAATGATTACACAATTCAATGTGACTGAAAACTCCAAAATTATACATGCTTTTTTACCAACATGAGCTACTGAAATCTATTTCTATAACATTCAGTAGTACATTTTCAAAAGAAAACAACCACAACCAAAGCACACATACCTCAAAAATAGGAAATCCGTAACTTAAAATACAGGAAGTTCTGCTTACTTTCCTAAGCATGAGAAGAAATCAGTGTTTTATTGATGTGGGAATTACAGAAGTTGAATACTGAGGTGTTCTTTTAAATTACGCTTAAAAGCTTATACTGGTTTCTGCTCACTCTGGCTTACATCTTTACTGTTGTGTGTTTAAATCTTCACTGTAACAGTATAAAACTAATAGTATAATCTTGCATATCCTTTACACAGAGCGTGGGTTTTTTTCCCCCAGCTTCTCACACAAAATAACTATTAGCCTTATCACAGAATCACAGAGGAGCCTCTGGAGACCATCTAGTCCAGCCTCCTGTTCAAAACTGGTCCCAGTACAGCAGGCTGCTGAGGAACTTGGCCAATCAAGTTTTGAATATCTCCAAGGATGGAGCATCCACAGACTCTCAGGGCAACTTGTTCTAATATTTGATCATCTTCATAGTGAAAGGTTTGTTTCCCCTATGTCTAGTTTGAATTTCCCATGTTTCATCTCGTCTGTCGCCCCTCATCCTACCCTTGTGCACTGCTGAGAACAGTCTTCATCGGTCTTCTCTAAACCTTCCCATTGGGGTGCTAGAAACAGCGACAAGACCTCCTTTAGCCTTCTCTTCTCCAGGCTGAACAAGTCCAGTTCCCCTCAGCCTCTCCTTGTACAGTGACGTGCTCCAGGCCCTGACCATCTCGGTGGCCTTCAGCTCAACTCACTCCAGTACATCAGTGTCTGTCTTCTACTGGGTGAGGGAGAAGGGCACAAACCTGGACATGGTATCCCGATAAGGTCTCACAAGTGCCACGTAAAGCAGCAGAATTGCTTCTCTCCACCTGCTGGACATGTTCTTGCTATTACAGCGCAGTATGCAGTTGGCCCTCTTTGCTGCATGGGCACATGTTTTCATAATGCTGACAAATGTTTTTATAATGCTGAACAATTTACTTCAGTTCTCTTGTGTCCTCCTCATGTCTTAGGAAGAGAGTTACTTTGTTTAGTTATCAAAGAGGTGAGTTATTCCACACAATGTCAGCATATATCAAAGTTAAAAGATAGGTATGCTGCAAGTTAATGTCATTGTACTGTATTTCATACCAATGCTTATTTCCAGCATTATAAACCATTTCTAAGATCCCTGTGGTCTGCACTTTGTCTTATGAATCCCAGTTTGTCCCATTCAATCACCTTTTGCTGTAGGTATTTGGTTTGGCATTTGTACAAATTTTCTGCTGAAATTATTTTGAAAGCAGGAGGAAACAGGAAACAAAGTTTCAAGTAAAATAATGATTTGATACCCAGCTAGCAGCTGGGTATCATTAATTGTGTCATACTCTGAATGCCTAATTTACAGTCAAATAATGAAAAAGTGGGCTGAAGATGTAATGCCTGCTCTACAAGAATGTTACAGATATTAAAAATACTAAGCTCACATGTTTTAAGTTTCTTGATTAAAAAAAAAAATCCACTGAAAGATGTTATGGACGCTGCTGTAATTCATGTTGATGACCACGGTGATCACACAGAATATTCTTCATAATCGGTTTTTTGAGAAGTGAATGAGGAACTAGACAAGATTGAGAACTTTGCTCCAGAGAAAATCACTGTGTTGTTACAGTGATAGCTGCAGTATAATTTGAGGTAAAAAACAAACAAACAAAAACCAACCACCAAAAACAACAATAAAGTTTACATGTACACTCACAGCGGATTGATCTAAATAGTAGTAGAAGTGCATAATCAGGTTCCAGTTTGGAGGTGGTATTCGCAGAGCCGCCATAAGTTCATGTCCCTAAGAATGGGACTTTTATACAAAGGTAGTTAAAAGTTTAAAGATTAAATGTTACCTATTGGAAATGCAACTCTTTCCTTGTACACTTTTGTACTTCCTTAACAATAAAGGTGGCATTCCAGAGCTATGACTTCTTCAGAAAATATTTTCTAGGCTAAATATTGAACTTATTCCATAGTAAGGAAATATGAACTTTGTGCAATGGGCTAGATCAGCTATATTGGTTGACAGTAAAAACAAGAACTAAAACAACAAAATCTTTACAGCCAAACACCTACACGAGGCTTGTCTGACTCCACTGGAAAATATCAGCAGATTGAAAGACAAATTTATCAAGCTCAAAAGATACACAAGCCTTTCTGACTGAAAAAAAAAAAAAAGTGTGCAAGCACTAATTTGTATAGTACTGAGAGCAGTTGGGGGATGGAGGGAGGGAGGAAGTTTTCATACGACTCAGACTTGGTAGCTTTAGGAGATACTCATGAGCACCTTGCATTCTAGATCCCTAAAAAGAACTTTGAAGTATCTATTGCATTTACATGCAAAGAAAGCAAACCAGGTGACCCACAAAACAAAGTTATACCACACAAGAACTTCCCAGATTCAAAAACTGCTTATTACTCCTACTTCTGTGTGGTTACCTCCCTTTTTCTTCCATAAAAGATTGAATATGTTTTTGGAAAAGACGTGGTACATTCGTTTCAGAGTTCTTTTCAAATATTACGAAAAATCCTAAGAACCAAATAATTCCACTACCTATAAAAGAACAATATTTCAAATTCTTGCTTAATACATAAATATGTGTGTATATCTGTCCTCTATCTCAACACACATTTATACCATTCCAGCTGTCTTTTTTACTGCCATTATTGTCTGAACTAGTATAAAAATAGTCCTTGAAATCCAAGGATTACCAGTGTTTTGAGCAGACTTTTTCCCAAAGTTTTTCACAGCTATTGAAATAAAACAAACATCCCAAATTATTTTTAATGCTGCTGGTCTATGGCCTTTTTAATAATATATTGTGATTAGTAAATAAAGAAGAACACAGACACAGCTTGTTCCAACTAAAGGAAACCTACAGAAATTATATTCTCAAGATATCACTGTATTAATATGGCCTGAGAACAAGACATGCCTGTTCAGCCATGCCTTGGTTTCATTGTCTCTCATTAAAGTTAATTAATCACTAAGATATCTTGGCATTCATGATGCTGTTGTCTACAAATTTAAAAAAAAAAAAAAAAAAAAAAAAAAAACACACCAGTGGTAAAATGTGCCTTAAGCAAAGGACAGAGCAAAGCTGACTGGGCCAGGAGCCAGCATTCAGCACTGTGTACTAAGCGTACTAACGCAAGACTTTGGGGATCACTATCTTGGCACACGTGGCACTGGTTTCTACAATTATGAAATGTACTGGATTGTTCTTCTGAGCAGGAGGCACAGGGCCTCCCACAATCAGGAACTGCCACCTCCACCACCTAGGTAGGACTCCTACACAGCTCTCCCTTTTTCTTCCAAAAAAAAAATATTCAGATGAGCATTAGGGTAAAAATCTAGAAATCTACTGCGGTTTTCTGCCCTGTCTTATGTCCTGAGAAACCTTGAGCAAGCAGTGATCTAGTAACAGAGTTTTCTTGAAAATTTAGATACAAGAGACTAAATCTCTCCAGACCTGTACTGGCACAGAGGGTTAAAATTAACTCCATGCTGGCTAAAGGATGAGGGCTTTTGCTTGTACCAACTTCAACACTTGGGGGAGCTTTACTCAAGCTACTGTCTACACTCTAAATTTCCAGAATTTCCACCTCACAAAAAAACATGAATAATTGTCTGCTAGAGTATCTAAATTAAAATAATTGTCTGAAATGTCATCCCACTACCCAGTGACTATAGATAAGAATGTAAGGAGACACATTTCTTCTGCATGGAGATTAGCAAATTCTGGGGGTATGGTTTCAAGAGGATAAAGCCATCTCATGGCTGCTTTCACTTTTGGTGAGTTTTGGGTTTGGGTTTTTTTTGTCTGTTTGTTTTGTTTTCTCTGGGTGGTTTGTTGGGGGTTTTTTGTTTGTTTATTTGTGAGGTGTTTTGGGTGCTGGTTGGTTGGTTGGGGGTTTTTTTAGGTCAGGTAATGAGCTGAACTCACTTATCAGAGATCAGGAGGAAGCCTGGAGGCTTCAAAAGGAATGGTGTAGATTGCAGGCATGAATGAGGAAAGAGACCTACCTTTTCAGAAGTTATAAAACATTAACTCAACTGAGTCATATCAAGAAGATCAGCTTCCTGAACCAGTCGTTATAAAATTGCAGGACCACTCTTACTAGTGCAAGAAAAACAGTGGAACCAAGGGAAACCAGACACCACCACAGCAGCCCTTCTTTAAGGCAGCTCAAATTACTGTGTAAGTGCATCCCTGTCTCTTCACATCTGCAGCATATATTAATTTGTAAGCTATAGAGACAGAGTAAAAAAATTCAGACTCTTACAAATGCTAGCAATCAGTTTTAAAGTCAGCATTCATCATTGCTTCTGTAACAACTGAGACAGCCTTATCTCCCTTCCAGTTATCAGTTATGCTAATTAATATAAATTAATTTTCCACTTGTCCAAATCTTATTTCACTTAGAGATCAATGTTGTCGCAATGTTTAGGTTTAAAAAGGAAACACACAATAGGACAAGCTTAAAAGCTAGAATTTAAAGATGTATAAGCCTTTAACTTTTAAAAACTGTCTCTGCTTTTCCCAGCACATACGTTCAGATTGCAGACACAAATGCTTTGAAAAAAGTTAGTAAGATATATCTGCATTTCTGCTCACCCTCTCTTGAAGAAGTTCCACAACTTGTTGTATACAATCATTCACATCACAGGAATCAGTTTTCAGCACAAGCTCTGGGGCTTCTGGTTTTTCATACTCAGAGTCAATCCCAGTAAAACCTACAGAACATAAGACAAAAATCTTAAGCAACATTTTCCAAAAGATCACTTCATTTTAATGTTGTTCACAGACAGTTTGCTACATATAAACCAACACAACAGGCAAGAGCACAGAGTTTTAGCTTCTTTAATACAGGATTTCTTAGGGAAAGCAACAGCTTTTTTCTTTATCAGACCATCTGCTAATTCTACTACATGACTGCATCAAACTTCAGCATTCTGCAGTACACACATAGCACATTTTTGTTGGTGAAGTTACCTGATTTATACCATGAATAAAGAAAGGAGCGCTGGCAGAAGAACGGCGCACATCAACCCATAGTCATCCATCAGCTGTCCTTTCATTATTAGCTATGATTGTTGAGGTTTTTTTGAATACAAAGCCTGATGTTGAACGACCAGTATATATGTAAATTTGCACTCATGCCACCAAGCAGTACTCTGAAGAGTAAGGAATTCCAACACCTATTAAATTAGTTTAGCTAATATACCCATCTTAAGATAGCTGTTAGTGTAATAAAGATGTGTGTGTTTATTATAGTTGTAACTACTGTCACAGACTGTACAACCTACCAGTGACACTTGTTCTGGCCTACTTAGCTAGCAGTCTGCTTTGAAACAGAGGAGATTCTGACTAACCATGCATAAACAAGAAGGAAAAAATCAAGCCCAAAAGCAAAGCATGTAAGCAGTACAAGTCAAATCTGCAGCAGAAATATCAGCTGGGCTACAGAAACTGAACATCTGCATCCTCTACAATTGCAAATACAAACATTAAAAGTCGAGTTTATCACTTCAGACTTAAATACTCTCAAAATTAGTAGCTTAATTCCCCATCTAAGAAAAAGATCAATTGCTGCAATACCCCATGTGATAAAGAAAGGCTGGTATCTGTTCCAAAACCTGTATACTTTATAATTATCTGATTACTGGAAGAGTGGGAACAGGGGGCAAAGAAGGTGTCCCATTACCATTGCCAGAGAAAAAGATAACAGTTGCTGACATTCCTTGTGAACAGGCAAGTTCATTTAATTTTCATCCTTCGTATATCAGACAGGTTATAAGATACAGCCACGGCTACACCCACTTGTAGCTTACACTGTGTACCTCACTACCGCTTCTAGAGTAACACAATTCCATTATGGGGTTTGTAAAATTAACAAAATTTTAAGGAAGCTCCACAGCACAAATAAGCATTCTGTACAGAACTATATCTTTGTATCGTGCCATCTCAAGCCATCTTGCTTTGATTCTAAGCAAACCTTCAGCCTTATTTAATCCTGATCTTCCCATGATGTATTTGGTAGTACTAGAAGTACCAAGCAACCAGTCATGTGGAATGTCTTAGATTTCTTGAATTTTCTATCACTTTTGATTACTGGTGAGTTCATCGTTACAGCATCTGCAACCTCAACCCCTGAAAGTGATTACTTTAAAAACTGCTTTGCTTCTTAATACAGATAAAAAGTGCTATCTTCAGCCTCTGCAAACTATAAGATAACACAGAGCAAAGCAGCACTTGAAACAATACTTGCGATAAGTGATCACATATTTAAGCTTTTTATTGCAGGCTGTACTTAAATGTTGATCTGAGGCTGGGGATAGGAAATCATTTTCATGGGCACTAGCATAGAACCCCAATTTCAAAAGAAAAGTTAGTCTCTTCAGAAGTGTTCTTAATGGTCTTTACAGAAAGATGGTGATCATGCTTTACTTTTTGGAAGAATTTAGTAACTCTTATTAATGCAATTCTTTATAGACTTTAGAGAGAATCAGGCTCTTTTTTAACTAGTCGATGGACAGACAAAGGAGAGAGACTAATCCTCAACCATAAGAGCTTGCAACAGAAACCATGTAATCTGCTCAAGGTTTTTTGACATGAGGATAGCCAGTTTTGCCCTTTTACTGCCCTATGCATTTAACTAGTGAGTTGCACGAGCTGGAAGTCGATTCCAATTTTCTGCTCCATCCTGTCCCCAGTCCGTGCTGCTTTTAAGGGTGGTACACTCACAGACTTGAGCACATCCACTTATGTGGAGTCAAATTACACCAATGCTTCACTTATGTAGAAAGAATGTGACTACATCTAGGTTCACCTTTAATTTCTCCAGCCCTGGCTTTCTTATAGAGTCCTTTAACATCTCGCTGCTCACAAACATGCAATGGAGCATCCACGAATACTTCAAAAAAAGGCAAACTTGCCCCTTCATGAATTCGTCTGGCATTATTACGATCCTGAAACAAAACAGAAAAAAAACCTAGAAGATTGCACCCACATATTTTTATTGTCTTTCTGCTTTCAAAGTTCATTTTAAAGAAGCTGATAGTAAATTGTAAACAAGTTTTCAAAGTTTGAAAAAAGAAACATGATTTGACCAACTGATGCCCTGCAAGCTGCATCAGTTTGGCTAAGGTTCATCACATGGTAAAAGCTGACATGAAGATCTGAGATATTTTACATTAACCTGATTTATTAAAAAAACAAACAAACAAAAAACCCAAAAAACCACACCCAGGCACAGAGTGCAGAATTTTCTATACCTGCCCCTATCTTAGGAGTTACATACCCAACAGTTACGTTTGCCTAGCTCACTGAAGTCAGACGAGATATTACCTGCTGCTCCTGATACGACCACCCTTCTCTCCAGAGCACCAGATTTCTCTACATTCATTAATCTTCCAAGACTTGTAGACTCCAAATATTATTTTATTTGTATGGCTTGCCAAGCATTGAAACAATTGGTGAATTTCATTTAGAGAACAAAAAACTTTCAAAAAATCCGCTAAAACCATCTCTTACTAAATATGGTTATTTTCCCTCATATCTAAAGACTTCTGTTTTACTGCAGGATCTTGAGTTCCCCAAATTATTATCAGAAGAACTGTTTGTACCACTATAACTGAAGAAATAACACCTTCTCATGCTGTGAAACATCTGAGCTACAGCCCCTGTGTCATTCTTCAACATACTTGGTGTTCATACATCCTTTTTGTCTCTCCCATCCATGTTCTCATACACAGACAAAAGAAGTCTTCACAAAACAATGTGAACATGGATTTAGGTTAATTTTCAGTATTATCCAATGTCACGTTGCATACACAGAATGAAATAAAGTAAAAAGAACCATGGGCAATTAAACATTTTTCTCTTAAGCCACTTGGTAAAATATGGCTCACACCATTCATTCACTGAAGGAAAAGTTGCTTTTAAAAACGATTTAACTTAAGTGTATACCTAGTCTTCATATTTATAAAGTACTGGAATCTACACGGATCAAACAAGATCTTTAATTTTAAGACTCTTTCTTGGAGTCCATTTGGGTTTGTTCCTAATATTAGATTAATAATTCTGCCTAATAGACTGAAGGACAGTTCCAGTTATAGGAGGAATGTAAACTTTTTTATATAAGATTAATGTTTCTGAAATTTGAGTAATCATCTCTAGAAAGCACAAATGTCATAAAAAAACAAGCAAGCATTTGATTCTGGCTAAGTTCAGCAAGGAACTCCTATAACTAAAATTCTGAGTGACATTTTGCTTTTTGTATTTTCCCTATACTTTATCTAGAGGGTTTTCACATTTACCTGAGTATAAGGAGAGATGAAACTAGTAATGCACACCAAACCAGCATCTGCAAACAGTTTAGCAACCTCAGCAATACGACGGACGTTTTCTTCTCTATCTTCTGGTGTGAAACCCAGATTCTTATTAAGGCCTTGGCGAATATTGTCACCATCCAATGTGTAGCATGGAATGCCATGGCATACTAAATACTCCTCCAGTGCCATGCTCACTGTAGTCTTCCCAGCACCAGATAGACCTAGAATATTCAATAATAATATAAATACATATCATAAGCATAGAAACAAGTTAGGACAAACTGTAGTACATGTACCACTGCTAGCATGAAAAACCCAAAGTGACAGGCATCAGTAGCAATGCCTTTTGGAGATGCTTACCTGCAATATAAGCCAAGTGCCTTTTACACAGACAATAGGTATAGGGAGAGTAAGGCACAAAGTTAAGTGTGCAATTAGAAGCAGATAAAAGACTTTGGCCTTGAGAGCTGCTGCTGCTGCTTATACAGGTGGTGCACATTCCCCGGTGCTGCTGCTGGCAGTTGCTACTACCTGAGCAAACTAAATTCAGAAACCCAACACAGAGTTAAGATGTTACATTTACATCAGAAGAGGAAGATCTCACACTGAAGTGAATTTCAGTCAACAAAAGAAATGGGATCAGACCAAACCACACTCTGTTCTTACTCCTTGCAGAGTAACAACATTGAATTAGACACCACATACAGAACAAAACTCACTCACTTAAGACTCACACACAGCAGTCATGCTCCACTAACCGGAGTGTGTTAGCAATAAGCAAAGACAATTTTAATATCAAACTTTGGTCCAGTTCAGAATCTTCGGCAACAAACCTTTAAACAATTGACAAGTCTTGCTGGCACTAAAAAGTCTGTTTGCTTTAAGTTGGAAGTGTATTTAAATAATTTTCCAGACCGGATTTCAGGAGTTTATCTGGAGCACATGCTTCAGCTTATACAGAGCAACTGACTCCTAAATGGGACACAAACTCTGATCTTCATAAGACGACATTAATCCTTTGAGTAAGAAAAAAAATTAAGGGTAATGGTAGTCTAAAAAAAAATAAAAATAGCACTAGTGAAGAAAAATGTTTTAATCTTTATTAGTGGTGACTAAGGTTTTTCAGAGAAAGAAGCAAAAAAATCACACAAAACAGCAGTTTGGTATTACTTCTAAGACCTTTACAGCAAAGGATGAGAATCACGCTAACAAACATGTTCTAAGAAAACACAAAGTGCAAAGGAAACCCTGACACCTACAATAGTTTAGGGTAATTTAAAGAAGAGGAGTTATTGCATTGGTTCCTCCTTAACTCAATTTAATATCCAGAAGATGCAGAGCAGTCTACTGAAAACATAAGAATACATGCATTCCAGGACAAGTCCTACGTAAGAACTTAAGCCAACACTTCTCTCTCCAGAAAAGCCCGCACATCCATCTCACAGATTTCAGTACGGTTTGGCTCATACTCAAAACTCCCAAAAAATTGCAGAGTTGTGAATAATGATCTATCATCATCTATAAAAATTATCTGTATTTTCTTGGACAACTCAAGTTTCTTGTGTCAATGCGTACCTGTCTACTTTGAAAAGAACAACAGCTATACATGATGAAGCTGAATGTTATGACTTAGGCCAGAACCAGCTTCCAAAAGTGGAGGTCCTGCTCTGCTGTCCTCCCCTTTCTCCACTCACACCAACCTACCTCTATTATTCCACCACCTCTGGTGCCCGTTAGCCAACTCAGTTTGCTAATCTTCCCTCCCTCCCTATTTTTTTTTTCCTTTTTCTTCTCTCCTCCCTCCCCCCCCCCCTTTTTTTTTTGTGTGTGTGTGGAGGCTGTGTTAAGTTCACTGATGTTTTAGCAAGCTGAATCAGCTCAGGGTCGGGCTCGGCAAGCACTACAGCTTGTGCAAGGCAAGAGAAGGAAAGCAAGGCTGGAAACAGAGCAGTCTTCTTTTGGCAGCAATTAAGTACACCCCCTAGAAAATAAGCATGGCAGTCCAAATTAAGATCTCGGCAACTTCATCATTTACTTCTCACTGATGCAGTCTTTGACTTGCAATTTTTGTCCCCACGCCTAGCTTGCTATACACTCAAATGCTCTAGCTTTTCACACATCATTTGGTCTCCAACGTGTAATGAAATGCAGAAATTAAGGTTATATAATAATTAAAAACAGCTTTTAGGCTGACAAGTCTTTAAAATAACTTACACTCTCAAAATTGCATTTTATTTTACACATGAAAGTAATACTTTGCTTACTTCAGTACCTACAGTCCATTTCACTCCCTAACATTAGTGCTCAAATATCTTCAATAACCTAGCTTCCCCAACACACTCTTCTTAATCCCTTACAGCCTTCCTACTTTTCTGTATTCTACCACCACCCTTCTTCCTCCTGAAAAAAAGTGAAATTGGGCATTAAGATTATATTTGTTTAAAAAGAATGATGACTGGAAAATGTTGCCATGTAGATAGCTGAGAAAACATTTTTATCGTGACCTTTTTCAAAAGGATATTAATGAATTACCAGGAGAAACAGAAAGGCAGCCTACCAGATCATTCAAGCATTGAGAGACAGGCTGCAGCTACATGACAGGAATAGAGAGAGAAAGGGCTCCATTCTTTTACCAAAGAAATACATGACAGCAAGCTACTCTATCAAATCTGTTTGGAATGGCTCCCAGCAATTTGTTATCAACTACCGCTTTACCTTTCACACACGTTCATTAACATCAGGGGAAACAAATTTTACCTAGTGTAGTAAGTTTCTCTAATACTCTGTGAAGATCTTTTGTATTGAAATACAACAGTGCTCTAAATTGTTTACAAATTAATTAAATAACACATTTTGTTATATTTATTTTTTAATTTAGTTTCAACTGAAAAAAACTCCAAAGGAAATATGTTGAAGTTTCCAGGAACTTTGAAAGACAGAACAAAAAAATCCCCTCACAGTTGTGAAACAAAGCTGTCTTCCAGAATTTACTTACCCCCTCTTTTTACAATCAAAACAATTCAGTGAAAAATATGTGGTGCTGATTTCAAAGGTAACTCCCGGTATGCATTGCCTCAACACGCAATTGCTGTCCAAAGGCATAAGTTTATGTTGAAATGTTATTTCAACCCAAGGAGACAAGACCATTCCAAAGAGAAGACACCTTCACAGAAAAGATTCAGAAACATGGACTCTCAAAAAAATATTTAGGTTTCATTTGTTAATAGGTAAAATGGACAGTAAGAAGAGCCAGAGTTGGTTATAACGCAAAAAAAAAAAAACAACCCAAAACCAAACCAAACAAACAAACCAACCACAAAAAAACATACACTCCAAAACTCAACCAGAATTAAGTAGAAGACAGTGCCAAATAAACAACACTCCTAGAGCACTGAACAAAATACATTCTCAAGTTACTATCTGTCCCAGAGCAATTTCTTGCTAGTCTACCCAAAAATAGTAATAAAATTGCATCAAGGTCTTAGATTCTGCAAACATTCAACTTTGCATTAAAAAAAGGAGCTGCAGCTAAGTAGCTTTCCAGGAGAGTAACAAAACCAAAAGGATCCTCAGAAATCTGTTACTGTACCTGTTAACCAGACTGTGCATCCACGAAAACCACTTCTTGTTCCTACCACTTGGCCTCTCTTATTCCTGCTGACATGATGAGCTTGGTAGGTAACATTGGTCGCCCTCTGCATTCCCTGTAAAAGAAGAAGTTGATTAGGTCTTTAACTTCTGAAAAGGTGAGCTGGCAAAGCATACTGAGACTTAATTCACAGGCATAAAGAAAGACTTGGAGACAGGCCAATGGCAGTAAAAACAATACCCAATTCATTAGCTGCAGCACAGATCAAAGAACGCAAAGGAAATTAGAAAAGCCACCCATAGCAAACCACATCCCTTGTGCTTCTTCTGTGAAACTTGGGACTGGCAGGTTAGTCAGCTACTACTTTCAAATACAACTTGTTTAAGAAAAATCAATCATAAAAATAGAGATGAACTGCTAGAGCTGCTAGACTTGACTTCTATTCAAGTCATTTAAATCTAAGAAGATCAAATAGATTCACTCTCTCTCTGAGCTAAAGGTTTCTGTCATAAAACAGCCAAACATTGGCTTATTTTTAACTCTTAAGAGGCCTTTTCCTTGCAAACTATGCATGCCTGGTCCAGCTTTCAGTTCAGCAGACACACCTCCAAACCACTCTGCCTTTACCTAGGATATCGTCAGTCTCCAGAATTGAGACAGTTATCATATATTCTGAGTGTTTAAGGAAAGTACTATTTCTAAGCAACTTATGAAAGAATTTACTTTAAAAGATAGGATTTTTGTAATATAATTTTAATTAAAACAAAGATGGTTACAGACTTTCTTAAAACGATTTTTTCATCATAATAAGCTGCTGTACAAATATCTTAAGTAAGATAACACTACTGTCTAACACATCTCACAATCTAAGGTGAGGGAACCCACAGGAAGATGAGCCTCAGCATTCCCTTAAGCTTTGATGGCATCTAATTATATAAACTTTGTTCATAAAAGATCAAGACCTTAGAGAACCAGACAGACCATGAACAATCAAACAGAAGAGAAGGCTTAAAAAAAAAAAAAAAAAAAAAGAAAAAGTGGGGTAGGAGGGAGTAGTAGTATATGTAATGCTGCTTTGAATTCTCTTGCTTACAAACACATTGCAAGATATTTGCACTATCTTCTCTTTCATCACTGTATCAGTGGTAGCTGGAAAGGAAAGCACTTACGACATTTAATAAAAAAGAAAGAAAAGAGGATATTCATCTATGGAGTACTAGCAGAGAGCTGTTCATAGTTTTAGAGAGAGACACCCCAAAGCAGGGTTAACAGAAAAATGGTATCTACTTATGGCTTCAAGAACTGCTGCTACACCATGCTTCTGTAGAAAAACACTTCAAAAGTTTATCTGTAACTTAATTGGAAGTTACGAATATGTGTGATTGTATGTCCCCACTTCTATACACAGCTGGGCTCATAGTTAATACAAACAGAAACTCAAGGTAGGAACAGATGTTCAGGTTTTCAAATACAACAACTCAGTAATTCAGTGTGACAGTCCAGCATCTAAAATTAGATGAAGACTGAATACCAACCCATAAGAAACCACCACCTGCAAATGGGTTATAAGCATACAAAATGAAGTTATATGTCCTGATCGTGTTATCTTCAAATAATTTATCTCCTAAAACAAAGCTGTTTTGTACACAAAGTCAGTGCAATACGGCTAACTAAAACCAGAAGTCAGAGAGTCAAAAAAATCAAAAAGTCTCTCTTCTCATAGTAGAAACAATTATGCACTACATAAAATTGGAGATCTCAGCAAGCAAATGCATAAATTGTGGAATTAAAAATGACAAAAAAATTTTAGTACGTAGCCTTCAGTTAAAAGAAAGACATACTGTGCATAATGAACGTACATAGCAATTCAAACAGCAACAACCTTTCTCATTAATTCCAGTTGTACTGTATTGTACCAGGCACCGCATAAACAGAAGACAGTCTCAAAGCACAGCTCCCATGCCACTGCCTCTTTTACATTAAAACATAAAAACACACATGCTTTGCTTCTGGCTCCTGGCAACGAGTCTGTTATCAGACTCAAATACTTTAGAGGTCAAATGTCTCATCCAAGGAGACTTCTTCCAGTCTGTATTCAGTAAGTTGCACTAGTTTTCTTTGTTTTCCAGAACTAGCAAAGCAGCAATGAAACTGATCAGGGTATTGCACTAGGCTTACAAAACACATGAAACCCTGAGGAAGCAGGCAAGAGGGATTCTTAAAATGATGAAAAAAACACCACTTTAAAAAAGAAAAAACAAAAAAGCATCAAGTAACAAATTAGCAGAGATGACAAATCACAGCAACGAGAAGGCCAACAGATTGCTAGGGTAGAAGGCACACAAGTGCAACAGAACAGCCAGCAAGCTCAGCGGTGGGACGATAATTCACCTGTGCTTTAGAAGCAGGCATCTAAGACTAAAGGTTAAAGTGCCCAAACAGTCCGCATGCATTCAAAAACACACCCAGCCCCACCTTTTGTTTATGCGCGCATGCACACAAACAAGACAGCTCAGTACTACTCCTGGGCAAAGTAGTAGCAAGATCTTTCTTATCTTCCAAGAGAAAACAGCTTTTTATAGAGGTGCTCTAAAGAGTTAATAATTAAGCAAGTCATTCTCTCTTGCTGCAAAAAAAACCTAGTAATGTTTCCTAATCATGTCCACTTTGCTACTAGATGATTCACTACCACCACTGAGCAACAAAAGCTGAACATCGGATCCTCAACAACGTAAGTTTTTAACTACTATCCCTGATGTATACACTTACTGCAAATATTGATGTGGCACAGAAAAATACTCAGGAGCAGAAATCAGTGGCTCACGTTGGTTGTGCTCTTAAATAATTTAGCCAGTCTTCAAATTCCTATACATAAAATTTGATGAGTATCAACTGATGAAATTAAATGGCCATCCAAAATGATAGCAGAAATAAAGAACAGTCATTTTCTTTTACGCTATATCAAAGCCTCGCTCACCTTGGAGATCCACATTATCGATGTTAAAAGAAATGAAACATAAGAAAATGAGTAACAGAAAAACTCAATGTGATGAGCAAGTACTCTTTAGAAAAGCTATTTTAAACTTCTTAGCCTAATTACATTCACTATAATAGTTGCTACTGAAAGGACACACTGGGTTTTTGTAAAGGGGCTAATGAAAAAAAGGGCATTAATCTCAAAGGTTTATTTATCTGCTTTTTTTATAACCATCAGAAATTTCCTCTCTGACTTGCCCACAAAAATATTTCTTCCACCCCATGTTATACATTAAGTGCTTCTGCGCTACTTATACAAACACTGCATTTTAATATTTTCCCTCCTACTCACCATGTTAAATAGATATAATGCTTCAGTCCACTGTTTCATTATAACAGTAATGTCAGCTGAGAAGGCTGACATATCCTTCCTTTCTTCCCCCCACTATGCTAGTTTTTTTCTCACATGAAAACTGAAGTGCCATAACAGGCTAATATCTTTGTACTGAAGATAAAAAAATCGGAGTAATAAAGTAACAAGCCTTTCACAGATGTGCGTAATAAGATGAGCAAGGAAGGACGACTCCGCAGCTTACCTTTTTTTTTTGGCATAAAGGTAACCTTTTAGCTTTGCAGGTAGTTGACCGGGGAAATGAATGCAGACGTCCAAGAACCATGGGAACAGAAGAAAGAAAGAAGATGGGGACCAAAAGGAAATACTAACTCTATCAATTTGTCTGTGTAAAGACTTGCCGAGATAGACTTGACCCATTTTTTTTTTTTCTTATCTCATTCTTGATGTTTTGCCCAGTTGCAACTATAATTTTTTCTGCCAAAGCCAAAGCTGGCTATCAGTGCCAAACACCTTTGATGTAAGAACTCAGATCAGACATCCAGATGAAGAAGAGCAAACCCAGCTTGCAACACCAAGATCAAAAGACAGCAGAAAGGAAAGATTATTGCTTAATTGTTTCATAATTAACAGACAGATCACTACACTGGCATAAACTGAATTTATTCTTCATTACTTCAAGCAACAATGAAACATTGTGCTTCTACAGTCACTTTACATCGAATTTTAACTTTTCACAAAGCAAGGCCTCTGGGGTAAGAAGTAAAGCTGTCAATGGCAAAACTCCCCAAGCTACAGCACCAACTTGAGACAGCTTTGAGGGTGGAAGCATCAGGAAAGAACTGTGTAAAGAACAGGCACGGTTTTATACAAACCATATATACTCAAGAAGCTATGACTAATTCCATATTCTTCTGCTCTAAGATGACAGCCTTGATTCCCCAAGCTAACAACTCCCATAAGCTAACAACAGCAACACATCCAGCATCACCTCTGAAACGTGGTCTTATCTTTAATGCCTTTCCCATTTCCCAATCACCTCAGATATTTTCTAGGCCATTTGCTAACTTGCTCACCATATGCTTCTTATAAGCCAGGAATACCCCGATAACAACACATTTTTATGACATTTATTCTTCAGCACTGATAACCAAATGATAGGTTTCTTTTTCCCTCCAAACTGCTCTCCTCAATAGCCAAACAGCAACTCCAGCAGACTGAACGTTGCCCGTTTTCTTTGTCTGTATACAAACACAAGCAAGGAGAACAGACATAGTGCCAACATAAAAATTCGACTACCACAGATGCTAAAACAATGGCACTTCACCTGAGAGTCTGTTTGTTCGCATATTTAGATGAAGTTTCAGGGGCTGTTCACCAAAAGATCTGCCAGGAATGCCTTCCAATAGTTACTTTCTCAAATTCTGGTTTGAAAATTTGTACTTCGATTTGGACAATTGTGCTTGAGAAAGAAGGGTAAGCCCAGAAATGATATCTGAACAATAAGATGTTTTACGGTTATTAAAAACCTAACAATTCACCAATCCATATTCTGCTGTAGCCTACAGCATTACATTGTCTCCTGCTTACAACAAAAATTCTTACTTTTATCCTCACAACTGCCCTCCAGAACACAGTTTGCCACAGTGATACTGATACAATAAGGCATCTAAACACCGTTGCATGTAGCACCACCCAATCTGCCAAATGCATGGTCTCCTGCCACATACACAGACTAGCTAATCTTTGCCAGATGTCCTAATGCTGGGTCAGTTTCAAAAATCACAGCAGCAGAAAGCAGACAGAAACTTCTACAGTACTGTGGATACAAGCAACTCAGTGATAACTGTACTACAAGGAGTATATTGTTACCTGCTGCACTAACAGCACGACCAAAAGCAGAGACAGCTTATTCACCAGTGCTGGAGTGGAGTTGTTGGCTGGCATCAGAGAAGAAAGTGTTCCACAAGTCTTCCTACCAAGCTAGTGTAATGGCAGTATTTGTGGCTATGTTGCGTGCTGCTCTGTAACTTGGAGTCTGCTGTGCTCCGAGGTGGGCTTGGCGAGGGGATTGCCACAGACAGAGGTGTGTTTGGAACAGTGCTGGATGCCCAGAGAAAGTCTGGAAGCCAAGGCTCTGCCTACTCTTCCTAGGGGCTGTCGATTCCATTGGGGTATAATAGGTCGCTTTGACTTTGCTCTCAGCTGAACAGATGCAGAGTCAGAAGCTCCAGAACATTTGTCTGTGGAGCGTGTGATTCAGCAGCATTTTTTTTCCTGGTAAAGCTTATTGGGTTATAAAGAGCATTTCAGCTCAGGTCTTCTGAAGAAAAAGGGAGAAGCGGAAGACTTCCTCTGCTTGCCACGTAACATATAGGGGCTGCTAACCTCAACTGAACTCAGCAAACAGTTAACGTCCGTTAACTTTTTTTTAACATAGGATTCCCTGGTTTCAACAAATCCATCTTGGCTTTGCTTCTGACAAATTACATGATGCAGAGTAACTTTTGAATACACTTCGTTACCCCCACCCAGACATGATCTACTTCACTATCTTCATAACATCTGATTTTGCCTTTTCCTCATAGAAATTGGAAGAATGTAACTTACCAATTACTCTCTTAAGTAAACAAGTTTGAACTTGTACACAGCAGAAGGGGCTTGGATGGGCACAACAACTACTGAATGCTTTTTAGTACAATATCAACTTCCCTGTTTTTCAGGCAAGTGTGAGACTCTTTTCTTCTTCTTTAATAGATTTGTCATTTTAATAAGAAAGTTGTGGCCTGTACTACTCACAGCAAGACTTCAAAGACTGTTTTACAGTGTTACTTTCGTAACAAATGTTTTCTGGATCTTATCTCTCATCTGCTTCAGCTCAGCATTGTTTGAAAGAAATCATACTATTTTTTTTTTCCCACTTGTCTTGCATCATCAAAACTATCAAATGTTCTCTGTAAAGGACTGCACTGTATCTTCTAAATAGCTGCATTTTGATCTTCGCTGTAAACCAATCTTCCCCCATCTTTATGAACAAGAATGAAAGCTTTGGTTAGATTTTTTTAAGCCCTGTCTCGACAGTTTTCCACAGAACACCCGCCATACAAAGAACCTCAGTCTTTGGCCAACCTAGGCTTATGAATAGCCACATTGTACATCGCATTCTTCAGTCTTCCTTCTTCCAAAACGCTGGAAGCTGAGGGCTCACGACGGAAGAGGCAGGGGTGAAACCCCCAGACCCCCGCTCCTCTCCGGACGGGCCTCCTGCCCTTCCCCGCAGGCAGCCTCCGCCTTCCCGAGGGCAGCGACGGAAAACCAGCACCCACCGGGGACAGGGCGCAGCCGCCCCCGCGGGGCCGCCCCCGCCGGGCTGCATGGCGACGCTCCCCTCAGGGAGCCCGCGCGGCCGTTCCGGTAACGGTCCCGGCTCGCGGCGGCTCGCAGCACCCCGCGCGCAGCAACCGCCGCCCGCCCGCGCCCTCCGCCCCGCATCCCTTCCCGCCGCGGGCGGGCGGCAGGGCGCGGTGCAGGGAGCCCCCCCCGCCCCGGCTCCCGCTGCCGCCCACTGCCACATCACCACGGAGCTCGGCCGCTTCTTCCTTCCCCCTCCTCTCCCCGCCGCACGCCCCTCTGCCCGCAGGCGCGGCGCTCCCCGCCCGCTCACCCAGCTCGGCACCCTGTTGCTCAGCTTGACTTTCTTGCACTGGCTCTCGGGCAGCTCCATGGCCGCGGGGGCAGCGGGAGGAGGAAGGGAGGAGGAGAAGGCGCCTTCCCCACCGATGCTGGATGCGGATGAAGGCGCTGCCGCCGGGGAGCCGTTCTGTGCGCGCGTCCCCGCCCGCGGCGCAGCCAAAGGTGGTGCAGGGAGGAGCCGCGGCCCGGCGGGAGGGGGGCGGGGGCGCGTCGGAGCCCAGCCGCGCGCCTGCGCCGCGCCGTGACGCGACGCGCGCCAGGGTGGGCGGTGGCAGCGGGAGGCGGCCGCTTCCGCCGCTTCCGGCCCTGCCGCGGCTGGCCCGCCCGCCGGGTCGCGGGTCGGGGCTTCGGCCGCTCCGCGCTGTGACGTTACCCTTGGGCGGCGTTACGGAGCTGTTCTCTCTTGCGTGTGACGCCCTGGATGGCGCAGTCAGCCCCGCGCCTTTGGAGACGAAGGGGACTGCAGCGATGCTGCCCCTGCCGCCAGGATCGCTCGGCTGGCACCAGCTCCCCGGTGGAGGCGGAGGCGAGGCTGTTGCGGCCCTGAGGCCACCAGGAGAAGTCGGGGAAAGGGGTTGTCTCAGCTGTCTGTGAGAGGGGCACGCTAAAGACACAGCCAAAGCAGAGCACTCCTTCCCCTGCCTTTGAAGAACGACGGGGCTTTGCTGCAGAGCTTGCGCTCGGAGGCGACGACGCGCCGAGAAGCAGCAGAGGGGGCACCGGAGGGGATGTAGGCACGAGTGACTTGGAAGGCAAAGGACTGTTTAATTCCCATTAAATCTCCCACCTTACAAGGATTTCCCCAACAAAGCTAATCCTGTGCTGTGTTCTAGGAAATGCCTCTTGCCGTGAATTTAGAACCAGAAGTTCTTGGATTCTTACTTCAGAAAGGAACTGCTTTAGCACTCGGGTGCTAATCTTAAGGTGGAGATGATGCCATACTAACAGGAGTTACATTTGCTGTATAAATATTAGTCCATTTATATTAGTTCAAGAAAGGAATTGCTGTAGCACTTAAGTGCTAATCTTAAGACAGAAATGGTGCTATACTAACATGAGTTGCATTTACTGTAAAAATATTAGCCCGTTTACAATCTGTCTGTACATCGTTTGCTCTCTGACAGTTTAATCAGGAAATAAAAAGGCCCTCTTTGTGGATGAATGTTTACTCCTGCTATATCGGAAAGACATCCTTCCAGAGATACTCAGGTGTTGACTTTAAAGCACGTTTTGAAATTCAGATTAAAAGCTTAAAATTCTTATGCAAGGTAGATGACCTCTCTGAAATCAGGAAAAATAATTAGAAATGCTCTCAGGCAGTTTGAAAGTCAGATAGAATTAATACAACGTAACTAAGAGGTACAACAATTGCAGTTATTTCTTTAGGCTTGATCTGAATGACAAGGTTGTACAGCATGCTGCCCTGCAAGTAACTGTTCTATGGACATTCTGGCCATGACAAACAGCGACAGAGGCAGGGCCTGGATTTTAATTAGGAAAATCTCTCACACAGGGCTCTCCCAAGCATGGAAAGAGAGCCAGCATACTGCCGTGGAACAGTGAGTCGAGGGCTTCCCCCTGTTGACTGTTCAGCTATGTCTAGGGCACGCTTCCTTAACTGCGCTGTGCACAACATTGTTTTACGTGGCTTAGGAGTAATTCTAAACGTTACTTGCAATCACATTCTTTTTAAAATTCTACTGTTGCTGTATTCTAACTGTATTGATATAGATTTGTACTGTTCATTTTGCAGTCTGAGACAACAGTGGGAAGATGGTAGTTTGCAAGAGTTGTAAATTAAATCAAAACACACAGGCAGCCCACTTAACCATGCAAGTGACTTCTTACAGGTACATTTGGCCCACCTGTAATCCTCACACACAGCAAGACACAGTGGATTTTTTTTAAATGGTCTGCACAGGGGTTTTGTGTTGGTCAGCTGTTTGCCAGCAAGGAGTTCCATCTTATCATGGGATTTTTTTCCCACCTAGTTTCCAAAGAAACTGTGTTGGATTCTGATTTGAAAGTTGAGAAAACGAGGCTTTGAGCAGAGGTGAAGTTTTAGGCAACAGCATTTACGGTTTGGAAAATCACAAGAGAAGAAAATGCAGTCGTATTAATCAAGATGTATGCACAATACTGCTCAAACAGACTGAAGGCAGGGAGCTGCTTGATTCCTTCCACAAAATATTGAAAAAAAACTGATGAATGGACCATGTAATAGTGAAATCTGAAGTGTAACTGCAAGTATAGACACTGGTGGCCAGACAGATGACATAATCTTAGAGGTAATAAAGAGACATTTTTCAACAGCAATTCCTAAAACAGATCACCTTTTATAACTACACTAACATTCTAAAATAATGTATACGTACGTATGTGTATATAGTATAGTAAAATATTAACTATATCATAAAGCCATATGTGTAGATGAGGTATATCAGGCAATAACCAACATTTACATATTTTACAGAGGATAACGTCACACACGTAAGTCATATTTCATCAGCTCTTGTCAATGCTGTTTCAGTGAAAATGTAAATATATTTTTGGTGTACATAAGTTTGACATACAAGTCCACCCAGAACTGCCCATGCATTTTTCCCCCTCTAGCATCTTAACCTCATTAAGCTATTAAAAAGGGAGATGAGAAGAGCATTCCTTAAACATAGGAAGCAAAGATACGTTAATTTATACAAAGATTTGGGGAAAATGAACAGGCTATGAATTCTTTGTAAGGTTATGTGTGAGTTCTGCATGGCTATTAAGGGGTAAGTTCCAATTCCACTTTCCTGACATCTTTCATGATGGATTTAGATATCCCAGCCAGGTGTTTTCTGAACTTGAAAAGCAAATTTCTGTGGGAGCCCTTACTGAAATTCAAATCAATAAGCAATCTCTGATGAATTGCTGTTATTTCTTAATCTGCTTCCAACCTGAGATCAAAAACTGTCCTCATGACAGCAGGTGCTCTTGGAACCCTTCTCTATGGAGCTAATGTGCTGGTTGCCTGTGCCCTTACTAAATGTTAACGTCTGGTAAGAGAATGATGGCAGAAATTATATGATGAGCTAAATCTTTGGCTAGTCTGAGCCCCCAAAAAGAAGACCTACTCTACTTCTGGAAGAACCACCAGAATTTAGTATCCTTGAGTTGATTGTGATGCTGAATACTTCTGTCAAAGAGCTACTCTGTTAAATGACCATAATAAATTTGGATTTAACGTTCTTGCAGTTAAAGTCACTGTGTTGGATTCTGATTTGAAGGTTAAGAAAAACAGACTTTGAGCACAGTTTTAGGCAAAACAGCCTACACCCACATAATACCACTGAAGAAGGACTGACAGCCCAGAGCAAATGCTACATATGGAAATGCTGACCAGTGCAACTCACAGGGAAATGCTTTCAGTTCTGCAAAGGGATAATGCCATAGAAAATAATTCTCTACTGAGCTAGCTTCTGCATAGCCAGTTGTTATACTATCTAATACCAGTCAATCCCAGACATATGAAGAGTCCCAATGTCCATTATTTAACATTATCAAACAGAGAGATACATGGTACCATACAGTTTCAGTCTCCAGTAAAATCTAAGCTACCTACCACATTGGGAAAAAGATGAGAAGATTTATCTTAGGTTATATTCCAAAAAAATGTACAAATTTGCAGGGGAAAAAACCCAACTTTTTAAAGGAATATTATTTATTTAATCATAATATTGAAAAGTTATGACGTCTGATATTTCCTTTTTAATATAGTGTTTCATCGGGCAATCTGTCCCAAGATGTCAACTGAAACAACAGAGCGAAATCAAGCTTAGGGTGTTCAAAAATAGACAAGATTATTTTGAGTAGCTTCCAGACATCAATTATAACATAAAAAGAATGTCTGAATTAGACTTGACTACAGACTACAGTCAAAGTATTCTGCTGTTAAAGACTGACCATCTACTTGTATATGACTGATATACAAACCCAGAAATGCCTTACCTATAAATATTATCTTTAAGATGCACGTTCTCTTATTTCTAGGAAGAAAAACAGTATTAATGAAGCATTCTCTAGAATCCACCTACTGTAGTCACTTTCAATAAAATGAGAAGTTAGGGTAGAAATTCCTTTAATACTGGAATTGCTCCTCTGGTAAGCATTCTTGTCATGGCCATGTACAGATGCATCTATTTTTTTTTTTTTCTTGAAAAATATCCACAGCAGTGTAACTCAGGTAGTCATGCAGGCTGTCTGCATTAAGATATCATCTTCCATGTAGATGATGCTGCCTACATAGAAAAGGCTCATCACTGTTCTGTCAGGATTGTTTCCAAACTTTATTTCTCACATAAATCATTCTTCTTTTGAGACCATTCTGGTAAGTGAGAACTTCAGAATGCCTTATAAGCAGATTAAACATTTTGTTCAAGCTCTTCTCAAGTGTTTTTCGACACTGGAAGTAAGACCATGAAGCAATCTCTAAAGGCTCTTAACCATAAATTCCTTATTCAATTCCACCTATTGGAGGTGCTGTTTTTCTTCTGTCACCAGTTTCATGTAGTGGAAAAGATGACTGCCAAAAGCTACTTGATTAACGCAATTAACGTGTGAATATTTCACCTGTCACACAACTTGTGTTTGCAGACAAGATATGCTCCTCTACATACAAAATACATAAATGCAGGAAGTTCTGTTTAACTCCCATATTTGAGAAAGATGGGAATAGATGAGGTATTTCTGGGAACCCATTCTCTGTCTTTAGCAAAAACTTTTAATAAATTCTTTAATATTTGGACTGATGATATGTATGTCCAGCAGAAGAACAATCTGGCCCAGCCGTTCAAAGAAGCCCCAGAAAGATTAGCAGAAATGCTAATGAAAACCCTGGGTGATGAGAATAACATTTGTTTTCCGACATGCTGCTGAATTTCAACTCAGATTTCTTTTCATGTCCCACAATACTGAGGATTAGAGCTCTCTTCCCAGTTATGTTGCCAGTATTCCACCTGCTGAGTTTGCTCTTTAGACAGATAAACTCACTCCATGTGCCATCGGTGTTCAGAATGAAGCGGTCTGGTTTGGCCAGCAGTGAGAGATGATGGTTGGTGGCCAGTCCCAGGTAACACAATGGTGCTATGAGAGGCTGAACAGATGTCATACAAGGTAACAGGATACACAACAACACTGTGTTGTCCAATGGAAGGCTGTCTCTGACAAAGTTCAAGAGAGGTAGACTGAGGGAGGTACTGGCTAGCAAAGAGAGACAGCAAGGGGCAGTGCAGATACTAGAATTCTGGCTTAAAACTCCTGCAGAGTTCACAGGGTGCTCACCTTGTAAAGTGAAATAAAATATGATTTTAACAGTGAAACAAGGAAGCCTTCCAGGTGTAGAGCAAAAGTGCATCGTGCACAGTTTTGAAAAAGTTAACCTTTGTGCTCCATATTTTGCAAAAAATGCACATTTCCTCTAGAATGTTCCGAGTGCTGGCATTTCAACTGCTGTAAAAGCTGTGATGACCACTAGAGGTCATTCAATGAATAAGAAATAATTCATGCTATTGCCTTTCAGTTTGGTAATTCTCTGGTTTAGGGTTTCTTTGTTTTATTTTGTTCTTTGTCATTAACAACATAAAGACTTTACAAGAGAGCTAAGTAATGATTTCTGAAGATAACTGACTATCCGTGTGCTCTATAGGTACACAGTGATGTAGGTAGACCTAGGTGACTGCTGAGATTTTCAGGAGTGCTAGTTAATATGACTGCGAACTAGATATACACCTAGAAACCTGAATACTTTGCTGCGTGCTTCTCTGTGTCTTCACGTAATTAACGCCCTTAAAAAATCTGGTCCTAATTCCAATGTTCAAAGCTTCAAAAATATTTATCTGTATGACAAATGTCTATTTTCCATATAACATTGTTTATTTTAAATTCAGGTACTATACAATTTCACCTTGTTGTATCAGTCTTTGATAGATACAAGGACAGGTGTATTGTTTATTTAAACATCAGGAGCAAGACTGAGAAACTCTAGACAGAGGGATGTCTAGTGAAGTAGAACTAGAGACAGGATAACTCTAAAGGTGATTTTTCTATTCCTATTCAAGTCTTTGTTCAACATTTGAAGAAAGCTACTTTTTTTCCTCTTTTTCTACATCTCTGGATGTGACACTACGTGGAAAAAGAAATCTTGTGGCAATCTTGTAAATAAGCTAAACCTGGTGGGGTCTCTGGGATTAGGAAGGTTATCAGGCGGGAAGACACAGAAGAAAACTGGGAGAAGGATGAGCAGTTACAGCTCCTGTCAGGTAAGCAAAAGATGAAGAAGAGATATGCAACAGTTCTTACCCTAAAGCCAAAGAAGGACCAGCTCTTCTTAGCTATGATCCTAGTAGGAGAGACAAGCTGAGAAAGAAAGTGAATGTGAACTAACACTTTCTTTTCTTAGGGATGAGGACATACAGAGGACTTTCACAACTGTCAACAATCCCAGGACATAACGGCCCTAGGACTGTTTTTGCCAAATCACAACTGTTGAAAGGGAAGTTCCTTCCAAGAGAGTAGATGGTTTTCAACTAAAGTAAATATATTGTACATAAAGATTTCCAAAGCAATTTCTAATGTCACTGTGCTATTGAGTTGCTTTCTCACCAGCTACAAGTATTCTACCACTTTGTTTGCTACTCACTACATACATCATTTAGCTTAATAATAGTTTTTGTCATTAGAACACAAACAAATTTTCTTTAATGAGGAAAGCCCTTTCTCAGAAATATTTGTAATACAATTTCTTCTTCAGTCATTTGATTTGTTGCAAATGGAAAGTGAGCCATTAGAGTGCTTCTCAATAATTTATTGCTCTCAACATGCAAATCCACCTCCTAAGAATAACACGTTTAGGAGAACAATATCTATCTCATCTCAAAAAGATTTTTGGACAGCTAAGTAGGGGGCTGTATCACAAGCACACCCACCTGTTGGAAACAACTGTAGCAGTCTGACTATCTGTTCGCTATGATTAATGGGACGAAATTTAACAAGACCAAATGCCGGATTCTGCACCTAGGACAGAGTAACGCCAGGCACAAGTAGAAACTGGGAGAGGAGTGGCTGGAGAGCAGCCCTGCAGAAAGGGATCTGGGGGAGCTGGCTGGCAGCAGGCTCAACGTGAGTCAGCAGCGTGCCCTGGCAGCCAAGAGGGCAAACCCCGTCCTGGGGTGCATCACACACAACGCAACCAGCCGGTCAAAAGAGGTGATTATCGCGCTGTGTTCAGCATTGCTGCAGCCTCACCTGGAGTCCTGTGTGCGGTTCTGGGCCCCACAATTTAACAAGGATGTGAAGGCCGTTTAATGCATCCAGAGGAAGACAGCAAAGCTGGTGAAAGGGCTGGAAGGCATGTACTGTGAGGAGTGGCTGAGGACCTTGGGCTTGTCTAGTTAGGAGAAAAGGAGGCTGAGGGGTGACCTCATTGCTCTCTACAGCTTCCTGAGGAGGGGAAGTGGAGAGGGAGGTGCTGAGCTCTTCTCCCTGGTGCCCAGTGATAGGACGTGTGGGAATGGTTCAAAGCTGCACCAGGGGAGGTTTAGACTGGACATTAGGAAGCATTTCTTTACCGAGAGGTCAAACACTGGAACAGGCTTCCTAGAAAGAGGGTCGATGCCCCAAGCCTGTCAGTGTTTAACAGGCATTTGGACAATGCCCTCAACAGCGTGCTTTAACTTTTGGTCAGCTCTGAAGTGGTCAGGCAGTTGGACTAGATGGTTGTTGTAGGTCCCTTCCAACTGAAATACTCTACTCTACTCTATTCTATTCTAATGAAACCATGGCACGTTTTGAGAATGTAACTGGTATTTACCCCAGGAATTACTTCTTCTAAAGAAATTTTAAGAAAACTTATTTTAGTTGTCTTTAGCAGTTTTGGCAAATACACAGAATTTCAAGCTCTATTTTTTTCTAAATGGAAATAGCAAGTTCCAAGATAATTCATAAATAGAATGTTGCCCACAACAACTTTAAAAGATGGAAAAAATCATTCTGTATGAAAGCGTTACAAGCTACAAGTGTTGTATACATGGATACTAAAAGATGATCGGTGAGTTACGACAGAATCACTAAACTTTGAAAGGTAGCTTCATAAGAATCACCACTGAAAAAGTACATTAAAGACTTCCAGAAAAGTATGGTTTGCTTGTTAGAAAACAGGACAAGGATCATGAAATGCATACTGGAAGGGAAAAAGTCATTTATACGTTAGACCTCCATTATTTGTTGTTCAGTAGCAGACCTTTCAATGTAAGTTTTGGAGGAATACCCAGAACTATTAAAGTCACATAGATGCTAACCATCCTTGAAAAACGAGTACTTTAAGTAAGTCTGCAAAATTACTACTTGACTTTAAAGATTTTTGGCTTGTAATTCTGTGTTTCAATTTCCCATTCTGTAACATATAAATAATAATTTTTACTGTAGCTACTTAATTTGAGGAAAATGCTTTGAAACTGAAGACTTTTCATACACCCTAAATATTACTATGTCATATGCATTAAATGAAGTTATTCTACCATGGTGGCATTTGCTCATATAGAGTTATAAAATGTATTTTGGTGGAGAACACCCAAGAGCCAAAGCTTACAGAGACTCAAAACACATTTCTAGTTCAGTTCATAAGGTGCTTAAATCCAGCGACTCAGGAACAGGGAAAACTCTAATCTAAAATATTTAATCAAACTACAGACATTTTCCTAAAGGTTAAAAATATGGCATTATTTGCCAGATGCACAAGTCTGAAGCAGCTTTTACTGAAAGACTTTCTTAAAGACATCGCTAAGGAACCTAGAATTCATATTTTCCCAGAATAACTGCTTTAATCCGCAGTGGGATGCATTACCAACCAGAGTTATGAGCAGAGCTGTTGTTGCAAACGGTCCTGGTGATACTTCACACCCAGAACTGGTCACTTCCTGTGGCCCCCCTTCTGGTTAATGGTGGCAGCAGCAATGGTTGGTTGGTTGGTTAGTTAACTAACAGCTAACTTGGTTCCCAGGTAGCAACCTCTCACTTCAGTGCCTCGGACAGATGCTCGTCTCAGCTTGACTTTACTGTTGCTTTGGTCATAGCGATACAGAGAACAGCCTTTGAAGTGTTTGTACCCGGATCTCTCACTGACTTAAGTTAGAACAGATGATTAGTGCACATAATCAAATCAAAAGGAGCTGAAGGTTTTAGCCCTTTCTAAGAGGCTTTCAGCCCAGTAGCTAACAGGATCAATCTCTAAATGCTAGAGTAATCGTTTATTTCCCTCCATTCTCTTTGATGTCTGAGAACAATACTCTTTGCTATGCTGACAAACACACCAGCAAAATTGAAATAGGAAAAAAACAACAAAAAATGCTGGCAGTTTAAATGTTCTTTCCTGTGGGTACAGTCAGTTTGGTCAGACCCATTTATCTAGTCACCTCAACTCCTCTCTGTCTCCTCAAAAGTTCTGTCTTATGACTATAAACAATGTAAAAAATGGAAGGGAGAGTTTTATAAAGGTCTCTGAAACATAGACCTTTCAAACCTTTTTAACTTTGCAATCTCATTGGAGTAATCCTTCGAGTCACTACAGGTCCCTAACCATAGAGCTAAACGAGATCGCAAGGGTGACCCCTGGAAAAAGGTCTGGAATTCTTGTCACTGTCTGAAAAAGACTGCGCAATCTCTTGGGCAAAATCTTCAGTGAGCAGACCAGATGGGATTGCATCCAGAATCTGACACTCCATTCAATGGCAGCAGATAATGCTTCCAGGCTGGTACCTGTTTGTTCAGCAAAGCTTCAATTTTGAATTGGGGGAAGAAATCATGAAAAACATAGCCCCAAGAATGATGCCTTGGAGGCCTTCAGAACAGGACATAGTGAGGTGGGAGAAGAGTAAAAAGAGCTCCTTTCATCATCATGTGAAGAATGGAGAGAGAAAAGGAGGCAAAGAAACTAGCAGAGCAGCTATATATCTGGCAGGAAAGTTTTTCTGAAACATCAGCCTGTAAAATGTCTCAGTAAGAATGAATCATTACTTCATGAGCACTGTAAGCATGTGTCCTTTATCATGAATCTTTCTTCGTTGTAATATCTTTCTGCCATAAACACTTCTAATCATATCAGGCTTTCTCCCCAATATCAAATGGTTCATTTAATATAGAATCCCATCAGATAAACTGGATGACTGTTAAACATTGTAATGAATATACTGTGTCTATGTGGAGCACATCTGTACTCATGTATCTATTATAAGGATTTGAGTAATCTATTTGATTATGAACTGTGTTTACCTTGGACTTAAAATATTGATTGTAAGCCCATATGCCATTTCTTTACCTGCATTTTGAAGCAGAATTCCAAGAGAAGTTGGCATAAGATCGTAACATTTTGGCTATTATCTTTTGGACAAGGAGATGCTTGTATTACAACACCCCCTTTCTAGTCTGCAGCAGGAGAAAAGGATGGAGCATTTAAGCTACATATCACCTGGTTCCAGAAAGTGATGACAAAGATAAAGAAGTCTTATGGAAGAGGGGCTGAGAACTTAAAAAATAATAAGAACTAATCTACTTGGGCATTTTCACCCGAAGCAGGTAGAGCAATTGCAGGAAGGAGTCCTGTCACATTGATCAGATAGACTTCTAGTGATTTGAAAGAAAAAAGCATGTTGCATTTAGATACTGTTTTCTAACCAATAAATCTGCTACCTTATAAGTAAGGACAGATCATATTTTAGTTCTTTTGCCACTTGCTAAGTCTTTGCCTTCACATCTATGTATGCCCAAAGAACTAAAATGTAGCCCAGAACGTCCATGCAAATTGAATTCTTCTAGAAAGTGTGCTTAAACAACAAAGGAGCCTGAAGAGTCAACAACAGGCACAGGCATCAGTTTCTTGAACTGTATGTTCAGTTTCAGAAGGGAGCATTAATGTTTGCATCTCACAAAACAAACACAAATGAAGCAACTGGAGTCCCTTCAGACTCCAGAAGCTTAATACACACCAGGCCCAGTGGACTGGGAGCAAACAGCACAATCCGGTTAAGTGTCCAAGGGGCAGACTGACCTGGTTTGCGGCAGCATTAACTCATGTATTACATTGTGTTTCATTTGGTCATGACAGATGTGGCTGCAGTTTGTTCAGCATTTCTAGATCCTTATAAAGGGTATGTCTTTAAATGGCCTTTAAAATCCCTGGTTTAATATGTATTCACTTACATGTTAATTCACACAAAGGACTCAAGTAATGTTCAAGAGAATGCTTAATAGTAATTAGAGAAATCTTGGGAGATTTATTATTGTGATGAATAATTTTTCGTATTAACAGTATTACTCAGAGTTGGATTGTAATGATATAAAATACAGCCATGCAGGAAAAAGAATGTTTCAACAGTGTGCTTTTGTTCTCTAGAAAACTGTGCTGCAGAATCATCTTTCAAGATGTTATGAGAGAATGAAAAATAAAGCTCACAGTAATTTGAAAAAAGAGAACATCTGAATAGGAAGGACAAAGAAGCAGAACGGAAGAAGTTAAATGAGGTAGAAAACAAAGAAAGCTTTGAATTTGTAAAGCAAGGTGTACCTCTGGAAGAATCATCACCGTATTCATATCCAAATTTTCCTTTATACAAAGCCTCTCATTTCAATCTTCTGTTAGTCTGGAAATCAAAGCAGATGATCAAGATGAAATTACTTGAAATGCAGACATTCATATATAGAGCCATCCTTTCAAGGAAATTGTTCTTCCTGAGTAAATTTGAGAGACAAACGTCAGTGCTCCATAAACATCATTGCAACGCTTAACGGTTACATCTAGGTTTAGCTTACCACATCTAAACACAATCTATATACCTCAATCGGCTGTCAATCAACAGAGTGCTACCTAAAGTCAATCTACAGTACACAGGGGAAGAAGCATGAGGATTTAGTTGGTTAGGTTCTAAGCCAAAATGCTTCTACACAGAGGTCTGACTTCAATAATTTACCTAAATAATTACATTGACTACCTTGAGGTAAGGCAGCTTTAAACTCCCTCTCTGCAGGAGCTGGGCAGTGGAGCAGAGTGAAAAGCATGGTCTTGTTACTAGAACAAGATGGAATATTGCCAAAGGACTATTTTATCCATATTTCAACAAACTCTTTTTTTTGGGGGGGTTGGGGGTTGGAGGGGAGGTTGTTGTGTAGAATTTTGTCATAGAAAGGTAACCTGCAATGATCAGGGGAAGCATCATGACAGGAAATACAGTTATTTGTTGCTTATGTTACTATTTATGATTTCAAACTCCTCCAATTAACCAAAAATACAGCTCAGACAGAGATGGAAATTAAGTTCCTTCTAACTGAATCATTTTAATTTTGCTTATTAAGTTTTTCTTTATCCTTTAGAGCATCTTTACTGCTTTATTAAAATTCTGTGAATCAGGGATAGTATCTTCACAGCAAACTCATTAGACTTTGTTTCAACTCACATTGATTTTAGTCCCTTAGCTTGGTAAAGTTGTTACTTGACTTCATCGAGAACATGGTTTCAAAGCTGCACATGAACAGCTGGCTGCCTGCTGTGGGGGTAGCTCCATGTGATCCTAAGCCTTTGTGCTTAGTCCCTCTGACCTGGTTAAACTGACCTGTACCATAAAATTACTTCATTTCTTGCTGCCACTCACATTCACTTTGCCTCATGTGCCTGGAACCATCTCCATCTACTTGGATCCTAAATATTTGTCTATACATACAGTTTTTCAGCAGAGTTATAATGACCAGTACTCAGTGTGTGGAGACAGGATTTACCAACAGAAGTTTCTTGTTTCTGAGTTTGGTTTTAGCTACTGTCTGTCTTCTGATTTTTTCTGTTTTGGTTTGGTGGAGCTAAAAATGAATGAGGGGGGCTTTGTGGAACCTGTCATTATGGCACTCAGTGAAAATTGCACCAGATGAAAGCCTAGAGCAACTATTGTGGGAAACCACATCAAGAACCACTCTGTGTATATTTACACAGCAGCCTATAAAGTTTTATTCTGATCTGGCATATGAGTATGTCCTCCATAATCTTCCTGTGTAATTTGAAATTGTAGAAGTACAGTTTAATGTATCTTTTTTAGCTCAGAGAACACATTATTCTCAGAGAATTTTGTAGGTTTCTTGGGAAATTTCCCAGAGATATAACTAAGGAGGGATGGGCTAACCTGTCAAAAACAGAAGAAAAGAAGAGAAAAAAGAGAAAACCAAGATAAGCAACTTACATACGTACTTGTCTTTTAAACGATCTCTGTGCCTGTTTGTGTATATCAGGGAAGTGTAGAACCTGAACCTTTGTATTACACCAAACTATAAAACCAGTCATTTCTTCTCTACAGGTACTATATCATGAGAGGGCTCAAGGCACAATGTTGGCTGCTAAATCTTTCATACAGAAGAACAATTTGTTTGACATGTAGAACACAAACAAACTTCTCACAGACTTTCCTCTGCACTTTAAACAATGCAAACTTTTCATGTTATTTACTCAGAAAAATTGTAATTGAGATCCGGCAGGTGGTTTTCCATGGCTTCACACTGCATAAGATTCACAGCTCAAAGAAAAAAAAGAGCAACCATCTTGTTCTGAGATGGCACAGTTGTGTATCTTCTGACTGAAGGAAAACATGGGATCGACAGTCCCCATACAAAGTAACTCAAGCACACTCCTCCACACTCCATGCTTGTCAGAATCTATACAATTTGGCAGATTTTGATGATTTCCTTTGCTCCTCACTTCAGCCTCACCCGTTCCATCTAAGACCGCAATTTTCAGGCCACTGGCTTGAAAGGCTCTGTTGTAGACCTAACATTTATAGCAACCCTTGTGATATATCTAGAGAAGAGTGGCCTCTCTTCAGAATCTGTAGTCTCTCACTTCAGAGCTCATATTTGCAGCCCTTGATTCACTGTGGTTTAAAAAAAGTTTGAAGCAAAATGCACTCTTTGGCAATAAGGAAACCCACAGGCTTCTGGCCCTTTTGATCAATCTATCCAATGCCTAGGAAAGCAGAGGCCTTCCTCATCTTAATAGGCATGTCCCTGAAATAGCTGAAATGGTACACATTGACCATCTACTTACATTTCAGGAGGACATTAACCAAAAAACCCCAACAACCAGGAGACGTTGTTTTCAAAGATGCAGAAGAAGCTACTGCAGCTCCTTGAATATCACAGTTAAAAAAGGAAGGCATCAGACCAGGAGAGCTTTCTTTTTGGATGCTCTGGCTTCAGGAGAAACAGCTCCAAAATATCTGTGGCCAAGGCTTTGTACTATGAGTATTAAGACAGTAAGACAGACAAATATGGGAGAGTCAGAACCTAGTGGGAAATATTAAGGCCTTCCATATTTCCAGATAAATGGTCAAACTTTAAGCCCATGCTTTACAGAAATTCTAAGTTGAAGTGCTTTCCCTACTAAACAAAAATCAGATTTCTCTGGAGTCATTACTGGGTATGCTAAATGGCTTCATTTACAGTGGATATTGCAAAGAAAAATCCAGTTCCCTACGCAAGGAGCAGGAGTTCAGATTCCTTCTTGAAATTTTTGCAATTCTCCTTCATGATCCCTTTCTACAGCATAGGGCAAACAATTAAATTATTGTTTTATCCCGGGATGGTATTTTTTAAGTAAGTTTGAGATAGATGTTGTAAGGATCTAAATCACAAGTTTTATTTTTCACATTAAAGTAAAGGATATAACGACAACAGTTTCAGATGCCTTAGAGATTTCAGCTCTGCAGTGCTCTGCCAAAATGGAAAAATTCAATTTCAAATATCTGTTGCACAGTAGGATTTGTTCCATTCCTTATGGGAATACCCTGATCTTTGTTTTTGCTTGTGCCCTTTGCAAATTCTGGCAACATTCTCCAGAATGCTAGTCAGTCAGAATACTGTGCAGTTGATGCATCTTTCCTGTTTCGGTGTAGATACAGGAAAAAACATCACGTGTTAATTAGGAAATATATCTGAGAAGGTCAGCATAATATAAACAACTGAAAAAAGCATCACTTTTTAAGAACATAGCATGTGACAGAGAAGAATGATTCAGACCAAACTGATTAGTAATTGTTATGGCAAATCACAGTGACTTCTAATAACAAAGACAAGGCAAAACAGGCATTTCAGCGATTAACTTAAATGAGAGACAGTTACAGCGAGGCTCCTCCTTTTATCCCTAGTTTAGATACAACCCCTGTGGATTTGCTGACCATTAGGCAGACTGCCAAATGAGTCCTGTATAGTTGTTGCTTTAGGCGCCTCAGTTCTGCTCCTAATAGCACAGTACTCTTTACCAAGCTTATTTTTGGAATGACAAAATTTTTAAATCAGTGTTACTTTGCCTGAAATGGTGAACTGAAAAGCAGAGGGTTAGTTAACTAAGTGAACGAGGCAAGTATTGTATCATATTACTAAAGATTACCAAATGGAGTATGGGGAGAGAAGAGGAAGTAACCAAGTAAACTACAACCCTATTAAACTGACTTTAATAGTATGCAAGTTTTTAAAACACACAGCATAGAAAAGAACAATTAACATATCAAGATAAATGGAAATTTGAAAAACAGTGAAGAGTAAAAAATCATTTTATGTGAAGCAGACTATATGAGATCTACCTAGTTGCTTTTTTTCAGATAAAATCAACTCCTCCTTTTTCTAGTTAAAATAAGCCAAATGAGACTAATTTTGATGTACCTTATTAAACCATTTATACATTAGCCCATGAAAAATTAGCCCACAATGGGAAAAAGGTTTCACTGTGAGAGAAAATAAGAATTCAGAGGTAGGAAATGAACTGGAATCAGATCAAAATTACAGAGAAAAACACAAATTCCTTGGTGTTGGACGGATTGTACTATCTTCATGACCAGGGCAAAAATACAAAGATTCAACCTGTTGCATTGAAAGGGGAAGTGTATGTTTGAAGGAAAGTTACCAGCAGAATTCTCTAGGATTAGTTTGGAGACTAAAAATAGTGCATAGGATCATAGCTAATTTTGGCACAGCGTAAGTGTGCGCTTATGACATTTTCTGATGACAAAGTCTGGAGGCAGTGTCGAACTAGAAAAGGCTTGGAATATCATAAAGGTCATTGAACTTCAGTTACTGAAAGGGAATGAGGTTAAAATGTACAAAGTGCAAGGTTGTACACTTTGGAATTAATAACAGGAATTTTCTATTACCAGCTAATAGTTCATAGTTTAAAAAAGACACCTAGGTAAAAAAAGCTAGTATATTCATCTGTTGCAGCAGAACTATGTACTACCAGGGAGACGAAGCTATGAAACCCTCCCCACAGTCTTCCTATAGACAGGCAAGTATACAACATATTATGCAAGAATTTGTTATGACCTTTTCTGAAATAATGTAAAATGGGTGACAATCGTGATAGAGCAGATAAATAGGATTTACCTTGTTTGGCTTATTACCTTATTTCCTTATTTAAAGAAAATCTGAGAAAAGGTTTATTATTGCTCTCCAAATATATTGGGGATAAAGGAGGATAAGAGAAACACTGAAAGCAAAGATACTTAAAGTAGAACTCGGTATCAGCATAAGATCACCTGAGTAAATTGCCATGAAAATTTATCATGGAGATTAGAAAAGTTCCCAACTGTCAGGGACATAAAGTACCGCAACAGCTTCCCAATAGGAGTATGGAGGCAAAATAATCAAACCTGTTTTAAGATGAAAGATTGATAAATTTACAAATGGGATTATATGACCTGTTTTAACTGCTGCAGGAAGGAACTAGACTCCTTGAAATTGTTTCTGATCCTGTGTTCTATTTAGAAAAAAGCAGATGAGAAGGCTTAAGCAATGAAGGAAGCAAAAGGCATCAAGAAGATTTCAGTCCACATATAAAGGAACAAAGTTAAATGAAATGCAGCTGTGATCTGATCACCTGGACCTAGGTTAGCTGGCAATAAGGCAAACTCTCTTACTTGAAATTTTGGAAAACATTACTTTTCTGTTTCTTTTACAGCATACCCAGCTGGTCTTACAACTACAGTTCTGGGACGTTTCCAAAGCTGTTATGGGAGATGGATTTGTGTCCTCTCTGAGCAGTTCTACTTTCATTTCAGTTATAGCAAACAAGTGCCTGTTTTCACTATACTAATAGTCCAGAGCCAGAACCTCTTTTGGTAAGGCTCCTGTATACCCCCCAAAAACCCCACTTTGCTGCCCAGGGATATTCTCTATGTAGCAACAGCTTTCAAGTCTTAGCTCGAGAGTGTCTGGCAGAATGGGAAGGAGTTCCTGTAATTTATGTACATATGACACCTTTCTACAGCTGCATAAACCTGAAGGTTTTGTTTGCCCTAAAGCTTAGCTGTTTTTGCCAAAAAGAGCAGTCAGTCCAATAAAAAGCAACTCTCTCTATAAACCTTGCCTTAAGCATCTTGTAAACAACAGGGGAAAGTCAAAACCTAAAAGCAGTTTTTGGACCACCTTATTTATGATGGAAACAATTTTCAAAAGTCTAAATAAAGTAACTCATAGCCAATTTTCCACCCCCAGTCTTGGGTTCTGCATTTTGGTGCCCTTGTTTGGCTGAATGCTCACCTCTGGTTATAACTGACTGCCACAGTTGCGCTGCCTCCATCACTGCGGGTAACTGGATTCATTCCCTTGCAATAGCCATGCCCTCACTGCAGCAGCCTCCCCTTGGACGGTCTTTTCTCCCATCTCCCCAGCACGGGTGAGCCCGGGGTAAGTCGCGCTCACTTGGGCCATGACAGGCCTCAGGCCAGAGCCTTCTGCAGCGGCTCTGAGGGGGCAGCTCTCACCTTGGGGGCGCCGGGGCCTCCCGCCCTGCCTCGCCAGCTGCCTGTCGGGCAGGCCTCGCCCCCGCTCCAGGCCAGACGCCACTTGTCACAGGCCCCCGCGCCCGGGGCAAGCGCCGGAGGCCTCAGAGGTAGTCCTGACGCTCGGCTGGTTGGGGGCAACGTTGGGGCAAGGTTGCTCTTTGGCGAGCAGAAATCGTGGGCTCCCACAGGCGAAGGCCCCGGCGGCCCTTGGGCGGCGCGCGGGGGACAGCAGAGGGCCCTGTGGGCCCCGGGCCCTGCGGCGGCCGTTGGCGGCGGCCGTTGGGGCAGGAGCCGGGGGTGGCGGCAGCCGGCGCCGCGGAGCCCCTCGGTGGGGGCAGCCCGGGCGGAGAGCCGGAGCCGGGGCAGAGGGGCCTGGGGCTGCCACGGCCTTGCCGGGGGCTGAAACTTCTGCCCGAGCCTGGCCGGGAGCGGGCCGTGGGGATGGACCGCTCCCGTACGCCGGTGAACTAGAGTGAGCGGCAATCCCAGCGCCTCGGAAACAACGCTCATCGCTCGTAGGTTGTCCCCAGGCAAGAAAACCTCACCCTTTCCCTCTTATTTCTAGTTAAACCCTCCAATTCAAAACAAAGTGGCCCCCTTCTCCCCACAAAAATGAGCTAGTTTATCCATGACTCCTCTCCGTGTGCTCCTGCAACTTAGGCTTTTCCACAAAGAGATTTCACTGTAAGGTCATGACTTGCAAACTCTTCGGGTGGTCTCCTCAGGCAGCCAAGCATGCAGGCTGTGCTTTTACTTTAAAGAGAAATGAGAAAAGCATTTGATTACAAAGGATGCTCAAACAGGCCTCTAATTTTGATTTCTTCCCACTTTAAGCTATAAATATAGCTAAAGATTACAAAGGGTTGTAAAGTACATACCAAAAGACAACATTTACAATTTTCCACACAGCTACGCCCTAAACCAGTAATATATGGAAATCTGTCCAAAACTTTGAAGTGCTATTATAGTTTGTTATATGACAAAACACTGGGGTTTCTGTGTATTTATTTAGCCACCCACCACTCCCTCACCAAGTTTTTAAATCCATTTGTTTGCTATATAGAAAAACATACTATTAAGGGGAGTTGTATTTTCAAGTTATTTGTATTACAAAAACATTAAATGAAAGCAAATCCATGCTAACAGTGTCTCTTTGACTTGTACTTGCATGATAAAATCAAGATCTGCTTTTAATCTATTTTGGGGGAGGGGGGAGAAGGAAGCCTTTGATTTGATACACCTGTTTTCTCCTTAATTATTGTCCTCCCACTGAATGTTTTTTCTTATGATTCTAGCACGAAACTTTTTTTAAAGTAATTTTTACCTTGGATCCCATTAAATAAACAAAACAAAACAAAACAGAAAAAGACAGATTAGTAGTAGTATTTGTGCTCATTTGGGAGCACATTGAAGGCAGCACTTGGTACAGATGATCTAATTTCACCAAAGGATGTAATAAAGCAATACTGAGGATTAGGAAGATTTCCTTTCCCTGTTTAAATTCTCTATCGTCTGGATTATAGTGCCTCATGCCTTCCAAAACCAGATTCTATTATTGCAGCTGATGGAATTATATCTGAAGACAAGTTTGGGGTTTTTTTTTTTTGCATTAGGAATTTGTCAGGTTGCACTGCCTACTTTGTGTTTTAATTTGTTTTTTCCAAAGTGTATCTCATTTGCAGTTCTCTGTGATGTTCCCAACCTAAGCAAAATTGCACTCTTGCTTCAGATAGACATCCTATATTGTGATTTCAGTTTAGAGCATTATGAGTGTATTTAGTATGAGTTAAATCTCAGATCTCTTCTTGTATAGTTTGGTCTGCTTACGTTCATGCAAACACCTTAATGGATCTGAATTATCTCAGCCAGGTGCTGGCTGAAGGATCAGGATACTTATTTCTCGGGAACAAATGGTAAACTTCCAATAGGGGTGGACTTGATATTTACTGTGTAACGCAGCTTCTCTTCTTTGCTACATTTATAAGAAAGCCATTCTGTTTATATGGGAAAGCTTGAGTAGAATCCACTGAAGTCATGTGTAGTTTGGCTCCTAAGGATTTGTGGAAAGCTAAAAGAAAAGATTTGGTTTAAACACTGGATTGCAGCGGTGTGTTCTTGGAAGAAGAACAAAAATATTTTGCCATTAAATGAAAATATTTTTAATTACAGGAGAAACCACACTGAGTGATGCCTGGTTGAAGCCTTGTGTCTACAGAAATGTATTAAGAGTAAATTTCAAGTGTTTCCATCAGATGGCTGCTATGCATTGGATAGGGTTCTTAGTGCAAATAATTCTACAGTAGTATATGATAAGTTCTTCCTAATATTAATAGAAGCTATGTTGCTTCATTTTAAACAGTTCTGACAATTACTCAATTGTCTATGCGTCTAAAATTTGTACTATGCATCTAAAAATTATTAGAATCCTAGTGCTATGTGCATAGGTGTGTAGCAGCATTGCTAGATATGTGCTCTAGGCATCCCCATACGCCGTGAGATAACTTGAAGTCGTAAAGTGTAAGTTTTGTGAATATGCTACAACCTTTTTTTATAGGCAAGCTAACCTGAAATTTAGTGTTTCTGCAATGGAAAGTTGCAGCTAGCAAAGAGCACACAATTCGTCTCTTCTGTAATTTTAGACAAGAAGGGAGTAGTACTAAACCAGTTAAAACCACTAAGCCAACTGCAATTACTCAAGTAATTTACTGAGATTACTCAAGAGCTTAAGTGTGGGTACTTGTGAATGTGCCGTAGGATTTATCATACCCATAAGTTCTCACCTTAGCTCTCGGTTTCCAAGGAACAGAGGAGAATTTTCCAATAGTATTGCTTTCCCTATACCATGTATTGGGCTCAAAGCTGGCTTAATGGAATTATGGCATGGTACTAATACTGCGTATCAGTTTACTGCCTAGAATTATTGAGGAATATTTGACCTTTTGTAACTGTAGCAATGAAGATGAAATGAAGAAGACCCTTCATGAAGTGGAAAGGCTTCAGGAACAATATTGGCCTTATGTCTTTCAATGTTCCTTATTAGATACCCAAAGAAGGTATAGTTTTTTGAGATGTAATGCTCCCCCAAATACTGATCCTGCCTATAAGCTTCTTGACTCAATCATCAGTGCAGCCAAAACATTATGTGGTGTGTATGTGCAGGCTGCACCACTTTAAGTAAACAGTCAAGAGAAACGCTTTGTGTTGATTCTGTGAAAAACACTGACAGCAATCCAGATCATAAGACTCTCCTCCCAATACCAAAAATTGAGTGGGTGCTACAGACTGTGAGGAAAAAAATACAACTAAATTTGAAATGAGAGATTGTTCCTTACTGTTCGCTAATTTCAGTGTCAGATTATTTTAATTTGAAGCTGTACCTCATTGCCTCTTTCAGGACACAGAAAATAAACTACCTTTACCATGTTCTTCGGAGAACCCAGATCTGTCTGATAGGGTAAGATTCATCTCATTTAACTTTAGCTGGGTATGTATCAGAACTAAGATACTTGCCTGCTTTTCTTCTATAGTTATAAGAAAGAGAAGAGAAATTATTTATCCAAGCTGCTTTTGAATGCAGTGTGTTAATTTCTGTCTTTTTAGATTGGCTACAGAGAGCCTATGACTTACAGTAAATACCAAAGTTTCAGAAAGCCAAACCAGACAAGATGAATTTCATAGTCTGCAACTTGGCTGCATCTCTTTCGTATAAAGATTAACAATTTTGGAGCACAGCTTTAATCCTTCAAGAGTTAGCTGCATGAATGTGTGTGTGTGTATAAACATTTAATAATAAATATTTACTATTTAAATATTTAGGGGTTTATAGTGAAGATTATGTGGAATCAGACAATCACAGGGAAGGTTGCAATAGGACATTTAAGTCAAATGATAAACCGTAACTATTTGAATAAGGTTGATCTATTTTTATCTTTATAAATGTGATCTATCTAAAGGCAAATTACATGGGAGTTTATGGGGCAACTGAAAAGTAGTGGGCTTTGTATTGTAATTATTAACACAGATTTTATTTGTCCCCTTGCTCTATATAGGTCTTTCTGGACATGCTTCACTGAAATGGAGGGTAAGTAAATACATCTGGATTTGGTACAGAATAGTAAACTGAAATCAAACAGTCTAAGCTGAGCTCCATTTTCCAGCATCTAATCCACTTACCAATTCAACAGTACAGCTTTAATTATAGTAACATGATTTGTAATACATTAAAACAGTAGGAAAGGCTATGCTAGATCTGGGGCAATACATAACAAGAAAGTAAAAAAACAAAAAAAAAGGAACAATGCAGGTTTTACTTGCAGACTCTAAACTCCAAAAGACTCTCCATAGCACAAATTAAAATCCTGGGATGCCTTGAGTGTTTCCTGACAAGTTAATGGTGTTAAGGCATCTTGAGAAACACCTTTAAATATAGCTGGTTTTACATGCTTTAGCATGTAATCCCTTTACAGTCGTCATGGAGTAATTGTGCTTTATATGCAAGATTTTTTTTTCTCATTGATATACTTAACCTAATCCTCCAATGTCTTATGTGCTATGGAAAGTGAACAGAAAAATTTGTATATTGGTAATTGAAGTAATATACATTGTAGAACTGTAGAGTTATGTCTGCAGTGTTTTGAAGAGAAACTCAAGCTAGATTCAAATGAACTAGCTCAGCTACTGGAAGCAGCGTAGCCATGGCAGCAAGCAGTTCAGTGTCAGCTGTAAAATCTGCCTGTAAAGGTAAGTAAATATTTGGACAACTTGCTGGCACAGAGTTCTTGTGCTACAACAGTTACACTACTTAGCTATTTTATATGCTGCTCAGGATGACCTCAGCCTAAGAAGACAGCACAGCTGTACCTGTTGGCTGCTCAATGCCTTGCACAACAGGCTTGGAAGCACTCATGAAATGAAAATGAAATGAAATGAAAAACGATACCAGTTCTTTATGAGTATCTGTCTAGTAATCTCTTAGTCAAAAATGTGAGACTGTAACAGATGCTTATTCCTAGTCTTGAGCTGTCAGTACCTTTTCCATCCCCAGTATTCAAGTATCCCACATTACAGAGAAAGTGATAATAATTATCAGTGTATCCAATGAATATTACCAGTTCTTGTATGTATATGTTTTCTATAAACAATGTGTTTACATATTCATCTAATTATGCAGATGATCACTTTACAAACTTCTTTTTGTTTCTCCACTCTTAAACTGAGGACTCCAAGAAGACTAGTGACTTTGGCCAGTACTGTTTCAGGGTGCCCATTGAAGGCCTAATTCCAGTCCTCTTGAAAATTGCAAACCTGGATCATTTCACTATATTGCTTTATAGTGCAGCCCCTATTCAGGGGAATATACACGTGGTAAGACACTATTCAATGTGTTGTAGAGTGTTAGTCTCAAGCCTCTAGGACTGATCATTTAATATCCACATCATTTTGTTTCCTGTCCTGAAACAACATAAGCAGGCTAGCACTTCTGGGGCAAAGAGATATCCCATTAAGGTGCCTTCTGAGGCCTGTTATCTAGACTTACTTTGCACCACTGCTTTTATATTCAGAGTCTGAGGGTGGTTTTTACATGGTGGTTGAGGTATTATTAGCAACTGAATGATTATTAGAAATCACTATAGCTAAGCCAGCTGACTTTACAATTCTGCTGCCCTTAAAATGGATTTCAGTAAATGTTTTTTTCTAGAATCTGATTTGGTTTAGACATGAATCATTTACAGGCTTCTTTTACGAGACACCACAAAGGATCAATACAGATATAAACCATACCCACTACTGTATATGCCAGCTATTGCAAAATGCCACGCTGTTCTTTTCACAGAACAAATTGCAAACATATGCACCAATTCAATACGGATTATTTTCTTTAAATCGTACAAGCTATCCATTAATTCAGTAGCTAATAGTGATTTTTAGTTCTTTTATCTTTCTTCTAATTACAAAGTCAGATACCAACCAAAAAAAGTTGCTTTTCAGTGCTCAGCTTAGGCTATTAATGGCTATTCATTCCTCAGGGTTTATTTCTATTTTAAATCTGTGTATATATATGCTAATAGTTAGAACCTGTGTTTCCATAATGGGGGTAGCAAGGTGTTTGATACATATTTTGTCATATTTATGCTTTTATGTACTTATGCACAGAAGAAAACTAGACATCAGGAAATGCGATTATTTAGATGGCGTATACTTACTTGGCTCTACGGTTACAAAGAGGCAGAAAAATGCATAGAAATGCCTTTGTCTGTGAACATCTAAGTTCTGCAAAGTACATGGATCAGTCTTTATACTGTTATAATTAGGCTTTAAAAATTAATATTGATGTGAATGATGATAGCTGGCTCTGTCTAGAACGATTTGGATCTGATTTGAAAGTTCTACATCTGAGACATAAGTTCTGTAACTGAAGCAATTCACATAAATAGAATTCAGGAGAATCTAGAATACAGTGATGCCCTAGTATATAACCTGAATATTTAATTGACATTAATATCTAACTGGAATCTAGTTGGTTAATCTCAAAAAGTGGACAGAAACGAGTGTAAGTGGTTAGCTGTTGTAAACAGCAACATCTTAAGATAGATTACATTTACCACACACCCAGCATTCATGGTTTTTACTGTGAAACCTCAAAGTTTATTTATAGAATATGTATATGCAGAGTTTACCACCCACCAGTACAAGATAACATGGTAGTCAAGATGCGCCTGGTTCCAAAAATAGCATAAAATATATATTTTTTAACCTCTTCAAGTTTGGAGAAAATAAATATTTAGAAGTTACGCTTAGTTTGTAATCAAAACATAAATTTTGCCAAACTCCCAAGTCTGACAGGTTTTACTAGTTCTTGTCTTTGAGTTTCAGTGATGAACCAACACAGGATTTACCCTTGGGGTAAACAGTTTGTATAATGTCAAATATGTGACTATGTGGAGTATACTACAAACTTACCCTTCCCCAGGTCTGGCCATTATTGTTAAAATTTAAATAACAATGTAATATGCACCTACACTTTCGTTTGACCTTGGCTGCTGTCAGTGTTTTAAACCACATTCCTCTACTGCCTCTGCTCCTCAGAGATTCTCTAGTGCATTTTATATTCTGGATTAAAACTAATGTTACCCAGCTGCCCTTATGGGGGGTATTCTTCTGTATAATATTGGAATGACTCAGCACTCCCTGTGCAGGGTCTTAAAACCTAGCCAGCTACCGTTAGGATCTAATGATGTGTCTAACTTGTACTTTTTCCTTTAAATCTTAAAAGTATCCGTCAGAATAATTTGTCAATTTTACCTCTCCCCATTCCGTTATCTATAGTGGAGGGAAAAATTTAAAAAGCCCAACCTCGCTTCTCTTCCCTTGGAATAGTTTAGTTTCATTTGCAATGTCAGTAGAGAACTGCATGGCTTTGGAATTAGTATTTGGTATTAGTTAACTTCCCTTTGAATGTTAGGGGTTCAGAGACACCAGCAGCTGTAGCAAGAGCTGCAGCGATAGCAGGCCACCACTGGCAGTGGCAGCTCTTGTCCCTGTGTTAGATTCTGCATCATTTTGAAATCACTCACTGACCAAGAGCAGTGCACATACCACAGAAATTCCCATTGGAAACTCCTATTCTAAAGACAGAACAGAAAGTATGCCTTTTGATGTGCCACACCAAAATAAAGAACGCAACTTTTTTTTTCTACTAAAAAGACTATAAGTATTTTTAAATACTAGATACGATAAGACTAGAAAAGTCTTCAATTTACACTGCCGTGGCCTGGTAGACCTTCAAGAAGTTTCTTACATTTCACTTGAGCTATGATAGAATGTATTCAGTATCTCTACTGCTGCAGTGTGCTAAACCATCTTCTACTAGAATAGTTAAATACGATGCATATAAGCTTGCTGAGTATTGTTTCTTGAATATCAGGGCTAAACAATTTCCTACATTTTCTAATTGCAGTGGTACATGAAAGAAATATAGGGAAATGTTTTAATCATTATTAGGCAAATGGACAATTCTTGCACAGACTACTGATACGTCTTTTAGTTGTCTTGAAGTTGGATTCTGCTGTGTCTGTTCTGTTGTGATATTTTAATCTTTTCGTAGTTGATTTCCTTTCCATGCTTGTCCTTATTTACAAATTATTGCCTCATTTGTTCTAACATACTGTGCTTTCTGTTTGTATATCAATATATGCAGATTTCCATCTCAGAAACCCCCCTTTTAAGGCACTGTGGCACAACATGTCTCTAATACTTAGCTAACTTCCACACACTTCAAAATGCAGTGCTAGTGGTAGCTCAGCTTCAGAAGTGGGCTACAGCATCCTAAACCGTCACAGATGTACATTTGTGGCAGTGTTTCTGTCGGCTGAAAAGCACCTGATCACTGCTTGTGAGGGTCAGGTGGACAGAAGAGGTTAACATGTCATTTGCCATACACTGGCCAAAAGCAGTGGGTGGAAGGAGGGTTTCCACACTCTGGGACAAACTGGAGTTGATTCAGCCACTCATACTCTTGCATTAAAGACTGAAGAAGTTGGTAATGTAGAAAAAAAATGTGGAAACGGACATCAGCGCTAGTAACATTGCTTGTTCTCTGCAAATGTGAATCTTCTGTGAACTTAGCTTGGATAGCACAAAAAGTAGTCTCAATTTATTAAAGAAAGGAGCTTCTTTCTTCCCTCATTTTTACCCATTGTCATCAGTCACTCTCACACAAAAAGAACACAACATGAATATAATGTTCTTCTTACACCATACTCTTAGGCTTTTTCCTAAGAGTTTAATCCAGTTTAAAAGGGTTTAAACCAGTTCAAAAGGGTTTTTTAACTTGGATCATTTCACTGAGCTGATTTAAAGTACAGGCACAAATAGTTTTTTTTCCTCATAGCAAAGGAAGCATTAAATTGTAGCACTTCGGTAGGAATGAGTTTGGGGTTTGGGGGCAGAGGGTAGCAAGAACCTCTTTAATCGGCTTTGCCATTCAAGGAAACTGTAATGTCAAATTTAGTTGATAGTATAAAATACTAGTTCTTCAGAATAAAAGCATTTTTACCCTTACCTCGCATCCAGTTTTTAGAGATGAGAATGTCTTAAGCAATTGACAAAAACTTGAGAAAACTTGACAAAGCCCAGCAAGCTTCCTTATTGGTCACATATATAAGGTAATAATTACTGTTAAAACTGAACAATTTAAAAAGTTAAATCGCCTTTCCCTACCTGTACTATCTGTTGTCTGCACTTGATGTGTTATGCAAAGTATACACAAAGTGCAAACAGTTAACTGTGCTTTCTGTTTCTTTTTTTCCATGCATTAACATTTTCTCCTGGTGTTCGGTGTATGCCCACTTCAGGAAAACTTAGAATCCAAACAAATATTTTCAATTTTAATTAATTAATTAATTATAATTAATTTTAATTTAAGCATATCCATTATTAAATGTCAAAATTGTCTAGCAGAGCTCTTTTCTCAGCTTTAACTACCTGGCAATATTTTTATATTGTCTAACACAAATAAATTTATGATCAAAAGTGATTAACATTTTGATCAGATGTTTACTAGAGATTTGACATTGGTTCATGTGGTCTGAGGGGTTACTGCTTACTCAGCAAACATGCATTCCTGGCTTGCTGCAATGTTTAGTAAAATGTGTTTGTGTAAAATACTATGGAAGGTGTTGTAAAATAATTTTTCCTTCACACTGCAATTGTCTGGTGATGATTACAAATGGGGATTGTTAGAAGTAGAAGAGGGAAATGCCAAATAGATAGAAGGAGAAAAAAGTCCCAGTGAAGAGGTTAAGCACTGGAATTTCTTACCCTATGGAATCTGCATCCTTGGAGATACGCAAAACTTGACTGGACAGTCCTAAGCAACCTGATAGAGCTTTACATTTAGCCCTGCTTTGATAAAGGGTTGGATTGCATGACCTCCAGAGGTGCCTTCTAACCTAACCTCTGCTATGACTTACAGTCAACTGTCTGTGCCCTCAATTACCTTAGAGTTTCAAAAGATGGAAATACTGTAGGCCAGACAATTTATAATGGAAAATGGATACTTGGTATAAATGTATGTTTTTGTTTCTACTTGTACTATTTTAAAACTTAGTTTCCAGACTAACTTGTTTGAAGTATATTTTTTAATGTGTTTATAGGCTGAGCTGCTCTGTATTAACTCTAAAAAAGGCATTTATCATGGAAAGCTTGACCCAGAGTTAATTTTAGAGGTACTAGCAAATGCTGCTGTTATAAAGCCTCTTTTCCTGTTTATGGTCAGAACAGATCTTCTCTTTTCCTCATACTTATTATCTTGCCAAAACCAGAGGTCATTAGCAAGGTGAATCTCTGTTTTTTCAGTGCTTCTGTCAATATAATTTTAGGAAGTACACACAACTGCTGTACAATACAAGTTTTCAGATGGAAACCTATGCAATTTTCAAATAGTTAAAAAAACAGTATTTTAGTCCACATTTTTCCCATTACTGTTACTGATGTTATTTGTATTTGGTATGAGGGATGTCAAGAATTTTTTTTTTTTTTTTCCAGAAACTGTATGGGATATATTGTTGAAACATAAAGAGGTCCCTGCAGTTTCTCTTACACAGTTAATTTCTGTAGATTAAGAAGGAGTTTTCTAAAAGCTGAAATGGTTGCAACTAATACAAGTGTACATCCATTAGGGCCCAGGATGCTATGGCCCATATCTTAGCTGAGCTAACATTAGCAGTACTTAAACAATACAAGCAATATACCTGTATTAAAAAAAAAAAACCAACAACCTATTTAGTATATAATCATGCAAAACCCTGGGAAGTCAATAAATATATAACACAGACAAACTTAACTTTTCACCCATACTTGGTAATACAAGTGCAGACATACGGTCAGTTTTCCAGGTTTTCGCTTTTAGGTGAGGATCTCAAAAGTATTTAAAAAATGGACAGATAAATGGGGAGAAAAATTAGGGTTTTTTTCCCCCAAACAATATGTATAAACTTATTTGAGAGTTTCAAAAGACAGTCCCAACTCATCAAAATCTTTGATAGAGGAGGCTGGTCAGAGGCCCCTTGTAACTGGGCTCTGAAAAAACAGCACTCATAAAATATAATTCGAAGCAACTTGCCCAACATCACAATGCAGAGCTGGAAATAGAATTCCAGTCTTCTATTTAAAAAACCTAAGATAAACACTAGATTTACAGTGTTCCCTATCTTCTATACAGTTTGGGATTTTTTTTTTGGCAGGCTAATAAAGTTTGGCGTAACACTGTGGGGTTATGTGGCCTTCTTTCTCTGTGTAGCACTCTTGGAACAATGTTATAATATGGTCATGTTAAAAGGATTTTTTCCAGCGCTTTCTGATCCTAAGTTCCTTCTCATATTTTGTGTTCTGGAAGCCTGATCTGTCTCGCATCTGTGCATGCACCCATACAGCCATTCCCGCTGTTACTAATATGTTTGAATTCTGGGCTTATTTAAAATTTCTAAGGTTTATTTATTCTAGACACACTAGATTTCCCACTGATAAAAAATGGTGTGACGTTGGCTTACAGTACATAGATCAGCGAGCTGAAGTCAGGAATCCTCATCCTGTTTCTGATGTGCAGCTGAACCTTGGAGAAGCCACCACTGTACAATCTTATTTTTATCTGATAACTGGGAAAATTGTACATACCTTCCTTTCTAAAAAATCCTGGAGGCATATGGATAAAAAATACTGAATACTATATTACTAACAATAAATGCTCAAACAAATCAACTGAATATCCATTATATATTAATCTTTCAAGGAGGATTGAAAACATTAAAATTATGTAAAACTTACATTAACACTTAAAGAAAACACCCTTGCATTATGTGAAAAATAACCATATCTTTATTTTCTTACTGACTTAAGTGTTTAAGTTATTATTCTTCAACAAAGTCTTAACTTCTTGTCACCTTGAGAATCATATAAAGAAAAGAAGGCAGGTCATACAAACCTTGAATGAAAGTGGGAATGTACAGAAAGCACTGCAGCCATCAGAAAATCTGCAGACCACAGGGAAGGAGCAGAGGAGGATGATGAAAATAATAATGAACAGGGAAAGTTACAGTATATTTAGGCAGAAGAGAAGCAGTCATAGTGTATATGCCTCAAGACTTTGAGTTTGGTAATTCACGACTGGCTTGGATCAGGAAGAATTAATGTTTTTTACAATTGAATAGTCACTGTGAAAATGAAATATTTATAACTATACCTAATCTTGACAAATATATTATTTTCATACTACAGTTTCTATTCTTGGTAAAGAAAATTTAAGTAGTAATTTTAAATCTTGCAGAACAGAAATTGTTGTTGTTCTCAACCTTTTTCACATGTTATCCCAAATTATAGAAAAAGAGATACAGGGCTTTCTTCCATTTTGTTTTGGAAACTCCCTCCTAGATCAACATAAAGAAAGAGCTGGCCATTATGACCCATCACCTACTTGGGTGCTAAGGACTGAAATAAAATGTGATTCTGGATTTCTCTTAAAAATGTAAAGTCCACAAAATTATTTCTGAATATTTTATCATATAGAAATTTAGTGGAATTTCTAGGATTTTATCAGTGACGTGCAGAACTTCATGGATTTACATTAAGACCAAAACTTTTAATCCAGTACCTCCCTAAACACTTTACAGATTTAGTAGATGGTCAGTTAGAGCACAGAATAAATTTGTCAGAAGAGAAGCCTCAGCGAGGACCTAGCAGCAGCCTTCCAATGCTTAAGAGAAAGTTACCAACCAAGAGTCCAATGCCAGGCTCTCAACAGAGGGGTGGGAAAACAGAATGAGAGACAGCAATCGGAAATTCAGAACGGGAGTTCTGGCTAGATATAAAGAAAACATATTTCAGTATGATGATATTTAAGCATTGGAGCAGGTTTCCCAGAGAGACTGTGAGGTCTCAGAGGTTTTCAAGACCCAACTGGACAAAGCCCTGGGCAGCCTGGCCTGAATTCAGTGTTGACCCGGCTTCGAGGAGGAGGTTGCACTAGGTGACCCCCAGAGGTCCATTCCTGGCTGATTAAGTCTCTGATTTGATTTGCAGCTAACCCTGGCACTGAATGTGACAACTTTTTAATGGGCCACATGCAGCACTGCTTAAGAGTTTAGGACAGAAAGCAAGATGTAACTCTGACACTCTCAAGGAAAATGTAGCTAAGTAGAACAAATGTAGACAAACTGCAGTCCTCTTTGCTCCCAGTAACTGAAGTGAAAACCAATGAGTATGCTACAGTTTTCCTTTAAGCCTCTTTGGGTGGTCACACCAGTATTTGCGTGCATCCCATTTATGCCCTAGTCTCCATTGCATTTTTGAAAAGATAGTGGCATAAGAACTTTACCATATGAGAAAGTAATTTCCACAAATCCTTTGTAAGGACTAAAATGTAATTCTACTAGTGACCTTTAAGTATTGCAACTGTTTAAGAGAAATATACGGGAAGCAAAAATTATCCCAGGAGTTGATGTCTGCATAAAAAGACTGCATGATCATAAACCTTTTAGCATCAGCATGTGGACTGTAGTGATGTATAGGAAAAGAGTGAGTAACACTGGCCATGGGTGGGTTGCAGTTCTTCTTCTGTTCTTGGGACAGCCAGTGTAAGCTAGATCATGATCTCTTAGGCAAGAGCTCTCTGGTTCAAATGCAGTTAACCCCCAAATGGTTCCAGAGATGTAAGAACTATAAGACACTTGTATTCTGCCTTACTTCCGAGATTTTATATTTGGGTATTTTTTGCAGTAGGCGGTATCCTGGTGCCTACTCTAAAAATCTGTTTTTCCCCTCTTTCTGTCTGTAACAGGAGTCAGAAGCACAAACAAGGACATGTGTACTAGGGACTGTCTCTACTTTGTCCTTCTCCTTGTCTCCATATGGCAGCAAAAACCCAATTCCTTAAGATGTAAAGAAAGGCATTTTGAATTAGTAACAATAGGTTTTAAAAGGAGATTTAAAAAAATCTCAGTACCTCTAAATGCAATGTTTAACTAACTAACATAATCGCTCAGCGTGAAGTCTTCAGGAATCATTACCTAGACTCCACTTACGGCTCTTAGGTGATGTGAAAATACTTTTCCACTGCATTGTGGATTGTGCCATCCCCAGCCTGCATCTGTCCCAGGCCCCAGCAGAAAGGCATAGAAGGAGGTCCTAATTAACGAACTCCCAGTTGCCACAATAACCAGTTTAGCCATGACTGCCTACTATGGCATAGTTCTCTGTTGTTGCAATATTCTTCTGTTATTCTCATTAGCCTTTTCCTCAACATGTTTGTGAAGAAATTAACAAAGTTATAAAATAATGTTTAGAAAATACAAGTATCGAGCAGAGTAGGAATAAGAGATTTGAGTGAGAGTGCATACTGGATATTTACGGTGGGTTTGTTTTTTTTGCCTTAGAAAAGACCACAGGTACTGCAGGTTTTCCAGATGGACTAGAAAAATGCTTGCCTGGAGTTATTTCTACAAGGTGATCGACAAAGGCTGCTTTTCGTTCAGGGAAACATGTTTAAAAGCTTCTTCTTTTCAACAATTACATTTGATCAGTAACTCACAAGGGATATTACTGTCAGGGCTGTGGATGCCAACACTTTCTCATAGCGGTTATATGATCAGCAGTGTTTCCACAAGTCAGTCAGTTATTCCTGAGTCAGAAAGGAGGACTACTCTCCAGTCAGAGCATAATATGCTTTGCCTTTCTTCATACTCTGAAAGGAAGATAAGGATCCTCATATTTCTGGTTCCAGTATAGTTCCTTCTTCAAAGCCTATCACCCTGTAGATCTTTCATACTTTTTATGCCTATCCCTGAACTGGCACAATGCCAATTCAGCTCAACGCATAATTAATCAGTATCGATTATATTCATAGTAGATACAAGATTCCCATCAGCTTCAGATTGCAGAATACTCTTCCATTGCCATCTTACTTTCTATTGCCTTTCCTAGTGTGTGCAACCTTGGAGACATCTATATTTACAACTCCTTGTGATTTATTTATAAGAGCAGAACAAGAATCTCCACTCTTAGCAATGAAGACATCTCAAAGGTCTGCCTACATATAAACTTGTAGTACCTAAAGTCAAGATTATGCTATGGTGTTTTCCATTGAGACATTTCATGGAAAACTGTCAGCCTCCTCATCTCTTCGGAGATCTGCCCCTCTTGTCAAGCTAGAGACTTGAGAAGACTTCATCTTTTTTCTCATCAGATTATAGGAGGAACCCTTCTCCCTGTATTATGACTCACCCTTTCTCTATCCTCCTCCAAATCAATTAAAAAATATGAATCAAAGGAAAAGACACTTTAGGACACATTTTTATGACAGTAAATGTACATTTGGCAGGATATAACACTACCCGGATCCCTTTACTTTGGCTTCATGCCATCAGAAGCCATCTAGCCACATCTGTGTGACGATACATACAAACTGGCATAAAGACTCATCAGGAAGTGCTTTTCAGTCTAAAATATCATCCATTAATCAACATTTTCTCAAGTGGGGCCTTTGCACCAAATCTCTCGGCCATGACTTTCCATGAGTAGAACCAGGGCATTTTGCTCCCATGTAAGAATAAGCCGAAAATTACTTCTGCATACATTTCAAATACAGTGGAACAAAGGTCTATGTGCATCTTTTCACCAAACTCATTTATCTTTTGAGTCCTCTGAAAAAGAAGACATGTTGAAGCCCTGCTAATACACAGAATATTAAAAGAAGCATGTCATATTTGAAATTCAGAACTGATATATGAGTCAGCTCTGTCTTTTGCTTCTTCAGACCTCTGAGGTTCATGACTCATTCACTTACTTGAGGGGTAGCTGTCAGAATGTCTTTAGCCGTTATTTCACAGTCAGACTTTATTCTACAGTCTTGCACAAAGTAATAGCAAGATTTTATTTGAGACTACTTTGTATACCTTCCAGTATTTTTCCTCAAACCTTTTTAAGCTCTTGGAGAAATAGGCGTGGGATTGTATTAAGATCTTACATATTTGAGGAGCATCACACCCTACACAAAAAAAAAAAAAAGAAAAAAAAAAAGCACCAAAAGCAGCAATCTTCTGGTGTTCAGTGCATAACTTTATTAAGCCCTACTTGTTGGTTGCTGGTCCTTTCATTTAAAAGGAGAAAAAGCATCTCCTGTTATGCTAGCCAGAAAGAAAACAAAAAGTGAGTACTCTGGAAAGGTAAGTAGATAAGCAGCTATAATAGAAGGATCCTTTACTCCTTTCTGTCCTTTTCTCAGCTTTTATCGGTAGTGCCATTGTCCCTCTTCTGAAGTTTCTTGCATTGCCTGCTACTGGAGCCAGGACAGCAGATTAGATAGGAGGTTACCCTAGTATGATAGATCTCTCCATATGTTTCAGACTGAATTTACATTCAGATGATAACAGCAGTCACTTTTTTTTTTTTAAAGTAGGCCACCTGTCCCTCATGCAATTGTGTCAGCTGCTTAGGTTTAAAAATAATTTTTGCTAAAAAAAAGTCTTCATAGTAATAGAATCCTAAAATGTAAGATAATGAGACAAAAATTATATTGCTCATAAACTTCGGGGGGGGGGATAAATTGTAGCAGTTTTGGATTGCTCATTCACATTCCACTTTTACTTCCTTTTCCCTCTATTTTTTTTCCTCCTTTCCCAGCGGAATAAGATAAAAGTCTCCTTCATAGAAAAAGCACACACACACAGACAAAAAGAGATCATCTAGCAACTCCTGTTCAGCTACCGTTAGTTTCTATTAAAATTTAGGGACTTTTTGTTTTGCATTACTGGGGAAAAGCCCTATAAGCTTTTTGTTGAAGAGGACGGTTGCTAGCAGTCAAGGGTTTAGCACAACTATTCTGCTTCAGATAGGCCTGCTGCAAAAAATCCTAAGGCTGAGAAATGAAAAGGAAGCTACATGGGAAAGATGGGATCAGAGAAGTTAGAGAGGAAAACTATTCCGGAGCATGAAGAGAAGATAAAGTAGATAAGGCTGAGTAGCAAAGAAGATGGGCTAATTCAGCTGTCAGTTGACTTTGTGATAATTGTTACAGCTAAGCAGTCTTCTCTTAATTTTCATGCATTTTATGTCATCTCCAGAAATTCTTACAATGTTACAGAAAAGCCTTAATATGCCTTTTCAGCAGCCTGACAGCATTCTTCTGATCTACTAGTTGTTTCCAAAAATGTTACCTCTTTTCCTAAAGAGGTTGGGAATATTTCCCATACTTCTGCTTGATGCAGTTTCCTAGAATCACCTTGATTTTCAAACTTGCAGATAGAGACAATAAACTAGAATTTATTATCGTTCCCTCATCTCTCGTTTCCCCCCTACACCCTCTGTCAAGTAAGTACCTGCACTCTTACTATTTCTTCTGAAGCCTTGTTTCATACAAGAAAAGCATTTCTTCAAATGCTGCTGCTGTTTATGGAAAGAGCTCTGAAGCTGGAGTCAGTGATTTTTGGATGCGTGTATTTTTAGATAGAAAATCAATTTTTGGCTTCAGTTGTAAGGGAAACTGGTTTAAAGAAACTGAACCAGTTCTCTTATTTCACAGCTTCTAAAGCATGCCTGATTTCAGATGGTTTGAATGCTAAAAGCATTACCAAAACCAAACAAGCAGTCGTTGTCCCCAAACCCCACCCTGCAGTAGTATCCAAAGGAAAAAATAGGATAACTTTGCGATACAGCTTTTTCTGCTTATATAAGTGAAATACTGAGGAGAAAGTGCAAAGTTTGTTCTTAGTAATTGCTTTGTTAAAAAAAAAAAAAAAAATCACTGTAGTCTAAATCAGTTTTTCTCTTTCCCATGAGCTTTATCAGGGACTATAAATTACACAAAGCTTCAGCATTTTTTCCCTAAAATTATCCAAGGATGTTCTCAATACCATGTAAGCCTTTGGAAAAATAGTTTGGAAAACTTAGTATCTCTGCTTAGCTTTCGGTTATGAAAACAGCTAATATAGCAATTTTTGAGGAATGTAAACTGTATAAAGTACTGCGATTAGACAAATGGGAAGCAATAATCCCGGTTTCTGTAAGTCTCGGAAATGAACGGAGAGTAGCTGGAGGAAGCCCCTACCCTTCAGAGGAGCTTCAGGCAGCCCCGAGCTGGACAGGCTGCTCCCGACCGCCAGCCCCGCGACACCGGCAGCCGGCGGCAGCGCGGCCCGCCCGCTCCCGCCCGGCGGCGGCGGCGGCCAGCCCCGCCCCGCCCCGCCCCGCCCCAGCCCGGCACCTGCGGCCCGCGGCCGCCCGCCCGCCATTGGCCTGCCGCCGCTTCCCGCCTCCTTTCAAAGCTCGGGGAGGCCGGGCGGCACCGGCGCCTCGGCAGTCGGGCGGCGGGGAGGGGACGGGACCGGAGCGGAGCGCCGGGCCGGGCCAGAGCAGGAGGCCGCAGGTAATCCCCGGGCAGTCGGGGGCGGCTGCCTTCACTCAGAGTGAGGGCTGCGGGCGGGCTCGATGGACTTCAGCGAGCTTCACTGAGGTTTCTTGGCTCACGGGTTTGCTTACGAAGTGGTAGCGTTAATCAAAGTCGTCTAACTCTGTATGCTTAGTCTAGCAGTGCTTGTCTTGACAGCTTAGTGCTTTGTAATAGGCAGTATTCTTTGCATCTTTATTTGGGTTCAGCTTCTACTGACTTGCTAAGCTTGCTATCTAAGCAGCTGAGCTTATGGTTGTCCTAGCTGTGATGCTTTATAAACGTGCTTCTTAAGGTCCTAGCGCCTATGATAGTAGGGCAATACTATGTACTTTTGAACTGTGATGCTTATGAAGTAGTAATGGAAAAACTTGTTTTACAATTTCTTTTGTGGCTTATCTCTTCATCTACTTATTCAGTTGCCAAAAAATAGTGACATTAATGGTGAACCTACAAGGTAAGCTTTTTTCCTTGCTCTGAAGCCCTTGATGATGAAAAAGAACTAGTGAATTGATTAAAATAATTAGGTGGAGATGCAGAATTCATGTCATCACTGAAATGCATCTAATTCCAAAAGTGTGAAACTTGCTTTTGTTAGGTGTTGTTAAGTATTTAGCGAGTGTATGCTGATGGAGAATCCCTCTATGAATTGATAGTCTACATACATTTGGCTTTAGCATATTTTATTCTTTCATAATTGGATGGGAATAATAAATCATTCTGGAGTTAGTTCATCTGTTTGAAGGCAGGACTATCAACTAGCGCCTTCACAGGGCTGCTGTGAGAACCAGGGTGCAGAATATAACATTAGGCCCGTGTAGAAGTAGTTTGCAGGATTACCCTGATTTATACGCTACTTGAAGAAAAAGCAAGGAAGAATTATGACGGACTATACTTATGGGGGGGTATAGGAAACTGCAGTGTAAAATACGATGTATGTTTTTATCTGCCCTTCACACAGCTGTAATAAAGGCTACAAATATGTGTGAACTCATTAGAACACGTGTGCTTATTAGTTCTTCCCTATCAAATTTCTGCACAGATGTCTGTTATGGCTTGGCTATACAAGTAGGCTGGTTTTTTGTGCTACTGTTTCCTCTGTCTATAAATTGCAAAGTCAGCTTGAACTAGAAATTCCTATATGGTTCTTGCTTCCCCCCACACAAACCCCATCTTGCAGCTTTAGTTCTGTCCCATGGCAGAACTAAGCAGGAGTCTGGTGGTAGCTGCTTTTGAAAACTGCCTGGGTGTCCCTTTGGAACAGTCAGGATTTTAATGCACAGACGGGCTGTGTTCGTTTATAGAATTACTGTTTCCAATAATATCCCTGCTGATCTCATGAAAGGGGGAAAAAAATAAACAGTAATGAAAAAGTTGCTGGGTTTGTTCCAGCTGAAAGGAACAGTATTTTTTTTTTTCCCCAAAACTCTTCTTCTCTCCTCCCTCCCTCCCTCCCATCCGCCTCCCTGGGAGGCGAGAGAGAATGTGACTTGTATCTTGGTCTCCCCATGGAATTTTGTACGTGTGAGAGAGGTTTCTTTTTCCTCATAAAATAAGTCATCATTCTTCAGGTCTTAAGTTCTCTCCCTCATAATTCCTGTCTGTAAAGGACCTTGTAAAGTTAATCTAGTTTAAAGTAATGATGAAGAGATACGCTGCTAATTCCTCTGCCAAGTTTCGTCACTTCCCAAATATGCTACTTTCAAAAGTTTGTTGCTATGCAAGACTTGCAAACAGTAGTTACCAAATTAGTTACAGTCAGTCTCCTGCAAGCTGCTCTTCATAGATGCGCTTCTGGGCTCAACGGGAGCTCCATGGCCAAGTTCTACACTTCTTCAACAGGTCGCCTGGGAGGATGGGCTTGTAGGGCTGGAGGGGAAGTGTAGCCTTGAACAGAGTGAGCGAATGTACTGTTAAATGCAGTGCTTCAAAGAATAATATTTAAAACTAAAGAAAGGACAGTGTTTCAGATGACTGTAGTATCTAAATAATTTAGAAAAATGCCAGTAACTTTTGCCCTTCTTTCCTTTGAACCTTCCTTCCTTAAATGGCTTTTTTTCATTTAAAAAAAAAAAAGGGGGGGGGCCCTCTGGCTAGCATTTGCTATATCTATATGTACGTGTGCCTGTAGAAACTTTTTTTTACTCTTAAACTGTTACTCTGCCAGTCATTATCCTCTTTGTATAAGATCTTCAAGTAAAACCAATTCTGCAAAGACTTGCATGTAATTAAGCGTGTGCAATTAACCATATGTTATATGTGTTTGTAACCAGTTAAAAGCAAAAAAACCTGCCCTGCTCATGGTACCTCTGTCGTTTCTCCAGGTTTGTTTTAGAGGGTGCGTTACCCAGCTATAGGAATGGGGGGGCAGGCATATCGGAGCAGGTAGCGAAGAATGCCGTGAGGTTCCAGGGGATTTCTTTGGCTCAGCACTAGAGGTGCGTGTGTGCATTGACCTAGCAACAGGAGCAGCAGTAGTCAAGCTGAATTGTTTATCTGGTTAAAATACAGTATTCGCGTTAAGCCTGTAGGAGGGAAAACTTCAAATCCTGGCATCCTGTCTATAGCAGCGCTCCGCCTGTCGCTGTTAGGTCAGGGTAGAGTTTCCCTGTCCCGCAGAACTCTGAGAACGCAGAAAATGTTTCCACCCTGTGCTGGAATAAAGCAGATCGCCCCTTCCCTTCCCCCCAGCTTTTGTGGAAAAAAACAAAGTGTGAGCAACCCAAGCAGAATAGCGGTCGCGGGGTGGCGGGGCCGTGCGGGGATGGGACAAACGCCGGGTCAGGCGCCGGCCTTGAGGCCGGGCTGCGGGGCGGCTGCCCCGGCTGGGCTGGGCTGGGCTGGGCTGCCGGCGGGACTGGGGCGCCGCGGCCGCAGCGGGCCGCCGTCCGGCCCGCTCGACACCACCTTCCCCCGCCGGCCCCGCGTTTGTCACACTGGAAGGCTCCCAACAAAATCGGGTTGCTACATAATGAGGGGAACTCTTTTCAAAACAGAAGAGGGAGGGGGAAAAAAAAAAACAAACAACCAAAAAAAACAAACAACAACAAAAAAAAAACAACAAAAAAAAAACCAAAACAAACTACTCCACCCCCCTAAAAAATCCCCAAGCAAAGCCAAGTCAGAACACGGGTGAAACCCGTGAGAAGCAGGGCGTGTCAGTGACAGTCATCCTTCACTTGAGAACAGAGTTGGGGACGTTAAATCCGCCGGCAAAAGCGGGAAGCGCTCCCCTGCTGGGGTCCGGCCTGGCTGCGGGGCCGGCGCCCGGGCAGCCCCAGCACCTGCGCCGCTGCCGCCGAGCTGGCTCCCGGGGAGCGCAGCGCTCGTCTCGCGGCAAGCGTTCGCGGGCGCGGCGGCGATGTCGGTGCCCCGTTGTGGCAGCGAGCTGAACCCTCACCCGCGGCAGGCGGGCCGAGCCGCCCCCGCAGAGGCGTCTCTGCTCTGAAGCGGAGAAGGCGGCTGCGGGCATGCCAGAGGGGATCCGGGCAGAGGCTGCAGGCAGGCAGGGGAGGCCGGGGGCAGCCGCGGAAGGGCAGCGGCACGCCCGCATCCGCCGAGGCCGGGCGCGCCCCGGGGGAGGTGCCGGCCCCGCCGCAGGGGGGGGCGGCTGGGCGGCGCGGGGGGGGGGGCCGCGAGCGGGCGGGGCCGCGCAGCCACGCGCCACCTTTATCGTCGGGCGGGGCCTGGGCAGCGGTCCTGCCGGTTTGGCGGCCCTGCCCCCGAATCGCAGCAGCGGCGGGTGAGTCACTGCTCGGAAATGGAGGGGGCGGGTGTGCGTGTGAGAGAATGAATGATGTCAGGCGGGACTGTGGCCCTCGCGGCGAGCATGAGACTCGCGGTAAACACGGCGGCGGCGGCCCCGAGCGAGCGCTGCCCTCGGCGCCCCCCGCCGCGGAGCCGCCCTCCAGCGGGGGAGCGCTTCCAGCTGCGGCGCTGCTGAGGCAGCGCTGCGGGCAGGGAACCTCTCCGAGAAGCGTCGCCGCCGCTGGCGCCCTTAAAGCCAATCCCTTTCGCCAGGAAGGAGAAGAGTCTGAGGCTGTCAGAGGAGCAAATTGCAGGGGAAGGTGGCAAACTTTCTAGCTGCTTCTGCGTGCCCCTGCCTCGGTGGTGGGAGTGTCTGGCCATAAGGAACTGCAGAGCCCAGACCTGAGAGCCCTGAGGCTCCAAAAAAAGACTTCCAGCTGCCTTTAGAGGAGGAACTGCCAGCAGTGCAAGCTTTTGCATATACAGCTGAGTAGGTAAGTTGGGAACGGCACAGGTGGATTAAAAGCATGGCACACCACAGGTACGCACTTAAAGAACCCCTTTTGCAGGAGACCTCTATGTGTGAACTGGACAGAGACTGGGAAGAACGATCGTACGCTTGCAGTCTCTTCCATTTCTAGTCTATGTATGTTTTACCTGTAAAATAGTCTTAATTTTACCCTTGAAGAGCCCCCCCCCCCCCCCCCCCCATTAGGGAGGGTATCTGCTGTTTTAATTTCTCTTGCAAATATGTAATGCATGGAACACAGTTCGCTAGTAAAATTGTATGGTTTTGATGTGGGCGATGTGTGCATACCACTTAGAGCAGTACCATGTACCTAGTTGAACAGGAGGGGACTTCAAAATGCCTGATTTCAGCTCAGGAAGATAAAGGATTACTGTAAGGATCGTAATGGTGGTGTAAAGGTGCATTGCTGTAGAGTTTGTTTAGGTGGGTTTTTTGTTCTTTTTTTTTTTTTGTTGCTGTATGCCTGCTCTGTTGAAGCCACTCTTAAACTTTCTGAAGTGCAGCTAAACTAAACTTACTGACTTAGTAGCAGAGTGCATTTCTGTTAAGATTGCATGGTTTCTGGCTTAAATTTAGCTCAAAATCCTTGTGAAAAGTAGTTAATGCATAATCTTCTGGCAAGATAAAACTCCTAGAATACAATGTCGACTAGCTGTCATTCAGTTTAATCCATTTCTAATCTTTTTATTTGATTTTTTTTTTGAGACCTTAGAGAATCAAATATCTATCTATCCTCAAACCACTTAACAGCTATTAATGTATACACAGTTAATTATGTAGGTGAATGGTTCTGTAGAGGTATTAGCATAAACTGAGCAGGTGCGTGATATTTTCTGAGACAGCAGGCCTTACAGGAGTTTTGGCAAGCTTCACTTTAGGCAGCCATTTAATAAATGCAACTTAAAAAACAAACTGCTTTTAAAATTATATTTAATGTAGTTGCTTATGTGTATTACTATTTGACAGGGCAGGTTTTTGGAGATTGTATAGCCCTAGATTCTTTTTCTCTATGAAACCAGTAACATTCTTTATTTTAACCTAACTTAAATGATCTAGAGCTTAATTTACTAGAAAGGTCAATGTGCTTGCTTCCTTTTTTTTTTTCCTTTTGAATGGGATTTACATTGCTTTTCAGTAAAAATTTATAACCCATGCTTGATTTTAGAGAAACATATACATGTGTCTTTGTCCTTCAGAAAAATATTCTTCAAATGTACCCTGTGTAATATGTGCAGTCACAAGGGGTATTTGGACAAATCGAAGTAGTGATGGGGGGAAACTTCAGGTGAAATTGTAAGGTGATGACAGTAGTATGTAGATAAAGGCCCTTAATGAGACTGATTTCTGTACTGTCCTTGAAGTGAACGTATGCAATGGAGAAATGAGAACTTGAAGAGAGTAAAGGTGGATTATTTTTTTTTTCCCCCCTCCTACTCTTAGGTTGGTAATCTGAATCTAGAATGACTTTATGTACCCCTAAATTTTAAATATTGAGCCATGGTTAGCATGTTGATAAGCATCTATTTTTCTGGATCATAAAAGCGTCTTGTGATTGTAATATTGTAAGACACAAAAATTATAGGGCTTAACAATCCTGTTTTCATAAACTAGTTTTCTTCTGAATTCAAAACTTAATGTTCTAAGGGGACATCAGAAGTATTATATCATGGGTGCAGTATTGTGAAAAACTTCATATTTCCTTATCAATTCAAAAAACAAACAAACAACCCCCATACACGTACCTCCCTGTCTCTGGGAAAGCTGAATAAGAGACTTCATTTTTCATTCTAAAAGCCAGAGAATTCTTTATTTACAGTGTATTAGTATACCAAGTAAGAGTATGAAGACCGGAAAGGAGTGTATTGATTTTTAAGGATGAACAAATAATAATAATAAAAAAAAAAATCAAGACAAGTAATGGGTTTAAAAAAAATTAGTAGTTTTTCTTAAGGACCAGGGAGTGTAAAAGAAGGTTTTTGACAAAATGGCTCATTACAGTTAAGTCTCCTAGTATAGAAATGGACTTTGAAGATGCAGATATTTGTAACAAAATTGCATACATTTTCTGTTTGGATTTTTTTCTAATTTTGATGGGCTGTTGGCCTACAATGTTCTGTGATACTATTTGTGGGGAGTGGACAATACAGATGCTGTGACATTTTATTTAGTATGGATATGGTATTGCAGTAGTCTGAACAGATGCCGGGAAGATTAATGTAACACTAGGTCCACTGTCTTCAGAGATCTGTCTGCTGGGAGAATTGTTTGTACCATGGACACCACTGTCCCCAAAGATGCTGCGGACACTAAGAATGTCAGGCATCCAGGCACCACTGTCCCAGCAGATGCTGAAGACCTTAAGAGCTGCCGATGGGGAAGTTTTATGGAACACATATAGCTCTGTCTTGTCCGTTCTGCACCTGTTTGAAAGATGTTTCTTAACTATACTGAACCCGACTGTTTCAGTGGGGCTCTAGGACTTTAATAACCACAAGTGTCTCCTGTATGAGGACACTTGCTTACGTTATCACTGTTTCTCTTCCCCAGAATAGCTCTTGTGTGGACGTATGTGTAATACAAAGAAGAAAGTGCTTCTTGCCAATATAGTAGGTTTTGGAAGTCTGCTTTATAGCTGTTGATAGGAATTCTAATAGGACTAAACTGTATACTGAAACTAAATGAGCTTCAGGAAAACCTGTTAGTTATCCTCTAGCCAACATATATGTAGTATCTGTAATAGAAGGGGACTGCTGTGCCTTGAGGTCATGCTTGTAGTTGCTGAGTAAAACTTCCTGCCTCACTGTGTGTTAAGTCCCTTTCAAAATACTCAGTGCCAAGTGTGACTCCTCTTGTTTGCAGTCTGATGGCATTAAAAAATATTGAAGCCTAGTCTGTTGTACGGGTGAAGAAACTAAAATAGTTTGTCAGAGTATCAGAAGCTGTTGAGTTAATCATTGCAAATAGAATGGTTTTTAATAAAACAATGTTCAGGTCTAAATCCTCAAATAAAATAATACTTGAGCATGATTACTCAGGAAAACTTTGTTGTATTCACTCTGACAAGACAGTTTTATGGTAAAAAAAGCACGTATTCAATATTTAATTTTCCAGATAAAACACTTTTTCTCAGATGTGTAACCCTAGAAAAGGAGAACATCCTGTTCACTTGAAGGTACCTGAGCAAAAAAGCAGATGTCTTGCTTTCACTTACCTTCCCCAGTTTATATAGTTAACTTGCAACTGCCATGTTTAAGTTTCAAGGACATCCCACTTAGTTTTTGTTTACAGAGTTTAAAAATAATAAGTTGCTGCTGTCAGTGGAACTGTGAGCCTTCTGAAGGGTGAGTTTTGCTGCCGCACAAAGCAATGTCTTACTGTTCCTGGCTTTTAGAGTTAATTTCTTGCTGCTCCCTTCTGTAGTCTTCTGTTTTGTTTTATTTATATATTCACATTTCCTTAGGCTGAATCTTACTAGAATCCTGTGCAATGTGGTAAGCTTCACACTAAGCTTTGCAGTGTTTTTTATGTGTCTGTGGTTACTGATGCGAAGTGGACTAGGGCTGTACACCTGTTCTTCCTTGAGGAAAAGACGCTGAGCCTCTTGGGTGCAGCACTGAATGTTTTGGAAAGTTGCATCAGCTTAACTTGGGTGATTTAAGCTGATCTGATGCAGAGCATTTATGGACACTTTTGCATAAGAATGGCTAAATTTAAAATAAATTCATTCAGGGTTACTTTTGATTTAGCAGTTATCTGGAATCTTAAATGGAGTGTGTAGAGTTGAACTCTGTTTCTTAGGTAAGACGAAAGCATATCATGGCTGAAACTGAATGGAAAAATTTGGAGTACAAATAATGATTAACTGTGTATCTTCAATTACAGTAATGTTACTTTGATGTTGAAAGAGATGGACATCATGAAAGAAATCTAACAAAGTGAGCAAAACAAAACCAGGAAGCTAGATATATTTAAGCTGTTCATTCTAATCCCCCATCTGAGAATTTACAAACTGCCTGCAGCAGTTTGCAATCCCTGATTTTCAGAAACTCCCCAGGCAGTTGGTAATGTTCTTAGTGAAATATGATGTTTCAGAGGCAGGTTTACCTGTTACTTGTCATAAACCAGTATGTCCCATGTAAAGTTGTGTAACGTTTACTCATTTGGGAGAGATCTTTTTGCCTAGTGTCTCCGTTGATATCTTGGCCTGGGTCAGTCTTGCTGCTGTCGTAACCTCAAATGTTCCAAGAGTGAAGTTTTAAGTAGCAATATGGGTTAAATCATACTAATATGCTTATTCTGTTTTTGTCTTTGTGCAAGTTCTGATGGCAAAGCGTCACTATGAACTAGCAAAACTTACTGGAGTTTGCATTTGTAGAGTGTAACTTACGGGAGGGGTTTTTTGTTTTGTTTAATCACAGGTCTCTGGTGTTCCTGCCTCTAATGCTAGAACTTTAAATTTGGTTGGTTGGTTTGTTTTTCTTTTTAAAATCTTGGTTAACTGTAAAATAAGTGGGAGTTTGTAACACTATCAGAGTGCAGGAATCTGTCCAGTCTCAAAGAACAAGCCTCTGGCAGAGCCTGTCTAGAACCTGGATCTTGTAAGACCTAGCTTAAAGCCTTAAGCAAAAGGTAATGGTTTTCCTTTATTGAAGTGTTATTACAAGTGTTTTGGCATATATTACCTCCCTAATATATCTTTAATAGAACACTTGCATCTATAAAAGTCCTTTATTAAGAAGTCACCTGCTCTCACTGATTGGGTTTTTCCTGTTGAAATATGTTTGCATTCCTTAGTTTTTCTCTTTTTAGAGCTTTTATTCTGCTTAGCCTCCTGAGATCTTAAACTGTTGTGTGATGAGTGCCAAATGACTTCTCACAATTAGTTTCAGTTATGTGAAATGTACATAATGGTGACAAAATGTTTACTTATGCACACACCCAAGTTCCTGCTTATGTTCACTGTAGTGCTGGACAGTTGGTTAGTGGAGCAGACCTAAATAAGGAGACAGAGTCTCCTTATCTAGGTGACATAATTTGCTAAAGAGAAACAGCAGTAGAGAAGGTCATGCCTCATAGTCGTTAATTCTGTCTTTCATATGGAGGGCATGATATAATCCTATAGCTCATTGATAGTTCTAATACATTTTTACAGTAATTACAGTGCATCTGATTTTTTTTTTTTCCTTCCCCCACATCAACCTTGTAAATGGGAAACAGCACTTGCTGTTTGTAGATGCTTTATAAGGGTGCCAAATACCACTGCCCATGTCTTGGTTTGAGACAGAACACAGACTGTATTGAAGCGAGCTGCTCCCATCATTGCCAGTGTCTCAAAAGGACATTTTAAAAACTGGAATGCTGTGTTACTATCTTAACAGTGCTAAAAACACACTTAATGCAGAATTCTGTCGTTTCATCCTCTGCCAGTTATTCTGGTTCAAATTAATGTATTACAATTTCAATATAAACCCAAAAGCATTTAAACTGAAATTTTGAAAGCAATTTTTTTTTGTCTTGCTGGGAGAAATTAATTACTATGGATCTACTTTGGACTAGTTCATACTTACTAATTTTTCTGGTAATTTACCTATTTTAGGAGTGTATAGAAACTATCGATATGTTGTAGCTTAAAAAGTTAACTCATAGTACTTTTAGTTCCTGTGTATTAGGAGCCTGACAAAATTCCTAACAAAGCTTGTGTTTTTTTCCCTATTTTCATAATACTGTACTAATCTGTAAGGATGCTATGTAAGAGTTCTTTACAGTACCATTTTCAGAAGCATGACCTTATCTTCATTTGATTTCACTCTGATTTTATATACAATTTTGACTGTGTCACTTGGCAAGAGTTCATTCCTGTCGTCTGGCATACCATCTTGGTCTTGTAGAGGCTCATGAGCACAAAACTTGGCTCTACTTAATAAGTAACAAGGCCAACTTAAGACACTTGCTCAGCTGCAGTTATTGAAGAAGTGCAGATGCTCAGTCTGCTGTGTTTTCACAGAATTGTTTTGTTTCACTGCATATGTATACTTTGCACACAGCTATAGGGAGTGATTTTGAAATGTTTTGAAAAAACCAAGCAGCTCTACTTGATGCGGAAAGTGTCCCAGAAAGCTAAAGGTGGTCCTCCAAAGAAAAGCTGTGTTTCTTTCTGTCCTGTGAGAAAGAGTATTCTGAAATGGTTTGAATTCTGTATTGACTATTAAAAGCGATCATGCACTAAAATAGAAACCCCACTCTTTTCAGTGTTTTTGTTTTTGTAGAAATATGTTAACTTCCATGATGAATTTCAGTCTTGAGAGGAAGGGCTATGGCATCCTGTTCAGCTCTGAAGCAAGAAGTGTTAAAGGCATTGCTGGTTCTAAGGTGCCATAGTGAACTTGGAAGTTAATATGAAGACAGCTTACTGAAGAGTTGAGTGCTACGAGTTTAAACTGCTGTCCGCTGCAGTGATTGTATCCTGAATTTGCAGACCCTATTTCAAATTCATCACCTTAGGAGTATTTACCACCATGAGATTGAATACTACACATGCTATGTAGCTGAATGGCGAGTTCTCTCCAATGAGGATAGCTTTTTTTTTTTTTGTGGTAACCGTGGTCATTAGCTTCCTCCATGCAGTTCTTAAAAAAAAAAAAAAAAATAAAAAAAAAAATAAAAAAATTGGCTAAGCTATTTTCATACACACAATAGGTATTATAAGTAGTCATTTCTTCTGTGTAGCACAACTAGTCTATGTAAAGTAGGGTGGAATAGTGTGTATGTCTATGGTAAAAGTCAGTAGCTTGTACTGACTTTTAAAAGTTAGAAAGATGGATGAAATGCATCTCAACTGACCAACCACAGGACAAGGCACAATGCCTGTCAAATATCAAAGCTAAAGTAGTCGGGCTAAAGAAATTTTCAGCTCTAACAAAAATCTAAATAATTACACTGCTTGCTGTAAAAGTATTTTTCATTGATTTGTAGTGTTTCTTTTTTTTAAAGTATAATTCTACAGATTGCAGGCAGTTTACACTTTCCTGTGTACACTGCTTTCTAGTCATTGAACAATCTGAACAAGATAAGTAGCTTCCTGGCTTAGTTTTACTGTGCAGGATGATTGTTCCTATAAACAGTTTCTGGTTTTGTTTGTTATTTTTTCTTTTTTCTTAATTTGGACTTAGAGAAAGTTTAAAATAAACTCTTAAACATCATAGGGTTTGGACTAAGCTCTTTAGCTCTCTTACATTTGAGGATCTCTGTACTGAATGACTGAAGTTAAAATGGGACACTATTCCCCCTCAAAGGCCTGGAGCACAGCGAAGAGTTGCGGGAAAGCAGGAGCTCTCTGTTCTATTGTGCTGCGTTAAGGGCAAACACTAGAACTACGTTCTTTTACCCTACCCACAACTTTTTTTGAGCTTGCACGCATATGTGCTTTCTTCCTATTCTCCCCCTGCACCCTGTTGTAGTGAAATCGGACACAAAGCTTTTAGCACTGCAAGCCTTTCTAGAACATGTTTAAGGCAACACAGTTTAGTCAAAATTTGATTGTGATGTATGTAATATGCAGAAAAGGTTGTTCGTTATCAAAGTGTGTATTGCAATTATAAGGACAGCTATAAGAGGAGTATTGTACTTAGGCCTTGTTCAAAGAACTACTGTCTTGATTAATCTTGCATAATACTATTATGAAAGTGCTTGCTCTGGTTTTCATTATTTGTGTTAGACTGTTATTACAGAGCAGGTGTTAGACTGTTATTACAGAGCTTATGATTTGGTCATGTTTTGCTGAGAATAGAACATGAAAAAATCTACTTACACATGCATTTATAGTGATATTCTATAATGTTTTCAATTAGAATCAGGTTACAAGCCTTTCTCCTTTCATCAAAAGGCTTGTAAACTGCAGGACACAGTATTTTTGTTGTATATTTGTAATAACGTGATCCAATGGAGTAAAAGACAGTCTTAGTGGACAGAAAATGTATTGTTATTTAGGATTACTTTCTTGTCTTGTTGTTATTATGACTGTTTTAAAACACTCTGATCCCACACCTCTCATGTCCTCTTTTCATGAGTCCTATAGGTCTAGGACAGTTTGTAGATTGAGTTGAAGAGCAAAGGCAGCTTCTGCTTCCTTTTTTTTTTTTTTTTTCTGGTGCGAAAAACATCTCAAAGTGATGCATCATGTCATAATCCCAGATGCGTGAATTGGAAGTACGTGTACATCTAGAAAACCTCTACGCTTTCTTAGTTTAGAATTTCTTGGGAGTTGTTTAAACTTATGAAGTGGCTGCTGCTTGTTTCTCTGCTAAACCTCGCCATTTTTGACACAAGCTCATTATGAGCAAAATGTCAGACTTAGTCTGAGGGAACAGGTTGAAATGCTTCACCCGAAGCAAGTCTGTTTGGGGAGTTGAAGGCATGTAGGCCAGATGTACTCAGGAATTGACCTATACCTTAGCTCAACAGGACCTTCTTCCTGAGGAGATCAAGGCATCAAAACTGGTTAATCGGTTTTGGCCTAATGTTTAATGTACAGTGTGATGTAACTGCAGTCTAGTCTTGTCTGAGAGGACCTTTTTGGTCTGTTTACCTCTTAGCCAGGCAGCACCTATAGAGTGATTGCCCATGAAGTATGTTTGCAGATAATCAGGCTATATTTCAAATAGATCTTCACGGTGGTATATGACAAACAACATATAGCCTCTTATCTAACAGTTCAGAATGGAGTTACTACTTCAGAGCAAGTACGTAGGTGTGTGAGCACCCTCTTGTCTTGTGTTATTCCGTCTCCTGTATGTGTGACGAAAATGGTTTGTATAGCTAAACTGAATAGGTAACTTGCTCCCTAGTTTTTTGGTGTTTTTTTTTTTTTTTTTTTCATGTGGGATGTGTGTGTCTTTGTTATTTTGTTTTGTTTTTTTTTTTAAAGTCCCTGTAGTGAAGTCTGCTCTTCACTCAAATGTTGAGGGTTAGTGAAAACTCGCATTCTTGCTGGAAGGTGTCTTAACATGTGTATGAATATTCAGTGTCCTGGTGTCTGAACATGCTTAAGAAATTTTACTGTGAATTCTGACCCTGGACGCTTCAGGTGACTGCCCTGACTGATTCCTTCCAGAATAAGAGATCACAGTTTGTGCCATCATAGGGCTTGTGCTGTTGCCCCATAGAAGCAGAGTTGAATAGGCCTCAATTCTGTTTCATAATCTTACTGTCAGACATGAGGAAACCTTGGGAAGCCGAGAGCTTTCTCTGAATAGTCCTTTTTAAACTAAGATAGTTAACTACTCTGTTGGAATTGAACTATTTCAGAGTTGAAGATGATAGAACTTTTTTGAATGTATGTTTTAGTGTAGCTATCTTAGGAATGTAGGAAGAAACATTTTTGGCTTTGGAAGATGTCTTTACTCAAAAGATGCAACACTCCTTTTCTGCTTAAGACCCACACATCTGAGTGTTCAACACTTAAGGCAGCTCACAATGTGCATTATCTTAAATAAAAGGAAATCAGATTTGCTCAGAGGCTGGACATGATTTTCAGGCTGACTTATTTCCCAGTCTTTGCTGGAATGCTAACGCTACTGCACAGAAAACCTGTTTCATGTGTGTTCTTTGTCTTCAGTGAGATAGTGAATGATGGGAACTCATCTGGGAAGTTTTAGGAAGGGATAATACCTCTCCCGTAGGGCATAGATCCTGCTTTCTAAGGGACTTAAACTACAAAATTCTAACTCAATTTGTATCTTATGCCAGAGCAGCATTTTGCATTCCTTGTGGTGTAAAGACTTTTTTTAGACAATTTCTTTGAACTTTTTTCCTATGTGCATACATTCAAAGAGCTTCTGGTTAATTAAAAAAAAATCCAACAGAAAAAGATTCTTTGACTTCTTAAAAACACATTAATACTATTCTTGGCCTCTTCTGACTCACAGGATGAGGCTCAAATGGAGATAGCAAAATGTCTGGGAAAGGTATTACAGAAAGAATTTGCGTGATATTTTGTAGTTATTTTCTACTGCTGTCTCACTGTTACCATCCTCTTGAAACTTTATTTAACAGTGATATCCAGTGTTGTGGGGAGATAGCGTGCCGGGCAGGAGAAAAGATAATTCTAAGGAAACGTGTGTTCTGTTCGTCAATCTGCAGCAGAAACAAAAATGAAGAAGGAAGTGTTGAAGTGCATAATACTTAAGTGTTCAGTATTTAAAGCTAAGCAGTGTCTTCTTCCCTGACTAATTCAATAGTATAAAAAGGAAATGTTTTTTCTTGTCAGCATAATGTGGAAAGTATTTTCTTCTATTAATAGAAAATCTTGAGTTAATGGAACAGTTGAACAAGTTTAAGGGAGACCATGGGACTGCATTGGAAGTTTAGGTTGTGATGACTTTTTTTGAACAGTTTTAACTGTGTGATGCTTAAACTTGATAAGTAGAATTTAAGTGAAAAACCCAATTACATATAGTAAACTTGATACAATTTTGGTTATTGCAAACTGGAAGCTCAAATAATATATTATGAAGGGATTCTGTGCTGTTGTTCTAATTTCCTATGTAAACATCTGTGTGGGCTGATGATGGTAGTCACAGAAATTGCTGAGTAGTCATAACTTCTCAGTGTTAGAATTAAACTTACCTAGTTTTACTTCTGAAAGTGTGGCATGAAAAGCTGCAAAAAAAAAAAAGTGAGAGGGAAACAAACATTCAGTGTGTGAGCTGGATGTAGATTTGGGTGTCTGAGCCTGTGAACAAACAGCTTGAAAAAGAGGTCCGAGTATTCCCATATCTGCTTTACTGGGGGTGTTGGTTGTGATGTGAGAGCCTTGTGCTGTTGCTGCTCAGTGGCAGGTGGGGTTAGGAACCGGTAGTTGTGGCAAGAGGGTAGAGGGGAAGACCAAAATAGGGAGCAGATCATGTTTCATCATCAGTTTCAGCCAATCTGTATGTTTACTGTCAAGGATAGAGGATGTGTTGTGTCTGTATCATCCCTCTTGACTAATATTCATGAAGCTTTCCAGGCAGCTACATCAGAGTTGAGCAAGCTGAAAACTATCTGGGAGTTCTTTGGGGGGAGAGAGGCGAAGGTATTCAGTGACTCATTCCTGATTTGTTTGACAGTGTGTCAGGATTTGATCAGGATACATATACAGGATCCCCTAAGATAAAGGGGGGCGGGGGGAGGAGATATTAGTGTTTCTGAAAAGGGATGTTCTCATTGCTTGAGCCTCTGAACACAGCAAGTGTTGCTCCTGTGTAGAGATCCATAATTTGTAATGTGCCGGTCGAACTGAGGGATATGTGAAACTAGCTTATAGTATGATACTAATCAGTTTTAAATATGCCCTCTTCTAAGAATTCATGTGGTGTCTTTCTGCTATCACTAGATGAGGATTACAGTTAATGGTTTTCTCTTTAATGTCATATGCCTTGCAAGTACTAGTGTCTGTATTAGACTTTCATTAAATGTGATTTATGAGGTATGAACCTCTGGGTATACTTCAATGCTAAAATAGCTTTTGTCTGGGTTGTACAACTTGTGCGTATATTCCTTACTTATTACCTGCTAACCTTGTAAAATACTCTGCAGATTTAAGCAATTATTGTCCTCTCACTTTAAACTTTTAGGAAGAGGGTTCTTACTGCTGCAGGAAATATTCGAGAATGTTCTCATAAATGTGACCTCTTATTTTGGAGTTGGCACTACTGCTTTTTGGGAGTAGCACAGGGGAAAATTTTGACAGGCATTATGTTCTTAATAATTACCCAAATATTTTTAGGGTGTATCACTGATAAATTTACTCTTAAGTACGTGACTTCCTCTCCTAGCTGCCTGGTGGCTGATAAGCTGTAGCAGAGTCCCTTTAAAGCACACATTAGTCACTGTGATTCCTCACCGCCCTGTGCTGAAAGTGATGACTAATCTCTGGATCTGACTTTCCATTATGAAGCGAAACCTTTACCCTCGGTAACTAGGTGGAGGATTTCACAAAACAGTCTAAAACATTCCTGCCTTCTGTGCCAGGCCCCCTACCTGACAGCCAGTAATCTGCAACTTTTGCCTGAGGTAGAAAGGTTGTGGGGCATCAGATGTGCTGCTGGGCTCTTAACAAATCTTTAAACCTTGCTGTCTCTTTGAGAAGAATCTTGCTTTGGATACTGGTTCTTCAACAGTGTTTGCAAAGCTACAGCAGAAATTAGCAGTGAGAAGCCTGAGACGCTTGGACAGCAAACTAAATAAAAGCCTGATGATCCAGAGGTTTCTTTTGGCCCTCTTTTGGAATTATTTTGCCTGGTAAGACTGAGGTAGTACAGTGGCTTCCACTCTTTGTAGGCTGTTTGTAATAGTCATTTTTAATGAATGGAAAAAAGATGTGAGCCCAACATTTTTTTTTTTTGCAATGTTATAAAATATGCAGTGATAGAGCAACTTTTTTGCCTTTTATTCAAAAGCAGCTGATTCAGAGCTTAAGTATCAATTTAGGTTAGCAGACTTTTCTGTCCAGATCTAAAATACTGAAACAGGCTCATTTTGGAGAGGATGGATTAAGTAGGAAGAAGACTTAATCTCATTTTTCTGCAGTGAAGAAGTTGAGGGAGTCTTTAGCCTCTTGGAAAAAGGTCGGTATTTCTTTTGGCTCTGTTGAAAAGGGATTTAGCAGTGTGCATTGGCAGTGAAGGCAGCCAACGCTATCCTGAGCTGTATTTAATAGGAGCCTAGCCAGTATTTATAGGGAACTGATTATTCCTCTCTGCTCAGTACGTCTTAGCTGTATCTAGAATACTGTGTCCAGTTCAGCATCCTTGATCCAGGAAAAACATAAACTGGAAGCAAGCCCAGCAGAGGGACCATCAGGGTGGTCAGGAGGCTGGAGCACAGGCCCTGTGAGGGGAGGCTGGGGGAGCTGGGTTGCTTCAGCCTGAAGAAAAGAAGGCTCAGAGGGACCGAGCAGCAGCTCCCCATACCTACAAGGAGGTCATCAGGAACATTGGGGCCAGGCTTTTCAGTGATGGGAGGATGAGACATAAGGAGCATAGTTTGTAGTAAGAAGTAGATATGAAAAAAAGTAGATTTAAAAAAAACCAAAAGAAACGACTTTTCACTGTGAGAAGAGCCATGCAGTGGAACAGGCTGCCTGGAGAGGCTGTGCATCTGTGGAGCTGTTAAAGGTGCAGCTGGATGAAGCACTGAGCAACCGAATCTGATGTCACAGCTGATCCTGGCCAGAGGCCTAGAGACCTCCCGAGGTTTCTTCTAACCAGAATTATTCTGTTAGCGCTTCTGATTCTACAGATATGACTCTGACCATTCTCAAAACCTTTGTTTTAGGCAAGACTGTTAACCTGAAAATAGAACTGCCATATACCTGTGGATTATTGCCAGAATGTGTCACTCTAGCACTAAAAGATAACAAATAATTGCCATTTAACAGATATTGTGACCTTGGTTCTTAAAAGATAAGGGTAAATAACTGGGAGGAAAATCTAAGCCTGTTGTGGTGTTAGGATACAAAGCACCTTTAAAGGGCATCAGGCTCTTAGTTACTAAATATGATCCTCTCCAGTCTGGGGACCAAACAGTTGAAGAGTTTGAAGATGCCTTCAAATGATTAAGGCAAACCTACTCAGCAGTGTTCAGAATGATAAGAGCTCAACGATGCTTTTTTTTTCTTGCTTAGTCACTGGGATCCTGGTGAGTGCTCTTAAGGAAAAATTTATATATATTTATAATCTACATATTTACATGTATGTGGGTGTGAATATTTTTTGTGCTTTTTGGCACATACTGTTTCAGAAACCTGGCATTGCTGTGGAACGCACTGAATACTAAATGCCAGGAAAATGGAAACTAATATCCTTCTTACTATTAAGAGGTGTGAAGAAACAGATTTCCACAGAACTGGTAAAACTTGGATTATACAAAGAGATAACCGGTAACCTTGAAGCTTTTCCCCTCTCTCTGGGAAAGTGTAGGGATTTAGTCCTTAAAAAGACAGCTTCTGTTGGTACGTTAGTAATCCTAAATGAGTTGCAAAATCCCTCTTGAGAGAGGGAATATCTGCTCTATTTCTACTACTGAAAAGAATTTTATACAGGGTAAGTAGTTAATGCTTTTTATAAAAGTTGAAACTTATTGCAAGTGACAATATGATGATAATCTCAGTTCTGAGAGCATTTGAATGAACAGTACTTCTGTAATACAGCTTTATCTTACTTGCACTTCAGCATCACATGAGCAAGAAATGTGTTGGCAGCCTATTACAGAATGTAGATAAACTTGTAACTTTTAGATAAACTGCAGTTCACTTCGTGCATGTATTTATATATTGTAAGCATAAACATTGTGCAGCTGAAAGATGAACCCAGCTCTGAAAATATTTTTACTGTAGGGAAATAGAAATGGTAAGCAAACCTATTAAACTCGGTCCTGTTTCTGCATTCCTAAATGTACTTTGTTCAGATCTGGTTTAGCAGTTGCTTTTTTGGTTTTGGTGTCGTTCCGTCCCGCCCCCAGTGGTCTACATGCTGTGGGGCATACATATAGCATGGAAGAAGGGATATTATAAAAACAAACTGAGACCTGGAATGCTTTTAAAAATAAAAATTAAAAAGAGAACCCCCAAAAAGCCAGTTCTTATTCATTGCTGTCAAGGTAGCAGAGGCTACCCAGCTTCTTTTCTAGTTCTGGTCCCATAGGTGGTCCTGAAAATTTGACTGAAGAAAATACAAACTAGCTAACAGTTTTCTCCTGCTAAGTGTGATACAGATAACAATATGATACTGTAACTTTCTCTCATGTTATCTCCAATTGTGTAATTTTTTTCTGCAGTACTGTATTTTTTTTACAGGCCCTTTTTCTGCAGCTACCAAATATAAGAATATATTACAGCTGTATCAAACGTTTCAGCCAACCTTAACAAAAGCAGATGAGGCTTAAAAATACCACTGCCTAGAAACCTTTTTCCGTCTTGTACATGAGTGCGTAGCTTTCCTTAAGGTCAGAGTAGATCGGTCTTACTGTTTTGGATGCTCTCGTTCCAATAGCATAGTTCATATTTGGAACAGCAGGTTAAGAACTAGTTATTTGGAAGGCCTGTGCGAATTGTGACTATTCAGTCCTTGATAAATCATAAAGTTAGAATATTTTGAGAAACATTACAGAAGTTCCGAATACTGGATGAGAAACACCAATTGTGAGCTAACTTTATGTGAAAATGACCTTTATGTGAAAATTGGATGACTAACAAGCTAAATAAAACTGCTTGTTATTCTTAAGTTCTAGCATAAAGAACCAAATGTAGATGTGCTTTCTTAGACTTGTCTCAAAGCTGTACCCCCGGTCAGCTATTTTCTTTTGAATGACAGTCAAATGGGGAGGCAGAAAACTAAAGGAGCTATCTGCATAGGAGCAAATAGAAGCTCAGGATAAACAGTTAGGACCCCTGCTCTTCTTGCATCTCTTTCACTCTTAAGATTTTCCTTGAAATATGTTGTTCCTTGCGGCAATTACGACTTCTGCAATTACGACTACTGCTGGTTAAGAAGCTCTGCTCCTTGGTGAGGGTATGTGTCTGTTTTTAGAAGGTATTGAAGTGGTTCCAAAAAGAAAACTTGTTCCTAAAGCCTGGGTTTATCCCTTACAGGAATTTTACTTATCCTTTTGGGTTACTTGGCCAATTTTGTCTGAGTCTTTGAGACTCAGCCAGTGGATGTTCCATAGCTTAGAGCAATTGGGTTGGATTTTCAGACCCTAGGTGTTGGCAAGATAGCCAGGTCTGAGCATTGCTGCCTGGTTATTGAAGAAGTCTAAGGCCTACTACTAGGCACTTCATGGGCGTCTCCTATTTTTGATACAGGGGCATTCCATGTTCGACAAAAGAAGCAATAGGATATTTTACCTAAATTAACATAAGGACAACATGGAAGCTAAAAGGAACGCTCCCCTCATGGGGACTCGGATGGGTACGTGAATTGGGGACAGGAGGTTGGCAGAAAAACCTGTGCGCTTCTGGGGAGTTCCTTTTACAGCCTGCAGCAGAGGATGATTAGGCTGTTGGTGCTCTGGATCTGTCGCTTCTCTGGCCAGTCAGACTGGCAGCAAGGGACTGAAAGCTTCAGACAGAGTGTTTTTGTCTTTTTCATCGATAGTTTCTGCTTTCTTTTAGAATATGGGAGAAACAGGTTGAAACGGTACTATAAAGGAAAGCCTTTATGTTCTTGCAGATCACTGATCAGATGATATATAGCACCTTGAACTACCAATGTAAACAAAGGTTTGACCACAGTATGCACTCTGCTTGAAATAATCCTGATGAGCCATCAGAAATGGTAGATCAATATGCCTTACAATCCATTTAAAAGTACCAGGAAGGAACACAACTTTTTTTCCTGCAAAGCTGTAGGTATAATTGCTTTGCTTAATAAGTTAATATAAAAACCTGAGTGCCAGTCTACTTTTAGGTTGTTAGGTTATTGTTCATCTGTAGTTCAGATGCTCTTTGATCTTTAAGGCCTATGTGGATATCATTAAATATCTGAAAAAAAAAAATCTTCCTTTTACTTATGTCACTAGTGTTAGGTATGTCACTAGTGGTGTTAGGTATTTGTGGGGAAGAAGGAAGTAACTAAGGTTGCTACTTACTGTGATGCTCTGTTCTTCAGTAAATGCATAATTCTAAAAATGTTTCAACTGTGCAGGATATAAATGTATCAAGTTTTGATTGCTGATCTTTACATCAGTGTCTGCTATGTAATAACATCGTGTTGAGAAGAAGGGTCTTGACTTGAGAGTGTTAAGTAGACTTGTGTTCCAAAACTAAAGCAATTAGACAAGTTCAGATTTTTTTCTATCCTGTCACTTAAGCATTCTGTCATACGCTTATCTTCAGTAGACAGAGGGAATAGAAGAATGTGTGTATGTGTGTTAAGAAAAGGACTTGTGAAAGTTGAAATGTTGTTCTACTACAGTTTTGAGTTAGGCTGTTGCTTTTGCAGCTGCTCTAAAAGAATATTCTTAGCTGTAGGAAACATCAGAGGGGTCGTTGCCTGGCTGCTGGGTTAAACATCCCCTTCTCTTAGTGAAGCAGAGTTTACAGTCTGATTAGTAAGAGGGAGAAAAAGCATCTGAAATCACCACTTGTTTTCTTGGGTGTTGTTTTTTGGGGGGAGGTGGAGAGTTGTTGTTTGGGTGTTTTGTGTGTGTTTCGGTTTTCACACACTTGTTGATTAGGGATTTAGGAAAGGTCAACCAGTGACAGTGAATTTCAGAAACACTGCTGAGAGGTTAATTTAGAAATGCTTCTTGACTATTTCAGTATTATTTGTATGGATCTCGCATATTTGTGATCTAAACACTTACCTCTTCTCTCTCTCAGTAGTAAGGGCAGCAGCTAGGAAATCAGTAGGATTTACATGCTGACCATGTTAAATGTCTTCTCTGTTTGGGGGAGTTAGGGAGGAGGCACCAAAACGCAAACACCTAACTTTCCAGGCTGTTTTGCTTTAGATTGTCCTTGCTATCACGAGATCAGTTACTGGACAGGTTTTTCCTGAGCAGGTTGTTTTAAGCTAAGTTCTGTGATGTACGCTTAGGGAGACTGGCTGCTGTGGTTTCCATCGTCATGACTTAACTGTACATATAGCGTGGCAAACTGTGGCAGCCTGTGTTGGCGTGCAGAGCCTTGAGGTGATGGTAGTGTTGAACTTCTCTTAGAGGAACAATTAAAAAAAAAAAGAGAGAATTATAATTTGCTGGTAGATAGTGAACAGTTTGTATATGATAATACTACTTTTGCCATAGGAGCTGAACAGAGTAATAAAAATAGGTACATCACAACTACAATAAGTGGTTTCACAGAACTTTAAAGATGGGGGGGGGAAATTACCTTTGTTTTGACTAAAGCAATGTCAGTTCTGTAGACGTGAACTGAATTCTTTTTTCTTTGTAGAAAATGTTGTTATAAAATGTATGCACTTTTTTTTAATCTAATGAGATTTTACTGAATTGACAAATGCAGCCTGAAATAAATCCCATGTGGTAATGAATCTTGCTATTTGTTCCTGTTTAAAAAAAAAAAAACAAAAAAACCCCCCAAAAAACAAAAAAACCACAACAAAAAAACCCCAACAACTATTTAGACATATTTTTAAGTAACTAAAGGCCAAACACAAATCCATTTGTAGTCTGTTCTACATACAGGTTACTGTAACTAAGAATCTAATCCAGAGGCTCTGAAATTTCAGACATTATTTAGTGGGTACTACAGTAGCTATGTAGACACTTTTTTTTTTCTGTTTTGGTTGAAATACTCATTTAGATCCAAGAAAATTTAATGGAGCTATCCACTGAGTAGATTTTCCACATGAATCTAAATTACTTTATGCCTTACAAAATCAAATCCTGTAATGCCCTTCTGTTTTCTGTCCTGTCACCTGGACTAACAAGGTTACCTAATCTATATGGACAAACCATGTTGGTATCTGTAGCAACCCTAGGGTCAAAAAGGAGATATTTTGTATGGAATGCCCCTAAGCAATAAAATTCAATATTGCTGCAAACATGGATTACTCTTAATTCTGACAACTGATAAAGCAAGTCCTGTCATGATTGTTAAAGTCTGTGGATCTTGTTCTTTTAAAAAAAAAAAAAAAATCAAACCTATAACTGCTACTAGTTCCTAAACTGATCAGAGATTTATCAAGTTACTTGGTAGGAGCTGGCTTGAATTATTTCACAGTAAACACCTGTCTCTAGTTTGCCTTTTGACTGTACATGTAAGTAGATTTGGGTGGAACTTAGAATAAACATTTTTAAAGTATTTGTTCAGTGTCACATTACTAGTTCTGAAGGTTCTGTCTGTTTTGGTTTTTTTTGCAGATGATACAGCTCTAGAGGAAAGAAAGATTTGTCTTCATGACTCGCTTTACAGTATCTGAATAGTAAAAGCACAATGGACACTTTTTAGAGTTTTACAGAAATCAAAAATCATCTAGGAACAAGAACGTTGGACTTTGAGGAGTAACAGAATTTAGAGAGCCCAGAAACTGGTCACTGATAAACCCGATTTGGCCATACAGCTTGGGAATGAATACCATTGAGACAGCAAAGCTTGATGAGCATATGGAGGGTCAAAACAATGATGCTTCTAATGGCTTCTCCCGACCTACTCTCTCAGTCAGTGAAGAGAACAAAAATGGCACTAGCAAACCAAAGGGCTTGTCTAATGGCTTGCGAAAAACAACAAAGAAATATCCTGATTACATCCAGATTGCTATGCCTGCTGAGTCTAGGAACAAATTTCCTCTAGAATGGTGGAAAACAGGCATTGCCTTTGTCTATGCTCTCTTCAACTTGATTCTAACAACTGTCATGATCACTGTAGTCCATGAGAGAGTACCTCCAAAGGAGCTAAGCCCTCCCTTGCCTGACAAATTTTTTGATTACATTGATCGTGTGAAATGGGCTTTTTCTGTATCAGAAATAAATGGAATGATACTAGTTGGATTATGGATATTCCAGTGGTTGTTTCTACGATACAAGTAAGTAGCTGGATTTTTTTTTCCTTCTGCTGTATGTTTTCAAAATGTTGGTTTCCCTCATTCACTTTGGTTAGAAGAACTCTTATGGTAGCATCTGTAGCAATACTGTAGAATAGGGCAGGCAGGAGAATGACAAAGGGATGACCTCTTTAGAAAACGTTCCAGTGTCCATGCTGGATACGGAAACACAGGTTTCTCCTGATTATTGCATAATGTTTTTTAAATCTGAATTTCTGACACCTATGTTGTACTACTCAAATTTATTCTGGGACTGGGCTTTTCAAAGTGTGTTCGCTGACATGGTGATGTTTAAACAGAGGAAATCATGATGATGATGTAAAAATCTCATCCAAATTTGAGGAGGAACCCACTGTCCTCTACAGCTAGACTAGAAGCTTTTTTCTTTGTCTTCATTTGTTTAAACTACACATACTTAAGTCAAGTATGTGGTTATAATATGGGACTAAAAAGAGAAGGTCACTGAGTTGAGGAAGACTATGCCTGATGACACAGTTAAGTTAGACTGAGGCCACGTTAAATTGGTTAGATAGCTTTGGTGGGAGCTTTGTGGTAGCTAGGTACTATTATGAGCTAGCAAGACTAAAACCTGAAGAAAGACTTTTTAGTATTTGATTTAGAGAATTGTGTGGTGAAGAGCAGGGGGTGGAGCTGCTCTTTAAGTCTAGGGATTCAGCTATATAATAAAGCTAGAGCTCCATAACTGTTATACGTATATCCTGCATGTGAACTTTGTACTCAATCTCTTTCCCCCTTTCCCTTACTTTCAGATCGATAGTGGGACGCAGGTTTTTTTTTATAATAGGAACTTTGTATCTGTACCGCTGTATTACTATGTACGTTACCACCTTACCTGTGCCTGGAATGCATTTTCAGTGTGCGCCAAAGGTAAGAAAGAGCCCTTGCTCCCTAATTCTTGCCTTAAGTCTCTGCCTGAGTCCTTATGACTCATTAGAGCAAATAGAGGATAATGTTCCAGGTATGATTAATTAAGACAAATTACTTTCAGTTGATGTCTTCAGAAACATAGATAGCGATAAACCAAAAGTTGTGTGAAACAGAAAGAGCCTCCAGCCATTGCTGCAGTTAAGTTGCTTTAAAGGAGAGTACCTATGTTGAAATAGTGCTGCTAACAATTGGTAAACTTGCTTCTGAGGCTCAAGCTAATCACTCTAATAGTGCAGCAATATTTTTTTGTACATGGTGGGATACCTAAGGTCAATATTGTAATTCATAGGCTCATACACAAGCTTGTGTTGCAGTGTCCTTTTAAAAACCCACAATGTTATCATGTGCTCTGTCCTGTTTCTCACACTATTTTGTCAAGAGCTGTTGCAATACCTGAAGTCAGCTGCCTGTCCCTGCTTCTAGCCTGCAAAATTCTTTCACATTGGACAACTTAGGAACATAGTGGATGAACTACTTTTCTTATGATTCAGTATCTATTTGAAAAAGCTTTATTTACGTACCATTATTGTAAAGACTCAACTGTTTTGTTGTAGTAGCTTGGGGAGTGACTTTGTGTATTGAGGAACGGGAAGGGGTAAGCAAAGGAAACCTTAAATGTCTCTGCTGAAAGTGCATTTTGCTAGCATTAAAACAGGATGAATTACTTGAATTCTGGAAAAACTTGATAGTTCTTCTGGATTTTTTTTTTTTCCCCATGTGAATATTTTTCTGATTATGAAAAACTCAGTTATCCCTTTGTTTTGTTTTGTTTTGCTTTTCCCCCCAGAGCTAATCTTTAAACAGCTAGGTGAAACTAAGTGTTTGCCTAGTATCTATGAGAAATCAAAAGCAGATCCTAATGCACGTTTAAAAAAATAAATCCTCTAATTCTGAGTAAGTCATGACTGAGTTTGTAACCGAATCTAGAATTAAGTGAGTTTGAGGTTTTCATCCTGAACAGAATAGCAGAAGCAGTATGCAAGGCTGTACTGTATTGGAACCGGTTTTGAATGGGTTTTATCCATTCTGTCAATGGCTATCATGAGACACCTGACCTTACAAATTTTTAACATTTATCTTTCCAGTATATTCTGCATCTCATTCTCATACAATGCATATTTTAAAATAGCCTGAGAAAGCATAGACAGAATGCCAGTGTTATCAAGCTGATCTTTAGCACCTGTCAATTTTGATATGCGTGCTTATTTGCTTAAGAATATGTGAAAAAAGCCAAAGAAAACAAAGATAATTTGTGTCCTTTTTTCTCCCTGTCTCCCTGAATCCACGTATGTTTGGGCAAGAAGTTTACTCAAGTCACTTACGGTGTATCTTAATTTTTTTTTTGTACTTTTTTTTCCTGGTGTTCTAGTTGAATGGAGATTCTCAGGCAAAGGTTCAGAGGATCCTGCGACTGATTTCTGGTGGTGGTCTGTCCATAACTGGATCACACATCCTATGCGGAGACTTCCTGTTTAGTGGTCACACTGTGGTATTAACACTGATCTACCTGTTCATCAAAGAGTGTAAGTGATGGTATTTCAATGCGCTTTTCTTGTTCAAATCTGTTGTACTGGGAAAACACATGATAAAAGTGCATATAAATACTGCAGCCCTCCAAAAGTTACTGCTCAGCTGTACGCAGACTGTATGGGTTTGAAACACAAAATGTGACTTTGCTGAGTGAAAACGGAATGCAGGTGTAGTAAAAGTCGTATGGCCTTTAATTAGGGGCTTATCTGACTAGACATGTCTCTTCTATCTTCATATGGAGTGTTTACTGGCTGATTGAAGCAAGCTAGCTTTTCATTATTCATTGACAGATTATTCAAATTTTGGGTAAAAAAATACTGTAGTTAATTATGCAGATTGGCTCTGTGCAGGTTGGCTGATACACCTTAGATGTTAAGGAATTTTTGTGGCTTGAGCACAGTGCCATTGCACACTTGTACTACATCCAGAAGCAACATTATTTCTTTTAAGTGTGCTGTACATAAGTTACTCCAAACAATGAGAAGTTGATTCATGCTCCTTAGATGTCTTCTGCTAGAGTGTCCTACTTATGCCTCTTAACGTTGATAAGAATTTGTCAAGCACACAGAAGATGTAGTTGGGGCTATGGTTTCCCCCTTTGCTTTACATTGCTATGGGGCATGGGGGGAAAATCTGTCTGTGCTGCGCACACAGCATCGCTTGAAGCTTTGGAGAACTGAGCACCAACTTCTAAATCTGATATAGGGTAAGCAATGCTTCTAGCCTGGGAACTTGGCCGCTCATGAATGTGTAGTGGGGAAGTTCCCTTTCCAGTTCACATGTTTGGAATTGGAATCTTCTCTCCTACTGTTGTGTCCCAAACTATGCAAATGCTAGCTTGGCTCACGGGAATGTGTAATTCTCACTGAAACAAAAATAAGACTAGCCAGCATCACTTGAATGCCTTCCTTTTATTAAAATGTTGAGGGAAGGAAGTGTTGCAGTGCTACATTCTGCCTTAAACAAACAAACAAAAAAAGTCTGTTTAATATGACAGACTTCAAACCTGCGGATGCGAGACATTCTTCTTCAAACAGTGATTTAAGGTGCTGATTATAGTCTGCTGTTTCTTAGGCCTAGGTCCTTCATGTAAAGTGAGTGTTACTGGGGGGAATGGCATGTGTAACTCATCAAAATTACCAGAACAGTATTAGGAAAATAGTCTAATAGTAGATTTGTTGTTTGTCTTGTTTTGTGTATGTTATTGCAGCTTAATGCTGGTCACATACTCTTTCGTATCTTTAGTACCAGGAAAGATGTAGATAACCCAGTACTTCCAGGGTTGGTATAACTCATGTACTTTTATCATAAGGGGCTGGAGGAATTGTATCCTACAAATTCTTGTAATAAGCCCTTTGACTGCTGCCTAATTGTTAGGCATATATTTCAGTGGAGTTGTGCTCTATAAATGAGAAATGCATAGCTTTCCTTTTTCTGCCTCCCATATAATTAGTAAAATGTTATCTGAGGAAGGGCTTAAGCCCTATAATTGCTCTGAATCAGAGGTTGCTTATGGTGTTCTTTTCTGTTCTTTTGATGCCACATCTTCAGTACAGGATGCATTCTGAGGTTTTTTTGTTTGTGGGTTTGGTTTTTTTTATTTCTGGCTTAGTGGATTTTTTGCTCTGCTCTTGTCTTCCTTTCATCCTTTGCTGCTTCTTCACTTCTTCCCCCGCACTCCAGCGTTTTTTGCCCAGAATAGTATTTACATTTTTAGCCTTGGTATGTCTGTCTTGCTTGGGGCTGTTTTCATCAACTTCTTGAGATGACTTGGCTCCTTTTTTTTTTTTTTTTTAATCAGTAGATACAGACTTGTCTGCAATGTTTTGGGGAGAGTTAAGAGAATTTACTGTTTTGACACTTGCACCAAAATTTAAGTCCTCCTACAGTAACTATTTTGCACAGGCGCCTCAAACTACTACTGGGTAGGCTTGTTGAGATCAGTAACTTTTCTGCCAGTATTGTGTGAAAGTAAAGGCTGACCATTGCCCCACAAGGCAAGGGGTGCCAAAACCTCCCACTGTGAGTGAAATGAAGCCTGTTAGCCTGTCAGAAGTTATGAATGGTCATTGTGACACCCAAGGCATTTTTCAATGGGGAAAGAAGGGCAGGGGAACTTTTCCACTGAAGTGGCTTAAATGCATTTTGAAGAATAGCTTCACTCCCATTTGTTAATCTTTAATGAAAGGGTATAAATTCACATACTGTACTTCCCTGTACAGTGTATTCTGTTTTACAGAACAGAGGTTTCATGCAGAGTAGTTAAAACCTAGGAATTAAAATAAGAGTGTCTTTTCCTGTTTAATCTGTGATCTCTGCTCAGGTTGTATCAATTCTAGACGTTTTACCTGACTGTAAGTTTACTTGAGCATAGACTGTAAAAACAGCCCATGTAAAATAATCAAAGTGTATGTCTTGCCTCAATTCTGTCTCTTCCCTTGCACCCCTTACCCTAGAAGTGATTTAACTGGAAAATTTACTTCATTTGACTAGAAAATGGGTGATGGTGCTGTCTATCTCTAACTGCAAGCTCATCTTGGGTTCATTTTAGAAAGTAAGAACACCTCAGTAACTTTGCATAATTCTTTAGTCTTGTTTTCTGTGTCAAAACAGGGTTCTTGTACCAGTGTGGTATAGATGAGTTATGTTTTAAAATTCAGTAGCCTTAATTAAATAATCTTTTTTTATCTTTTCCCCTTCCTTTTGTGGATTGCTATAATAATGTATATGGCTTTTTCTGTGTGTTTTTGGTTTTTGTTTTTGTTTTTTTTTTTTCCCATCACCTCCCTATTTCACAGATTCACCACGTCATTTCTGGTGGTATCACTTAATCTGCTGGCTAATGAGTGCTGCTGGCATAATTTGTATCCTTGTTGCTCATGAACACTATACCATAGACGTCATCATTGCTTACTATATCACCACACGGCTTTTCTGGTGGTACCACTCAATGGCTAATGAAAAGGTGAGTGGCAAATACCTTTAGAATCAATGTATAGCCTGCATTTGTTAATACTGCTCAAGTGGCAAAATTAGTTCTTAATTTCAAAATAAAAATAGATGTTCCATATTGAAGTTTAAACAAATTGGTCAAGGAGTTTCACTTTACTGTGGTTTAAGTAAATATTTAATGGATTAAGATGTTATTTTTTGATCTGTGCCTGTTATTAAGTTATTTCAAAATTTATTTTTTATAAAGTTATTTTTGAAATTCCTGATAATTTGGCTTAAAAACATTTTTTTTGAACTTCAAGGTTTTATTGCTGTAGTGGATGTATAGAATAGTCTTTGTCCAAGCTTATGAATAAACAGTAGTTTAGTAATAAAATTTCTGACCAACCTAAATTACCTAGACCATCCTAAAATTCTAGTGACAGTTCTGTAAATGTCACTAGAAGTATGTTGTTCAGAAGGTATCTGCTGCAGTTGTTTCAAGAACACTTTCAAGTAGGGGCATAGCTCTCACGCCATTTTAATCTACTTTTCAACTGTTAGTCATCAATGGAAACATGACATGCCTGAAAGGACTCACATTCAAAAAGACTTGAGTGCTTTGTCTCACTAAATTTTGTACAGCGACAAAGCATCCCTTTGTGTTAAAGATGCTCAGTTTGTAGTATGCATTTGGACTATGATATATACGCTATCTCAATACTCTGTATTTTTCTAGGCTAAATGCACCTTGTCTTTGCAGAAATGCATGTAAATAGATTGCATTTTTGTAGTTGTCTTGACTCAACATAATCGATTATAATGCTTTAAACTGATTGTCTGTTTCCTTTTCCTCTTTACCTTCTTGTGCCAATACAGACTTTAAAGGTCTCCTCGCAGACGAATTTTCTCTCTCGAGCATGGTGGTATCCAATATTTTATTTCTTTGAGAAGAATGTGCAAGGCTCTGTTCCTTGCAGCTTTTCCTGGCCGATATCTTGGCCTCCCAGCTGCTTCAAATCTTCGTGCAAAAAGTATTCACGGGTTCAGAAGACAGGAGAGGACAATGAAAAATCTACCTGAAGAAAAGAAGGAAAGCATCTGCTCTGGGTTTTTCTTCTGTGTTTTTTTTTGTTTTGTTTTTTTTGGTTTTTTTTTTACCAAAACATTAATGCTGTAACCAAAGTTCTTAAGAGGACTACACTGTAACTGAAGAAGTGGACCAAGCTTCTGTGCAATTGATTGGAAAGACAATTGTAGACACACATATTGCCATTTCATATGTTTTCCTATCATCAGGCTGTACAGACCTATTCTACTCTTCAGTGCTAATAGAATGCACCACTGGTGGGATTTTTTTTATTACAGAAAACAATGGAGCAGGACTTTGCTTTACTAATGAGATAGAGGTGCCAAAGACCACATTAACACTTTCATTACTAACTATCACTCATCCACAGAAGCACCCAAAAATCTCATCTTCAGAGTTCTGGAGTGCATAAGGGCAAAAACATGCTAAAATGTAAAGGCACGATATCGGCGTATTGAGGTATATAAAAAAAAAATAACACAACTGTGGGAAGTGGTTTGTTGCATTTTTCTTGCTAATGAAGGTAAGGCCTTTGCGTGACTGGTACAGCTGGAAGCAAGTCTTGACTTTTTTACGGTCTGTGGGTATGAATATCTCATGACCCTAAAATACTACTTACCACCGTTATCTCCCATATATTCTACTATATACCAATTTTTACATTTTTACTAGTAATTTTATATTTAAACTGTTGTGCTACCTGATGACTTTGCAAATTAGGAATAGCTGCTAACATCAGAGCTCAAGGAGCCTAAAATTTTATTTTTAAAGAAGGACACAGTTTCAAAGTCTAAATCTTTAATTGCAGTTTAGCCTTGTGTATATAGCTATACAGTGCCTATTGGTGTATGTACATGCATATACACACAAAAGCACACACTGCTGTGTAGTTAAACACGTATTAAACAAAACTACTTACTGGAAAGAGTGATCATACAGTTCTTAATTCAGGCAAAAGTCCTACAGATCTCACCTGCTTGAGGAATGCAAGGCCAGGTCCAAAATGGGGCTAGGTTTAAAATAAACTTTTTAATTTTAGTAGCTATCTCTTGCTGAAACTATGTAGCAAGTTTGCTTGGGAGCCATAATTCTGCATTGAATTTCTTTTTTATCTATTGGCACGTTTCTGTGACTTACCTTAAAAAAAAAAAAAAGTGCCAAGGTGAATACCTACAACAGTAGCATTTCTTCAATTATTACCTAAAACCATTTCATATTAAATGACACTGTGGTAGAACTTACATGCAGATTACTTTTTTCCCCAGGGTTTCAGTCCAACTGAAATGGAGGTTTAAGCAAGTTGGCTGAGAATGTGGGAAATTACCATGGCAAACACTTAACAAAACCACAGATTAACAGCTACCTGGTTCTTGTTGGTTTTTATTGTTTTGTATTGTTGGGAAAGCAAAGTAGAAAATTAGCATACCATGTTTAACCATTTATGTTCTGTATTAATTTCTGCAGTTAACTCAATTTTATTTTCAAATCTTCAGTAAAACCTGATAAAACTACATTAAGTGTTGAAGTGATACTAATATAAAGGAAATGCTGCTTATTTTAAGAATGTCTTGAACAGAGTGACAAGTGTGAACACAGTTTAAATAATGACAACTTGTTTTTAAAAAGTCCGGTATAAAATGCAATACAGACTATTCAAATACGATTTTTTTTTTTTTTTAGTTAAGGGGATCAATTGCTATGAGTTGTACATGAGAATTATTATTAATGTGCATTTCAAATATTTTTGTGCATTATCAAAGTAATACAATAAACAATGTTCCTTACAATACATCCTTGGTAAAACTTAGCTAAGAAAGAAATTCTGCTGATGTTTGGTTTTGTTATTTAAAATAAGCTTCTTAGAATCTTATAACATGGCCCTGGAAGTTGTGTGTGTATGGGCATACCTATGTTTTCATTTGCTTTCTCCTGGCAGACTTTGAGCAGCTAAAAAGCCAGTATCAAAACATTTATATGAAAGTCCTTTTTCTGTATCATATAAATGAATCTGTTCAATGTCAGTCTGTAAATCTCCCAAGGTACTTGTTATATCAATACTACTTCGTAGAGCATAATATTTTTTTTTGAAGCTGAATTCTAAGCTTTGTGATATCTTAAATACTACAAGTGGCTTAACATGACTGTAATACTATCTTTTAGAAATTGTGATTGAATTTCATTAGTGGTAACCATGCCTTGAGAATAACATGATGAAAAGCATTCCAGTGAGGAGCTTAAACAGTGGTTTTCATCTGGTGGCTGAATAATAAATACTTTGATAGTCTAGATAGCTAATTGTCTGCATAACCACCACCACGTCTCAGTGGGATTTCTGTAATATATCTGCAAAGTAGAATTTCTTCATGCAGGATGAGGTGTTTGGCTTTTTTACACTTATTCCCCTTTCCGGAAGGAAAAAATATGAAAGTGATGAAATAGAACTAAGTAAAGATTACGCTTTTGTTGGGCAGTGTGAGCTTTCATTCTACTGCTGAATTTGATAAACTTCTATTGTAATACAAAAGGAAAGTTTAAATGGCAGCCCTAGCTCAAAATACTTGATTCCTGTTCTGACTCGGCTCTCCCTTAAGTGCTTAAATTTTCTCCGTTGTATCAAAGCCCTCAAAATGTGTGTGTGTGTGTGTGTGTTTAATTAGCAGAAAACCCTACTTCTCTGATCTCGATAGCTTTAAATTGCTTTTGCAAACTGGGGTGGTACAGATGTATTTGAAGACTCCTTAGGCCTATATGTAAGGTGATGAAATGGGGTAAGTAATGGAATATGCTAGTGCTTACTGCTGTAGTAGTTAATCCAATACAAACCACAGCTGGTACGTAAAAATTATTACTTTTAAGAACTGAGTGATCATTGTATATAGATACTATGAAACTGAAAACATGGTTTCATCCTAAGAGGAAAAAGGGTTGTAGTGGGTAAAAAGAACAGGAGAAACTTAGACTTCACCTAATGTACTGATCACTTGATTGTAGGCTTATTTGGGCTGTATATGCCCAATGTTTTGCAGTATGTCATTGTAATTTTTTCCTGGAGTTAAAATAATCATCTTTCTTACAGAAGACACATGAGCTGCACCTGTACTGTGACTATAAATAAAATGCTCCTTCTCTCTACTGAAGAGCATTTACATCTTGAACTTCTCAGACACTTAAAAAAAAAAAAAAAGGCACTACACTTGTACACCTGGCGTATCAGTATGACTTAGATGCTGTTGGGTGCTTTGTTTTTATGAAACAAGCTTTCTTAAATGCCTAGCCTAAATTTAAACCTGGATTTAAAAGGTTAACTTGAGCATTTAAAGAAATGTGCTTCTATGTGGTCATGCTACAGATGCTTAATTCCAATGCCAGAAATGATTAACATATACCTGGAGCCACTGTAAATTGACATTTTTATGGTACATGCTTAGCACTCCCATGTGGATGTAAATGGTATTAAATGTTAATTATTCTTCACTGCTGTTTTCTTGGAAAGATAGCTACAGGTGGGGTAGTAGCAAAAAGAGGTGTGCTAAATGTTGCTATGAACTGTAGTACAGGATTTGCTTCCCTCCTTAAAAAAAAAAAGGGGTGGGAGAGAAGGAAGGAAAAAAAACCCAAGACTGTATTTATATGTTCAGATATGCTGCCTTCATGTAGTAGAGAAATAAAGCTCAGTAACAGAGAGAGAACTGGGAAGTATTTTAAGAGATGAGAGAGAATTCTCTTAATCGGATTATTGCAAATCCACTTATCTGTATCTTAAATCAGAATCTGTTCAAACTCTGGCCTTCTCCCATCAGTAGTATCTGGCTAGACAATTTATCCTAAAGTTGTTTGGTACTAACCCAAATTTTTTTTCTCATTTTGGTAGATATGAAGTATGATTTACAGTTCTAGAGACCAGATCCATTAACTTCAGTGCAAAGTGAAGTCTTTCCATTTACTTTAAATGAACTTTCCCAGAACTCTTTTTTTTTTTTAGTTTTTTTAAAGTTAAAAAAAAAATCTTAAAGATTCATAGGGTAATTTTGAAAACATGTCCAATCTATTGGATGTACTGGAACCGTTTTTCCTCACTGGCAGATTTAACAGCTCTGTTGTCATCTTGATATTTTTATAATACATGTGTTTTGGACTTACCTAGAAGTCTTCCATAGGCACACAAAATTAGAGTGATACTGTAAGATTGAACACTTCTGAGTTTAAGTGTTCTGTACCAGGCATTGTAAAATCAATGTCTTAAACTCAGTTACTGAAAAAGGGGTCTTAAAAATAAATACTTCTCTTGAACACCATTCAAATGAGTGGTGCTGCTTAAGTGCACATGAGGAAATATCCTAGTGTGCCACTGGAGTAATTTTGGTTATAAGTTAGCCTTCATATGCTACTTTATGATGCTTGCCAGTCTCTGAAAAAAAAATTTTTGCTGAGAAACTGAGAACGAAGACAAAGGCTTTTGTTCTAGTATTTACAAGAAAAAGGAAGGAAGATGAAAACATTGAAGTAGATGGTGGTCATATATTGCTTTTTACATGAAATTGAGGTACAACTACACCCAACTTCTAAGTAATGTAGAATTAAGTTGTTTATGTGTAATAGTGCTGCAAAAAAACCTGTAAGGAAACAGGCAGTGTTAAGCACTTCATTCTACAATACAGATGCATCTGTGGACTGTGCTGATTCTCATCCATAACTTACAATATAAAAATAAAACCCAACTCAGTGAGAGATGCTTGGAGATCATAAAATATTTAAATATGGTTAGCAAATTTTCATAAGCTGTTCCTCCAAGCTGTCACTAATAGTTTCTAAAACAAGAAGAAAGTGCTGCAATGCTTAAAACATACTGAAGCTTTTTCTAGTTGGCTCAAGTTTCCATGGATTTAACCATTTGATTAAGTCTTATTAACCTAGAAAGCAGCACATAAGAACTTCAGGCTAGGTACAGGTAACTTAAATACTGTAGGAAAAAGTTATAGTTCTGAACTCATCTCTTATTTCAGTAGATAATTGTTTCTAACAAAACACTTAGAATGTCTGAATGATGTTTTAAGATGAAGTAACAATATTGTGCAGTCTCTAGTGCGTATCTAAAATACTGGTGTTGAGGACACCTTCTCTCCTGGTGAAGATTAGTGCTTAAAAACTCGGGAAGAGTTTGACTCATTTTCAATGAAAATATTTTAATTCCTAAGGACTTGGAGTTTAGCAAATACTATGAGAAGTTTGTTTTCTGTGGCTGTTTGCTGTGGGCTAACCTTTAACTTAAAGATGTAACCCAGGCAGGGCAAACCAGCTCTTGCTGGAAGAAGCCATTTGTGGCTTTTTGAATTAAAATTACGTTGGCTGCATGCTACAGGCAGTCTTATCCATGCTGTAGTAGAAAAAAGATGCTGTATTATACCATTATATTTAGTGTTCGCTCTTTTTCAAACGATTCTGTATTGGTTGGCCCAGTTCTTCCCCTAGATGAGGAGTGAGTGGTTTTGTCCTTTACTTACTGTATGGTTAGTCGTAACTGGTTTTAGTTCTGGTAAATGTCAATGGAAAAAACATAGATCCATTGTATACGGTGTGTGTGGTGTTTTTAAAGTCTCTACGCGTGGGTTTCTTCTAGCAGAAATACTCTTCTTTCAAGCTATGCCTATTTAATATTAATTTCAGCTCTTGTATTTGCCCTGTGCATAATAAGGTCTTTAGGAGGTTAGCATTTGTGAAACCGCAAAGACTTATTTACAGAAGAATCTCCTTTGTGCCAATTGAGATTAATTTGTACAAAATAACTTTGCTGAAATGTGTTTGAAGGTGACTTTTGCCTTTTTTTTTTTTTTGTAATTAAAAGGTGGTCAGAAACTAGTCTGAAGTAAAGGCATCTTGAGCAGTTGGGGACCCAGGCATGTGCGTGTGGAGAGGGGTCTCTGCAGCATATGCAATATTGGATGCAGTACACAGACTTCTCTGCGAAGATAAACTGGGTTGTACATGCACAGTGGGCTGTGAGCCATCTTCGCGTGTCCTTTTGAGCACCTTTCAGACTGAGGGCATAGTACCAAAGGTGGCAATAGCTAAAAAGCGTAGTAAAGATCACTTCCAACCAGAAAACTATTGAAAGGGGCTGAAAAGGCAGACCACTGTAAAACCAGTCATCAGAGAGCTGTGTTCTAATGCAATGGAGTATATTATCTAGTGTTACTTCAAGCCTGTGAGTTGCATTTAAAATTAGTGGGTCTGTTTTCTTTTTCAATTATTACTATTATTAATTTTATTTTTTTAATTAGAGATGGCAGGAGTGCTGAGAATATAAAGAGGGAACTTATCTCCCTGCTTACTTTTACCTCTACCAGTGAAGGGTTTGTATATGGACCTTAAACAATATTGCTGAACTCCAACCGCTCTTCCATTTTGAGTAACTTGTTATCAGTGCTTTGTTACTTCTGTAAAAACTGGGTTTGCATTCCACTTTTTTCATAGTTTGTTGCCACTCAAAATGCTGCTTACACTTTAGCCTAGGCTGCTTTGGGTTCCTGTCTTTATCCGCTTCTATTAACTGCCTTTTCTAAATGGCTCAATACAGAAGAGCAGGATTTACATTTGAGAAGGCTCCAAAATTAACACGAAAGCCAAAAGGTATTCTTGTCAGACACATCTTTGCACACTTTGAAACTTGAAATTATCTTTGAAGTACAAAACCTAACATCCTACGGCATTCTTTTTCTCTCAGGAATCAATTCTTGCTCTTTAAATGTTTAGTACATTCATTTGTGTTTATTTTCCTGATTCAGGAAAGCATATATGAAATGTGAAAAACATAAATTCTGGGTGTTTTATGAGGTTAGGGTCACAGCAAGGAACCTGAAAGCAAAAGAGGAAATACTGGTTTTATGGCTGTGGTTCTTGTGCTTTCCATATGACTTTGAGGAGCACTCTAAAGACTTCTGTAAAAACAATAGAGGTTGTCACTTTTAACTGCAGCATGGGTTCAGCCTCATTGACCGACAGCTTTCTTGCGTGATTTCTCCTAGGTTGAATCCGTAGCTCTGTACATTAATTGGAGCTATGTATCCAAACTGTGAAAAACTAGGCAAGAAAAGCCACTGGGTACTGAGGAACCCTAGATGGTAATATAGGAGTGCTGTAATGCTCGCGTGATAAGGAGCTAATATATGGCCTTTTTTTTTTTTTATAGCTTTAGGGTCCAGTTCTGCAAACACTGTACAGCATAACACTGCAATAACAAATGATGCTACTTAGAGACCTTTTGTGCTATAGTTTCTACTAATGTTTGCAAACTGGGCCTTATTTTTATATATAAATTGTTTATAATTAGCAAGAGTTGGCTTTTATGTTGCAAAACTTTCCGGATGACACTTTCTAGCATGTCAGCTATTTTGGTTAAGTGGATGACAACTGAGTGTTGTGGTTTGCCGTATCCATGAGATACTAGAGTTGTGATTTGTAAGATGTTGCAATCTGTTATTCACTGTGTTTAAAAAAAAAAAAAAAAAAAAAAAAACAAAAAAAAACCAAAAAAACCCACCCCCTAAAAAACCCTATTGCACTATCTGTACTTTAAAAAAAGCAATAATGTGAGCATCTTGTAGCTTTTATCTCCAAAGGTGCTATCCGTCATGATCACTTACACTGTTGACCATGAATTTGGTGAAAACATGTTAAAGAAATTGTCCTGTGTGGTTTACTCGGCACATAGAAGTTGAAACTTTTTATGGTCAGCCTGTGTACTAACAAATGCAATACTTTTGTTGGACTATTTACATGACCACACACCTCTTTAAAAATCAGAAACCTATGTTCATTTATGGTGCTAATGATCTCTTAAAAATTATCAAGAGCTGGTATTCTCTTCTCACCCACGAACATTGAGGAAAGCTGTTGTGACACCTTTTCAATAAAGCAAAATTTCTCTACATTTTAAGCTTGTTCCAAATGCTTTTTATATAAATATGACCCTTTTCTATTTCTGTTTTATATAAAAACTGCAAAATATTATAGTAAGTATTTTTAATGCAGGAAAACATTACAAGTGTATATGGGTCTAGACTACAGGTCCAAGATTAACTTTTCATGCATGCTTAGGATAGCTAATCTTCTGAAACTTGGTCTAAAATATAAGAATTGTATTGGGTAGGGTTAAGGCATAGGCTAATAGTTAAAAATTCTCTGGCTTCATCATCATTGTGGAAGCCTTGGAGACAGAGAGACAGGAGGTGAAATGGACAAAACTGTATTAGGAGAGCACTGATTATGCAGTGTGCATCCATCTTTTGCTGAAACTTTGGAAAACAAATTGTGAAGGAACATGACCACATAACAATATCTAAAGAACAGAAGTGAAACTTGACGTAATTATCAAGGCAATTCATAGTAGGACATTAGAAAAACACATGAAAGAGCCTTAAATTAGGATTGTTTAGATTGTGGAACAGCAAAGTAATGTTCTAACTTTGTTTCAAATCTTCACAAGCAACCTTCTCTTAAGATGAAAAACTATCTTGTGCCTTCCGTTGCAGAAGATATTGTTGCCTCCCCTCCTCTCCCGCCCTTTGGTTATGATTTTACGTTGCACATAATGAAGGACAATGCACTTCCAAATCTTTTCAAGAAGCATCTCTGGGCAGCAGTACCGACATTTTCTCTCCATGGAGAATACAAAGCCTTTAATTCTTGTTAAAGGCCCCTTACTTCTCAACTTGAGTTGTAAAAGTGTCTGCCTGTAACACATTTGGAAATCCTACTATAGTCAACTCTGAAATAAGTATGGTGCTCTTAACTGATAGGGACACGTGAACGTGCAGAGCGGGTGGCACGTCCCGGCACCGCAGGGTGCACGTACAAGGGTACAGTCCCGAACACTGCCGCACGCTTCCTCTGTGCTACAGCAGTCGACCCTGAGGTTTTGGTCACTAAACAGCTAGCTTTCATATACTGCAATCAGTTCTCTTGAATCACTTGCACCTAGTACTTCAAGAAAGAAACGGGCTTCTCTAAGATCTATTTTATGGAACTTCCGTGTCCGTGCAAAGAATATTCCAGGTCTAGAGTAACTTCATTTAAAGCGGAAACAAACCCACCGTCGAGGATAAAAGCAGGGCTGGCTGGGTGGTTTGTTGAGTGAAGATGGATAGTCTAGTAAGAATAGGCTGTATTGTGTCTTGCTACTTCTCTCAGCGCTTGCTTTAATAGTAGGACACTTGGAAGAGCCAAAGATAGAACAAAGTCATCCAGTTCCAAACTTTACATTTAGAACAACAGTTCTAAGCCACATTGAAATATAACTTGATGCTTCTGAGAAAACTAGTTGTCTCTTAGTTTACCAAAAAAGTGCAATATTTACAGAAATAGAGATAAATGGCTGCATGTTTAAATGCCCTGCAAAAATGAAACCTTTGTGAGCATGTGACACACACTTAACTGAGAGCAGATTTTCAGCATTAGCATCTGCTGTGCGTTACAGAAACATGTTTGTCAGTGCACTAGTCTAAAGTCAGAGCTTTCAAATATTTTCAATATTCTTTTGACAAGGAGAGTGTTTTTTGTGAATAAAGTGCCTGTGGAAATAAAAATCCAAAAGTTGCCTGCAAGCTTAAATAAAGCATATCAAAACACAGCCCATACTTGAAGAGAATGGGTGCTAGCTCAGCAACTGTATCGAGTGACTGGTCAACAGTCATAGGTGTTGCTAGGATTCAAAGGCTACAATAAAAGTTTGAGAAAGGAATATTATATTGCTTTTGAGAGTTTACTGTGTTAATTAAATTACCAGTGTTTCTGCTTGGGCCTTAACTCTGTAACTTGGTTATCTTTGAAGAAAAATTAGTTAATTTGGACTTTTTTTTTTTAAAAACACTCATTTTAATGAGTCTTTGGTGGGGTTTTATATTTGCTTGTTATATGGAGGTTTTTTTACCTGTTAAAAGTAGAGTCACCAAATGCTTTGATTGCTCAATTTAGGGCAAAACAGCTTGAGGAATGGTTTTTCCTTAAGTGCAGAATTAAACGGGGGTGGTTTTTATTACACTGATACTAGAACTGAGGAGGAATGATTTCCAAGGAAAGCATTATAGTGCTAAAACTTGTATATGTATTGTCTGGGGTATGCAGGATATTAGTAAAGTATTTGGTTATATTTTGCTGTTAATTTTATGCTTTAAAAAGAGGCTATTTGGTTCTAATTTTAATTGGAAAAACTGACTTTAATGTTGCAACAACTTGTTATTTTTAAGTAGAAACATCCATTTAATGGTACTTCAGAGCAGAGTTTACATTTGATCAGTAAATTCATGTAAAACTATGAAAATAGTCTCATTTTTACCAAAATTAATGCAAAATTTAATCTCTGGGCAACCTAGAATTGGCCATATGCCGCTGAAACCAATCTTTCAACTGCATATGGAGGCAAGGAGAGAATTTCTTTATCTAGTGCTACTTCTCAACTAGACTGAGAAGAAAATAAGGCTAAATTACTCTTCTATAAAGAAAATAGGCAAAGCCAGTAACGTGTTTCAGCTGTGCTGAATAGCTTAGCTTCTTATTTTCAGACTGCAGAACTTAAACTTTCCTTGAGACTCAGATCTTAAATTTTTTGGAACAGATAAATTTTCACCTGGTTTTTCTGTATTTTTCTAATAGATGCATTTTATTTGTGTACATTGTAATTAACCACTGAATTTCTGCCAAATACGGACAAAAAAATAAGCCGCATTCTGTTCTGCCAATTTAAATCTGTGATCTTAGTTTTTCTACTTTGTTTCATCCATGGCTAGTAAAATATCAATTTGCTGTTTATGCTAGATTAAAGAGAGATTGCGTCCAGTTGCCTTAATTGCTTGGTGGAAAACTGACCTTGATCATTTGAAGCTTTATGTATTTCTAAAATTCCTGTAACTTCTGTATGATTGCAATAAAACTTTTTTAATGTAGTCCAGCCACTATTTTAAGAGCCGCTTGTCACTATCTTTACTGAATGTTCAACTATTTTAAAAGAACAAACAAACAAACAAAAAAAAAACCACACACACAAAAAAAACCCAAAACCAAAAAAACCCCAACAAACACACAACAAAAAACCACAACACCCTTTTTAATGGGTAAGCACCATTTGTTCTTTGCATTTTTATATTTTGGGGGTCACTTTAAAGGTGGTGTACTTGCGTTTTGCCCGCAGTGCTTTTCTCTTTTAGTAAGGGAGTATCAAGAGCGCTTTATAAGGATAAGAACTAAAACCATCTTTCCTCTGAAATTTAGGTCCAGCTCTGAGGAGCCTCTCTGTGTTGTCCTGCATTTGCCAAGCAGTTACTTAATCTAGAGCTGGGACACTGCTCCAGGTTCGTCCTTGCTTATGGAAACAGAAAATGTTGGTGTATTACCTCGAAGTACCAGCTTTTGTATTTGGGAAGGTGGAGAGGGATCATTTGTACTTCTTTTCCTTCTCAGCCCCAATAAAAATCGATTTTTGCATACGGGGCATTTGAAAGTGAGTTCTATGTCAGGAGCAGTCACTTTCTGTTTTTTTTTATTTACTAGATAGACCTATGTGCTTATGCTTGAGGAAATCTTTTAAGCGTTGACCAAGCCAAGCAGACAGTCAGCTTTCCACACCACCCTCCCCCTCCCAAAACAGGCCCCCGCAGGAACCCGTTTTGCATTTTGCCCTGTTTATGGGAGCCGCCCCCAGGCTCTGCAGGCGAACGTCCGCAGGCCCTGGGGGCCGTGCCCCCACCGCAGCGCTGCCATCGCCGCCCCTCTCCGGCGTGGGGCTGGCGGCGGCGTGCGGAAACCCCCCGTAAGCTCCGGGCCGCTTTTCCCCCCCGTTACCTCCAGTCGGCCGCGGCGCGGCCAAAGCCGCTTGGCCGCCGCTAACGGTCGCGGCGGGAGCGGAGCCCGGCCCCGGGGCGGACCGCTACCCGCCCACAGCCCCGGCGGCGACGGGGCCAGGGCGCCGGTAGGCCTCGCCGCCCGCCCGCCCCCGCCATCTTAAGCCGCTACGCGCGGGGCGGGGGGAGGAGGAGGAGGCGGGCGGGGGGCCCGCCGCGGGGCGCGACGCCGCCTGAGGGGATGGCGGCGGCGGGCATGGCCGCTTGGACGTGGCTGCTGCGGGCCCCCACCGCCACCGAGCTGCTGCTGGCGGCCCTGTGCTGGCTGGGCTGCTACTGGCTGCTACGGCGGCCGCGGGCGCCGCCGGGGCTGCCGCCGGGCCCGGCGCCCTGGCCGCTGGTGGGCAACTTCGCCTTCGCCCTGCTGCCGCCGCCGCTGCTGAGGAGGTGGGCGGTGGAGGTGCGGGGCGGCGGCCGGGGCTCCCCCGCCTTCTCCCCCCACGTCTTCCTCACCGGCCTCACCAAGATGTACGGCAGCGTCTTCCGGCTCTTCGTGGGCAGCCGCCCCTTCATCGTCCTCAACACCTTCGGGGCGGTGCGGGAGGCGCTGGTGCAGAAGGCGGAGGTGTTCAGCGACCGGCCCTCCGTCCCCATCGTCCTGATGATCACCCGCAAGAAGGGTAAGGGCCCCCCGGGGCGGCTGCCGCAGCTGGCGGCGCGGCCCCGGCTCCGGCGGGGCGGGCGGGCTGCGGGGGCGCCCGGCGGGCCGCGCTGGGTGAGCTGCCGGGGCGATACTTGGCCAGAGCACCGGGAGCTGTCCGGCTTCGCGGCCCCCGGGCCGAATTTGTGAAGAACCGTTAGGAATTGCAGGCTGAGCTGTCCGCTCGCTGCGTGCTCGTCGTGCGCGTCCCTTGCCCGGCGGGTGACGGAAAACCTGCGGAGGGAAACCCGCCCCGCGCGTGGGTGAACTCGCAGCATCCCTGTGAACTTGGCAGCGCTGCCGTGGGCGCCACGGACAACCTCACCGCCGCCGAAGCGCCCGGTCCCTTCACCTCTCTTTGCAGTAAAGGGAAAGGCGGTGGTGCGGGGGCTTCAGGAACAGCTAGCCTGTCACCCAGGGGCTTTCTCATTTTAGCTGTGTCAGGAGAAGACATTTCGAATACTTTGGCAGCGGTATGAAATAATTGTGCGCTTCCCCGGTTCTTACTGAGGAAACGATGGCTAAGAGCAGGCTTCTGTGGAGCCCCGTAGCTGCGCAGCCTGTGCTGCCTGCGTGCGAGCTACTGTTGCTGAGACGTTTGCAGGTGTGTTACTCGGCTTGTCAAAACTTCCTGAGCATATTTGGGTGTTTGGTTTTTTTTTTTTAATAGGTCAAAGGAGAGTTTACTAGCTTTTGCAAAATGGGCACGAGGAGTTTAAACACATGACGGCAATATCACAGTTAGAATTTCTTCGTGTTTAGTCTTTGGGTCCATTACAGATCTCGGCGTTTGTGGAACCTACCTTTGCTTCTTCAGTTTAGAAGGGGTAGCCCAGGAGACTTGTTAATGTGCTAACAGTATTGTGAAACTTGTTTATCTCCCCCCCCCTGCCCCGAGGCCAGGGAAATCTATTGGTTAAGTGCCTGAAACATGTTATCTTCAATTTTTTACTGTACCAGAATTACCCCAGTAAAGATAAGAGGAAAGCAAGGGACCTAGATCGTGTTTATTAAAAAGCAATCAGGTACCATTGCTGTAATTGGTTTAAAGGATAAAAAAATAAATTATTAATGATATTGGTTTAACGATACTCATCTGAGAGATCTTACTGGCATGTAGTTGTTGTTATAGTGTGAGAATATTTTTAGGTACGGTACATTTAGCAAGGACTGGAGGAGGAAAGGGGAAGAGCAGTTAGATCAATTTTAGCAGTGCTGCAAAACCACATGTTCACCCTCGTGGTGGATTTCTTTTCCCTTGAACGCTCTGAATTTTGTGTTTCTTGTTTTTTGCAGACAGTTCTCTGTTAGACTTTTTTGAACGCAGTGACACTCTTGTGTCACTGTGTTGATGCATGCTACTTACAAAGAATTCATGTAAATACCTGAATAAAATCTCTGATAACCAAGGTAGCAGTTTCCATGGTTGGATGCTCCAGGGGAGTCAAAAGTGTCAGGAGCCTGTTGTCCAGAGCGTGCTGCGGCCAAGTGCAGGGACTGTGCCTGCCTGCGTTGTGCTGCAGCAGGGACATTATTTTGCTTTACATTTAGTTTTCTCTGGAAGGTCACCACAGCTACATTCAGGTACGAGGCCTGTTATGTGAGGGTTGTCCATAAAATGTACTGAGCTGTTACGTGTTGCTTACGTTAGCTGGTGCAGCAAGTTGAATTGCCGCAGATGCGAGAGTGTTGTAGAATGAACCACAGGGGTCGTGTATTTCGAGTACACAAAGGGAAGAGTCAGTGAATATGGGCAGTGTGGGCCTGCCTGGCCCCCACGCAAGGAGGTTCTCCAAAAGCCGCTGGAAGTCGCAGCTGCTCTGGGTGAGCTGGCTGGGGCGTAGCGGTGGCACGTAGCAGATGACCGAACTTCTGTGGTGCTGCATTTGTGCTACTGTGAAGGCAGTTGCTGCAGAAGCGGTTGGGTAAGGGCTGAGCGATACAGGTTTTCTGAAAGCTTTGTGTTTTGTTTTTTTTTCATATGGTATAGGTACAATGTAAATCTCTAACCTCAGTTTTCAGATATTGTCCATAAGAGCTCTGGGCTAACTAACAAGTGTTTTCTGTTTGTGTGTGGTTCGTGGGGGAGGTAGATGGGTTACAGCACTCAAACTGGAGGCCTCTTAAGTTTGGTGTGGAAGCCTCCTGTGTGTAGTTGCAGGAGTTCATGGGTGAGACTTCGCTACAGATCAGGGCAGCCACAGTTGGGCTTCTATGTACTAGGAAGGGAATCGATAGAAGCGGGATGATTGTGTAACTTCAGATCTGACGCTCATGACTTGGGTACTACAACGCCGGGACCTTTTGAGTCAGTAAGTGTCCATTTTGGATTCCTACATCTTCGTTGAGTAAACAAACTACCTGGTGTAAACTTACAGGGCTATTTTCTTTTAAGCTACCTTTTCTGTTGTAGTTTTGTCTTTACCCTGAGCTGACCTGCTGGGTATGTTATGGAAGAAAGAAGGGCTTATCTCAGCTGTGTGTGGCTGTATTGCTTGTAAATGCAAATAAAATATTGTGCACAGGGAGAGCAAGTAGAAGCATCAGAAATGGCAAATACTGCATTTCAACAACTGAGTAGCGAGGAAGGGAGGCATTCTTGGCTGCATGGGAGGTGTGGTGAGAAGGGAGAAGGTAGAGGTCAATTCTTAATCAAAGACTTCTGCACGTTTCTCTTGCCTGCAGAAAGAAAAATACTAGACTGGGGGGAAAAAGTAGATTTTGGTATTTTTGTTTTAATAAAACATTTTTTTATTCTATAGTTATGAGAGGTAGCAAAGACTCAGTCTCTATGTGGATGGAGCTTGAGTGGTCATCTGCCTTTATAGTCCTGCCCTGTATGCATCCAGATGTGGACATCGGACAATACAGACGATAATGCTATTAAACATCGTGAATTCTGTTTGTCAATGTTCCCAGTATTGCAGCAACACTAAAGTTATCAGTGAGAAATTTGGGGGTGGGGAGAGAGTTAGCCTTTGCCAGAACTTGCTTCTCATAAGGATTTGAATTTTTCCTGTAAAAAGGGAGAATAAAATGAACTTTCTGTTTTTCTGTGTGTTTGTTGCTTTTTTGGTTGTATTGAAAGGTTTTCATTATCAGTTCATAGAAATTAGCCCTTTGTAATGAGCGTTAAGTCCTGGTTATTCTGGGTTCTTATTGCTTCAGAATTTGTTATTGTATTTTCTTCATTTTTTTTATCTTGTTTTTGGGGTTTTTGTTGGTTTTGCTTATTAGTTTGGTGGTTTTTTTAAGAATACAGTTGTCTGTGCTGGGTACGTTGACTTTTCCGGTCATGCAGAGATTTTGTTTGAAAACAGTGAAGTACTATTCCATTATTATTGCCTGGCAGTGATCCAGTTGGCAGTTTTCTTTCTTCTCTTATCTCTGTTATTCTAACTTTATGCTCTTCTTCTTCCTTAATGTGTCTGCTATGTTATTCTTTCCCAATTTGTGAATCAATTATTAGTATTCTGCAGTAGTTTGGGGTTTCAGGATTTAGAAGACACCATGCTGTGCAGCCGTGCCCTGTGCAGGACTGCTGGAGAGACTCTCTGAGCACAGGGAGGTTTGTTGTTGGTGTCAGCCTTCCTGTGTGGCTAGGAGAGTCTTCTTTACGTTCAAAATAATAGGTCTCTCTTCTTTTATGAAGGTATTTGGATCCTAAAACTAATTTTCCTAAAGACAGAGAGGGGACGAGATTGTGGATGTATAGTCTGTTTTGGAGATATTTGTTGTGGGACAGAAATAGCGATAACATCATTTTGTTCCAAGAAATCTATGTTTCTTCCCTACCTCAGCCACAAACCCTGAAAACCCAAGTTGGTTCTTGGCTAAGTTCAGCGCCAAATAAGCCTGTTTTTTCACCTGTCTTACTTGAGGATACCAGTGCTACCGGGAAACATTACTTGAGAAAGGGAATCTGAAAAGTTTTTGGTTCTGTTTTTAAAGTGCCAGGGAGTAGACATTTGAATAGATTTCCTAAGGAATGTCTTCACGCAGAGAAGATGAAGTTCAGCTGAATCTCAGCTAGTTCTGACTTTTCATAATGTTCTGCTATTTTGTTCAGGGCTTTTGAAGCTAGGTCATGTGTTTGTATTCTTCGGTCTGTTGTTACTACTATGAGTAGATAAAGTAATCAGAAAATCTGGCTAGAAAGATTACCAGCTTTATGTTAGACTGAACTATTTATATCTTTGGGATTGCAGACCCTTCTAAGTACAGTTATCTCATTTACATATCTACAGATTTCTGTTTCTAGCTGTAGATTTTTTATTTGTTTATTCTTCTTCTTGCATTAGGGGCAATGAACATTAAGTTGTAATAGAAATGTAGGTAATGTTAAGTACAGGAATATGGTGTGTCTTTTCTGTTGCTAATTTCTTATGGCCATTTCTCTTTCTTTTAAATTTAACATTAAGATTTGCAGTTGACAGAAGAATTGATGTTGTTATAAAGTTGCTTTTTATTTTCAGAAAAAAACAGATGTGGTGTCACTTCACTAGAAGAATAAAAGCAGAACTAGCCCGTATTTTGATGACTTTAAACTTTCTCAGGTTAACCATGGAGTACATTGGAAATAGCAGGTTGTGTATATTGTTACAGTGCAGTATCTTTGGTGTGGTCTGCTAATTCAACGAAAGAGATGTTTCTGTTTGTAAGCGAGCAATATTTATACTTGAAGCTAAGGCATTTAATTTAAATGGTGTTTCAGAATGATACAATCATGCAGAATGCATGCCTAGAGGCATCAAAACAGTTGAGATGCAAATCAGGCAGGTTTTTGCCAAGTGGCTCTGAACCCGTCTTCACCTTCCCAGTTCATTTGCAGCATGCGGATCCTGTATTTTGATTATAAGTTAAAGAAAAGCCTTGCTTGTAATAGAAATATGTACACATGCAAACGATATTGAGAAGTTTGTATAACATGAAGGGGAAAAGAAATGGAAACCAATTTGTGTTTTAATGTCTTCAGTTCTGCCTCGCTGAAGGAATGAATGTCTCAGGACATTGAGGAGAAAAGGCTGTAGCTAACATATGTCCCAGAGTAACAGTTCCTACAAAATCGTTATCATTTGTAATAAAGCATCTACAGTACCTTTTCTTCATCTATTAGCGTCTTGCAAAGAGTAGTAAAACTATTGATCTAACTGTTATATTTATTTCACTGATTGGGAAAAGGAAACAGAGGATTTCCCAAAGCTATTACAAAGAACCTTGTGTTCTGCCTTTAGCTCCTAGCCCAGTGCTTGGGATAGATTTGCTATTTATTGTTTCTGTCTCTTCTGGCTCTTGGGTTGCAGGCCTGTCTTAACTGTTTCTTCTTGAAAATAGAGCATTTTGGTTTCAGACTCTCCCTTTCTCTTCCAGGTGTTATTTTTGCACCTTACGGCCCTGTCTGGAAGCAACAGAGGAAATTCTCTCTCTCAACACTGCGTCATTTTGGAGTAGGGCGACACAGCTTAGAGCCTAAAATCATTGAGGAGCTGAAGTTTATAAAGGAGGAGATGCTGAAGCATGGAAAGGATTCATTTAATCCCTTTCCGATCATTCGCAATGCAGTGTCCAACGTTATCTGTTCCATGGCCTTTGGCAGGCGTTTTAACTACGAAGATGTTGAGTTCAAGACGATGCTGAAGAACATGGCCCGTGCACTAGAGCTGAGCGTGAACAGCTATATGATTCTGGTCAATATCTGCCCTTGGCTGTACTACCTTCCCTTCGGGCCTTTCCGGGAACTTAGGAAAACAGAATTAGATATTACTGCTTTTCTAAAGAAAATAATTGCACAGCACAGGGATACACTGGATGCAGCAAATCCCAGGGACTTCATTGATATGTACTTCATCCATGCAGAAGAAGAAAAGAACAACAAGGAGAGCAGTTTTAATGAAGACTACCTATTTTTTATCATTGGTGACCTGTTCATTGCAGGCACAGACACTACTTCCAACACATTACTGTGGTGCCTGCTCTACATGTCTCTCTACCCAGAAGTACAAGGTAAGACTATTTTTATTCTAGGTGTTTTATTCCAGACTGTAAAGGTCTAGATGGATGTTCAGAAACAGAAGCAAACAGTGACAGTAGAGAAGTCATTTGGAGTGCAAGTAGTACATGTGTACATGTAATTTGAAAGGTTGATATGTAATCAGACATCTTCTGTCCTGCTCTGCTATGATGATCTCTAGGTTAGTGCTGTGTATTAACTATCTAAATGGCCCTTTAGTCCATGCATTTCTTCTGTTTTGGGACAACTTCATCTTTCCCAAGCAATTCCAGGGAACCTTAGCGTGTTTCAAAAGCTTTGGCAATTATGGCATTCCGGGCCTATAGTAGTGATACAAGATATGTGGGGTATGTAGTGGTAAGGTCTGCTTTTATGCCTCCCTGAGCAGGGAGGTTCTTGAGCCTAGCAGCAGAGTCTGGGGAAGTGAAACACTACCCACTGTAGAGGAAGATCAAATCAGAGACAGCTTAAGCAAATTGGACTTACACAAGTCCACGGCGCCAGCTGGTCAGTGTCATTGCAAGGCCTCTCCCCATCAGCCTTGAATCAACCCATCATGGCAGTTGGGTAAGTTGCTGATGATGGGGGGAGGAAAGACACATGGAGCAATGTGGCCCCAAAGGAGAGGCAGAGGGAACTGGGCTTGTTCGGTGTGAGGGAGAGATGACTGAGGGGAGACCTTATGCTGCCTACAACTACCTGATCAGAAGATGCTAGGAAGATGGAGGCAGTCTCCTCTGAGGTGTGCAGCGGAGGGAAGAGAAGCAGCAGAGACAGTCTACAAGAAAATTCTGATCAAATACTAGGAAAAAAAAATCGCCCTACGAAGATAGCGAGGAGTGCAACAGATTGCCCTGAGAGTTAACAGAATCTCTGACTTTGGAAGTATTCAAAACTTAGTGGGATATGACCCTAAGTAGTCTAATCTACCCTCAGAGTTGGATCTAACTTGGAAGATTACTTTGCTTTGAGTGAGGGTTTAGATCAGATGATCTCCAGAGAGGTTCCTTGCAACCCGAATTATTTGATGGTGCTATGATCTGGTTACTGCTTGTGGCAGAGTTCTACAAAATGACTTGTAGATTTTTGTGGATATGAAAAATACCACAGTGGTGGTGGAGAGGTTACAATATTAAAATAGTACTTGCTAGAGTTGTATTTCAGGACTTCTTAGGATAAATTTCCATCACCAAAGACTTAAAATTAATTTTGGTTAAATATTTTTCTATACTGAGTCTTGTTACAGTACATGTGGTTGTAAAGCCAGCGTTTTCTTCAGTACTCTTTAGCAAATTTAGATGGTTGAATTTAAGAAAAATAAAGCAATTGATTTAATAATTTATTAGCAGCTTCTCCTAAAGTCCTACATAGCAACTGATTTCCACTAGAAAGTTTGTTGGGTATATGCGGACTGGAAACCTTGGCAGGATGGACAGATTCTACTTAGGTAATTCTACCTCAGTTTACAGTAGTAGAAACATTTCCCCAAGAGACCACTGCTTTGCCAAGATTTCTTGCTACTCTGGAGTGAAGAAGGGTAAACCTCAAGTTATCTAAAACCAATATAAACGTGGAATACTTTTATCAAGTATTTGAGATTTTGAGGTTTTCATGTGCTGCAGCTGCTTTGCAAGTAAGCAAATAGATACTTGTTTACAGCACCTATCTGGAATAATCTCTTTAAAGAGGTTAAGATAATAGTTTATTGCACAAAGTCAACCGAATTGTTGAGCAAAGATTGCAAAATAGGGCATCAGTTCAGTACATGGGAGAGAGAGTCCACCGGGGACAAATGTAAACCAAAATTTTATTGCATAGGTTTATTCTTCTATTTTTAATGGTTGTGTGTTATCACTGCTTGACTTGATAGGCAGTTACATGAATTAGATATGTTCTAAATTACACAAATGAGATCTAGAAGAGTTTTGTGTTTGTTTTTTTTAACCCCTTTCCCTACTGCCTGGTGCTGTACATGTATGTGCTAGCCAGCTCGCTCTCTTCTGCTGATCGCTAACAGTTTTATTGCCTCTTTCTGATTTCCCCTTTCCTTATGCTGTGGCTGTTGTCAAACAACATAAACAAGCTCAGTAGTACAGCTATGTAATGTGATTCTCTTACATAAGGAATGGGATACTAGAAGTATCCTGATTATCCTGATTGCCTGGGAGTCTTTTTTTTTTTTTTTCCTGGTAGTATGTTTCTCTTACCTCTAAAGGAAAAACCTGAATTGCGTAACTTTTAGCAGTAGCAAATGTTGCAGACATAGAAAGGCAAATGAAGGGCGATCAGGGGAAAAAAATGGAAAGAATGTATTTATCTGTGGAAGCCAGTTTTGCTTTTTACGTGGAAACAGAGAAGGGTGGGTGTGCGCGTGTGTGTGCGTGCGTGCATGTAGGGAGGCAGTGGGGAGTATTTGGTTTGGTCTGTTCCCTGGCTTGGTTTTGGTCTTTGACTTCTGAAAATCTGTGAGATTTTTAAATACATGAAATGTAGTGGAGCGGTTCAAATGACGTGCTGTTAGCAGAGATCTCTTGAAGTCTATGTTTTTGCAGTTGGTAATGCGAGCAGCAGTTTGGCTGCTTTCTGTATAGTTCTCCATATCTTTGCAAACTCCGAAGAAATGTTGTTCAGGATAAAATGCTGGTGTGACATTGGCATGAGACAGTCTCCTTAATTTTTTAATTTTTTTTATATTGAAAAGTTTACTCGTTTAAATTACTCTGGACATGCATATCTGAAGACAGGGCTATAATGTGTCATTAAAAAAATTAGCAAAACCCCGCAAAGCAGGTACTCGAGAGCCACACCATTAGCAAATCTCTTGCTGTCGAGGTATTTTTTACTGTGTTCCTCATATGAGAACTTGTTTTCCTAGCAAACCCAGTAGGTGGCAGCAACTGTTCGTTGAACAGAGTTTGTACGATATTTCTGAATGCTTCTCTGAAAACAGAGAAACTTTTTTGCATTGAGCTTTTATTTAACCTTGAATCAGTGCTAAGGAGAGAAAAGAGCAAAAACTCAGTGTATCAGCAGCCTGGGTTCTGACTCTTGGAGAAGGCAAGCAGGACAACCACAAAATATTCAGGATATCAAGGGTAAAAAATGAAAACTGACTTTTATTATTTTTGATTAATGGTTATTTTTGAGGTCTCCTCTTTCAAGGTTGTCTTTTGCTGTGTAGCCAGATTCCAAGTTACCTGGAAGAAAAGGCGCATCATCCTGTACATGTGCTGGTTTTGGCTGGGATAGAGTTAATTTTCTTCACAGTAGCTAGTGTGGGGCTATGTTTTGGATTTGTGCTGGAAACAGTGTTGATAACATGGGGATGTTTTCATTATTGCTGAGCAGGGCTTACACAGGGTCAAGGCCTTTTCTGCTTCTCACCCCACCCCGCCAGCGAGGAGGCTGGGGGGGCACAAGAAGCTGGGAGGGGACACAGCTGGGACAGCTGACCCCAACTGACCCAAGGGCTATCCCACACCATATGACGTCATGCTCAGCATATAAAGCTGGGGGAAGAAGAAGGAAAGGGGGGGATGTTTGGAGTGATGACGTTTGTCTTCCCAAGTAACCGTTACGTGTGATGGAGCCCTGCTTTCCTGGGGATGGCTGAACACCTGCCTGCCCATGGGAAGCAGTGAATGAATTCCTTGTTCTGCTTTGCTTGCATGTGCAGCTTTTGCTTTGCCTAATAAACTGCTTTTATCTCAGCCCAGGAGTTTTCTCCCATTTACCCTTCCGATTCTCTCCCCCATCCCACCAAGGGGGAGTGAGCGAGTGCCTGTGTGGTGCTTAGTTGCTGCCTCGGGTTAAACCACGACAATGGGTGAAGCAAATCTTGCATCTTGGAAACTTCTATGAAGAGAATTACTTGTATGCTGAGCCTTTAGTGAGATGAAAATGTCAAACAAATATTTTGACACTTTGTGCCTCACGTGAATGAGAGGGGAGATAAGCTCGTTAACTTCTGTTTTTCCTTCGCAGAAGGGCTGTGTGGGGGAAGGAGCATCTGCTGCTGCCTTTTGGGGGAACTGGGAAATAGCTGAGTTTAGGTTCTGTGAATAGAAAGTAGGAAACAGCAATAACAAGTTAAGTGGCTAAAACGCTTGCAGTAACAGCACCAGAATTCCTGCTCCAGAAAGAAGTATCGACAGCAGCTGCATGAAAAGCTTTCCCATCTTTTCATCACCTTTCCCAGTTCTGAGAACTGGATCTCCCCAGGGACAGAGGCTGGTTCAGGCACGCACTTCACACAGCCTTTTTTTGTTCATTTTTTTAATGCAGGCCAGAAGCTTGATGTTTTCATTATTCAAATTACTGGATAGTTAAACTCTTAAACTAAGATTATGAATACATTTGGAACTGGAACAGAACTTTTCCTGTACTTTTCCAATATAGAAGTGCTAGCAATGTCTGCCATCTCAGCGGCTTTACTCTTGACAGTTGTCAAGATTGTACTTGGGTATTTTGTTCTTAACTGAGTCCGTTCTTAAGGCTTATGTTGGCGTAGTTATTTCAGCTAGGGATCACATGTCTTGTAGTCATTTTTGACAAATCTATGTAAACAATGAAGCACAGGCGAATGAAATTGCAGTATTGTCTTCTCACATATTGTGCATCTTTTTTTATTTTTTTATTTTCCTCGCTCCCTTTGAATAGAGAAGGTTCATGCAGAAATTGAAGCAGTTCTAGGACGTGACAAAGTTCCCTCTCTTACCCACAAGGCTCAAATGCCCTTCACAGAGGCAACCATTATGGAAGTGCAGAGGATGACTGCGGTTGTTCCCCTTTCTATTCCTCGAATGGCCTCAGAAACTGCTGGTAAGCGTTCATAGAGACTTGCTAATACAGCGTTTCTTTTGTGGATGAAGATCTGATGGGACATCTAGTGAGAATTTACGAAGACCTCATTTATGTATTAGACATGTAACCCAAGTATGTAAAATACCATTTATAGAGAGTAGGTGGGCTTGAGATACTCCTCTATTTAAGCAGCATGTCTGACCTAACATCCAGAAGTTTTCTAATTTAGAGCAATTTCTTTTCTGGGGGTCAGCTTGTGTTGACTGATGTGCTTAGTGGTAGTTGGCAGCTAAGACTCCACCTTTGTACCTGAAAGAGCAGAGTTGGTTTTGGCCACCTGACACAGAGGTCTGAAAACATCCATTCAGAGCAATTAGTTTGCTAAGGCTTGAAAGACATACTATTGAGCTCCGCATCGACAGAAAACAATAATAAATAGCCTTTTCCAAGTTATCTTGTTGGCTATATGTTTTAATAAATATAGCTGAACACTGGCTAAAGTTACGGGAGGTAGCAATACTTGGCTTTCAAACCCAGTACTGAATTGTTCTGCTTTTTAAAATGTTTTGGCTTGCAGGACAGTGCGGTGCAACAAGCTGAAATGAGACTGGTCACTTCAAAACCCTTTTGTGATAACAGTCCAAAACCCATCCCTCTTCCTTGCCTCCACTTTCACTGTGGTGGGGCTCTGTGACAGCACAGGAACAGGAGGAAACCAGGTCACAGCACTTCCATGCAGCAGAGTGCATTTCTAACGATTGCTGCTGCCTTTTCCCCACAGGGAGCTGTTGGTGTAACGTGATGTCTTGCCAGCTGCTCTGGCCTGTGTGATTCTGACCGAGGCAGGCTAGCAGAGATCACCTTTGCCTTAAGCTCCTACTACATTTGCAGCCTGCAGCTAGGGAGCTGTATCATTTTTGTGACATCTTCTAGTCGTCTTTTTAATAAGTGTAAGTCTCCTGTGTTTACTTCTAGCAACTTGTCAGGTCCTCTGTCTCTGTGCTTATGTTTAAAGTGCTGCAGGGATATACTATTCCGAAGGGCAGTGTGATCATACCCAACTTGTGGTCAGTACACAGAGATCCTAACATTTGGGAGAAACCAGACGAATTTCAACCATCAAGATTTCTGGATGAAAATGGCCAGCTAATTAAGAAAGAGGCATTCATTCCTTTTGGAATGGGTAAGATATCCACATGCAGTCGGTGGCTGGTTGGGGGTGGTGCTGGTGTTTCAAGTGTAGGGCCTTGGAGGCGTGAGATGTGAAAGTCGCACACAGGACCAGCTACGGAACTTGTTTTATTATTACAGTTGGTGGCTTGCAAAATGGGTTGGGTTCCTAAAAGCTCCAGTTGCCAGGCAGAAATGAGAAATGATAAATGATGAATTGTTCTTTGATGGTACTTTTGCTATGGATGTAATTGCTGTTAATATGAAGCAGTACAGATGAGCAAGGCTTAGACTCAAATACGGGAGGCCAAAGCTTCAGAGTTCATAGTGTAATAGTAGCTTGAGTCTTTCTGTGTTTGGACTGTGCTAGCATAGGAATTGCGTGTGTGTTACCAAATGGATCAACAGTATAAAGAGAGTAATATGTCTTTTCTAACTGTTCTTTAGGTAAACGTGTGTGCATGGGAGAGCAGTTGGCAAAAATGGAGCTCTTCTTAATTTTTGCAAGTCTAATGCAAAGTTTTACCTTTTTGTATCCTGAAAATGCTGCGAAACCATCTATGGACGGAAGGTTTGGTCTGACTTTAGCTCCATGTCCATTCAATATAATAGCTTTGAAGAAATGATATAACATCAAAAAAGATTCAACAAAGAAATACTGCACTTTTAAAATCCAGCTTTATTTTGTTTCCAGCTTATTTTGTTACTTCCTTTCCAGAAAAACACCAACTGCATAGGCTTTCATAGTTGGTGAGAATGATCCATTTACGCTTCTGGAAAGAGATTTTTTTTTTTTTTTTTTTTTTTTTTTTTTTTGGTCAGCTGTTGCATTCCACAAATGAACTGACAGCATAGTTTGCAATTTGATATTAAAACTTGCTGGGCTTAACCCGTCTGTCACTAAGCTATTACTGTCAGTTTGTCAAATATTAATTATGGTCCAAAACATCTGTTAATGCTTTAGCAAATAGTAATTGTTATTTTGGTAAAAGCAGTGCATAAACATTTAATTTACCAAATGAGTGAAGGACATCATCTAATACCAAAAGAATTAATGAAGGAGAGGGTATTAGCATTTTCTGTGTCAAGAAACGTTATAACTGAGCTTAAATAATGACAAATACTTTTTGGAAATGACTAAATGACACTTTTAACCTTGGAGGGTTCTTTCTTACAAGTAACTCACAGGTGTAGACTGGATTGAATCAGTCTGGATTCCTGGATCCAAACATTCTTGACTATCAGGGCTCACTATAAACAAGCAGGTACTGACTCTGAAAACTCAGACTTGGAGGACAAATGAATCCTTGAATATACCATATCCTTAACATGAAAGGAGTGTGCAGTGTCTGCGTGCAGATGTTTTATCTCGGAATATAAATGAGAGCAGATTTCCCTAACAAGAAACAGAAGTCTGCTCTCTCTGGTGCCAAGCAGATATTCAAGACATCTGTGCTGCCACTTCTCGTTCGCTGTTTTCCCCACATCAGCAGTGGCTGCAGTCTGGACGAGACCAACAGCCCGCTCATCGGGGAAAACTCTACGTGCGTAATCCTGAAGTTGGGGCTTGCCCTCAGATTTTCCATTTACCGGCAGTGGGGACAGTACTGCCACAACCGGTTTGGCTTTGGGAACTGGAATCTTCAAATACGGCATCGATACGGCACTACAGATGTAGGTCTTATACATTTGGGCATGGAGCATGAGGAATCTGGCGAACTTGAGGTTTGAGTATAAAGGCTTTCTCTTTGTTATCTTCCATATGGAGTAAAAAGATCTGTAGTTCATACAATATTAGTGTATCAGCACCTTACTCTTTTCACATGCAAAATTTTAGTGCTGTTTACCGCTATCAAACCAATTGCCAAGGAAGCCTGTTGTTAGGTGTTTCGGAAGGGGGCACTCAGTCTTGCCTTTTATTTGAAAGATCTCTCAAACATTGAAAGCGATCTTTTGCGGGGGCATGTTAAAATTAACCTTTAAATAATTGTTCTTAATCATCCTTAAATCTCTTTATACACCTTCTGATCTAGCAGAATTTCATATCAGATGAAATAAGTACATACATATTCTCTTAAGGAAATATATTCTCCCCCCGCTCAGAGATCTAGAAAATACTAGCAGTCTTCCTCATGTCAAGTTTACAAGAGTGGAGTGTGAAATTGACTGTAAAGTGGAATTGGGTATTCCATAGCAGAAGCTAAACCTGCAGTGTAAAAGAAGAGTCAACTCTTCAGCTTTACATTCACCTCTGGTTTTGTCACTTTTTAACTTGAAGTGTTAAAAGCCAGGTAGTGCCTAGCAAAGACTGTAAGTAGTTATTTTGGATTTACATTAAGGTTTTCTGTTAGCTGTTTTGAATAACAGAGGGGCTTAATTTCTGAATAATGTATTTGGTTGGTGAAGTACCCCACTATTTGTGTGAGGACTTCCAGTTCTTGTACGGGCTAACTTTTGACTTTACAGGTTAGCCCATGCTCGTGTTAAGTTTTTTCTTTGTATGAAATTTTTGAAAACCCCATAGCACAATAAAAAGTCGAGTTTGGTACCAGTGCTAGTAAAATTGCACTAAAAACTGACAATATTGAAGTAATAAGCACTTATTTCTTTAACTTTATATTTTCCAGTGAATAAATAGATTCTGTACAGTTGGGATTTTTGTCTGGAAATCCTTAAAATGGCGTATGCTTCATTGCAAAGCTAAAATTAAGTGCTGATAATATTTATCTTTCTGTTGAAACGCTTCTTTAAGCAACATAATGATGTTGGTGTGCAACTGATTGCTTATGTAAAATATGCGTCCTTTTGATCAATGAGGACACATGTGAAAAGCACTTTAGTATTTTTTTAACAGATTCCAAAGAAGACATAATTCGCATAATCCCTTAGTATGTGGAATTGTACATATTTGTGCTCGTTTTGCCTGCTGGGTTTAGTTTAAAATGTCGCCTTTGAAAACTATCCTTCGAAAATTATCCTTCTACAAATAGTACTTTGAGATGCGGTTTTTGATGATACCTATAATCAAATGCTGCATAGCACGGCAGGCTAAAAATACTGATGTGAAGGTGCAGCCATGTCAATGTCTGCCAGAATGCAAGATGCTGTTGGAAGTGACAATAAAGACCTGCCTTTCATGCCTTCCAGATGCACTGAAATTTTCACAGGATGCCATGAAAGTAGCTAAACAACAGCATAAAAGCAACAAAATGTTTGTGGTTTAAAAAGTGTGTTGCCATCTTTCGTAAACTGTAAGTAAAGTGGTAGCAGATTTGGTTTGTGTTTGTAAATGTATCCTTCCCCTCCCTTCTTTTTAGCAGAGGAAGCATCTCAAATGCCTTATTGAAAAAGATATGTTTATATAAGTGGATGGCTATTTCTGAATGCTGAAAATGTCTTTGTTTCTAAAAAGGACTTCAGACTTTGCTTCAGTGTAATTTTATTTTTAATAAAGTAATTCCCAAGTAAGTGTTTGAGAGCTTTGCATAGTCATTTTAATGAGTTCTATTTGCTGACTAAGCTTGTGGCGTTTGGTGTTTCACATCTCACAAAGAAAGCTTTTGAGTGAGAGATGTTACAAAATGTTTTGGATGAGGAGCGAAGGAGGTGGGGGAATAAAGTGAAATTGGGAAAATACAATGCCAGGCATGTTAGGAGCAAATGATAGAAAGAGTATGTCTGTTCATTCTCCCAATGCAGTTTTAAAAACAGTTACTCGGATTAAAAGGAGGAGAGAGAAGAGTGGAGGTGAGGAAGACAAAAGGGCGAATGAGTTGCTGCCAGGAGGAGATGCACAGCCTGAGGAACGAGGTGGGAAGGAAAAGCACGGGCAGAGTCGAGGCGTAGTTTTGTTGGGCTCCTGGCATAGAGGGGTCGGAGAGGGGAGGGCAGAGAGAGAAGGGGGTGCCCAGGGAGAGCCTGGGGTGGGGGGCAGAGGGCCGGGGCCTTGGGCGCGGAGGGAGCCCAGGGAGAGGCAGGAGATCCCTGCCAGCGGAGGGGAGGGCCGAGCAGGAGGCAGCAGAAGCGCTTGTGGGGAAGGAGTGGGTGTGAGCGCTGGCGTGCACGGAGGGCTGGGCGCTCCGGAGCAGCTGCGTGTGGAAATCCCGTGTCTTGCACCCCAGAGTTAGGTTGCAGGTTACTTGGCACGGTGCTGGGTTTTTTTTAAGGAAATTTCATCATTTACCCGCTCAGCCGTCACTTGTGTGGACAAGGAACAGTAACTCTGAGCCTCTCTTTGGGTAAAGCTGTTGCCAGCAGCCACCTACTGCTCGTGGCTCGTCAGATGAGGCTGAGCGAGGAAAGGGAATTTTTTGCATTGCGCCTTTGGTACAAAGCGCAGAGACGTGAGAATGCTCCCCTGCTTTTGTTTGAAGAAAACAAGTTGCTTAATGTTTATCCCAGTGCTGACTCAAGTAGAATACGCTGTAATTGCTGTCTTGTCAGCTGCCGCTGTTGCTGACTTGAAATGCTGGTCGTTATGGTGATAAAGGAATTAGAGGGAAAATTACAGTGGTCTGCATGTGATGTAATTCAGCCATTAGTATTTATAAAGGAAGGATTTTTTTGTTGTTGGTTTACTACAGAGTTTGTGCTAGCCTGAAAATGAAATCCCCTTCTAGTTTGGAAATACGGTTATTAAAGAGTGCTTCTAACGTTGAGAAAATGAGCGGCTGCAGCCCACGTGTGACCATTTGGAAGGAAAGGCAGCGACCTCGGCTGCAAAGGGCAGAGGTTAGGGCAACCTCTGCACCAAGCCTGCCGTTGGCCGAACGCCAGCCAGGGGCTAGCAGGGAATTTTAGCGGCGCGCGGCAGCGTTTCTGCTGTGCCGACCTCCGTGTTGCTGCTTCGCTCCTCTTCAGCAGTCAACAGAAGCGCAGGCGAAGGAGTCGGAGCCCTTCTCCCCGCGGCGGGCAGCCGGGCCCGGGGGCGGCCACAGCCACCGCCCCCCGCCGCTCCCCGGGGCGGAGCGCGGCGCTCGCCCCGCCCGGCTCGGCGCGGCCCGGCGCGGCGCGGCCCAGCCCCGCCGCCTCTCGCTCCGCGCGCCCCGCCATGGCCTTCGCCACCCGCCACTTCGTGCGCGCCGCCTCCTCCGCCGCCGCCACGGCGGCCGCCAAGAAGCTGATCGTCAAGCATGTGACGGTCATCGGCGGCGGCCTCATGGGCGCCGGCATCGCCCAGGTGAGCGCGGCCCGGCCCGGCGGCGGGGCGGGGGCGAGGGGAGGCGGCGGCGCCATGGCGGCCGTTGGGCGGCCGTTACTCGGCGCGTGCCCCTTCCCGTCTCGCTGGGCGCCGGGGCTCGCCCCGTCGCGGGCCGGTCGGGTGCGGGGCGGGCGGCCGCGCTGCTCCCCCAGCGGCTGCGCTTGGCCGGGGCCGCGGTTCCTGCTCGGCCGCCGGCTGCGGCCCGTTCCCGGGCCTTGCGGCCCCGCTGCGGCGCTCCGACCTGCCCCCGGGCGGGAGCGGGCAGCGCGGGAGGAGGCGAAGCGGCCGCTCTGCGCTCTCGTCCCGTCGGGGCGCGTCACGTGTTGGCGCCAGTTGCTGGCCCGGCCTTGCCAGCTTGAACGAGTCGGGTCGCCGCTCAGGTGTTCTCTCCGAGTTGCACGGCGGGAGCGGTATTTTAAACCTAAAAACCCAACCAAAGCTTCACTGAGTGTATTATAGTTTGTGTTCAAATTATTCCATGCTATGCTTTTTTCAGCCTGCGTTTGCCTGAGAAGTAGTGGCCGCTCTTGCACGGGAGGGGCTTACGCTCGGCAGCGCCCGACAGTCCTGGTCCACCTGCCCTGGGCAAGGCACGTCGGGGAGCTGGGGCGGGCGGCCTGGGTTCGTCGCAGCCCCAGGATGAGGGCTGCTGGGAGCGCCGAGGGACGCAGCCGCTCTGCCGTCTTGGCAGACTTCTGCGAATTTTGGTTTTGTTGCTGTGGAGGCGTAGGAAGCACTGCTGCGCCGCTGCTGCCCAGTTGCTCAACTTCCAAACTTTTTGTTCTCTTGCTAATCCACACATCTTCAGGTCAGATGGGTAGGCAAGAACCACCAAGGTCAATGTTTTAAATTTAAGGTGGTTCTTAAGACAATGTGTGGACTATTTATAAGCCAGATGGTGTGTAATAATATTTTGAAAATGTTGGTCCAAGAAAGAAGCTTGTTCTGACTTGCCAAGGGAGCAGATCAGGTGACATTTTACAAGTTATTAAAGTAGAATACAGCAGCTAAAATGAACATTTGGCTGTCCATCATCTGCAGAATTACAAAGTGGTTAATATTTAAATAGGACTTATTTTCCCAGTGTTTAATCTCAGGCCTTTGGCTTTCAAGTTCATCTTTAACTTGGTAGCTTTGGGACAGAAGACTGAACAGTCCTGTCAGTGATTTAAGATTTAGTTATTTACTTAATTCACAGGAAGAACCTGTTGCCCAAGGTAACAGGGTAGTTCACAGACTTCACAAAGAGTAACTGGAGTATGCAGGCATCCCCAAGTGGAAACTCACAGTGAGGTTGGAGTTCATAAATAGCAATTCTCCGTTTTAATGAATTAATGGGTTTCCTTCTCAGAACTGAAGATTTCTCACATTCCTGGCAAACCTCTAGCAGGAAGAATACAGGGGCTATTTTTTTTGCTAGGGAATTGGCTAGTTGTTTATTAACTTGTCTGGTAAAAACACTCCCCTGTACCTTGGTGCTAGAGTCTGAGGTTTCCACTGAAGGAACCGTTGAAGAACATCTTTGAAGAAAGTTGTTCTCATGTTTGAGGAAGATGCACACTATGCAAAAGTTATAATTCTGCAGGGAAAGTGAACTGATCTGCATATTCTGTTAGACTGCACGTTTTCAGAGAGCAGCTTCTCAGGAGAAATATGTCCGGTATTTAGCAGTAACAGGGGTTGCAGTCTTCTACCGCTGTTAAGAACTGAGGACTGTTTTTCTGACCATCTGCCTCCTATTTATCAATCCAAAAGTATCTCAAAGCAGCGATGACTCTAACACTGAGTGGTGTCTCCTCTGCACCCTATTAATAAAGCTTCTCCTCCCTTTCAGAACACTTAAGAATTTGTCTCTTCTCTTTCCTTGCTTTCTCATACTGTCAGGAGAAGCTAACCTCTGCTAAAATGTATGGCTGAAAGCCAGGAGTTTAGAATTTCTGATTCTGTTACGCGAAAAGCACTTCTGTATGAGAAAAACATTAATTGACGCACCAACACTCTTGCATTTCTTATTTAGTATTCTTAAGATCATTGGATAGCAGATTCCAAGCGAGTATGTGTGTGAATTGGAAGGAGATGGTATGACCTTTTGCCATTTTTCTTCTCTCCTGTCTATGTAAATATGGTAAAAATGAGGTGGGAAAAGGGAGATGTTAATTTCTCTAGAATTTTTTTTTTTGCCAACTGGTCAGTGATGGTATAATCATAAATAGATAATCAGTGAAGCATCTCTTATAAATGTGCTTGGTATTGATTTTTCTTCTGAAGAGTGGAGGGTCTTGCTTTGCTGTTGCAAATGATCAGGGAGAGAGGAAGTGTTAGGAGTGCAAGTCCAAGCTTGGTTTAAACGTTTTTTTATGATTCGGTTGTTTTTATGAAATGGCCATAGTGAAAATAAAAATAATAATTAAAAAAACCAGATGGATAAAGAAATGTCCAGCTGCAGACTGACACCTTGTTAAAGCTGTACTGCTGCTGTCCAGGGGCAGCCTGGCATTTCTTTATTTGCTGGATTAGTGAGGCAGCTTGGATGAGAATAGCACCATGCTTTTCTTCAGGAGATACCTCTGTATTTTTCATTTCAGCTAGCTTTTTTGGAGTAGGTCTTGTGGGCACAGGAGAATCTTTAGTCTCTAGGTGCAAGGTGAGATGTAAAGTAGAAGTTTGCAGAAGGTAAGCTCCTAAGTCATGTGACTTTAAAAACAGCCGGTGGAACCATGTTTTAACATCTGTTTTCCACAATTATTATATTACAGCTCTGTTAGTTCAAGAATTCTGAAAACAAAGACAGGCTGTTGCTAACCAGCAAGAGAAAGGTGGATTAATGAATAGTGAAGTAACACTAATGAACAGCTGATTATTAATAGGCTGTTGCAATCTGAGAAAGTGACATTATATGTTTGAAATTAATTGAATACCAACCAAAAAGGCAACCCGGTAGTGCTGTCTGTAGCTGAACCAATGTTTGTACCAAGTCCATCGTAAGGAGCGTTTGCGGGCCTTTCAGGTCTGTGGCGAACGTTTCACTGCTACGCCCAGCTCCACTGTCACCTGCCTGTTGTTGCAGGGACGTGCTCATGGACTAACAGCAGAGTTGTGTTATGCTACGTCCTGGGAACACAGGGCTAGCCATCCCTTGCGCCACCTGCTCACGCTGCCAGCATTCCAGTTTTGGTCTCCACAGCCCTTTTTCCTTACAAGATCCAAGGATCACAGCTAAGCCGCTTGCTCTTTTCAAGACGGCTGTTCGTTCTGTACCCACAGCCTCAGAATTCAGCTGCCTCCGGGCACAGGCAGCATTCTGCAGACAGCTGGGGGGAAAAATGGATTTCTTTTTCCCTTTCCCTCAAGTTGTTTGAGACCTTTATCCCCCAGCTGTATGCAGGTTTTTATGATTTTTCTAGTAAAGTGCATAAGTCTTGATTCAGTGTTCTTTAGCTCTCTCTTGCCTAATTCGTTGCCTAGTTTATTGTCTGCCCCAACACAAATCAATGTGGTTTGTTGTTTTATGATACTGATGTTGAATCTTTTTTTTTTAACTTTCAGGTTGCAGCGGCCAGCGGTCACACTGTGGTGTTGGTAGACCAGTCAGATGAAATCCTTAAAAAGTCTACAAAAGGAATTGAGGAGAGTTTGAAGAGAGTGACAAAGAAGAAATTTGCGGATAAGCCTGAGGTTGACATCATCTTCTTTATAACTCTAGAAAAACTTAGGAGAATGAAACTACCGTACTGAAGTTCTGATATTGTGTACAGTTATGTATTATAGAGCATGTTAATATATTGGCTTAAAAAGAAAACTTTCCAGTGTGCTGAAGAACTTGGGTTATTTTTTTTTTTTTTTAATTCAAGGAGGCTGGAAGATGTCTTACCTTATTTTCTTTCCTTTGTAGACTTCAGCCTTGAGATAAAGATTTTAAACAACTTGGTGACCTTTTAAAACAGATGCTAAATGTGAAATGGTGCCATATTATTCATCCTAACTTAATAGCAAGCTATCTTTGAGTGCTTACCTGGGAATGCACCAATTTTGTCTAAAAGCCAATAGTGACAAAATTTTCTTAATCCCTTTTTGTAAGGACTTCCTAAAAGAATGAATTCAAAGATCTCCTATTTGCTTCAAAGCAGATTTGATTGGCTAGGAAAATTTTGTTAGTGAAAGCATTGTATCTGTATATACTTGGAATTTTCTCACTGATTTGGAAATGTAGCAGGCTGACTGAATTTTTGAGGGCTCAGAAACACTTCAGAACACATAAGGGGATTTTCGTGTAAAAATAAATTATGTCATTGTGAACAGACATTGCAACTTCTTGGAAATGTTTCAGGCTGGTGCTGAGTTCATTGAGAAGACCTTAAAGAACCTCACAACAAGCACAGATGCAGTAGCAGTGGTCCACAGCACGGACCTGGTGATAGAAGCCATTGTGGAGAACCAGGAAATTAAAAGTGAACTCTTCAAGAGGCTGGATAAATTTGCTCCAGAGTACGTGTATTTTTCCTGTTATGTTTTGAAACTTAGACCTTTGTATCTTCTGTTTTTATTTTTACACCATTAGTTCTGCATTGTCTTAGCTGCTTTTTTAAAAACAGGAGTTTTTATCCCTTAGACTAACTGTAGACTGTCATGTGGTATGGAATAGTTGTTGTGCCAGGTGCATATGCTGCAAACACTTTCAGGTGTATTCAGCCAGGTTTATTTACTTGTTGCATTGCTTCATTTGATGTGCTTCTGGGTATGTTTAGTCATAAGGTTTGTCCATCTACTCAGCAAGTTCAAATCCAAATGAGTAACAGTAGAATAAGCTTGTCGTGGTACATATGAGGTATGGTTAACGTACGTGTTCCCATATTTAAATAGGGAATTGGGATGATAAAATATTTGTTTTTAGCGTGCCTAGCATGAGAAGTTTTAAGAAGTCTGAACCTCTTAACTGTAAGTCACAGTCAGCTCAACAGTAGCTTAAGTGAACTAAGTTTACTTTGTAATACAAGAGTTTGGAGATAGCTCATTGCTGCTTATTGTGGGTGGGGTAAAAGTGTAAATAATTTCTTAGCATGTGCTCACGCAGTTACTTACAGCCCCTGGAACTTTTTTTGAACTATATTTGATAACTGTTGGAAGTTACTGTTGCATTGGATCCAAACCCAAAAATGCTGTTTAAGCGAGCGTGCAGCTTCAGAAGCTTGATCCTTGTGACGGATGACTCAGGATCACAAGACCTTGACTGCTTGCAGGTTGAGATTTTAACTAGTACAGCTAAATCTGGGGATATTGGCTGAGAGGTATTCTAGACTGTCTAACTAAAGAACTAGGCAAGCTGTGGCTTGAATATAATGTCAAGGGAGAAGAGATGTTATCATTAGTTGACTTCAGCCTGGGGAGATTTTCAGGCTGTCTCGTATGGTTGGTAATCAAAATTACCTGGTGCTTCTGAAAACAATAAATGATGACAAACAGTGGTGCACTGAGCACAGGGAAACTTGCTGTTACCCTTAGTCTGACAGACAGAAGTAAGTAGATGCCTTTGACAATTAGGAGGACACCTCGTCATGATTAGATTGTGCTTATTTTGTGAAAACAGACCGTTGGTTGCCTGAGTCTGTTCATATTCAGCAGGGAAAGCTAATGAGCAAATTAAGCCTACTAAATGGCAAACTGTCTAGAACCGGTCAGCAAGGAAAAGTGGACACAGGGAGCTGGAGCGTCATTTAATAATATGTATCTTTGGAACACCTGAGGCTATTTTTTAGTAAGACTGAGCTGTTCATAAGCATAGCTGACTTAAAACATAAAATTTTACATTACAGAGTGTTAAAAGATATTAGGAGTTGTTCAGATATGCTCCTGCCTGTGGCAAAAGGAATGATTTTGCAGGGTTGGGAAAAGTGACATGAGACAAGAAGCCTTCCTTTTTAAGAGAAATGATGATAAACATGCAGATGCCTTGCATGTAGGATAAAGAAAAGGGGAGCGAATGGTGAAGAATATGGGTTGCAGTGTAGAAAGTCTAGATGAAAAGAAAGAAAAGCTAGTAAAGTAATGAAACTTAGTAGCCAAGTGTTTAAAATATTAGCTCTTAGATACAAATGGTGATGTGTAATTATGTGAGGAATACGGAGTTACAGAGTGCGTGAGTAGCGTGGGGAAAAGCAGAAATGCCTAGAGAGTGTTTTTCTGCGTGTGGAAGGAAGCAGTAGGCTTTATTCATCCCGCGCGGCACAGCGGTGGAAGGGAGAGCTCTCCCTGTCAGCGCAGGCCTCCTACAGCCTTCACTAAGATTCAGCGTTTCAAAATTTCTGAAAGTAGTATGTGGGCTAACTGTTGCATCAGCTTAATGGGGGTCGTGGACTTGTGGTTGATTGGTAGCAAAGACAAGATTTGTTTAAAGGTAGCTTTGAGTCTTGGGAGAAGTTTTGCTTCCGTGGGGCCCTGGGCGTTAATGGCACGGTGAAGTGTATGTTACAGGCAGAGATCCTGAAAGACCAGGCTTCTGAGGAGGGAGGACTTGTCTGAATTCAAATCTCGGGACTTACCGCAGGGGTAACTGATCGAAATGTAAGGGGCTGTGTATTACAGTTGCTCAGACCAGATGATGAATTATGCCTTTGGAACACAAGCTGTGTGAAACCTTGCGTTTTTCTTCTTTTGTACTGTATCCCATGTCTCATGTGTTTCCTCAGCTGCAACAGCTACATATTTGTCTCCCGTTTTTGCACTGCGATGACCTCGCCAATGAAGATAAGTTTGGGAACAGCACAAAAGCAAAGCATTGCATTAAAAAAACAAAATGCAGTTAACTTATTTCCTCTTCCTTTTTCTCTATATAATAACTATAATTTCTCTGAAAGTGGGTCTATAAATGGAGGGGGGTGGGAAAGCTATTCTTTATTCAGAAAAGTTTTATTTGGGGGTGGGGAGTGAATTTCTTTGGTTTTCAGAGAAAATGTAATGAGCCAGGAGAGTTTGGCAGCGCCAGAGAGCATTGGGAACTCGGGGTATTCCTCATCTGGGTAACTGTCCAGGTGGAACGGTGACTGCTGTTTCTTGGATGCCATCAGTCTGAGCGCATAATGGTTTATGTTCTTAGAGCTTTGCAAAAGCTTTGTGTATGCTACATTCCTCTCAGTGTTATACTCATCCTCCTAATATGGTAGTTGTTACTGTGTTACATGGTCATCGTCTTCAGAGCAGGCGATAAAGCATTGCTACCCACTCTTCAGTTCTGTTTTCCTTTCGTTGAATTGGGTCCGTCTCACGTTTCCATTGTGAAAAGGTCAGGCTAGGGTTTTTGTAGAATATCCCCATGTTCTTTGTGGCTTTTAGGCCTTTAAACACTGCAGCGCTTTTCCAAACAGGATCATAATGAACATGACAAAAGAATTTTTCAGGTATCCTCTTTAAGAGCTCTTGCCTGCTTGCTTTCTGTTTATTTCTGGGTGGTGAGAATGCCTGTCAACATCTCTTGGTCTAGGATTTATCTTTAGATGTGGAAACTCAGCTACGAACTGGCCAGTGATTTTCAGCTGTTCACTGTGTTAGAATCAGCGTGCTATAAAACTGTTACAACAGAAGCGTTGTTCAATGTTCACTGTGTAACGGAGCTGGACTGTAAGACTCAGTTTTATTGAAATGGTGTGTTTCTCTTGTGTTGGACTCTGTTTTTAATGTCTTCCCATGACCCACTAGATGGCACCAAGAGAAAGCACGCTGGCGGTGCCTGGATAAGCATCACTAGGGCTTCACTGTTGCTTTCAAAAGGCTTCCAACTCTGCTGTCACCTGAGGCACGGGTTATGTAATTCTAACTCACAGAGGCATCTAAATTCTATTTTAAACTCAGTTTAAATCAGTTGGCTGGTCAGAGCAGAAAGTGTAAACAAAACGCCTTTGTACACAATACAAATGTAACACTTTTTTTCTGAAGGCTTTATGTTGTGTGAGGCTACAGTATTCACCCACAGAAGTCATGCTGAAGTAAAATCTCTTTAAGTGAACACAAATATAAACCTAGCAAAGATTACATCTCGCAAATCAGTGTGCTTAGTTTTTATGTGAATATTTGAATTCTTTGTATACAGTGGCAGATTTTCAGAGAAGGGAAATGTCTTTTGGATGCATTGACCTTGCAAGGTCAAAACTATGAGACACAGAATACTCTTTTTAGTACCCCACCTCAAAACAATATAAGACCCACTTTACGATGGGGAAATAATAAAAGAATATTTGTAAGAAGTGTAAACAGGAATTTTCAGGATTTTTTATTTCCTTCTCCATAGCAAATTCTCAAAAACTGAGAAAACATAATAAAAAATGGAAATCAGTGTGGGCTTTGTTATCCCCAAATGTTTTCTTTTAATGCCACTGTAAGATATCCCTACGACTTGGACGTAACTTTTCTGGAAGCTCCATTGCAAAGCTCAATTGTATCTTGGTGAAATGTAAACAAAATACCACTAGAGATTAACATTTGATGAGTCCAGTAGGATAACTTTTTGAAAGGTCAGTAGGATACAGCCCAGAATGGAAGGTAGAGTTTCATCTCTAGTTTAGTTTCTCATTTTTGTGGTTTGAAGAAAAAGCCATTTCTGTAAGTTTTCGGTGTGATGTCAGTGTAGCTGGGCTGTTGAGGTTCTGAGATATTTCTGGAAAAAAAAAATAAAACCAACAAACCATTATAAATTGCAATTAGTAAATCTAGTTTATGTCTGGAAAAGGACTTTATATATGTCTTAAAATTCTTGTGATTTTATGTATCCTTTGCAGTGTGCTATGCATGGCAGTTTTTATCTTTTCTCTGTTTTTTTCCACCAGCTCTTTGCTCTGGTGGTAGGTTTGCTTGTTATGTCTACCATTGATCATTATTAAAAAAAAAAATAGATTCCAAATTTTTCTTAGGGCTCCAAAGTGCATTTTTGACGTGGCAAATGATTGGGTTTCCATAGATATGTAAATAATTAACAATAAAAAAATACCATTAGGTTTCCAGGGTTGCTGAAGGAATTACCTGGAATAGATTTGGGGAGTTAACAAAAATTTTCTACTTACAGAGTCTTTTTTTCTGTCACCTAATACAAGTATTCAACATGCTTACTCGGGAGTCAGAAACTCACACAGCCCTTCCAGTGGTTATTTCATCATTGCTGTACTTATACCTCAGCAAAAGGACCATGATAATCTGCTGGGATACTTCTGAGAATTCTGTGGACGGTTAGCCAATGGATGTCTATATGTTTAGTGCACCAATCTCCTACTGTCAGAAAAAGAGCTGTCATTTATGCAATCCATATGTTTCTTTTTTCCAGGCATACGATATTCGCAAGCAACACTTCGTCCTTGCAAATCACGCAGTTGGCTAACTCAACCACCAGGCAGGACCGGTTTGGTGGTCTCCATTTCTTCAATCCTGTGCCTATGATGAAGCTTGTGGAGGTAAGTGCTTTATAACATCATCATAATAACGACTGTAGCACAGCAATGCAATTGTCGTTACTAAGAATTCGGTTAGATGAAAGAGTAGATCTCAGTTTGCAGTTCTTCTGATATGGAATAAGCTACCTCTAGTGATAAAAGGGTGGTGCAGTCTCTGTTGTGGGGCAGGTTGAACAGACGGAGGGAACTCCTTCAGTCTCGAGGCTCCAAAGTTCTCCACTGAACTACCATGATGGAACGTTACTGCCTTGTGACTTTTGAAAAAAGTCAGTCATTTTTGTTTCAATGTTCCACATGATTTGTCTGGAAGTATTACAATATTTTCCAACCCTTAAGGAAGCGTGAAAAGAAGTTTTTACATAACTCTTCAGATGTCTTTTCTAAACATACTCTCTTTGGCTACATCATGCAATTTCTAATAATACTGCAATGCAGAGCAGAATAAGAAATAATCTGATGTTAAGAGTTTATCTGAGCCTCCAAAGTAAAGATCACATTGCAGAAACACTGACAGGTGTCTTTTCTGCTTTTTCTCACCTTCCCCTGTTACAGCTGACCTTGATCAGCAAGAACTTATAAACTCTTGAGTAAGTGAAAGTAAACTTTGCATTCTGGCCAATCTGCCCCAAAGTTTCATGTACTTTGTGCCCTTAAATACTGTAAATCTTTTTCCTCTGTCCCATGAGTGATTAGTTCTAGTATTGCTTTGGTGACAAGCACTTCAAATATGTTCTGCCTGCCTTTTGAACTCCTGAGATTCACTTTATTATATTTTTTGTTTGTTTCCCATTAAAATACATATGCAGTTGCTTGCTCTGTGTCTTTGAATGTATCATTCTCTTCATCCCCCTTTTGAAATGTTTGAAACTTTTGGCTGAAATGAACAAATTTGATTCAGAGTATGGTTGTCAGACAAGGGCTCGGTCACTTGCAAATTCTCTCTCACTAACTTCTGTACCCATGTGGATTTTTTTTCTTTTTAGTTTAATTAGTTAGTAGTTTTTTAGTATTTATTAGTTTAATATTGCATCCTGTGTGTTGTGACTAAATGCTCTGGGGAAATGTTGTAAGAAGGAAAGGAAGGAATTTTGTAGGTGTTGTCAGAGGTAACAGAAATCTTTAGCATAATTCCTTAGGCTAACATAGGCTTTATTGATTTCTGTGTTAAGACCTACTTGTTGGCAGTAATTTATTTCTATGGATGAAATGTTCTATGCCTTGTCTCAAGCCTAAAACAAATGGTAGTCTTTAGAAATCTAAACTAAGCCTTTGTGAGGTTTGAAAATACAGAAGATATCAATCATTGTTTGTAAAAAAACAAAACAGAGCAATCCCTGTATGACTGCTGTGGTCAGTCTTTATAATTTGTGGGTTTTTTTTTCACCTGACTTATGAATGTCCTAGCCCAGAGTCACTCCAGTTGATGAGTAGTATTTGAAGAACTTTAAAACACAGAAGCTGTGCTTTTAGTGACTTGATCTTGAAAGGCACCAATATTAGTAAATAAATGCACTTTTTAAGGCTTTGCTTTTATTTCAGATTTACTGCTGTGAATCAGGATTGGCATTGACAAACACTGTAAAACAACATTTTCTGTGTAAAACAGATGTTTCAGTTTGAAATAATCAGGAGAAAATCAAAAGAATCGCCCAAAATATAAAAGATATTACTGAAATTGCCAGTCATCTGTCATGGAAGCCGTCCTTCATGGGTCACAAGTCTGCAGTGCCTTTTGAGTCTTATCTGCTATTTTCATAGATTGCTGATCTCATGCTCAGAAGCGCATAGCTTTGAGGGGATTTCTTTCTCTAATAATCCAAAAGACTAGTGCTAAAGTTTCAAAATTCTGAAGTGTATATTAAAAATTCATTCTTGAAACTGTTGCAGTCTTATGTAAGTATCTCAGATATTTTTATCTAATGTCAAAGAACACTTTTTTCCTGCTGAGAAACAAGCCTTTTTCTCAGTCCTAACAGTGTTTTTTTGTGTTGGCTTTACATAAGTCATTAGGATGGGGGGAAATCTCTGTGTTACTTAATTGTATGGACAAGGAGATCAGCCTTAACTGCTTGTGTATAGCATTTTTTCAGTTACTGCACATGAAGGTCAGTTTCAACACAAATATCACAACCAGTGCAGCTTCTGCAAGTCTTTTTTTTCTTTTTTTTTTTTGTCTTTTTTTAAAAATTTTCTTTTTTCCTTTTCTTTTTTCTCTCTTTTGTCTTTTTTTTTTTCTTTTTTATATTTTTTCCCCTTTTTTCCTTTTTTTTCTTTCTTTTTTTGGGTGGGTGGCAGGTCTCTAATAAGTGACTTAATGCATCCCAACTCCAGTGAAGTATAGAAAATACTACATGTGGCTGAAGTATAGAAAATACTACATGTGGCGAAAGACTCAGTTGTGAAGAAAGTCAATGTGGAAACGTACTACTCAAAAAGCTAAGGGGCTGTCACATATTTGAAAGACAGATTTTAAATTTTCTTCAGAATTCAGTGTCTGTGTCATGTTTACATTTGGCACAGGGTAGATGTTACAACTCTTTCTATCAGGAACTATGTCTGTTAATATGGTTCCCTAGATTGATGGCATCATGTTTCCTAAGGCAACAGAGACTGTGTAGCTTTTAAAGTTGTCCTCTTATACTGTAATCTCTAAATGGGATTCCTAAAGGATGGTCCCTTTTACCATCCATACTGGCTGAGTGGGAAAGTATCTTAAGGAAACACATAATTTCAAAATGTGCAAAATGCTGTATCTATCTTTAAAATAGATTTTTGTGTCTGTTACATATATATCCACTGAAACTGGTTTTTGCAAAACAAATGTTTTGTGAATTTCTGGAATAGTGTTCTGGATTACAGTTTAATCATTGCTGCACTGGGAAATGAGAGAGATTCTGCTCAGAAATGTGCTTATGCTCTGCCCAGGTCATCAAGACTCCAATGACTAGCCAAAAGACTTTTGAATCGCTTATGGATTTCAGTAAAGCAGTAGGAAAGAGTCCTGTCAGTTGTAAGGTGAGTACATTTTGATTATATAGGGTTCAGAAGGTCTGTTCTTGAAAACTGTTAATTTTAAGGTGGTAGGTTTTAGTAGAATTCAAGAATTTCCAGGCTGCTTTTTATCCAGTTTCTCTTCCCTATTAAAAGCATTTTGACAAAGAAAACGTCCACATTTACCACAAATTCCTCAAAGTAGAGTGACTCTAGACATCTTGTGAGAAGCAGCAAAACTCACAAGTATCAGGGTTTACAGTTTTTGGTTTTTCTTTTCCAGTCTTGCAGAAGCCTGGACTGGAGAGCTTAAGCAGGAGCTCATCTTTAGCCATGCTAGAGACAAGACTGCTACCTCTTGTACTGTGAGGCAGTTGGATGGATCCTCCATGGTGTGTGCTCATTGCAAGTTTTTCTTAAGACTGCAATAACTAGACACATATTAATCTTCATTGCTTTGCAGCTTTGGTTTTTTTTTCTCTAGAGGAACACCCTACTTCCCAAGCACACTTTTTCTGAATCCATTAAGTTGTGGTCTGGGTAGCTTTATGCAAGCTATTGCCTTGAGTTTCACAGCCCCCAGGAGACATTTGGTCATAAAAAGAAAGGCCTGCAATCCGGTAGTTACCAGTAATTCAGCATCTGGATGCTGGACTCTAGTTCTGGCTGTACTGCTAAATTGCTCTGTGGCCTTAGTTGACTTTTTTCCTGTTTCTGTCACAGTTTTGCAGTATGTAATGTGCAGAATATGTGATGAATTATTGTTTATAAATTAGCTTGGGTAGAGGGCAATGCAGTCTATATACCTGAACCTTCCCCCTCCCCCCTTTTTTTTTAAATTCCTGTTTGTAGAAGGAAAATTGCGTGGAATTCTCTGGATTAAATATTGAGGTAAAATGGAATGAACAATCAAAATCTGAAACAGTAGTAGTATACGAAATAATACTATATTTGCAAAGCTCTTTCTCTTTTCTTTGTATTTTTGATTTTGATTAAAGCTTGTGTAAAAGAAGTTCTGTATCAGTTTGTTATCTTCTTCTGACAGCATGTATCCTATCTTTTCATTGGTATTCTTTAGTGTTTGCTATTGAAGTGATCCTGATTTTCAAAAGCATGGTTTACCAGTGAGCAATGGAGGAGAAGTACACTATTTAGCCAGGAGTGTTTGTAGTGGCGAACACACACAAAAAAATGTTAGGGAAGAACTGCTCTTCTTGTATCCTTCAGGAAATTGTATCAGTAGAATTTTGCTAAAGAAAAGGCAGTTGCCAACTGACCACATTAAATTGTTTTAAGAGTAATTGAGTTGGGCTTATAGTAGTTTTATTGTTCTCAGTCATGATGAATGTTTATGTGCCATTCCTTGTTTGTGAAATTCATCTTTTGTGTTTTAATACGGAGCAGATAAATCAGATGAAAAATACAGCTTAGAAAGTACCAGAAGTTGATGATTCAATAAGTGTCTTCATCCACTTGTTTAATTTGTCATGTAGCATTTGAGTGTAATACTGGTAGAGAATGTATATTTAGAACCCTTTTTTTTTCTTTCCATAGGATACTCCAGGGTTTATTGTAAACCGTCTCTTGGTGCCATATATGATGGAAGCTGTTCGACTTTTTGAGAGAGGTACTTGTTGGGATATTGACTTCAGGGAATGCTGACATATAACACTGCTGAATGTTATATCCCTTCAGAAAAGCCTTGGGATTCCCTCAAAAATTTCAGACCTTAAAGGCTGAAAGTGAACAGTGAATATCAAATATGAGCCAATATGTGTAGTTGGAAAGACCTTGTCTTCACTTTGAAATGTCAGTGTATGCAGAGTGGGAAGGCACTTGTTACTTGTGTGGGAAATTTCTGGTGGTGGAAAATGTTTCTGGTGTGGAGATGACAAGGTGAGTGTAGTGCCATTGTAAAAATATCCTCTTCCAGCTGATCAGGAGCCTCCCTCTCTCCATCCCAAGAGGTGTTAATGAAAGTGGTTGAAAATGCTGTAGTGGGGCCATTAGCAAAGTTCTCCTGAGTTCACTTACATGGGGCTTGCGAAATAAAACACCAATTTTGAGGTGAGGTAAGTAGTATAATACTCAGTGTTACACTACGGTACTGGCATACAAGTGATTTGGGCTCAACTATTGCCCTGCAAAACCTCCTCTTCTCTTTCTGTGTCCTTTTTTAGACATAGGTTCTTTAGGAACTCCCATCTCACTGCTGGTCTCTGTTATGTTAATTTGGAGGGTAGGTAGAAATAATCACGGATCTCCAAAGAATCACTAAATTTTTCAAAGCATTGGTAATTGTTTGAAAAGGAAACAAGCCAATAATGTAGTGGATAAAGAGGAAATTATGGAGTATAACTGCTTTTATTTCAAGTGCTCTGCTCATAGCTGTGTGCTAAGAATGTCATTTGAAACATTTTGTTTTCGAAATCACTGCTTTTTTACAGATGAAAGCACTCCATTATCAGGATTCCACCAAATATGCTTTAAATATTAAAAATCTCTTTTATAGCACATGGAAAGGATGGTTTGATCTCCAGAAAAAATATAAACCAACGCTACTTGTTTATCCATCAACAGATGTACCTAATTACATCTCAAAGGGAGAAAAGAGCAAATTTAGTGACTTGAAAGGCAAAGGCATGGATGCGAGGGGGCGTTATTCTCTTAGAAAAAGTCACAATTTTAAATAAAGTGTAGGGGTGTTCCAGTGTGTGTAAAAGAGGTGCCTTTATGTGACATGTATCATTATGCATATTTCAGGAGACAATAGAACTTTTAATTAAATGTAGAAGAAAACAATCACTGAGATTGTATTTTAAAATTGACTCTTCTCTGCCTAAGCAAAACAATATTTTGATGTCATCTTTATTCTGTTTGTATTTTGTTCAACGGTATGATATTTCCAAACTTGTTAAAGTTCATTTATAAATTTTTAACTCTAATGAAATCTATTTAAAAAGCTGGTTAATGTTTTGAAAAGCCTGATGGCTGTCTTCTAAGTCATATATTCCATTGAATCAGGTTAAATTTTTATCACATCCTTTGCATTAATTCTCAGAGTAGACACTTGAGCCAGATTGTCATCCACACTAGTCCAAAATCTGGGGCTCTTTCCTGGCCACCCCAAGCACTGAAATACAATTTTATTGGGTCAGTCCTTGAGTCTTTATTTATACAAAATCTCCTTGGGTTAAATGTGTGCTTTTGTATAGGCAAAATACCTTTAGTATATTAACAGTGATTTAAACAGCGGGCATATTATAAGTATTAATGTATGGTGGTCTGTACTGCCCTGTTCTTAGTGAAAAACCAAAAAAGCAGTCAGCCAAGTTTCTATGGAAGTCTGCTTTATACTAGGAGACTAGTATGAACTAGGGGTACAACCTTTGTTTGCCTTTTTACTATTTTTAAATGTATTGTAACGCAACTGTATACTGTCAGTGGCCAAGTCCTAAGTTTGACAAAGTGAGACAAATCTGTTGATGGAAGAAGTATGTACACCTGCATCAAACTTCAAATGAGTTGAGGATTTATGTGTGTTTGAATTTGGGGAACTGAAATTATGTTAGAATTAACTAAGGCTAATATACCCAGTTTCTCAGAAATAAAATGTGGTTTAAAAAAAAAAATAAATTGACAGCTTTAAAGGGTAAAAGGAGATATATAAAAATTACTACATTGTACAGAACTTTCACTGAAGTTGTTGACTTTACGAGAGATTTTGAAAATTTATTTCTAAGTTTCTCTGATCTTAGGTGCATAAATTGCATAGGCTATGTCTGCCAAGCTTTTGGACACCCTGAATGCCTGTACGCATCGAGCATGGAGGTTATTTAACAAGTACCTCCGGGGTTTGTTTAACTTTGTCCTTTTTGTAGCATCTGCAAAGAAGTGCACTGCTTTTACCAAAATATATATTAGAAATAAGCAGTAGAAGTGTATCTGCTTTCATGACAGTATAAAATATGCGTTCCCAGCAAAAGAATGAGGTGAATATTCAACTGTGACAATGTGGCAATGCAGGTTTTATATTTTTATAGGCGCCGACTGAAGTAGAAGTAGCAGATTTCTGATAATTTTGATTATTATTTTTTTAAATAATTTTGGAATTCACAAATTTAACTGCACCTGCGCAGTCTCTTCAGGTCACTCCTCTCTGCCATCTCTGGTGCTGATGGATATCCTCAGGTGAAAGCTGCCGTAACTAAGCATGTTACTCAGCTGCTACTGCTCCCCGCCCCCCATGCCTGCCTTGTCCATCAGCTGGGTGTCACTTGCCTTCTGGCTGTTGTAGAGTAAGGGTAGCTCTGTCCTGTGCATCATTCAAAAGCTGCTGCTGATCTGATGAAGCTGAAATTGAGACCCTTCCTTACTTACACTATTCGGCTGCTTCTAAAAGAAGCTCTTCATTCTTCATGGTGACCAGTTCTTCCTCTAGTCTTTCTGGTAGGTTGAGCGCAGTAGCTGTGGCTCCATCGATAGCGTAATGATCTGTACTGAAATGCAAGAGGAAGCTTGAAAAATGGAAAGCAGGCCTGCAGGGCTTTTTTTTATTTCTGTGAGAGATTCAGCTTTATACTCCAGCATGTGTATGCTGACTCCAGTTTTTGTGGTTCTGAAACGTGCAGAGATTTCTGTGAAGAGCTGCACCAGGGTGAAATAACACCCTGTTAATTATTTATGAGTGGTGCCAAGTAGATGCGGAATCTTCTCTGTTCATCAGACTGTCAATCTTTTCTCTAGGAGATGCATCAAAGGAAGATATTGATGTTGCTATGAAGCTTGGGGCTGGCTATCCCATGGGTCCATTTGAACTGCTGGACTATGTTGGGTTGGATACCAGTAAATACATTATAGATGGTACTGCATGCCTATTTTCTTCTCTTTTTCCCCTTTTTACCTAAATTGTAGAGGAATGTTCTAATGAAAATCTGACTCTTAATTCGTTTAAACTGAATGTTTATGGCATAGTCTTTTAGCTGTTGAGGACAAAGGAATGAGAATTCATCTCAGAATGCTGTGTAAGTACAGTATTTCTACTGTATGCCTGTACCCTATGCACATGGGGACAGAACAGTGGTGGTTTTGCTGCCTTCATCAAGTTCCAGGGGAAAATAATAATAATATTAGTGGAACTTGATATGTCTAAAAAGATTCAGTGGGAAGAGAGACATGTACTGGAGGTAAGAAATTCTGATGAAAAGCAACAAATGTTGAGACTCCCTGTCCTATTTCTGCCAGCCACGTTTTCATTCTCAATTAATAAGAAAGCCAGTAAATACCTTAAAAGATGCAAGTATACCATCTCCGTTTCACTTCAGTTGATAAGGGGATGAATGTCAGTACAATAACAAAAAAGACATAATTGGTGACAGCTTGTTGATGATTTTGAATGAGCATATTATTTTGAATGAGCATATTATTTTGAATGAGCAACTTAAATATTCTCGAAAGCAGAATGTTACTTTCAAAATGGCATCTTCAATGAAACCACTTTTGCTTTTAGCCAGTACTGTGGAGTAGCGTTACATTGTTCTAACTGACCATATCTTTCACAGGTATAAATTCAACTTGGAATTTCTTTCCACTTGAATTTCTTTTCAGCATAGCTTTTGTTTTATTTCTTTGTACTTATCTATGTTTTAAAAGTTCTCTCTTTTTTTTTAAAGTATTAGAAATCCTCAGTCATGGAGATTATAAGGTGTTCAGGGTAGACTACACCTAAAGACTAATTGCTAGATTTGCTCATAATCATCAATACTGATCTGTGCTTTATGAAGCTGTATTGAAGGGTCTCAGAGAGTCTAGAATAAGTTCCAAACCTCCTTCAGTTTTTTGGCCTCTTAATATGTTTCTAAGGAGATGCAGATCTCTATTACGTTTGCATATAGACAGAACCGTTACTAATTCATCCACTACTTTTCTTCGACCAGGATGGCATTCATTAGAGCCCAACAATCCTCTTTTTGCGCCCAGCCCACTCCTGAATAAACTGGTAGAAGAGAAGAAGCTGGGTAAGAAGACTGGAGAAGGATTTTACAAATACAAATGAACTCCAAACCTCAAGAGGTGTTAAGCTGTCTGTGTATGCTATTCAGCATTGCCATATTACAGGTGAATTCTGTTTAAACCTTCCCAAGGATGGCACAAGCTGCATTTAGAACATAACCCACCTCTGAACTGAGTGATTGTGCTAGTTAACTATTTCTCTGCTGAAAGCTTGATTCGGTAGATAATTTTTTTCTTGTAATTCTGAAAAGCTTTATACGTACAGTGCCTTCATGTAGATGTTGATTTTTCAGGTGCAGGACAGAATAACAAGTGAATTTATGTATTTGAAACATTATTATATTAACGGGAAAAATCCTAAAAATAACCGCACTTTCTTAAAAATAAAATTTTCAACAATTCTGTATTGAATGTCATGGCTTGCAGTTGATGTACTTGGTTGTAGGCCACTGGGTGGCAGTCTCTTTTCACTTTGGCAAATGTAGTGACGAAAAGGCAGTAAGTTGTTTTGTTAGGATTTTTCTTAAATGAAGTGCTAATCTGTGGGTATAAATTACAGTGCCTTGAACAATAATTTTTTGAGTGTCATACTGTTTAAAAATAAAAATAAAAATAAAAATAAAAACAAAAATCCTGCAATGGCAGGCTGTCACCTGGACAGAAAGTTCCCAATACAGCATTTAAAAGCAGAACTCGTGATTTGTGTTGGGATTTTCTGGCATTTTCCATTACTGGTTGATGGCCTCCTTTTGCTAGATGCTGTAGAAACATAACGAAGTGGTAGTTTCTATTCTGAAGGGCCTAATACATAGATTTGGTTTTTATTAACTAAGCTAGGAAGCTGCTGAAAGCTTCTGTACACTTTCTAGAGTCCTGTAAATTGGCTTTATTTACTGGCTCTTCATTTCAAGTGTCATTTTTACACTACCACTGTAGTTGAGTATTTTGGGGGACTGAAATTGGAGTCTGTGCTGTGTAACAAATAGGTATGTCTGGCTGTGTGAGGCACCTTCTGTTATGCAACTTTACTTCCTTGGAACTTAGCAGAGCCTGGACTTGTTCATGGCAGGAGTGCTGCAAATCCTGCCTTTTCTCCAAATACCGCAGAGCAAGTGAGCATGAGGGTTGGAGTTCCAGTTCAACTGAGTAGTAGTTGTCTTGTACTTTGTGTATTTTGCATCTGCAAACTGAGTGTTTATATATATATATTTAAGTAAAGAAACGATGAATAATTATTTAACTCTAAGTTGCCTCTTCCTCCCCAACATCTAATTCAGATTGCATATGAAGAAACTGAGGCTGACAGATGTTAATTTCCTTGCACACGATCACACAAGAAATCTCTGAGTAGAGAATAAAAATTGTTGGTTTATTGGATCCTGGTTCCTTATTACAGATCTGATTTTGAGACGCTTGTCTTGAAAGAAGAGGGTTAAAGGAAAGAAATGGTACTGTAGACAGTCTCCTTCCTTTGCTGATATATCATTAAATTGAATTGATTTTCGTAAAACACAGTCCACTTCTTGCACCTGAAGTCTGTTTCACTTGAAGGTTCTTAGTGCCTGTAATTCAATTTAGTGACTTCTAAGTGCTGCAGGGTGAAGTTAGCTTCAGAACTACTGTTTTCAGTAGTAATTAAAAATGAAAATGTGTTTTACTCTTGTGTCTTAAACAATGTTATTTGTTTTTTACTAAAACATTTGGGCAGAATTAACCTGATGCTGCTCCCTTTACTTGGAAGATCATCTTGATTTTTAATTTGGAAATGCTTAGGTTTATAAGAAGGCATAGGCTATTTAATAATAAATGTGCAAAATATTTTTCACTATTAAATGTGATATTGTGGAAAAACAAACTTTCTCTAAAACAGTGTTGTCCTTTCAGGAGCTCTAAGAGGTACAGTATGTATATATGTAATATATACAAGAAACCTGAAAGAGACATTTGTAAGTTTGGCTTCTATTTCAGAAGAGACTTCTTTTTCTCTGTAGCAAATAGGTCATGTGGAGGTACTTTACTGGTGGGTGGGGATGGTTTATTTTATCAGCATGTGGAGTACTGTGCCAGGATGAGCAGAAATGAGGTAAAGGGCCAAAACTTCAAATAGTCTCCCTTAAATCTAGATCAGAACTCATAGTGGTAATTGAATGACTGGGGCCATTGAATCAAGGTAAGCCTTTTCTTTTGCTCCTCTGTCAGGAGGTGTGGAGGATGTAGAAGTCCCTTCTTGGCTTCAAGATCATGATGAAATTGGTCAGAAGTAGGATATTAAATAGTCGCTCCTGATTTGTACAAGAATTTCTGCAGCTTTGACAGTTTAAAGATGTCTGGGAGGCTCAAAGAATGAGCAATGAAATAAAGGAATTGTCTGTCTCCATCTTTCCCTCAATAAAGATTACTTCCCAGCCATTGCTATGCCTGGACTTGATGTGGAGGTACTTGAGCCACCTTCCACTGCATGTGGTGTTGAACAAGTGAAGGGCAATCTCCTACTAGTCAGTACCTCCGACCAGGACATGGTACATTAGACCTGCTCTCACCAGTCAGCTCTTCCTGAATTTTTATTAATAGGGGAAAAGAGATGGTGGAAAAAAATGAGGGATAGAAGAGAAAAGAGGAAGGGTGTTTGGCTTCCCTCACTGCCTCCTTCTAAAACCTTTAGTCTTCGTTATCCTTTTTGTCAGCAGGCCTCACAGATTTGGAGCATTTGCCCCACTTCGGTCCAAGCTTTGAGATGTACGCTTGGCACTGCTTGGGGGCAGCTCAACAGCCAACAGCTGAGGAGTCGGACGTGAGCCCAGCTACTACTGCAGCTGGGAAGATGGCTCCAGATTCAGCATCTGGGTCATTTCAGCTGCCAAACGTGCTCCATCTATGGTCATCGTAGCTGCTGACACGGGTGGGGAGAAGACGGGAGCACAGCAGACTTTACAGAGGGAGCTGAAAGCAGAATCTTAATTGGACTGGAGGAGGATGCTCTGCATGAGTGGCTTATGGAGTATAAAGTGCAAGAGGCAGCAATAAAGTTTGATCTGAAGAGGAATTAAGTGTGTAGAAGTTAAAATTTGGCTTTGCTCTAATGAATGAAATATTCTCCATTAATGGCACTGAGCACAATAATGCTTGTAGGTGGGTCAATAGTAACAGCTGCCTGTTTGTTGAGTGCAGATGTCCTAAAGTTCTAAATCTGCATCTGTGTTTGCAAAAGTCATTGAGCTTTTCCGGTATATTACTGTAGGAGATTAATTTTCGTAGAAGATACAGATATCAACTTGCAGTATGGATTTGAATCTGGAATGGAAAGTGGAGTTTGTTGCTTCCTCCTACCTTCATTGTGAGGACTTGCAGAACATCACCTTGGTAGGAATTCAGTTGGGAAAACAGCATTGCCAAAGAATTTAATGTATGTTAATTGTCTGTTGATGAAGTCTAGCCCTTGGAAATGAGTAGCTGCCTTGAAGTGCATAGCCCAGCTCTGTCCAGATGGGAGTTTTGTGAACCTATGCGTTATTTTACACAGTAGGAAGAAGGGTTGACTGAGCAACTGCATAAAACAACTTGAAAAAGTACCTTTTTTCTTTTTAGACAAGTTATATTTTTCCCCCGAACCATCTGACCCAAGGCTTTTGAAGTGACAATGCAAATGTCCTTCAAAAACCAGTTATTACAAACAGCAGGCTATTGACAAGACTGGAGTTAACTCCAGCATCTAGCATGGGCTCTTCAGATCCATGAGATCCAGCCCTACCAGCCCAGTGCTCCAGCAGTGAATCAGGCCTCTGAAAAGCATGGTAGTGGCTTCAAAATGAGATTCAGAGTTTTGTTTTGGTTTTGTTTTCTTAATGCCATATTTGGTGGTGGTTCTTCTCCCGATGTTTGTTCTGTGGATAAGGTTCTTATCACACTTTCGGATATCTATGAAGCTTTTGAGGTTTGTCAATTAATTTCTTCTGTAGATCCACTTACTATAAATTAGTGCATGTTTATCAGGCTGGAGAAGAAAAAAACGAGACTTGCTGTATAAAGCTAAGTGTAGCGAGATGCGATTGTCTGGTTAAATCTGTCCTTGTTATTAGAAAGAGAAGGGCATCTGAAAAAGAGGTACTTCCAGTTTGCCCACCCAAATGGTTGTCTTGGTGTGAAAAGGTCTTGCATATTCCTGACTTTGTGCCAGGCTTCGGTCAGTAAAGTCTGCAAATGAGTTAGGTGTAAGCTAACTCAATGTAACACATTCCTGCGGTCAGAAAGGTAGGTGCTAGAGGATGTAGGTACCAGCAAACAGTCTCTGCTGTGTTACTTTGTACTTTGTTTGCAGTGCAGTATTGAGGGCTGAGATCACTGAGGACAGGGTGTTTGGGGGTGTACAGTGTAGTAGCATCAAGGTGATGGGATTGCATCGTTCCTCAGGGAAAAAAAGGAGTATGAGAAAGTACGTGCTGTTTCTGCTGCTGCTTTGGGAAAGCGCTTTTAACTTTTTTAACTTTTTTTATTTCATGAAAAATTATTCTTCTTGCAGAGAGATTGGAGAACTTGTGTGAAACTATAGATGCTTGCTGTTCTCTGATGAATTCTTTGTGTAAGCATCCACTGCGTAGCATCATGAGACACGAAATGTTTTCCGTGTCTCAGACTATTGCTTTTCAAGCCTGTGTCCATTTTGATAGATATATAGTTGATGGTTATTGCAAATGTTCAAACGAATAATTTTTATTAAGCTATCAACACATAATTGCCAAAGTTTAATGCATGCTTGTTATTCTTACATCTAGAGAAAGCTACTGTACAGTACCAAGTGGCTTTAAAGATGTGGGCAAACCAGAAGCAGTTTTTGTAGTTCGTAGTGACCAACTTTCCCTAAAAATTTACTGCTGACAGTTCTGGAGTTAATTTTTTCAAGAGAGGCCATAGTGTTCTTGCAGCTGTAGCTATGGTGCTACGTTCTTGCTTTTCTAACTAATACCACAGCAGTGACCCACATCTCAGTATTTTTATTCACTACAGTTTGCAACCACGTGAGCAATTATAAAACTGACCTGAATGATGCCTATTTCCCTGTGCCTTTTGGAAGAGCTGAGACCAGGAGCAAAAGCAGATGCTATGATTCTTTTGAGAGCTACATCTTTTCATGTTATATGTTCCTTCAGTAGCTTTTTCTGTTGTTCACAGCCAGAGGGAAGTGCTTCTGCTGAATTCTGTTAGAGAAGGGTTAAGTAGAGCCGCAATCTGGCAACTGTAAAGATGATTTGTAGAATGATCTGTCTTGAATTTTATGATCTTCTCAAAAGTTCATGTTAAAACTGAAATCCCTTTTTATGTACCATTTGCTATCCAGTATACTTTTCCATTTATAAATGCAGTGCTATGCAGAGCCTTAAATTAAATGTATATGATCACAGAACAGTATGTAATGAGGTCTGGTGTTGTTACTGATAATACATTAATCAGATTTAGGTTTGTATGCCCATGAAGCAGCTTTGCACTTGTTCAATTCGCTCTTCTCTTTTATTCCCTTAGAGGTTTTCTATTTGGTTTTCTATAAATTGCAAGTAACTTGCAGCAACGCATTCTTTGCAGAGAAACTAGCACCATAGAGGTCTAATGCGGGCTGGATGTTTTGGTTGCTTCTGGGGTAGGAATAATACAAACCACCAAACCTAGTTATTAAAGGAGCCGTTTCTTTTGTCATGTGGTGGCATGAGGCATCACAATGAGGCATAAGGCCAAGTTCTGTTTCCAGCCTTGGGTCAGATGCTGTAAGTTGGCCAGGGCACAGGAGGATATTTTAGCACAAGGCTTTTGCTTGGCGGGCACTGAGGAACTTGTCGCTTACTTTGGCTGTTTCATGCTGCCAGATAACAGGATTTTTTCATAGCCTGTTGTTCACTGCTGCTTTGCTTGGTGCATCTCTGTCCTGCCTGGTAACAGCTTCTTCTATTCTGGTCCCATTTTTCTGCCAGCAACCACTTCTAGGGTGGTTTTCTGTAAATGGACAATCCCTTACAGTATTCACTAGTTAAAGAATGCAGAATTTTTGTCATTAGTAACCTAAACCCCCTATTTCAAGTCTTGGCTTCAGCAACAAGAATCTTGTGGATTAACCACTTTCACCAGCAAGAGGCTTTCTGATGAGCTGTGGGAAGAAGTGTATGCTTGGCGGTAGGTCTACAGTAAACAGCTGGAATTTGCATGTGGTGAATTAGCACCAAATAAAATCCCCCTTTTTTTTTTGCTTAATTATCCTTCCATACTCAAATGGATCTATTAAACGTTTGCGCAATAGAAATTGGTAAAACCACGCATTTACAATAAGTGGGTTTTGATTGTGCACAGACTGAGATTTGTCTGCTCTGCTGGTGGCAGGGCCTGTGTAGGTAACATAATGATCTGATGAAGGGTCTATGATCTGATGAAGGGACCGCTCTGTTCCCTGACTCCTCCTCGGCATGCAGCGACGCTCGGAGCCGCATTGAAGCGCTCCAGCCATTGGAAGCCCTTGCTGCAACTCTGAATCTTCAACTACTTTACGTTAACTTTGTTTGAGGCCTGCTGTTTTGAATCTGACACAGCTGCAAGCATAAGCAGGTGTAAGATACACTGCATTTCTATTTCACAGGCTTTTTTGTTGTTCGTTTTCTCTAAAGAGGTTGTAAAAGGTAGAATGTTTTTGACAACCACTTGAAGTCTTTATTTCTCTGAAGATGACAAGAGGGCTAATGGGTTCCTTACAGCTGATGTTGCAATTCTTTCTTCTTTGCAATTTAGGGTGAGATTTCTAAAAGCCTTTTGTTTCAGTTGGAAGCCTACTGATGTTTGCCGCAAAGTCTAAGCAGGTGAGGCATTTATCTTCCAACAATTTTTTTTCAGCGCTGAAATGCCTCTCAGAACTTAAAGAAGAAGTATTTATGGAAGAGCCTGGTTTTGGGGGTCCTAGTTTTATTTAAATCTTGAACTTAATTTTCAAAACAATGGGGTATATTAGAAGAGAACATGACAAGTTCCCCCACCCCACTCCAGTTCTTGCGAGAATGTGAAAGAGCAGCTTTCAGCCTTTTCCTTCTCTGTTTGCTGTTTGTCTGCTTTCTTGAACACCGAATCAGTTACAGAACAAAACTCTGCTCATGCTGCTAATTATTAATGTCAGGCAGTAGCAATCAGACTATACTTCTAACAGCCAGAAAAAACACTGCCTTCAGATTTCTTCAGCCTCCCACTTCACTTTCTTTTGAGGCAAAGGGTTATCATAACTGTTTATGGATGGATTTCTGGGTGCTCTCATGACATTAGTGTCAGAGAGCAAGCAGCAAGAGTTAAGCACCCAAAATAATGTTTTAAGTGTCTAAAAAAACTTGTGTGAGTCCTTTGAGGAAGGAGCGTGGGTGAAATAGGCTACAGGGAAATATGTCATTGAGAGAGCTGATCTGAACGAGGCTGTGGATTCTAAAACCCAGTCAGGGTGCTTTTAGGAAAATGGCAGTGTCTGTGAAGAGGGAGATCTATGATAAGCATTTAAATAGCTTACTTTAGGAGACAGAAGATACTTAGAGAATTTAATTTGCTCAGTACTAGAGAGATGAGGTTTTTAAAGTGGTAAATTTTTCTTTTAAAAGGAGGATGGGGGGGGGGGGGGGGAAGATGCTGTTAATTTCACATAAGTGGTTTTCCTGATACCATCTTTTTCATTTCTTTAAACAAAAGCATTAATTGAAACTGAGGAAGAAGTCTTTCTCTTTCTTAGAGACTTGGCATTTTATTTTTGGCTAAGACTGAAAGCTATTGTTGCCTAAGTTGACGCTAAACTGGCAAATCTATGAACTGAAGCCAGTATTGTTATTTGGATCTAAATTTGTAAGGACATTTTGTTGTCTTAGAATTAAAGTTGAGCATATAGTTTACCTCAAGGGCAGAGTTATACTCTAAAGATTATTTGCGCAGTTTTATAGCTGAAAACGTTGCTTAGCTTATTGACACGTGACATTTAAAGTAGCGTGTTGGTGGAAGGGAAGAACGATGGCAAATGATGGTGAACGTGTCAAATGGTCATACAATAGACACGGTCTTCATCCACAGGCTCACTGCTTTTTGGGAAAGGGCAGAGCTTTTCTACAGTGGCAGCTAACATTACAAGGAGGAAAGTTTCCAATGAAGACTGGTTTTGAAAAATCGCTTTTATTGTGTTTTTAGGCAATGAACTGTTTCTGTGACAGATAAGTCTGGGCTTAGCTATGGCTGGTATCAATTTGACTTAGAATTTCATTTTAAGTCACGTTATGAGAGTAGTGCAAACCCGCAGGCACCCAACTCAACTTAGAACTGATTTATATTGAAATTGGGAATTAAAATCTAAAAATCAATCTAAATAATTAAATTAAATCAGTCTAAACAAAGGCAGTGCCTGTACAGCAGGCTATTCTGATTTAAGTACCGCAGTTTGCTAAGGCTTGCTTGCCCACAAAGCTTGCTTTCTTTTAACTAATATTCCATGTAAATTTTTGGCTACGGGCAGGGAAGGAGAGCCACTTTCTCTGCCTTCTGCGTGGAAGGAAGTTCTTTTGGAGAACTTGCTGGATCTGCTGAGGAATAGAGAGAGAAGTATCAAAATTTGATGTTTGGCATGACAGCTGGAAATCCAGCATGTGTTAAAGGATTTTAGATACCTTTGAAAAGAACTGATTTCAAGACGTGAATTAGCAAGGACACCCTTCAACCCCAACTAGTGTATGCTCCAAAGGACTTTGCAGGCTTTCCTGTCCTGTTTAGGAATTCTCACATCTATAAATTACCCAATTTAACTAAGTATTGGCCGTAACATCTGAAAAAAATTGGATGAAATTTGGTAAAGGGACAGGGGAGAAAGTGCTGCCTAGCCTTCAGTGTTCAGCAGTCATGGTAGTGGTGGGTAGTTGGGACTGGTGTTATGCTTTTCCACTTTGTCTTTTCTGTGAGCTGCTAGTTCTGCTTCCCCGGGATCATGGAAGGGTAATGCTACAATAGCGCACAAGAGAAAATAATTCAGGTGAAACACTTAAATCCATGCCCGTCAACTTACTGTGTTCTCTTACTATTCTCTGAGTTGTTACCGTTGCCTCTGGAAGTGAGGTAGCTCCAAAACAAAAATGACAAAGCGTTAAGCTAGTGAGACAGCTGTTGGAGTAAGGTGATCTGAAGACTTCTTCGAATGTTGGTTGATAAATACAATATATTACGTGTTTATATAATTGTGTGGTAGCAGTTATAACAACTATACCCATAGTGTAGTTGTATGCATCTCATTTAAGATATCCCTTAATTCTTCTGTCTGTGGTTTACACTAGTTTTATATAATCATATCTGATCCTCAAAACATATCTGTGAGCTAAGGAAATACCATCCTTGGAATGTGTTTGCAGAACAGATATACAGGGAAATTCTTCCTTAAATTGACTTGAAAATAGTCTTTTCACTCATTCTTTCTTCAAATGGTATTTATTTCCGAACTGGACTGAATGAGAAGATACAGTATAGGTGTTAGACCTGTGCGAGATTTAAGTCCGTCTTTTTGTGTTCGTAGGAAATCCAGCATCAGGCCATTGGAAGGGGGAGGCTGCTTCCCAGTGGGCGAGAGCACTTAGCAGTGCTGTTCCACAGCAGGGAAGCCCCCGCTGCCCACGAGGACAGGGCAGGAACAGAGGGGTCAAACACGAGAGAGAAGTGGGAGGACGGAGAAACCCTAGAGCAGGAGTGAAATCGAATGGACCAGAGGAAGAAGGGAATAAACTGCTTGGATATTGAGAAATTCCTTGCTATTCTGTTTCAGTAAGTAATTTCAGTAAATTCACACTTAAAAAAAAAAAAAAAAGTGGGAGTAATTGCTTTAGAATACCAGCATAGGCAGAACCAGGCTGCTCAGTGGTTAACTGAGTGCTTTGAGTGGTTTTATTTCTGAGTTGTGCAGTTACACCAGTCCCACACAAAGGGAAACTTTTAGACCATATGTCAAAATCTTCCTTATGCAATCTGAATTTTCAAACAGTGACTAAAATCATTCATTGTTAAATTTGTTGAGGGATCTTAGATTAAGATGGTTTGATTGTGAATTCTTTCAGGACGTTGTACTGAAAAGTTGGATAGAGTTTGAGCTAGCAGGTTTTTACAGGAAAAAAAGTAGTGGCCACGCTGTGATTCCTCAGGCATGGTTTGTTTGCAGATATCATTACTGCCTATCTAATTTAGGATTGAGTGGAGAGGAGGAAATTGTTGCTGATGATATTAGTCATGACAGAATAAAACAGATTTCACAGGAGAAGAGTAAGAAGGAAACGTATTTCAGGGTAGCAAAAGCAGCAACTAGATTTTAAGAATCTTGTTCATCTCGGGCTTTGAAACTTCGTCTCAGTCAAGGGGTGTAGCCACTGCCATGTTTGGAGGCTGAGGGGAGACCTTATTGCTCTCTACAACTACCTGAAAGGAGGCTGTAGTGAGGTGGGGGTCGGTCTCTTCTCCCAAGTAACAAGTGATAGGATGAGAGGAAATGGCCTCAAGCTGCACCAGGGGAGGTTTAGGTTGGATATTAGGAAAAACTTCTTCACCGAAAGGGTAGTCAGGCACTGGAACAGGCTGCCCAGGGAAGTGGTTGAGTCTCCATCCCTGGAGGTATTTAAAAGAAGGGTAGATGTGGTGCTTAGGGACATGGTTTAGTGGTGGACTTGGCAGTGATAGGTTAACGGTTGGACTTGATGATCTTAAGGGTCTTTTCCAACCGTAACGATTCTATGATTCTATTCTATGATTCTGTGCTCTGGTGTGTACTGTCTCCTCTTTTATTACCCAGCACTTCACTTTCACAGGCAGGTGCTGAGAAAACCTAACCCTTCTATAGCATTTTGCTTTGTCAGGATCCGAGTCCTTGTTTCTGTGGCTTGTTCTCTCTTAAAAGAAGACACAGAGATGGTCCTACCTCAGTCTAATGAATATCCTGCAGGATATTTAGCCAGTTTTGTTAGCTGTAGGAAATTAGGCCAAATTCAAAGAGTTGCCTCTCCAAATAAGTGTCTTGACCATCATGAAGTTGTGGAGTATGTTACTTAGTTATCTTTTCTCGGCACAGTGAACAGGACAGGCCAGTTCTTGGGTGAAGTTGCTCCTCTGGTATGAGGCACATGGAAATTTTTCTCCTAGCTCTGCTGGTTCATGTTGGTTTTCTATAGCTGAGACGGATGAACAAACCTGTCAGTTACTTGTATGTGTTGGGTTTCTGGAAGGTGGGATGGGTGAGTTTATCAAAATGTGTTTTGTAGCAAATCATTCACAGGAAGAAAACCTTAGTATCCCAGACCAGGTAAGCAGTGACTATTATCTCAGCCAAGCAGGCGCTGCTTCTGCAGCTCAGTGAAGTTATGGTTGTTGCAGGAGGAGCGTGCCAGCCAGAGAGAAGACGTCATCTAAAGCCCATGGCCTGAAGGTATGAGCATTTACCTGGACAGGGAGCAGAATTTTAGTCCTTGCTTTGACCTGACTGAAAGCTGATGGTTAAGAGGTTCATTTCACATATTTCTGGCAGGTATGTCCCTTTTCCTGAGGCTGCGGATGCTTGTTTGCTTGCTTGCTTTCTAAAGCTGATCTTTGTATCCGTGAGGAGACTCACAGGGTAAATTCACACATTAATCCAGAGGTTCTCTTCCTGGCCTGTCATAGGGAAAAATGAATGTGTTTGGGCACACTTTCTAGGTTTTTGACTTCATCTCAGAACGTCTGTGTTTACAGCAGGCCATTTTCCTGTTACAGCTGGTCTCCTTTTGGCTAACTTCCTTCTTAGCCCAGTTCATAGCTGACAGGCTTCGGGCTATTTGTGGAGTTACTTCTTTCCTCTGTAATGTTTTACTTTGTATTAGGTCCTTATGCTGGAGGGGAGCCTGCCTGGCATGTCAGCCCCCTTGGGAAGGGAACAAACTGCAGTTACGTTATTGGAGAGGTTACTGGGCATTTCTTAGTCTCTGCAGTGTCCTTCGTTTTCTGCCTGTCTTGCTTTAGCCTAATGAGCCGCCGTGGAGATCAGAGCAGGAGGCCATCAGGAAACAGGGAATGGTTGCTTCAAAGCCTTGTGTGCACTGTTGTGGTTTCCAAGGAGTGCAGATGACTGATGCTCCGGATTCTGCTGTCCTACAGCCTGGAGCAAGGACTGGCTCCTTAAGGTCCCGCATTTGCTGCAAATTGACCTAACCATCGAGCTATCACTTGTACAACTAACTTACTGCCTTTTCTGTTAGCTAATCCAAAGCAGAAGCTGCGACAGAAGATAATTCTCTAGAGCTGGTGAGTCCCTATAAGCAAAACTAGTCAATCTGTCATCACTTGCTGTGTGAGAAGCCAAAGTTAGCCTGGGGCGTTGTTCTTTTATATAACAGAGGGGAAGTGGCTCTGGTCCAGGTGATCCAGAAGCCTGAGGAGCCAGACTGTCCTGTGATGTTGGCCTGATTAGCTGGAAATAATCCTGGCTCAACTGCCCTGTTCTGTGTTTTTGCCCTTTGCTGTTTTTTCGGAGAGGGGAGGGGGAAGGCCGTGTGTTCCCAAGCTACTGGGCTATCTCCTGTGTTTATGAATGGGGCTACCTGTACCGTGATCTGTGCAGAACTGGTTTTGGTGCATGCATGGCATGAAGTATGGAGGGAGAGGGTGAGTTTATGAATGCTTGTGCAGAAGCATCTGGATAATTAACTCAGCCGTTAGGTAGGAGCATTTAAATCCTTAAAGACATTTTCTGGGGGAAATACAGGGTAATCATCTCCTCAGGCACCCAAGAGAGACATGGTTAGATGCTGACTTCTGCCTTAGTTGCACATCAGGAATTCAGGTGTCAAAATTTTTTGAGTCTCACCTGGAATAATTTATTTGATAGCGCAAGGATATAAACATAGTCTTACTGCCAGGGTAGTACCATCATCACTAGGCCATTTTTACTAGCTCATCTGTCTCCACTGGCAAGCTGGTGCAGTACAGTGAGGGCCCAGGTGAATTTGCTCTTTCACTCCCACAGGAACCAACGCGGATCAGCAGTGGAGGGCAGGAGCAGACACTGACCCAAGTCGCAGAGGGTATTCCAGGACAGCGCTGTTACTCTGTTTCAGGTGCTCTCACAGCAGGTCCCAAGCCCTTGCATATTAGTTAACCTTTCCCATAGTTGCTGTATGTGAAAGGTCTTTGATCTATGAATGAGGCTAACACATGGTGCTTGCTCACTGTATGTTAACAGCAGAGATATTATTTTTAGCTCCTGAATTCTTTTTCTCCTTCACTATTAGAGCTGAAAGTCCTTTCGTCCTTAAGACAGGCAACTGTTCACTACATAGTGTATTTGGGACAATGTGCTACATAAGGCTAACACCTCTATTGGGAACAACTTTTTTGCAAAATGGGTAAGTGGCTTTTTAAATAGCCATTAAAAAAATCTAAATAAAGTAGTTGCATTTTAAAAAGTTTTAAAAAGAACTATTATTTTTGGAGCATGTAATTTAGAGAACTCGCTGCAGTAATCCTTGATTTAGAACAATTACTGCACTAAAGTACTTGCTTTCTTCCCTTTAAAAACAAAAACAAAACCCAAAATCAAACCCCAAACCAAAAACCAGACAGGTTTCCAGCAAAGGCTGGGATAATTGACTGGAATAGAAACGTAGCCAAGTCTTGCAAAACTCCGTATACAGTTGCTGTTCTCTCAGAGGTCTTCTCCTGCCATCTGAGAGCGTACCCTTGCCTGGTCACTTGTTTTGCTTTTTTTAACGTAATCACTAGTTGCTAGAAATAAATATTGCCAGGACTAATATGCTGGTTACATTCTTACAATTGGGTTTGTGTGCAGTGCATGCTGGTTTAAGAGGAAGCTGTTTTATAACATTTTTAATTACGAAATTTCTTAAGCGACAGCGTTTAAGGGTCAGTTATAAACAGTCTCATCATGAAGCTTCCTTAAGCAGTAACTCACCTATGTAATTCGTTGTAGCTGAAGCTTGACTCAGTCCAGATACATGAGCTAGAATTCAAGGTATGCTGATTCAAGTTCATAATATTTCTTTTGCAGTGGTGCTCACAAACCATTGGAATAGTTTATCTATGGCTACAGGGTTTTTTTTCCTTTTGAAGTCCTTCAGTAAAAGTCAGGCAGCTGTGTCTGTTTTTCAGGGCTGTGGAATACCAGTCCCTGAACAAAAGGGGAAGGGTATCGGAGAAGGTGCTGGTAGTGTTTGGGGCTTGAAAGACTTCTAAACGCCTGTGTTTTTAGCTTTGAAGCATGCAGAAGAGCTGCTTGCTATTGCAGGAACGTCTCACGGGCACCACTGGCAGTTGGTGGGCCATGCCGACTCTGGATCTGACACCGCAAAACCAGGCTCTCTGCAGCTGATTCTGCAGCCAGCTCCAGTCCCTGACTGCAGGATAATTTATACAGCTATAAGAAATTTTAACTGTAGTCTCCTACCCCTTGTGTGGGCATGGACATGGACTGCATCCAGAAAGAAGGGAATCCATATTCCTAATCATCAGCTTAAAACCACTGCTGCGGTCACTAAGATTTTAATAGGAAACCGAAGATAAACGGAGGGATCACGGACCCGGGTACTTCCACGTGGGCCAAATCTAACTGAGAAGCATAAGGGAGCACTGAGCCTACCCACTCCTTACTCCTGGTATGAAAACAAGAGACTTCTGCTCTTTTTAGGAAGAAAAAGAAAGTAATCTTCCAAAACGACTTAATACTCAGGTGAGCAAACAGCCGAACAGACACGTTGCATTTCCTACAAGGGGAGACTGAGCCAGAAGTCTTCAGCCTTAGAAGTGACTGTGCCTTCCTGGGCTTCCTTCTACCTTTGAGGGATTCTACGCCATCAAGCGTGAGCCATTCTCATTTTTTTTAAGCCAGACAATTGACTTTAGTTTTATTACAAAGCTTTTATTAAAAAACAAATGCTCAGCACATTAACTCAAACTGGAATGACAAAAAAAAAAAAAATCGGTTGACAGTATTTTTGGCAAAGGCTGTGCCTTACTATTTTAAAAAATGGGTACATCAATGCTCATTTCAACAACTGGCATAAAATCCCACTAACAGGCTAACAAAAACAGATACAAATACAGAACAATTGAAGTAATAATTCAAGTGCTGGGCTTTTTACAAGGAGAAGGGGAATGGGTGAGGAGAACTCACTGCAGTCAGATTTGCTGGATGTATTGCTTATGTTTACAGAGTAGATGATGCAAGACTGACGTGTCTACTGACCAGCTGACTGTTGTTACATTTATTTAGTTCTATAGGACACTGTATTATATAGACTGAGAGGCCACTATTTGTTACAAATAGTTTAACAAAAAAGCCACCTTTTTTCCATACAGGTTTTTCCTCTGGCAGAAAAAAAAAAAGAAAAACCCCTTTTATTTAAAAAGTATTCTGACACTTGTTTAAAAGCTCATACCTAGTAAAATATACACCAAAGAAATTACAAACTAAAAGTTAAAATATAAAAGCATTCAAGTTTCTTAAAAAAGCTAAAACCAAAATTGATCCTGTCGCACCATTAAATAAAAAGAAGGTTGAGTGTGTCATCCTGGTCCAGGCAAATTCCATTCCTCGATGTGTTGTATGGGGCAGCTGTGGTCTACGTTATTCTGTTGGCTGAAGCAGGCAGAGACAGCCACGCTACTTTGTTTGCTGACTCGATATGGACACAGATGAGACGGGGGCTTAAGAGTGCAAGGCAGAGGTGGAGTGAAGACAAAAGCTGCTCTGCTGACCCAGGAGCTCATTTGCTCTATTTATATCGGGGCTGGACCTCGTGATAGTGAAGGATTTTGGCAGTGATTGTCTTTATGATTCAGTGTCTCTAGCAGTGACATCAGGGTGAATGACATCCTAGACAGACTCCTTGGGGGTGGTCTGTGTGGATGAAGGACACACCTAGGGTTTAACAAGCTTCCATCTCCAGAAGGGGTCCTGGTGTCGCCGCCTTTGCTTTGCAAGTTGAGAAAGCATTTCTTTTCCCACCTACGGGGGGGAGGGGGGGGGGGGGGAGAGAGAGAGAGAGAGACATAAAGACTATATGAAGCTTTTTTTTTTTTTTTAAATCCTTCAAAGAAGCTGATGATGGGTCGCTGTAATAAGAGTTCTATGACACAACTGTATTAGTGGAATGTGGCCTTTGTAATGTGCGGAGTATTGCTATTTGCTCTTGCTTGAAGTTTGCAAGAATATTTATGGAGAGTACTTTGGATTGTAACTAGATGTCCACGCCAACTAGAAAGGTGGGGTTTTAAGCTATTTAGAGACTCAACATATTACAGCAGTAATTCCCTTTTGCAGTGGATTTCATTTATCTACAACATTTGACCCAGATATCTGTTAAAAAACTAGACATCCTCAGGCCTTGGTACTACAGTGGTTGAGGTCAATTAAACCTCTGCTTCAGAGCCTCAACCTCTGCTCCCTGCAGAAACAAAGCAATGCTGTCTTCTGTAAGCAGCTGGCTAGAGGAATGTGGTCGGTGAGGCTTGTGTGAACACTGACCCTGCCATGCATCTACATGACCGGGGAGGATTCGTTCTGCTCTTCAGTGGGGTAGGATACATCTTCCAGTTGCGTAAGAGCCACGGGCCTCTTCCCTAGCAGTAAAGTTCACTAGGATCCTGAAAGGATTTGTGTTCTTATAGCACATGAAAAGGCCAACAGTGGAAACCTCATAGGTACTGCTCATCCAGAGAGGAACGGTTCTTCATCATTAGGTCTCTGGGTTACATCAGCTGACTTACACAATTGCCAACTCAACCATCACCCCTGCCCTTCTGACCCAGACAACTGGGTTGTAACAGGGACTCCACCCAAAGACTGTCTAATGAGTCAGGCATTTTCCACAGACACATGCTCTCCAGTAATGGTCTCAGGATTATTGGTATCTCGAAAAATCTACGTTAACCTCTAGGCCTCCAGGCACTACTCAGCTGCCTAACAAGTAGAGGGTTCAATGAGCAGGGCTTTTGAGAATGACCAAAATTAGGACAGGAATGCAGTTCAGTGGAGAAGGTGAGTGAATTTTTACCAGAAGAAACACAAAATGCTTAGTCACACAAAGCAGATTCGCTGTCAGCACCCTGAATCACGCAAGGCAAGACAGAACAAGTTTATGAAGAAATGGTTTAAACCACAAGTCAAACTTCTGTTATACTAATCATAACAGATAGACTGCTTGAGCCTGTAAGAGCCACAAGCAGAATTAATCAGCAAATATTACAGCAGCAGTATTTAAACCAGGGCCATTCATAACTGGGCGCCCACCTCCCATCTGCTGCAGCTTCTGTATAAGCCATTACAACGCAAAGCATTTTGCCCGTACTGGTTGAGTACAGCTCCTGAATAAGGAGTTACACAGGTTAATGTACTCCAGGGTAGAAAGCCATGAAAACTGATTTTGGACCCTTTGATTTTAGTAAGCGCAAGCTGAGGCCCCAAAATCTTACTAAACAAACGGACTCCTCATCAGAGGCCACCCACCTGACCACCATTTTAGCGGAAAGGAAGGTTGAGGACGCTGAAGAAGTTTAGCTGCAGACAAGGTAAGGTAGAAAGAACAAGCACAAATTTGTATCAAACTGTCCTGTATAGCTTTAATTTGAAGGACACTCTCCCCTCCCCCAAATACCACCATCCCCGATACATACAGAGTAATTTTCACCTGCTGCTGGTAGCCACAAAAGAACATTTAAAGCCACTGTGGCCTCTTAAACAGCACAACTGTAAGTCCACTGGCAAACCAGTGGTTTCAACAGAGGTGGTCTGTATTGACTAATTCAGTTCCTATTTCCTCATAAAACCAGCCCAAGGCCCAACTAAAAAAAGCCTTCTGAGCTTCCTGCCTCTTTTTTTTTTTTTTATAAAGTAGCACAGTGCTCCGTAACACATGCGGATCAAAGAGCTGCGAAGGGCTCTACCTTTCCAAGGAGCACGAAAGAGAGGCCAAGCAAACAGCAGAGGAACACTGGGGAGAGCACCCTGCAGCTTTATATTTATTTTGTGCCTTTTCATCCCGGATTTTCAAAGGTTTGGTCCAGGTTGCTCTTCCTGGGAAGGTTTTCCTCTCAGTCTTACATGAAAACATTCAGCTTCCTGTTGAGGAATGGCCTTGAGGCGCCAGGCCAGTAGTTCACAGCGGTCTGATACAAGCGCTGTGATTCAGAGCTACTCCCCATTAGCAGCCAGGAATGTCTACTTCACTGAAGGAAATGAAATGCTCTTCTGTTGAGATGGTTCCCTGCCTCCCCCCCCCTTCCCTTACCAGCAAGCTGTCTTTGAAGTCAGGAGGTTAAAATAACGACCGCGGCCTTGCTCTGGCCCTCAGCTTTTTCAAGCAGCAGCCATCGCTTCTTTCTCGATCCAAACGCCGCTTTCGCAGCGCCTGCCTCCTTTCCATAGCGCCTCTCGGCACCTAATTAGCCCCTGCTCCAAAAGAGGGGCTGCAGATACTACTGTAATGCCACAAGGGGCCGGGCACAGGGAAGCCCCAAATATTGTTATTTCTAAGCCAATACTGCAGTACAGCAAATTACACAGTAGCTATCCTGAAAACAGCATCTAGAACCCAGCCTTTCCCCAGCTGCACATTAAGGCTACACGCTGGAAATTGCTTCTACTGCTGATAAACCAACTAATACCTAAAAAATACGAATGATGATGGTGTTGCCTTACAGATATAAAATAGGTCAAATCAGGATTCTTTTCAAGAAACCACAGGCATGTGCTAAGGAGACTGAAGACTTCCCACATCTAAGGCTTCACTGGGGGGCTGTAGCTGAAGTCTCGCCAAGCGAGGCATGCCCTAGCAAAGCCCAATCCACAAGTGAAGTCGGCGCAATCAAAGACTGCAATTACAGCTCCCTGGCTGTGGTTAGGCTTCAAAGAAAGTGCTGCAAGTCACATTTTACATATGTGAAGTCTTGAGCCTGAGCCACAACAGGAGGCACTGTCTGTGCCATTTGCAGTGTACATCTGACTTCAGGAGGAAAGGGCGGGGGGGAATCCACTTTGAGAAAGAAACAGAAATAATATTCAACAATAATTCAGTGGAAAAAGAAAAGACTTACTACTAAAGTGATAAAACTGTATTTCAGGAATCACTACAGTAAAACTAAAGCCTCCTAACGAGCCTGGGCTTGATGGCTGAGGGCAGGAGCATCAGAGGGGGATCAGAAGTCCTCCCCGTGCTTGGGAATGAGATGGATTGAAGGGTGGGTCCGCAAGGGCCTTGTGCTCCTCCTCTAGTCTTTAACTCCTCTCCGTTTTTCTAGAACAAGGGAGAGGATTATGTAGCTTCATCCAGGTCATGCTAATCAGAAGAGGTTATGGAAGAAAGTCAAAAGTGTCTGGGTTGGTACAGGAGCAAGTACAGAGTAAAAGAGATAGCTAACCCTTCACAGAAAGCAAGGGAAAGTAAAAATTTTAAACCAGGTGCTTTTTTTCTACACCTTTCTCCACCATAGGTTGTTTTCATACAGTTGTAAGAAGTTGTATAAGTTGTTATACATACTGTACAGTTGTAAGAAGTTGTATAAGTTGTTATACATACTGTATAACAGCAGTTATATGTATTTGGAGGAAAAAAAAAAAAAAAAAGTCAGTCTCCAAACCTGGCTTTTAACCCAGTACTTCAAACAACGTGGCAAACTCAGGGACCCGGCAGCTGAAACTGTCATTTTCTTTTGAAGTCGAAAACGAACATGTTCGACTTACTGCCAGGGTTTATGCAATACTCCAGAAGCTTGGGTATGCAAAACCAGGTCATTATTTATCAGAAAGGTTCCCGCTGTTTCTGAAGCCCCTTTGTATTTTCTTTAGCAGCAGAGCTGGAGGGAGTTTCAGGCGCAAGCAGATAGATGCCAGCGCTGCAGTCTGCTCCTCTTCCTGCCCAGCTGTGCCATGGTTTGTGGGGTAGCCTAAACCAGATCCTTGAAATGTTCTGGGCAAACAAAAACAAACACTCCACAACCTTTGTTGTTTCTAAACAAAAAAAACCCCACCTCCCAACAAAACCCATCATTTTAGTAATCCGATTTGCTGCAGGGTCCCACAAGCTGTTACAGTGCATGGATGGAGAGACCTACGGGAGACAGGAAAAAGCCCTCTCCGCAAGAGCTGGATACCAGCAGGCAGCAGAGGAAACCTTTTAAGCTGCCGTTGTTGCCAAAGAAATTACATAAAATTGTACCCTAAAACTGTAACAGATACTGCCATGGTGAAGTTATGTCAGTAGTAAGTTTTTCTGGGGGTTTTTTCCCCCCCTTGCTACCCTTAGCCTCAGCCCATTGCTGGTAACTGTGAATGGAGACCAGTAACAAATTATCCACTAGTGTTTTAGATGCCCTGAAGTAACTACCCCTGAAGATACCTCTCCATTGACTACAGGTGGAGTCTGGAGTCCTAACATCTCTCCTCTGAGTTTGGCCTAAGCTAGATGCGTTAAGTGAACAGCAGGAACACCCTCCGCTCCCCGAGTCAGAGAGCTCTTCTAGAGCAGGTTAGTGGCAGCAGGGGAAACGCCCAGGTATTTTAGGGATCCCGCTTTGCGCAGCCGAAGTCAGCGATGCCAAAGCAGGTGTGGCTCTTATCAAAAGCCCCCAGCGTAGGCAGCATGAAACTAGAAGCTCTGTCACTGAGCTACAATCTTTAAAATGATCGTACTGGAAGACCCAGGACGTGTTTTTCCTGTTGGGGGTGGGAGGGCAGAGAGGTTCCACGTTTATAATAAAAAACAGATTACCTCTAGACAGCCGCCTCTAGCAGCTTCTTAAAGAGGAATAATATACTAAAAGCGATCTGCAAGGGAGGAAGAAATAGGCTTGTCCCCCTTTTGTATCTTTATGGCATATAATAAATATTCAGAAGACTATTTTTTAAATTATATATTTTACAGACTGAGAGCTGTGAAGAAATGCATCAGTTCTAGGGGCACTGAAATTGCTACTTCAGTTTTCACCTGCTGTAACTGAAAAGACATGAGGTACTGGTGAAGTAGTAAGTGAAAATTCTTTCAAAAGAAAGAAATAACACAGGTAGTTTCCTTTGTAGATCACCTTTTCTGCCACAATTAAACATAGGTTAGAATTTACACGGCACTTTAAAAGACAATCTCAACATTTAAATCTTCTAATACATGGAATAATTTAAACAGTTGCTTTCATGCAACCAAAGGTAAGTCAGATGTAACCTGAGTATCTTCCTGAGCTTCATCAGCTCTTCTACACACAGGCAGCCACAGAGCAACACTACCAGTGTAAGACAGCAGTACACAGAAACCACTACAGAATTCAAGCACATCAGCTTCACTTTGATGCAATTAAGTCATCTCAGCAGAAAATCTCAACTGGTCCAAAATACACAAGCCTCCTGTTATGCACCTCAAAAGACACACATATGGGAGAAACCCAACTATTCATCAAAACGTAGTCTCACTTAGTGTCAAGGCAAATGCACACACCATAAAACTAATTATATGTAGTTATTTTGACAGTAACATTTTACCTCGTGCATTTTCAGGTATCCACGAGATGACAGATAGGGGACTCAAAACTCCCAAGTTTAATTCTGATGCAACTTAATGAGGAAACATAGCTTATTTTTGCAAGGAGGAAGCAACTTCAGAAATTACGTCTCTCTGCTCAGTTAAGCCTCCTTAGTTCTCTTAGCCCCAGATCCCGCTCTACTGATGCCTGTGGCAAGAACACTGATTCAGAGAGATGGTCGCTGGTACCGTTTCCCTCCGTTGCATCTAACCCTGCTCACACACTACACCCTGGTGCCAACGACACCTTCACTGCACAAATGCTTCCAACGTTTGCTCTTACCGCTGGAACCAGCGGCAGAAAGCTGGTGTCCTGGAAGGTCAGACTGAAACCCATACTGCCTAACTGGCTGCCAGTCTCATGTTTTAACTGGCTAGACAGCGATGCTTCAGCTGGCCCTGCTGTGAGCTCCCTTCCTTGTACAGCTTTCCAATCCGCACGCTTTCAAAATTGTTTATATGGTACAGTCTTAACAACCAGGTAAAGGACCAGAGATTTAAAAGATGACTTGCATAAAAAGTCTTAAAGTAGAGAATTAAGGAACTGACTGGTATGAGCAGGTTGGCTCCATTAGCAGTGACTTTTGCAACATCAAATTTAGGCTTTTTGGTTTTGTTGTTTTGGTTGTTTTTTGTCTTCGGGATGGCTGGTTTTGCATTCATGTACATCAGAAGACCTCTTCAATCCAATCATAATCTCTAAAAGTCAGAGGCCGCCAGAAACAAAACTGAGTGCTAGAGTTTGCTAAGCTTTGACAGAACTGCATTTGAATACAATTCTGTTGAAATCTGAGGAAAAATTTCACCCAAGCTTAGTCTCCAGAAACAAGTGGGAAGACTTTGACAATGTCCTAACAACTTGCTTTCTAGCTGTTCAGGAATACAGTATCAATTTCTTCATGTAAATACGGTGAAAAAGTAAACATGCAATACAGACCTGAGATGAACACTAAAACGCTGAGGTTTTCTTCCAATTGGGAATGAAACCACATTTCAAAGTCTTACATTGTCATTGTGAAACAGTTTGTTTCTACAGAGTTTTTCTCATGACCTTAGAATTCTCAATCTGGTGGCAAGTTTACTAAATGCACTAAAATACGCCGTTTTCATCCAGAGAAGAATGGTACACCAGCTGTCAACTCCCTGTCCCCACCCTATCCCACAGGAAGGGTTAGAACAATAGTGGTCCCACTGTTCCTTCGTTCTAGCCCAAGCCGCCTACGGCGAACACCTCAGAAGTAAAACGATACGGGGTTTTTTTAATCACTCGTAAATGTGGCTGATTTGAAACTTCATCAGGCACCTCGAACTTCACAGCAGCACCTGCAACTCCAGCATCTCTGACAAAATAAACAGGTTCTAGACATTCACCTGCTGAATTAACGACTTTTGCCCTTTGTCAGTGTCAGTTTAAAACATGAAAAGCTGAAGGTCAGCTTCATAGCTGACCGTGCTACACCCTTTGATTGCAAAAACTGTTTTGTAAATACGTAAAAAAATTTTCTTGTTTCTCTAATCCCATATTGATGCTGATGATTGTCTAGTTCAAAGTGTTCTGCTGGTTTTTCATTTAGAAAACCTATGCTGGGCCCCTACCCTGCCTTACCCTTGTCCCTCCCATAGCCTCTGGTTGCACCCAAACCAGCTTTTATACCCTTCCCTCCTGCACTGCACAAGGCTCCTCCACCAGGCTGTGAAGGGCAACGGGGAACTGGCTCTGCCCTGCCGCCTCTCTCCCAGCAGGTGTCAGTGCCCTGCTGTACCTGCCACCTGCACAGCAGGCAGCTTTTCTTCAGGTCTGCTCTTCTGACGTTTTTCTTGATGTCAGAGAGCCTGAAAGAGAGGAGATTTTCTATCTTTCAGCCCAGCAAGATCAATGTCAGGTCAGAATTAAGTTGCAGGAGGGGATCTGTCCGAGGGCTATACTCCTTGTCTTTGGAAATTTCTACGCCTACCTGAAAAAGGCTGAAGTTAACCAAAGTATTCAATAATATAAGTGTTTCAATCCAGCAAATTCTCTTCTGTTCATTCTGTCCTTCTTGCCTATGCTGAAGGCCACCGTTCATAGGCAAAACAGGGAACAGGGAAACATGGGTCACACAGGAAACATAATTTTTAAAGCAAACCAGGACATGTCTCTGCACCGCCATCACCACACAAATTCTCACGCACACGAACTTCTGCGCACATCCTCCAGGCTCTGTTTAAAGCTTCTGAGCAGTCAAGGGGTATGGAAAGGGGTGGAGCGTTTGTTTCATTTTCAACTACTCCAGCTGCAATTTCAAGAGCGCTGGACAAGCCAGGTTAGCAAACATGCGCCTCAGAGAGCAAGGGACCACATCCTCTTTGCATCGCCTTTCTAGCATGCTATCCAGAAACCCAGGGTCAACCATGACCACAGTCATCAGACGGTTCTTTTCCACAGTATTCTGGCTGTAGATTGGTCCCCTTTATAGTCTGCTTTCACAGCCTCACTCCATTTTATTTCTAAGGAATAAGGAAAAGATAATCCAGTCATAAACTGTTTGTTACAACACTATCCAAAAATCACTGCTGCACCGAAATTTGGCTCTAATTTCCATGTAGGAAGTTTGAAACGTTATAGATAATTCATTGTTTAAAGTTACACAGCCTTAATCTGATCCTTTTAAGTGCTTCCGATTGTAAATCAGTATTAGTCAAGTTTTCTCATTTTTGAAAGCTTTGCTAATCTAAATGCTAATTGTCATGGAATTTTGCAAGCCACAAATACACTTCTCACAGGTTTTCAAATGTTTATTAAGCTTCTCTATCACTCTTCTTAGCCCTTGAAGATATGCCAAAACACAATGTTAAATGATGTAGCTTGTGAGGACTTCCCAATTGCATCCTGCCATATGTCAAATGATGTGCCTTTTACAATTACCGTACATAGCAAGTCATAAGAAGTTAACTATTTCCATGTTGCGGAACGATCAGGAGGAATTTTTGTTAGTACCCTTCTATTCCCTTGCTGATTTAAAAATACTCATGAGATGCTACAAATCAGCTTCTTTTCCTTCCAAAAGTCAAATTGGATAGGAAATCAGGAACCTCCGCTTCTGACACAGAATTGCTCCCATTTACAAGTCTTCTAGAAGGTTGTGCTTAAAGTAACAAGAAAACACCCACCTTTCTGAAACGTGCTCAACAGATGCTCTCTACATTGTCCTTAATCTCAGCTTTCCTCATTTCCCCTTCCCTTCTGGCCTCTCCCAAACTCATTTTTAGCACCATTAGGTCTGATGCCACTCTTGGTTGATTTCAAAAGGAGTGAATAAACACAAGTTATTTCTTCAACAAATAACAGTTATTTCAAACATTTTGTTGGGCCATGTCAACTGAAAACAAAATCCTGCTTGGGGACAGTTCCACAACTCTTAAAGAATGGCGACATGCTTTGGAGTACCCCAGGATAATTTAGCAATGACTGGAGCGCCAGGTCACAGTATTCCTAAAGCACTCTAATATTAAAGTGTTTTACAAATTGGCTGTTCAGCAGGCTGGAGGAGACCGCAGAACTCAGCTAAATCCTAAGCAGTGAGGTCTGCTGCTGTGTACAACCCCGGGAAGAGGAGCAACTTAACACTACCACCTTGACCTCACTGCTCAAGTGATGTCCAAGCCAAAAAGCAGGCTGGAGGTCCACCTTAAAAATCAGTTATGTGCTGAAGTGTTCATGAATTAAAAAAAAACCACACCCAAAACTTTCACAGTATCTTAAATCATTTCTGTTTGCATGTCTCTTCCGTTACTTTCCTCTGAACATCCCACCACACAACCCTCCCACCATTTCATCCTTCTCACTTACATCACCGTAATTACAGCCCTGGCTGATCTCCTTTGTGCTGATCTCGAGATTCTTTCTTTGGTCTTGCCACCTACTCATTTCTGATTCTTCTCAGATAACAGAACGCTTGTCTTCTTCCCAGACCTCCCACCCTCCTTCCCCCTCTTCCTTGCACCATCCGTACGAGTAGGAAAGCTAGTGTTTTCCTGTCTTCAAGAGCTCTTTGCAGCACTCACTGAAAGGCATTCCCAAACTTATCATCTCCATCCAGTAAAGATGACAACAGCTCTCCTGTGGGCCTGGTAAGATATTATGCTTGTGGGCAAAACATTCTTTGGATTAGGCTTGCAAAGGGCAAGAGTCTTAACCTTCAGAAGTTTACTTTGAAGTCTGGCTGATTCAGGTTCCCTAAATCATTCTGCACATTTACTTCCAGCTAGAGCACATCTGTACGTCTCCAGTGGAGAGCATTCACCTGGCACGCAACATTTAGTGAGGCGGCCTACATGTGCATATATGGAGTCAACAGCACACTCCCCCTTCAGTGGAAGAAGACACCTACTGTTCTCATACTCCGTGTTATAAATTGCACGAGGACAGAGGCAGGTATTACCAACAGTTCCCACACCGTTACAGAGCTTAAGGGGAAGGAAGGAAGGGGTGTAGAGGTAAAAGGGAAAGAGAGAAAACCCACACTCAGAACGCTCATCCTCTTCTATTTCAACTCATCCTCTACTATGGAAAATGCAAACGGAGAAACTCCAACAAAAGTAGTTCGGTGTAGGCAAGGCAGTCATCCTTAGATTGTAAGGCATTAAAGAAACCAAATAGCCCCCCATTTTTTAACTGTCACTTGAACCTTCGTTGTATTCCAATCCTTATCGGGTGCTCTGTGTCAGTTCAGATAAAGTTATGTGTGTTTTGCTTACTGGTACTGTGTTAACATCAAAGGGAAAAATACTCACAACAATCATGGACCTGGGCAACTAAGCTGAAATATCAATTATAAAATTCAAGGTTAAAGCACTTGCTTTTTTTTTTTTTTTTTTAAATAGGTATAATATTTATGGCAGTCATTGTAACTAACGATACTTTACAGCTACATTTGCTGTGTAGGCTACAGAACCCAAATGCTGCAATCCACATCTAAAATCAGCATGACTCAGGCATATTGCAAAGGGCAAGACTGTCTGCTTGCCTGAAAAACTTTTGCTTAGCAGGAAGAAAAAAAGAGTAAGCATTTTGCCTTTTCGCTTTACTTCAGCTTTAAAAACAAAAAACCCAAAGTCTTAAACACAACCAAGTTTAAACTAACCAGCATAATGGCATAACTACAGAAGAGGCTTGAATCATGTGGAAAGACTGACAACTGACACACTGCACAGAGCAAACTTAACGTGGCTTTCACCGGCTGGAAGCCCAAGCAGAGCAGAGGGCCAACAGGAGGCCGCTTTGCTGACCGCTCCGAGTGCCAAGGGGATCAGGTGGCCAAACAAGGCAGAGGGAGAGGGGATAAAGAGCCCATTTCTGTTATAACACACAGGTGAGCTTGGAAAGTATTAATATATTTTTTTTTTCACGGTTCCTGGAATTCTCAGGGATCTCCCGAGAGCAGTCTGGGTTAATTAGACCGTGTCGAAGCAACTATTATGTCAAATGAATGCCATTCCTACTAGAAAACGTATCACACTGAGAGGAAGGGAAGGACCTGCCTTCCAACACAAACACTGAGAAACGAGGATCTCACTGTGGCACTGTGTGCACTCACAAGCAGACTAGATGGTGTTATTGGATATGTGTAATCACTAGTCATTCCACCTTCAGTGCAGATGATATGATATGAGGAGAGAAAACACAGGCTGGAAATATGACAACAACAAAAAAACCAACCCACACCACACATGAAATACCACTCTACGGTTGAGGGAGGAATTCTTCATATAACTGAAATATTCCCATTTTCTTAGCAGATGTTTTGTTAGTATACAGGTGAATAAATTTTTAAAAAGTGTACCCAGCCAGCCAGCATCTTGTAGATGTCAGCACATAAAATGTACTCTGAAGCCAGCGTCTAACCTGCTTTTATGAACTGTGACAGTCTGCTGGCTGGGAGGGTTTGCACTGCTTAATAAACCCATCCCTGTGCTTCACAGGCAGACTTGCAGCGCGTCAGTGAGGTATGGTCAATTTGAAAATATTAAGGTTAAGAAGTGAAATGGTGAACACCTAGTAGATAGCCGGTATAAAAACCATCAGTAGTCAAAGTAACGTTAGCTTTGGGATATGATACTTCTGCAATTTTTCCTAAATTCATATTATTGCATAAAATTTATAAGAAAGCTTATTTTACAATTCAGTTTTATCATCAGGAAAGCTTTAGAGATGTTCTTACCATGCTTCAGATGTAGGCAGCTGTCATTCTGGGGCCTGTACCTGTAGAAGATTGTTTTCCTTTAACAAATTTCTGTTACAGAGTTTTTGCACATTCCAAATAAGTTTGTTTGCTACAGTATGACGTGGATTTTTTTGTCGTGTTTTTGGTTTTGTTGTTTGGTTTTTTTATGGTTCTTATACCAGCCATTTTTGTTGGGGAAAACAGGGTGTTTCTTTGTATATATTTTACAGGCAAAGAGGAGACCTCACTGATGCTTTTAGCCAACCTACTAGGCAGCTGTTAGTGTACACAGAAATGTAAAATACAGCAATAAAAACACAGTAGCTACAAAAAGGTCAGTGTAAAGTTTCCAGTGTCCAATAATCCCACACAGCATTTGAGACATAGTTAAGTTTAAGGATGATACAACATTGATTGAGGAGAAAAGCAAAGGTGAAGCAGGACAGTGATTGCAGCAATGCGCAAGTTCAGCCAAAGATGTTGATGCCGTCAGGACTGCTGCACGGAAAGGCGTAAGGGAAAGGAGACGTATTGTGTGCATTTTCACAAGCTTGCATTCAAAGTGACATATCTCAAAACATCCATTAGAAGAAAAGTGTTAGAGAAAAGGATGTAAAAATTAAATAGCGCAAGCCCTGGTTTCTAAAATATACCTGAGGTGAACGCTAAGTAAGAGTTGATCATGGCCTACCTGATGCTGATTCCTGCAATTTTTCTCTCTTCCTCTTCTTTTTCTTCCCCTGAAAAACAGGAAATTTTGCCATACCATTACATGCACAGAACTTTTTTTTGTCACTCCCCCACCTCACAGCGTAGAAAGAAAAGCCACGTGGACGCTGAGGAAGGAAAACAAACAATTGGTTTTGGGGTAGCTAAAACCTTTTCTGACCCACTTCCAACTGTTTCAATGGTAACAAGGTTTGCTCTCAGCATCTACGGAGAAATAACCACATGAGCAATACACATTTTTATATCCACACGGAATTACAATTTCTGGCAGTTTTTCAACTAATGCTGGCAGCTGCAAGCATCTAAAAGACTTCTCACGCTTAATAAACTGATGACACATATGTTGATATAATAATTTATGGCTCTTACAAGAACTCTTCACTCATTCAGATACTTACACTGTCATACATGGCAACAGCAGACAGGGTGTTGAAAGTACCTAGGACGACCATGACTTGTCCCCAGGGTGCAAACCAGCCAACTAAAACTGTTCTGATAACACTCGTACCTTAACAAAAGCCAAGTCTCGTATGGCTGTGCCTGGGAAACGTGCTATGCAATAAGCAAACAGCAGGCTGCTGTACAGCGGAGCACCCTTAATGTGACCGAGGTGCAGGACAGAAATGGAAGTCTGGCAGCTGTCTTTCTTGGACACCACACTGGCACCAGCGTGCCGGCGCAGGCTCATCGCGCCAACCCACACACTCAGCTTTCCCCCGCGCCCCCATCTATGGAAAAGGCTGGAGCTCCCGGTTCGCAGAGTCTTTCAGGAAACAAAAGGTCAGTTTGGACCCACAATTTTAAACCTCAGTCATCTTGCATCACCCTAATTACCACTTTGATATTCCTCCATATGACTTCTCTTTATTGTCCTGTATTGTCAAAGCTTTTTTTTGTTGTTTTTTTTTTTAAAAAAAAAAAGAAGTCATATCCATTTATGTTTTAAAGAAGCCTTCAAGCTGCCGGGACAGGCTCTAACAGATGACCTCTGGCAAACCTTGGTGCAGTTGCTGTAAGCGGGACTGCAGCCCACTGTCCATCCCTCTGCCCCCCAGCCAGAGGTTACCCCACTCAGCACGGCTGGCAGCCATCAACGCATGTCCCAGCGCAGACCATGCCATGCACAGTGGCCACAAACTGGAAGGGCTGAGGTGGAGGGACACATCTTTCCATTCGCTAGCTCTGCAAGGCGACGGGATGGCCAGCAGGTAATGTGAGACACCGCCTCAAACCACGGCAGTGCTCACTGATGGACAGCAAGCGAAGGCCCCAAACACAGGCTACGGTGAAGCTACGGCAGATGAATTTAAGTAGTCTCCAGTCTGCTCTGACAGCGTGGGCCTGCCTGACTCTTAAGCTCCTGTCCTTATTTATCCTGAGGCTGGCAACAGGGCTGAGCAATGCCTTGTGAGTGAGCTCCCAAATACGGGACCAAGACTAGACGTTGGAAAGCAGATTTCAAGGGCTCTGGGAAATTCACGGTGATATGCTTCACCACTTAGGCACCAAGGCAATACTTCTGCATTAGTACAGATGTTAACGTGGAAAAATCATGCAAGGAAAATTACGTTTTATTCTCTATGGCAGACTGGCTTCAAGGGATAAAACATACTGAAGGCTGATCTGCCATCCATCTATGAGATACCAGAAGTGGAAGAACAGAAGGAAAAGGTTGGGCTGAAAACTAGTTGTCAGCATTCCCAAATGAGGTACTTTCTGACAACTCCAGCACACACAGACACTACCACATTATGAAAACACTGTGCTCCTCATGACCATCACACAACTTTGCAGGACTACTTTGGGTGTCAGTAATAAAAACATAATAAAAAGCACACAGATATTGTCAACAGTTGAATAGCAATGATTAACATTTTCTTGAAATTTCTGAAATCCTGAATAAACAGGCAAACAAAAATAGAAGAATTAAAACCAAGCAGTACATATTTTTAATTGTACTGTATTGTGAAATTCAGCCACGTGAAACAGAAGAGTCACCCCTCAGTCACTTCCAGCTTTCGAAATAGTGCAGTAATATCTATGCTAAATGAATACAATTTCATTTTTTTGACTGCTCAAGTTCGAAAAAATGAAGAGGGGAAAAAAAAAAAAAAGAGAGACATATACCTGAAAAGGTTTCAGTGATAAACTGATCTACTATGACCACCTTCTCACCACCCCTGCACCAAGCGTGTGCATTCCTGGAGAGGCAGAGAGGAGGACTGCAAGAGGAAGCTAGCAGAGTTCTCCACTGTAACACACAGGACTGGGGTATGCCAGAGCTATACTTCCACACAGGATGTAGGTTGGAAGCACATCAAAGGGAGAATTCATACGTGCCATCTTACACACTCCAAATGTCTATCAAGGCATTTAAGAAACCGCAGGTCCGCGGCTTGTGCTGTGTGGCAGTAGGCTGTGGCAAAACACATCAGGTTCTCGAAGTCACCATGACCGAGCATCACAGGACAATCTTGAAGGCTGATGTCCAGTAAGCGTGAGCCAACAAGGCTCCAAAGTGGATATGCTTCCCTGAAGTAAGTCAAGTGAT